>NC_140230.1:33176808-33841808 GCF_951802725.1 Rutilus rutilus
GTCCTGCTTCATATTTGTGCTGCGCTTTGACAGCAACTACAGAGGGTCTCATCACAGGCTTGTTTTAACAAGTGCTGATGATTTTGAATCTCTTGCCGAGACATGACCGACTCCACATTCTTTTTAAAGGTATTTGCAGAGCTAAAAGTTTGGACTTTTGTACATATGGAGAGGTTTATTATACAGGCTGACCGAAAATGTGGATCATCATGACTCTGATTTGCTCAGGGGAAAATTCAATGAGCCCTGTTTTTTTTTTTTTTTTTTCTAGCCTGATATATTGCTTGTCAGCATTTGTAGAGCTCTAAACCTGGTCAAGAACTCTTATTATTCAATTACCCTCTTGTCATTTCTCAACTCTTTTGTTGTTATTTCTTTAGTGGAACACAAATCATAATCAAATTACAATTTGTCCTCCTGCAGAAAATCATTGTGGTTGTGGAGTTGAACCACCTTGGAAGATTCGGTATTGAGTGACTTGCAGAACAGAAGGTACAAAGGAACAGCCGGTTCCCTGTGGGCATAAACAGGAAGAGGACACATCAAAATCAGATGTAGAACAGACCCTCTATGGATCTGTTTATACTCAAAAGAAGACTTCTGTGGGAATATATATATATATATATATATATATATATATATATATATATATATATGTGTGTGTGTATTAGGGCTGCATGATACTGGGAAAATATGCGATGTTGTTGAGTGTTGCGATAACGATATGTCTTGCGATATTCCCTAGAGAAATGCTATTTTTATTGCGTTTTTTTTTTTTCATTCTAAAATAAACGGGTAGTCTAATAGATAATCTTCTGATCTTCAGAAGAATATCTCAGTTTTTTCATAAGGAGTTAACGTTACACATGCAACACTTTGATTAATGGTTGTCTGTGAGACTCTGTTATTGTTACTTGGCATTTCATTAGCAGTTTTGGTAGATTTGGGCTTACACTTTTTGAAGTCTTCATATAGCTCCCTGAGGTTGCCTTCCAGATGACTGTGGGAGATTAGTTTCCTCTCGACGTGGCCAACATTTTTCGGCACGACTTAGTGACACTGTCACTTATGCAGGGTTCTCAAGTTTTATCAAAAGCTTGGAGTGAGATCACATGCGGTTAGGGGAGGAGCCCTAATGGAGCCCCGCCCCCGCCCGTCCATCCCCGCCCCCCAATTTTAACCATTGTTCATAATTAACCAGCACAAATTGAAATTATAACAATTGGTAAATCTGATAAATGACAGAGCAATTAATCACATCAAATATAGGCTACTCTTTAATGTTATATTTCAAAATTACAAATATACAAAAATATAACAAATTGCTCCAAACAGTTACACAAATCTTTTTGCATTTTGAATGTGTCTAGTCGTAATGGTATAATGATTTATTGTGTGGTGGTACATTGTAAACAAATGACATAAGGTGTGTGTGTGTGTGTGTGTGTGTGTGTGTGTGTGTGTGTGTGTGTGTGTGTGTGTGTGTGTGTGTGTGTGTGTGTGTGTGTGTGTGTAAGTGTGGCCTGGTAAACCTTACATTATGGGGACAAAATACATGTAGTTGAGCTTTAAACAACTACATTCTCGCCTGAAATACTCTTAAAACTACATTTCATGACACAATTATAACAGTATTTTTAAATTACGCGGGGTTTCTCCTCTGCTATTGACGCTTGCTGGTTGGTGTGCGATGCATTCTGGGATACCTGGCTGTCTCGAGTTCGCACAAGTCACCTCTCGATGCATCCTCGGTAAAAGGGGCGGATCAAGAACACATCCGGGGATTTGAACTGGACTTGGCTAGATGTGAAGAATTGGAACAGTACTAGGGCAGCGACTGATGACGTTTCACAAGTCCACAAGAACACAAGTACAGACAAGTTCGCATATTGAGAAACGGCTTATGGCTGAATCCCAATTATCTGTCTTACCCTTTCGTCTACCCCTACCCCTTCGTCTTACCCCTAGCCCATGTCCGGGGAAAAGAAAATTCACTGCTTATGGAGTTTAGTTAAAACTGTAGACATGCATGGAGTCCATTCAAGGCTAGTCAGAGAAATGCGAGACTGATTGTGCAAACCAGCAATGTATCGTTAGCATAGCCTAGCGTAGCAGACTAGCGATTTTTAAAAACGTTGAAAAACATTTCAATTAACAACATGGTTGCAAATATATATGTACATGACTGTGTAGAGCACAAAACAAGACTGTCATAATTTTTCAATCAATCATTTAAGCCGAAAATACTTACTTATGGGACTCTCTTGATGGTATGCCCGCCATTGTTGCCGGTTGCGCAGTGCATTCTGGGTACCCCTTGGTTTCAAGTAAGCTTGTGAAAATTCTTGGTTTTAAGGGGTATCTACCCCTTCCCCTTAGCCCTACCCCTAGATCAAAATGAGAATTGGGATAGCCCTTACTCTCACGTAAACGTGCAAAACTAAGAGGAAGGGTTAAGGGGAAGGGGTAAGACAGAGAATTGGGATTCAGTCTATGCATATAAGCACACTATCCATATAGGGAACTTAATGTCACAGCAAAAGTAGATTTTAAGAAGTGAAAATGCTGGCGAAGACTTACAGCTTTAAATAGACTTGTCATTTGCAGGAAGAGCTGCTTATGAACAGTTGTGACACTCATTTTTTTATGACTCTGTATCTTATTTTGTAACGCACCACATGTTGTTGAAGATTGTTAGATTTGTTCCTCCACAGGCCTTTATAGTCTTGAAAACCTCATAGTGCTTAGGTGAACGGTATGCATGAGCGCTTAGATCATCTGTGCATCATGAAGGCAGGGATTTAATCTTATTACACCCTATAAGTCGTGTGATTATCTCTGCGAGCAGACGGCAGGCACACAGCACTGTATCTATCATTACTGCTGATCCATTCAGATGTTCTGGAAACAGCATTATTACATACAGAGTTTCTTTGTTTTTTAAATCTTATGCACATTTATGCTTTTGGCAGATGCTTTTATCCAAAGTGAATTGCATTGCATTCAAGGTATGCGTTTGATCAGTTCATGTCCTTCTTGGCAATCAAACCCATGACCTTGGCATTGCTAGCACAATGCTCTATGGTTTCAGCTGCAGGAATCCAGGATATTATTCATTGCAATGATGCACAATTGCACATTAGATGCCGTTCGCCAGTCGATTCTCAGTTTCCCACTGGTTTGGTTTTATGGCAGGTGCGCTGCACTCAAGTGACGCCTGATTGCTGAATAATCACCATCTAATCTGCATTCACACAAGATCCTTAAACTCAGGTGAAGTGCTTCGTGATTCTGCTTCCTCTTCATTCTTCCATGATAGACGGGAACCTGTCAGGTTCTCAGCTCTAGCTCTCGAGGTCCACTTTCCTGCAGCGTTTAGCTCTGATCTTGATCAAACTCACCTGCCTGTAACTTTCTAGTAATCCTGAAGACCTTGATTAGCTTGTTCAGGTGTGTTTGATTAGGTTTTGAACAAAACTCTTCAAGTGGACCTCAGGGGCAGAGTTGAGATCCCCTGGGCTGCGTTTAAAGGGAGACTTCACCCATTTGCATTAAGCTTTGTATTGTTAGAAACCCAGTCATATATTATAATAAATGTGGATTTTTCATCCATTTTTCCCTGAGATGGGAGAAATAAGGATTTAAGTGTTTTACTTCCTGCTTATTATGACGTAAAAATCATCATTTTGCGTCATAATAAGCAGGAAGTCACATTTCATTGAAAAGTGTAGAGACTACAGACACTCGTTCCTCATCTTTCCCAGGGGGCGGGAACCGCTCACGCTACAGGCCTATTACAGATCAGTGGGTGGGACTTGACTTTCTGAAACTAAAAGCAATATCCTCCATCTTGTTTGGAAGCTAAGCTAACAGGCGCTGTGGAGACAGATGTAAAGTTATGACAATAGCGGAGGAGAGTGCTCAATATGATATAGAGGAAGAGGATTTCGGAAGTCTGATGCTTGAATCAGGTGTTTGTGGCTACCTTTACAAGCCGCGTTATAGCGAAGAGCAGCCGAGGCAGAAGACCTGCCTGCCGCGGACGAGGAGCCCGGACTGGCTCGGGTTAGGGCGGACTGGTGGCGCCGGTGATCTCACTATGCAACTACGAACCGCTACGAACACAGAGATAGAGTCCGACTGTGGCAAAGAATTTCAACAATGACAATTTCTCCTGGATGAAATCTCTGAATCAGACGAGGACACGGACGTTTGTGTTGTGAACTATCCTAGTTTCGCACCGCATCTGACTGAACATCCAGGTAACGTTACAATGCAATAATTCACCACTTCGAAAGAAATACAAATGAAGAGTAATTCACTAATGAGTTCGCCAACTAACTAGACATTTTGTGTGAAATTAATTTCAAGCTCTGGTGGTAGCTAGCCTTGTAGACGGAAGAGTTATTTCTCTTAGGCAGATATGCGCTTTCTGGATTAGTGGGAGTGGCTTGCGCAGCTGTGCAATGTGGTGCATTGTGGGAGTTGGTGTCTTTCATACAAATGCGTCCTGAAGTTACTTTCTTTCTTTCCTCGGCCAAGAAGGCACCAAATTCAAAATTAATTTTACATTTCGACTACATATATGACCCACTTTCAATAAAGATCAATGTTCCCATGGGTGAAATGCTCCTTTAAGGGTGCTTTCACACTGGCAGTTTAGTTCGGAACGGGGCACGGTTCGCATGAAAAACGCTAATGTGACCTGTGTGCGCACTGGGGTACCGAACCCGAGACTACCTGGAGGAGGTGGTCTGAGTTCGGTTGCTCCCTAACCGTGCAACGGTTTGCATGAATGTGAAAGCAACATGGACTCGGGTGCGCACTTGTTCAGGAAGTAAAGTGACCTGCGCATGCTATTTAGTTAAAACACATGTAAGGGATGATAGTGTTGATGATTCACCTTGGATATGAGCAAGAGTGAGCCTGCAGTGTATAGGCCGTATAGCGCGTGGAATCAGGGCAACAAATTTGGAAATCCACTGTCTCCTCAAAAGAGTTTGCAAGCAGCAGAAGGCCACCTTATGACACACACACACACACACACAATCACCGGGAACAATCGCACTCGGGCTCGGACTGCAGTAAACGAGCCCAGTGTGAAAGCACCCTAAGTTCACTTTTTTTATGCCCTTCGCCCCTTCCATTGCTAACTTTATAGTAATGGTTCCGATATCCAACTCTGCTCTCCTATTGGTAATCGGTGCATCACATTACCTGTTTTGTTTTGTTTTGCATAAAGTAGAATTCTTCAATCTGATTGGCTTTCCAGTCAGAATTAGACGTGATGAGTTTTCCCGAAGACAGTGGGTAATTTGTTCTGTGATTTCAATTGGTTGTGGTTGTGTGAAGGAGGAAAAAAAACCACACCGATGCTTTCGATATGACGAGATTGAAATCACACAGTTTCTTGTGAAACTAAAATGACCTCCTCTGGGAAAACTCGTCCTGTCTGAAATCCCTGAATAGGGTTCGAGAGTTCTGTCTGATTTCAAAATGAATGGCTTCTAAAGGTGATGATGCTTTGCTCAAAAAATACCATCACCTTGAATGCTGTTTTAAAAAAGCAAACTGCGGTTTGTTGTTTTACATGCTGGTCACTTCCTGTCTAAGCTGTAAACAGGAAGTGCAGGTAACCTGCTGTTGTCTGGTGATTTGAATAGGTTACTTTTTCTCTTCCTCAGTGTTCTCATTTCTACAGTCTGAGAATCAGAGAATACACAGTGTGTGTTCAACATCATTAGGTTTGTGCTATCTAGAGCTAGGTGAAAGAGCAAAGAAATCTCATGTGAATTTTAGGATACCGGTACTTGCTATATAAACAAAACAAAACAAAAAGATATATATAAAATCTTTTTTTTTTTTTCTTTTTTTTTTTTTTTGCGTCTTTTTTAGACCTTAGAGCGTCTGTTCTCATTTACATTGACTAAAGAAAAGTGCTTGTGGTTGAATCCAGTAAATTTCTCCTTTTGTTGTCCATGGAAGAAAAAGTTAAAGGGATAGTTCACTTTGAAATTAAATTTTGGTATGTTTTAGCTTACCTCAAGGGCATCCAAGATGTAGGTGTCTTTGTTTCCGCAGTAGATTCAATTTTGATATTTTTAGGTCAAACCGTTCTTCTCTGTCAGTCATATAATGCAGGTCTATGGTCACCACCTCAAAGAGCATGCACAGAGAAGTCCAAATTAAACAATTCCCCATCGTAAGTACACATTGATGGCCTAAGACACGAAACGAGCGGTTTGTGTGAGAAAACGAGCAGTATTTATATCGTTTTTACCTTGTAAACTCTTTACTCTGTGTAAACAATGAGTGACGTACACGTACATGATCACTTCCGGCGCTTGCGCAGACTAAGCCAGAACGCGCGCACACGTCACGTCACACACCAGGAAGCGCGCGCGCCCTCAGATCACTTGGACGTGGTTGTGTACAAGAGGTAAAAACAATATAATTACTGTTCGTTTTCTCACGCAAACCGCTCGTGTCTTAGGCCATCAATGTGTACTTACGATGGGGAATTGTTTAATTTGGACTTCTCTGTGCATGCTCTTTGAGGTGGTGACCATAGACCTGCATTATATGACTGACAGACAAGAACGGTTTGACCTAAAAATATCAAAATTGAAACTACTGCGGAAACAAAGACACCTACATCTTGGATGCCCTTGAGGTAAGCTAAAACATACCAAAATTTTATTTCAAAGTGAACTATCCCTTTAATATATGTAGTATCAGGGTAACCACTTCCTCGCCTTCATTCAGCCCTATAAGGTGACGTTGTGTCACCTTGTCAAAATGTAGCATGTTTGTTTACGATAATTTACGGTAGGATGCCTCTGACATTTTTTACACTAAACGGCCGTTTTATTCCCCAGTCCATCTGCTCGTCTGTGCTGACAGCTTTATGAATTATAAATATCTCTTTTCTGGACCCTCACTTGAATGGGCCTCTCCATCAATAGGACTGACCTTCAAACGTACCGTACCGCTCATGCGTGTTTTTGTGTGTGTGTGTCAGTAGTCTTATCATTTCTTTCTGGCCATGTAAGTGCATAATGTCTCTCACCTAGGGCTGGGTGATTAAAAGATAATGAAAATTATCGCGATATAACAAAATATGGTGTGTATATATATATATATATATATATATATATATATATATATATATATATATATATATATATTCAGGCTGCTGTTTTTCATAACAGTTATCATAGATACCGTATAGGCTGTGTTTACACTGCAAGTCTTAACGCACAGATCTGATCTTTTCACCATATCCATTTTAGTTTTTTGTCCCGCCTGTTTACATTTACTTTAGACGTCATGACTGGTATCCAATATCTGTGTTTACATGAATCCACACCCAAAATGATTCGGTTGGTAATCGTAAGTTAACTCATGCACATTTTGATGTAAAAAATATTTAATCATTGTAAATGTTTTGAATATTTTACCTCAGCTTTCTGAAATTTTCACCTTTTTTGGACATTGAAACCCTAATCCTTAACCTTATCATTATACATGTTTTGAATATTTTACCTCAGATTTCTGAAATTTTCACCTTTTTTGGACATTGAACCTTAATTGAACCTTATCATTATAAATGTTTTGAATATTTTACCTCAGATTTCTGAAATTTTCACCTTTTTTGGACATTGAACCCTAATCCTTAACCTTATTATTATACATGTTTTGAATATTTTACCTCAGATTTGTGAAATGTTCACTTTTTTTGGACATTGAACCTTAATTTAACCTTATCATTATAAATGTTTTGAATATTTTACCTCAGATTTCTGAAATTTTCACCATTTTTGGACATTGAACCCTAATCCTTAACCTTTATTATTATACATGTTTTGAATATTTTACCTCAGATTTGTGAAATGTTCACTTTTTTTGGACATTGAACCTTAATTTAACCTTATCATTATAAATGTTTTGAATATTTTACCTCAGATTTGTGAACTGTTCACCTTTTTTGAACATTGAACCCTAACCCTTAACCCTTATCATAAATGTTTTGAATATTTGACCTCATTTCTGAAACGTTCAACTTTTTGGCAAGTTTTTGTCATGTTCTGTCAGTAAAGAGTAGTTTAACAACACAATTAACTGTCTGGTTTCTAAAACTTTCACTCAGCAGGAAAAATCTCCCTTTAAACTTGAAAGAAATATAGATTTTACATTTTCCGTGATAATTATCGATATCAGCTGATATGAAAAATGTTAGCGTTATCATTTTTTTTGCCCATATCGCCCAGCCCTGCTCTCACCACTGATAGATAAACTCTGAATTAGCCATTCAAGCACACAGTATTGACGTGCTCCATTGAGCTGTTGCTGTGCTGAAATCTATTTGCCAGAGGGATTATAAGGCCCAATCCAGATTAAAACCTTCCAGAAAACCTTCACGTGTGTGTGTGTGTGTGTGTGTAAAATGGAACACCGCAGTCACCTTATTTCAGCTCTGTGAATTAATGTCATTTTCTTGTCACCTTGTCGAAATGTATTATGTGTACTATCATCAGCAGTAGGGCAACTACTTAAATTAGTTTTTTTTTTTTTTTTACTTAAATCTTTGTTGTTTGTTGGGGCAGTGTGAACAACAGCAAAAAACAAGAATGGAAAATGGTCATAAAAGGTCAATAATGGATGATTTTGATGTATATTATACCTGTAGTATTGTATACTATAAAACTTATATAAATAGACCTCAAAAAAAAAAAAAATTCCATCCACCTGGTTTGTGTTTTTGTCCAGATTTGTGTTCAGACCATGATGTCTGTGTCCGCATATCAGCTCTCTTTACACTCCCTCAAACTTGATCAGTTTCCTTACTGTGGATGAAAAGGGAAATTGCAGGCCGAACCCTGTGGTATTGTGCGCTCGTCATTGTCTCAGCGATTTAATTTTATCCTGGTTACGTCAGTCACACACACACACACACGCGGTGAGAGCGCGAGACGCCGCTGCTGATGAGAGACCGTCTGCTGCCAGAGAAATGGATCTCATGGAGATGTGGCGATTAAAGGTTTAATAAAGACACCTGACGCAATGGAGATATTAAGCTTTAGCCTCAGATAATGAACAAACACAGTCTCTATTGTTCACTATCAGCATATAAAGTATACTGTATTTATTGACTGTGCACGAGAATCAACTTCCAAGTGTGGATCTTGTGTAGAGGGTTTTTTTTTTTTTTTTTTTTTTTGGCTAATGGTCAGAGTGAGTCAAATAGGTCATGGTTAGTTTGGCTTCGTAAATGAAAAACGGACTGTGATGCTTTCAAAACATAAATCTGTTTGTTTGAGCTTCACAACTTTGATTCATCCAGTAGGGTGAGTTTGGGGCGTGGGACTATCTATTTGACCAACCAATGACAGATATGGAGAATATTTGGGAAATCAGGTGCTATTTTGACCTTTGCATTTGATCATGCACACACATGACATACTTCTGCATTGGAGCTGCGTTAAAAAAGGCTGTGCAAATGCATCTTTTCAGTGAACCCGCTCTGAAAGTTCCCAGTTCCTGATTTCATGCCTCAAGAACAAAACAAAAGTAAATTGTCCACTTTCACTGTGTTGTTTGTCTGACTCTCTGACTCTCAGTAGGTTTATATGGGCTGTTCTCCCCATCTGAACGGAGACGGTTTCAAGAACATTTGATTTTCAGGTACACTGCACATGAACATTGAGATGAGCAGTTATGCAGGTCAGGTGGGGTTTGTTCTCAGAAAGTAGACGGGATGGAAGAGAGAGAGGCATATTGCTGCGAAACTATAGATCGAAGGTGCATTTTTACTGTAAAGCTCTTAAAAGGACAAAAACCATCAGAAAAGTAGTTCGTATGACTCATTCCAAGTCTTCTGAAGTCATGTGATGGTGTATATGTGAGGATTAGACTGGCATTTAACTTAATGACTGATCAACTGTCATCTGTGTAAATGTCAACCTGTATGTAAATATGTGAAGTGTTTATATAAGAAAAGGACAACCAGTGTGACATTAAATACTTAAATTAACACTGCCAGTCAAAAGTTTGGAATAATTACATTCTTTATGGTTTAAAACATTTAAATATTTAATAATGTTTGATAATATGACTTGTTGTGTTTGTTTGCTTGGTTTTATTGCATTTGTATGATATTTGTATTTTTGTAATTGAACTTTTGCCATGAAAATAGCTAGGGATGTCCCGATACCACTTTTTCACTTCCGATACGATACCGATACCACAGCTTTGGCTATTTGCCGATACCGATATCAGTCCGATATTTTTATTTTATTCTTGAACTAATACTACTAATAATAAAATATATGGAAGCTCTTTGCTCAGTTAGCCACATAAAAACATCTCACTCAAATGGAGAACAAATACTTCTCCAGTATATAGTCCACAACAACAGATGATAATGAAAGACTGCCACCCTTTATTCAAAAGACCTTGAGATATGTTTGGTAATTGTACTTGAATGAGTTTAAAATTAATTTGCTATATTTCAGATCAATATATTTGTTTCCTTAAAATTTTAATTAACGTTAACTTTATTCTCATCTGAATTATAAATGATTTATTTCTGTATAAAATAATACTAGTTTTAAAAACACATTTGATTTTCTTTTTTATGCAATGTAGAATGTGTAAACACTTTTTTGCAGTTTTAATGATGTCCTGTATGAAAATGACGGAGTATGTTTTTATGTTTCCACTGTACGATCGCGCCCGTGCCTCTCTCTCTCTGACACACACCCACACACACATTCCAGCAATGCAATCTTGACATCGCAGCCTGTTCATTTTGCTGCGTTCACACCAAACGCGAATAGAGCGCCAAATTCGCGTCTATCGCGTCTAGTTCGATGCTTGAACAGTTTGAATCCATTCGCGTGTCCAAAGCGATACAGACGCGCGTTCCCGCATATGTCTATGCGCGTATCTAACAGTATCACATCAATTAATGTGCACGCGAGTTTTATTTATTTTTATGCCGTGTATTCTCCATGTAAATCCATGCACCGAACGTACGTTCAGTACGAATACATGTACCGTTCCACCCCTAATAGGTATCGATCATAGGTATCGGATAATTATTTTTCTCCCCTCTGATATCCGATCTAGCGTTTTGGGCCAGTATCGGCACGATACCGATGCCGTGGATCTGATCGGGACATCCCTAAAAATAGCCTTAGATGCTGACATGGCATTAAATGAAACAATCTATTTATTTTGTAATGTCTATATTGTGAAATATTTTGAAGGATCATGTGATGCTGAAGAGTGGAGTAATGATGCTGAATTTGATCAAATATATGCAGCATTAATGTTTAATGAACAAAAAAAAACATTCCAAACTTTTGACTGATAGTACACGTATTTCTGATATTAAACAGATTTTTACATATTGTACGATATATATATAGTATCGTCACAAGTATCTTTGTGATCGAATTGGGAGATAGGTGTATCGTCCCAGCCCTAGTCTTAACATCTTTAGCAGACTTTTTCTCACTTATGACTTGCAGATGAAAATATTAGAAGCTGAAGAGTGAAAACTACAGATAGTGTAGTTACCATAACAAATGCCTGTAGACAATGTAAACCTTGTTGATCATGACAGTAACGCTTGTTTGACTCTCTTTGAATGTCCTTAACACTAGCACTACCGAAACTCTGATGGCCATAGCAGTCATTCTTCTGACCACTCATACATTATTTGCATATAATTTCAATAAGCTATATCAAATCTAAGAATAAATGGATCTGTAATATTAGGATAGGTAATAATAAACATCAGAACACTGCATTTTAATTTCTAATGTATGTGAAAATGTATTAGTTAATCGACAACCACAGAACAGCTATTGTAATTACAGATACAAAGTCGAAAGTGATCAATTTTCTATTATTTTCTTTGTAAAATGAAAACAAATGTATTCATCCATGGATATTAGAATACAATAACTTACAAAAACATCGGCAATGTGCATTTCAATGCATAGGTAAAACCTTTATGGGCACATATGAAACACATATGTCCCAAAACAGTCATTCTGACCGTCACAGGGAAAATAATGTGAAAATATAATAAAATGCGAGAAAACGAACTGATTTAGTAACCAATGTTTGTTTTAGTGAGCAAAAATATCATGCTGTAAAAATACCATGAAAATTGTATAGAGACAGAGCGCAACGCGTCATAATCTGAAGACCACGCCCACCGGGGGGGGGAAACAATCCAACCGTCTCCATTGACTTTGCATTGCGAGAGGCTGCCTCCTTGTCATTTATGACTTATAACAAAAGACAGAAAAATGCCTAAAAGCTGCTGTGTGACAAGATGTACAGCAAACAAGCTAAAAAACCCAGAAATAAGTTTTTATAATCTATCGACCCCCAAAAAACAAGCGTTTAAGGACACAAAAGTGGCTACAGGCTGGAACGAATGGGTAAATTGGGATCCTGACACTCAGTATGCACTAAAAAAATGCAGTAAACATTTTGTCACTGGTAAGTCAAATATCCAAATGTCAGTTTTATATGTTATATTTTTGTAAGCTAAGCTATACTGTCGCCGATTACGTTCCCTGCTCCAGTGGACATAGTTCTCAGAGTAATATGACACCTTGCGCTCTGTTTCAATTGCCTGTATTCACTTTTGTGTCCTTAAATGCTTGTTTTTTTGGGGTCAACAGATTATAAAAACTTATTTCTGGTTTTTTTTAGCTTGTTTGCTGTACACCTTGTCACATAGCAGCTTTTCGACATTGTTATGTTTTTTGTTATAAGTCAGAAATGACAAGGAGGCAGCCTCTCGCAATGCAAAGTCAATGGAGATGGTTGGATTGTCCCCCCCCCCCCCCCGGTGTGGGCGTGGCCTAAATATGCATACGGTCATATGCAAATGCATACGGTCAGTATGACTGTTATGGCCATTCAAGGTAGAAATACTCTTGTAATTTTAATAAAATAACAATGATAGAACAAAATATAGAAACATTTAGGAAAAGTCAGGGTCCTATAGTTACATGGGTTTTATTTCAACAAAGATTATTACATTGCACTTTTTTTTTTTAAACATTCAAAATGACTGCCTTGGTAGTTCTAGTGTTAAAGAAAGCGAGCGTATAGTTTGTGTTGTAGGCTACTTGTCTGACTGCATGATCACCGCAGAATAATGTTTTATTCCTTTAGTCTGTATTTCCATAGTAGTTTCCTGCAAAATCAACAACTTCTGTCCTTTCCCAGGAGAGAGACTGTAAGAATGCAGTCTTTACATAATTCCCCAGTCGCGTGCACTTCTCCCGAGGATCTCTGCCTCTTTGCTTTACTCTCCTTCCCTCCAGACACAGTCATTAAATCCCAGTGAGAGCGTTCACAGAGCTTCATGTGTGAATGGCATCGATCTCTCTGTGAGAGATGCCGTTGCTCAGACGCTCTGAAATATACTCAATTCATGATTACTGAAATGGGTTTGTCCAGCAGGGAGAGCCAGGTGCCGATCAATAAAACTCAGACGAGAGATGGACTAGTAGTGCCACCTTGCCAACCCGGTCGGCATGTTTAAAAAGTTACATTTTCTTGCTGACTGGATGTTTATAAGTGATGTCGTAGTTTTTATGACAGTGCTGAATTTTTATTGTCTTGTATTCCTAGGCAAATGAAAGTCACTGCAGTGTGAAGGTACTGATGCTTGTCATAAGAGTATTAATAGTGCCAATTTGTGTCGATTTTGAGTTTCATTATGGGTGAACTGTTGATGGGTTACACTGTAGATTAATGAATTGTACAATGTTTTATCTTTTGTCTTTTTATATGGTTTGATATAGAGACCACTGTTGTGTATTTGTATGAACATATCTATAAAGATCAGCACTGAAAACTCAGATTTATTCTGTTTTCTGGAAGAAAACGTTTCCAAATGTTCCTATAGTGCTAATTTGTGTCCATTTTGATTGTATAATTATATATAATACACACACACACACACACACACACACACACACACACACACACACACACACACACACACACACGATAATGATAGTTTTATTGTTAAGAGGTTAAATTGTAGATCAATGAATTCTTCAAAGTTGTATAAACGTTTTTTTTTTCTGTTTGTCATATAATTTAATATAGACCATTTCTACTGTTATGTATGTTTTATAGTGGACATCTATTAGTGCTGCACGATATATCAAAATTATCTGAACATCACAAATGTACATAACATGATATCATATGCATATCACAACGGCTTGCATTAACTGCATGATTTTAACCAGACCTGGGCATTGTACGTCACACATCAGGCCCTCTGGCTATCCTTGACCGGCCCACGTGAAGTATTGGGTAAATTAGAGCTGGAGTCCATAACTTTTTTTTTTTTTTTTTTTGGTTCAAAATGTACGAAAATGATAAATTGAACGAGTACATCATGAATACATTTTCCAAACCGTGTTTTTGTCTTATCATGAATAACTATGGTACACCTATAATCAGTGTTTATATTCAGACTATTTTAGGCCGGTCGGGTTTAACCGCTGCAGAGTAGCATCACGTGACTCGTCATAGACATGAGAGAAGTAGCTCCGGCTGCAATGTTCTTCCGGAAGATTGTTTATTAACCGATAGAGTGCCAAAAGTTATGGACTGCTGCTTTTAAGAGTCAAGGCAACTGATTTTTCTACATAAATGCCAACACTAGGGGCATTTATTGCTTTTTTTATATAATGAAAATCATGCTGGTCTTTGAAATACGTGCTTTTTTTGTATAAAGTTGTGATGCTAGTTTTTGAAAACAGCAAAAAATGCACATTTTCAAAACTGTTTTTGTTTTGAATGTTCATTAAATAGTGATTGTGTGCTCCACATTTTCATTTCATCCATTTCCTGTTATTTTTATAAAGAGAAATAATATGTTGGGAAGAACTGAGTTAACTGTATTGGTCCGGCCCTCTACAACAGCCCAAGTTTCTCATGTGGCCTCTTGGGGAAATGAATTGCCCACCCCTGATTTTAACACTCCAAAAGATTACAAAAAAGTCCGAGCTTTAGGTCGATGCAGAGAATAGACTGGACACATGACTTGCTTAATGTTAATGAAATGCAATAAGCGAAGTACTCGCGTAGAAAGCCGCCTCTCGGATGGCGCGTAATCCAGATTTCCGTTCTCTTCCATATAGCTTATATGGCCAAATACAGACACACTTATGTCAAAATACCCGTCTTGAGCTTTCACGTAAACAGTCAGTTATGTCTAAAGTGGATTAAATAATATAAGTAATAATACATTGGATAATAAACCTGCCTCCGTCTGTGTGCTTAATGTTAATCAAACAACAAAAGACAAGGAGAAATCACTCACTGCTCTTGACTGAATAACTTTTGTAACTTTAATAAGAATCAGTATATTAATTCATGCCGTGAAGACTAAGCATTGTTTTATTTTTACATTTGATTATGCAATTTCTTTTGTTAAGGCGAGACACGGCAGGCAAAAACATCGTTTTTTTTTTTACTGGTCAATTTTGAGATTTTGGGATATTTGTCTTCAATAACATGTCTTCTTTCAGGCTTGTGTTGAAAAAAAGTCCGAAATACACATTTAGGTCTTTATTTTATTACACTTTGTCTGTTTGCGTCTGTAGATTTCTCATAAATTCAACAAAAGTTCGCGTTCTAAATCAACGTGCTGCTCCGCGATCTCTGCCGTCAGCCTGTCATCACATGCACCGTTAGGAAGCTCTCTCTCTTGTGTACAATCCTGTCGGATCCAAATATGGTCATTTCCTTTTTATCAGCAACCAGTCGTGAAAGTAATAGGGCTGAATGCGCAATCTCATTGGCTGATGAAAAATCTTTAAAGCCCGTTTTCTCAAAATGACTTTTCTCTCATTCTCCAAGTCTGAAATCTCCACTTCAGAAGCACCTATACACCACACTTTCCAGACTTGTACCTAGTTATATTATGAAGACATTTACAGAGGGATTTGTAAATATATTATTCCTAGCCTGATTTATATAACATTTTATTCCAAAAAACATGGCGAAAATCATTTTTTTAAGGCTATTGACAGTATTTTCTGATTTACAGGATAACAAAAGTAGATATCCATAAATCCCTCTGTAATTTTTTTTCCCATCTAATATGTGAACCTGTGAAATAATTTTTAACCTGGCTTTATCCAATACTCAGATATCGTTTTTTTAAATATATGCAAATTAGTGCATATTTGATTAGATATTGCCTGATTTATTTGCATATTTAAACATTAAATTACAGAAAACTTGTAATACATTTTTTTCTCATCTTAATGTAGGTAATCAACTGGGAAAGTTTCATGGTGATATCTGCTAGTTAAAATTTTTACCCTATTCACCTGTAGTGTCTCGCCTTAAATAAACTCATGTAGGCCGACTTGAAACCCTAAACCCCCCTGGTTTAAACTGACATTAAAATTACACTTACTTTTTATGTAATGCTAGTCTATTTTAAGGACTTATTCTTTATTTAACATATTAAAAGGGGTGGGGGTTGAGGAGAGATTCCCTGATATGATTGTAAAGCGCTTTGGGTGTACAGTAGTACATATGAAAGCGCTATATAAATGCCTCATTCTATTCTATTCTATTCTATTCTATTCTATTCTATTCTATTCTATTCTATTCTATTCTATTCTATTCTATTCTATTCTATTCTATTCTATTCTATTCTATTCTATTCTATTCTAAAAGCATCCCAGAAGAGACTTTCCGAAATACTAACAGAAATGAAAGACTTTGCCTTTAGATTAACTTCATATGTTCTTGCCTGGCTGATACTTCTAGCTCTGACTAGTGTTGTCACGATACCAAAATTATTGTTTCGATACCGATACCAAGTCAAGTATTGCGATTTCGATACTTTTTCGATACTTTTCCTGAAAAGGGAGAAACACTCTCAAATATCATTGCTGTGCTTTATTTTAAAACCGGGACAACATTCTAATCATATAACACTAATAAATGAACATATGAACAGCAGATATATTAAACATTTGAACAAAATATGAAATATCAAAATATAAAAAATAAATTAGAGCAATGACATTCAAGGTAATTTTTTTTTATAAATTTAGCAGCATTATCTCATTTATCATAAGAAACATAAGAGCTTTATCTTGATTCTGAACTTTGAATAAAAATATGAACAGCGATTATATTAAACAATGTTTAATATTGGTAACATATGATAAGCCTCATTGGTGATATATTTGACATGTGGGGAGAGAGAGTTGTGGAATATAGCAGCAAAGACAACGTCGGCAGTGTTGACGGCAAAATAGGCTACAGAATAATTCGTTCTGTATCGAGAGGTGCAATATTTGAAAATCGATCATATTTTTTTTAATTACATTTATATTGTATTTATGTCAAAACTTTCAAACATCAAAATGTCATTTATTAATATGTATTCGTGTCAAAATGACATAGAAACATCTTTTCCTATTCTATTTTGCCTGGGAACGCTTCCAACACGCTTGCGTGACGCGTGAAAAATAGGCGTCGGTTCTATTTCTAGCTTCCACGCGTTTTCCGCGCGTCTCGAGCTGCGCCCAGACTCGTGTGTCACGCAGGCAGTTAACATGGGAGCCGAAATAAAAACGGACACGACACGCAGCCAGTGTGTCGCCAGCCTTACAAATCTGGAACGCGGTCATTCTTAGAAGTATGGATACTAATAAATTAAGGAATCGTGACGTTTTTAATTTCCGCTTTACTTTTGAAGTATCAGTGCACCGTGCAACAGAGCAAGGTAGGCTACGTACTTCCATATGTCACTCCTCGCGTCAACTTTTTCTACGAGTCGTGGACCACTTGTGCTCGCACATGCAGCCATCTCGCTGTAGTGTTTTGTCCATAGACGGTTTTGTCACATGACACTGACAGCGGCAGGTTCTTTGCTGCGTGCGTCAGGAAAAAAACACAGACGTCCATAGGGAGGCGTTTTTAAAAAAAAATTTTTTTTAAAGTATCGATACTGATAAATTTAGGTATCGTGACGTTTTTAATTTCCGAGTATCGCGATACTTTTGAAGTATCGGTACACCGTGCAACACTAGCTCTGACGCCATGCACTTTGCCTCCTCCTTCGCACGCCGTCTTCATCCAATACGTTGGAAATCGTCACATCCGTTTTTTTTTCCGTGAAATTAAACCCCTTACGTTTAACGATTGATAAGTATAGTGGAAATTGAAAATTATACAGGTTAAGTTAATTAAACGCAATACAATAGTGTTTTCGTGGTAAAATAACTTTAACTTTAACTAATTACTTTGGGTAAAAAGAAGAGTGACACAAAACCATTTTTTTTGAGTGCACTTTTAAAATGAATGCCTATTTTCCACCCATCTGTTCAACAGATTGCGTTGGAGCAATTTACCATAACAGATCTCTACTTCTCTTTATTTCTTAACTTTATAAACCATATCCAAGTTTTGTCTATAGTTGTGTTCCAGAATTTATTTTCATGAGGCGATATAGTAGTCCAGTAGTATTCCTAGCCAAAATATCAGTCTACCACCATATTTTGTCTATTTTCTCAGTGTTTTTCTTTCACGGTTTGGATTTAACCTTCTGAATGCATGGTAACGGGTGATGATCTGGTCAAGGGGACGTTGACTGTGGGATTGGGATTGTGCCTAACGCTCCAGCAGGACATACAGCCATCAGGTCTCGGTTAAGCCTCTTATGTTTCATTCAGAACAAATCATTATGCTTTTACACTGATAGATGGCCTTCAGTCTGATATGGCCTACATATGTCTGGGGATCTGGGCAGAAGAGATGTTCGTTGTAAGACGAGCGGTGCAGCACACACACACACACACACACACACACACACATGCATGCATTAAAAAGTTTAAACTTTGTTTTATATTAAATGTAAGAAAGTACAAAGCTTAAAGGTGCTGTGTGTAAATGTTTTTTTTTTTTTATGTACTAAAGCACAAAAACCATAATATGTTTGCAGAGATTTAGGAAACGTGCTAAGTTACCTTACTTATACTTAACGTGATAAGTATATACTTGTTTCTCCAAAAAACAATGTTACAGCCAGTTATTCTACTTTTGAAATGTGCGTTCCATGCCATAATGTCTGTGTTTGTTTTGTTTTTCCACTTTATTAACAAATCGATTCCAACACAGGATATTTGGTGACAATAATAAGGAAAAACACTGAATGCATTCAGAAAGTCTCCTGCATAACGGCATGTCTTGATGTGGTGAAGAGAACTTTCAAAAACTGCAATGCATAGGTTAAAAACCTGCACATATCACACAAATTACATCTCAGAAGTCAATCAAACAGTATTTTAGACATATATGACGCGAGGAAAAGAGGAACTATTGCCTACCATCAGATATTTATGTGGTAACCGGAAAAAAAACAAGATCATGAAACCAATGAATGCATGAACTCGCGATTCTACAAAACGCCTTTTAAACTTTATATCCGGTCCTAAAGAAAAACTTTGGAGAATAATTTCAGTGCTCAATATTCACCATAACGTCTTGGACCTTGAGACGATGAATATTTGTGTTCTCTTGGGGATGTTTGTTTCGGTCTTCACTCGCTCTCCAACGCATCCACATTTGAATTCTCCAAACCAACGAGTTTCCTCAGGCACATTTTTTGCATGTGCATTCAGTTTTTTTTTTTTTTTTTTTACGTAGGACTTGTTCAGCCAACACTTATTTTTCACTTCGACTTGATAGATTGAGCACAATTAAATATGTTACGAATATGTAAGGCCCACTATATTGGTCCAAAGCCGGTTCGCCAATACACGGGGAAGGTTATCACGTGTTCTGTCCTCACTCATGCAAAGTATTGGTTGGTTAAATGCATTACATTTAGTTATATATTCTCTCGTTATTTCATCTGACTCCATAAATGAAAGGTTTTAATAACATCTGTGCCTCACTAAAAGTGAGCGAATGTATGACTATTCCTTTTAACCATTAAATGAACAATGTCAAAATCAGTTAGAATAATCACATGTAACAATTTAATATTTCAGATATCAGAGATCAATTCCACAATCAATTCAAATATCTAGAACATGGTTATACATTGGTTACACCAAATAATCTTACCCAGCTTGCACGAGAGAGAGAGAAAGACAGACTACCTATTCCATTCGTGTCCAGCCAAAAAAGAGACCCGAGAGAGCGAGAACACCTTCCTTTTTTCTCTCTTGACCAGTTGACATGGGGGATGGGGGAGACCACCCTCAAATGGCTTTGAACCAGTTTTCTCTAAACTTCCATAAACCTTATTTCGTTTTATTTTATCTATCTGGATATGAGATATCTGTACCACTCACTTTGAGACATTTCAAATGACACCAAAACCATAACAGTCAATGATAAACATTCATATTAAACCATGTTCTTGTGTGAGTTCTTCGTTGTTTCTGAGAGGAAGTGAACCTCACTTCCTGTATGGGGGAGGTCGAATGTTAATTAGCTAGCAGGGCCCTTTTGTCTCAGACCCCAACCAGTAAGTTCTGTCTGAATTAATTTGCCCTATAATTCAATCAGCAAAAGAGATGTATTGTAGCTTGGCAAAAAAACAAACATATTATGCAATATCCACAGAAGAGTGTGAAATTCAACTCATTTTGTTGCAATTGAAATTGTTGCAGTACAAATTGTTCTTAAACATGAGATAAATATGAGCATTTTGATTTTACTCTGCACTGGAGCGACAGCTTTGGATGTTAAAATCCTCTGTTGTGTTCTTCCGGGTGGGGGGGGTGGGGTTCTTTATGGTTATTGTTCTCTCAGCCATGGGATGAAGCCAATAAGTTTGATGGGCGATTCAGCAGGGGTAACTGCTACTATTACTCTGCCGTGTTTTGTGGCAGGCTGGCTGTCCCTCGGGAGTCCTCCAGCAATAATAGTTTACAGTAAATAATGCTCAGCACTTAGTGACCGTTGTACAACTCGCCACAGTCGATGAAGTCATTAAACACTGGTACAGCTGTAATGAGAGCAGACGGGCTGGAGTCGGCTTTCAACTTTGCTTTTGTCCGCTGTTTAAAGCAGGTTTTGTGTACCTGGCGCAGGTAATCATCGTTGACTCAGTCGACTCTACAGCCTGGTATTATTCTGAGAAATCAGATAGCCTAAAGTGCACTTATGATCTCCATTTAGCCAATTCAGTCTAATCCTCAACTAGTGTTCGTTTTCAGGCCTTGTTAATGTTCTGTAGGGACAGAAGTTTAGTGTAAGGCATGCATATATGATTCTGATTGATTCCGATTCCACTTAAAGCTGCTATTATTATTTTTAACGGAGCACCAACACCTTGAGTAACTATTTTTAATGATATGCCAAACAAAAATAGTGATATAAGCATTCAGGTGATCTCTGGTGGCCTGTGCACATAAGGGCAAGCTCACACTACAGGACTGGAAGACTTCTGAATGTCTGTGGTGTTCACACTACACAACATGGTGTCTTGTCATAGCAGCACGCATACTATACAAAACAACGTTTTTTTTTGGTTTTTTTTCACGAACCTCACGCAGGTGTTTGAGGTTTTCCATTTATACCATCTGCACTGTGATTGGCTGGGTCACTTCCACCTCGTCGTTGCACACACTAAAAGATTACGTGGCGATAATATCAAAGTGGTTTGAAAATGTTCCAAGTCTGCCAATGCAAAATCCAGCCGAACGTTGTGTAGTGTGAGCTTGCCGTAACCTGTCTCAGATGTCATCTTTAATATGGATGAGGTCAGTCAAATGCACATCTGTTTGAGTGGTTGATATCATGATCACACTTTTGCATGTTGCGTAACCTATAATAACTGTATGATTATATGGCTAGTTGCATTGTATTATTTTAATTTAGCATTGTTTTTACATGCTGTCCATGACCCATTTTAGGATTGTGACCCACTAATACAGGGGTTTCCAAATGTGGGTTTGAGAGTTGTTGATTTAAAAAAAAAAAATGTGTAAAAAAAAAGAGGCTGCACAATTAATCAAAATAAAATAATAGTAGTAATAATAATAATAATTATTATTAATCTAATTATAAAAAAGATTTCAGATTTATTTAAATTGTGCAGCCCAATTTTTTAATTTGACATTGAATTTAAATCAATAATATAATAATAATAATAATAATAATTATTATTATTATTATTATGATTATTCCTATTATTATTATTATTATTTATTTTATTTTTTACTGTTATGAATAATATAAATTATGAATATCATTAAATTGTTAAAATATTAACTTTAAAATCTCAGTGGGTACATCATGTAAATATTTTACTTAAAAGGCTGACCATTTTTTGTGTAATCTCTGCTCTAATGTATAAGATACCTAGATCAGGGCTCGCAAAATTTCAAAATCGCTGGTAGCCCTTCGGGCAGGCACTCTTCAGATTTTGGTAGCCCGAAATGAATTTTACTAGCCCAGATAAAAAGACAATTTTATTAATGTAGAAAATTGGTTAGGAGTCAAAACAATGAATCAAAAACTTTTTCAAACCACAAAATATCAACAAATATGCATCTGGTTCTAACTGAACTGATAGGTGTGTGACCAGTATGGAACATGAATCAGTCTGTGTCGGTGGCTCAGCCCCCAGTGAGGGTATGATAAAATAAAAAAGTAACACTTTAGTTTAGGGTCTAATGCTCACTATTAAGTTTCATTAACATGCAGATGGCAGTGTTTTATCATCACGGAGGTCCCGAATGTGAGGTAGGCTAGTGAGGGGGGTTCAGGGGCACCCCTGAGAAAATTTTGATTTCTCTGATCTACATATGTGCATTTTAAGATGTTTTGAGGGCCAAAAAAATTGGATAACAATAGCTTTAAAACCATGTAAGTGGGCAGCTGATTATTGTTCTCTCCTCATTAGCATCACACTCCTATTCTCTTTGTTTTTTTATCTTGCCCTGTCTCTTCCCCTCCTAAAGCTGAGCTTTGACTGATATAGGCTTTTCATTTTTGTCTGTCAGTGAAGTAAACTTAGGGTCAACTGATAGGTTGATTTATGAATCATTTTCTCAGACGCATTAATTTACTGAAAGCTACTAGGAAAGCTAGGTAGCCTAACTAAGTTTATTAAATTCATTTACAGTATGTACACATTCATTATTGATCTTATTCCTAATACAGGGCTTTATAATCAAATAGGTCCTACATTTAAGGTTATTAGGGGGTTCAAATTTTTTATTTCTCTGATATGTCCATTTCAAGACGTTTGAAGGCCAAAAAAGGATAATAAATAGCTTTAAAACAATGTCAGTGGGCAGTAGATTGTGTCAATACCTGCTCTCACTTCTTATCCATCACTCTCTCTTTTTCTCAGTCTCTTCATCTTGCCCTGTCTCTTCCCCTCCTAAAGCTGAACTTTTTTAATTTACTGAAGGTTACAAATTGTATATTAATTCTCAACATGTACACATTCATTATTAATCTTGTGCCTAACATGAAAACGGCTTTGTTAATGCTCTGTTAATGTCCCCTCACAATGACAGTAAACTAATTATTAGTCACGTTATATAGGCCTATTTTCAGTTCAAAATGGTGAAATTCGACAAAAGTATATTCGTTTGTCTGATTATTTTTGTCATTCGTTTCACATTTATGACCTAAAAAAGCTGTCAAATATGAAATGTTTAGTTTAGTTACTTACATCTTATCTCGCACTTGGCCGTAAACTGAAGCGTCAGTCGCTCTGCTCAAATTCGCGCTCTGCACAGCTTCTTGTGAACATAAAGCCCGCCTACTTTGATTTGATTGGTCATCTCAAATATTCTGACATTGACAGACCAATGAGACTCAGATGAACACACACACACACACACACACCTTTCTGACGTGCGCTCTGCTCTGCGCCGCTGCGGATTGAAGATGAAGAACGCGCTGAATCTGATTATAACAAAACTGAAGCGAACACTATTTCAGATAGCCCGTCGGGCAGGCCGGTTATGCATTTTGGTAGCCCGACTAGAAAACACAATAGCCCCGGGACGTCGGGCAGGCGATTTTGCGAGCCCTGTAGATGAAGTTGAAGTCCCTGTAAAACACAACAGATATTCTATATTTTTCTGAATTAGTTAAATTATTATCCATGTAGCTCAATTTTAGTTATACAGAACTTTTCACAATGGACATGTTTCGAATCTGCTTTCCAGACAAATATTGCAGTAATAATGTCTTTAATTCTGAAAGGTCCTCATTTAGCAGTTCAGTAAAAATAAATGTATGGCTCAGTATATTTGTCGTCTCATAGCTGTTTTCTTGACTGTGAAAGATGTCAAGCTGTCACTTGTCTCCTCTTCTTCAATAGCACATTTATTCAGAACACCCGCAATGCATGTCGCACTCAAGTGACTGAAAATTTTGTCACAAGGTCGTCACGGGTCAGTGGTGTCACAAGACGCCCTCAGACCACTTCTCGGCACAGCTGCCAGTGAATCATATCATTGAGCGTGTTCATCCAGACTCAGAGAATGTCTCATTTTGTCATAGTTCAGCTGTATTTAGCCTGTGTGTTTCAGCTGCCCACACTGAGACGACCCGACTCACTCCACGCAAGACAAACCCTCTTTATTGTGTCTCGCTTTCTGTCTCGTGCTCGGCCTTGTCTTTTAGAGCCCTTTAAACCTTCTCTGGTTGGTCAGCTGATCATCATCATCATCATCTTGTTGTGGAATCCAGTCATAAAAATGAAATTTACAGTATACGGAATCCACTGTTGTGCCTGAACGTGTTCATTGAACGATAGTTCATGAACTCGTTCATATTATGGGGGAACGTGAACTGAACGTACCGTAATACTGCCTTATGAACGTTACTGTGAACTCGTTCATTCTGGTGTCTGTGACACCAGGCACGCTCTCTCAGTTTAACTTCGTTCAATAGGGTGGCAGATTTCTATAGAGCCTTCCAGGCGAAAACACACCGTAAACAGGCCTTAATATGTAGCGTAAAAAAACACCCAATCTGGCAACACCAGCCACCAGTGTCGCACCGCCGCATGCGTAATTAAAACAAAAAGCAGCATGTAGGCGACAAAGCAGCAAGGAGGCGTCGTATGATCATTTAAACGAGTTTTGATGACAAGGTCGGTGAGGATTGGGAAAAATCTTACATTTCTGTGCAAACTTTGAAAAGAAAAGAAATGTTGAACCTGCCTGGTATATTTTCCCAGGATTCCAGTATTCCTTTTTAGTATGTACTGAAATGAAAAATTATTAAAATTGAAAAACATTTGCACCTTAAGGACTACTGTCCTGTTTTTCTTTGAATAATTCCTCATTAAAAAAAGACCATTCAAGCAGCACGTTTTTTAATAATTCTATATGGGCAGTGGAAATATTTTTGAAAATAGCAGCTCGTAGCAACATATGGGGAAAAAAAGAACTATGAACTATCCATCCATCCATCCATCCATCTTCTACCGCTTATCCGGGGCCGGGTCGCGGGGGCAGCAGTCTAAGCAGGGATGCCCAGACTTCCCTCTCCCTAGACACTTCCTCCAGCTCTTCCGGGGGGACACCGAGGCGTTCCCAGGCCAGCCGGGAGACATAGTCTCTCCAGCGTGTCCTAGGTCTTCCCCGGGGTCTCCTCCCGGTGGGACATGCCCGGAACACCTTCCCGGGAAGGCGTCCAGGAGGCATCCGGAAAAGATGCCCGAGCCACCTCAACTGACCCCTCCTTGAACTGCCACCTTACCGTGGTGGAGGGGTTTGAGTACCCGAATGAACCTAGGAGCTATGTTGTCTGGGGCTATATGCCCCTGGTAGGGTCTCCCAAGGCAAACAGGTCCTACTAGGCGACGGGTCAGACTAAGAGCGGTTCAAAACCCCTTATGATGCCCAAAAAAAGGAGGACCGTGACGTCGCCCGGTATGGCGCAGCCGGGGCCCCACCCTGGAGCCAGGCCCGGGGTTGGGGCTCGTATGCGAGCGCCTGGTGGTCGGGCCTCCCCCCATGGGGTCCGGCCGGGCTCAGCCCGAAGGAGTGACGTGGGGCCACCCTGCCGTGGACCCACCACCTGCAGGAGGGACCGTAAGGGGCCGGTGCTAAGTGGATCGGGCGGCAGTCGAAGGCGGGGGCCTAGACAACCCGATCCCTGGACGCGGAATCTAACTATGAACTAGTTCATTTTAAAATTTGTGAACTGAACTTTGAAATAGTTCATGTAGAAAGTGAACTTTCCCAACACTGACGGAATCTCACGGAATTTGATGAAAAGAATAGGGCTGTAGACTTAAACGCATTGCTTCAGGCCGTGTGTCCACCAAAGTGTTTTTAGCCAGCTGAAAACGCTGGGCGCTCTGCTGAAAACACCTAGCTATGGGCGCTTGACAGCGTTTTGGCAGCGTAGCATTGTTTTCAGTTGCTTGTTATGATACGGAATATCCGCGAAAGTGTTACTAGTATCTCATTTCACACATATTTTGTTTCTGTGTTGATTCTATATTAAAATGTCGATACAATGTAACGTATTTTCTCTGGCTCTTGTTTTAAATTATTTTGTTCCGTTACTATGCTTGTTGTTGCCATCTGTTGACGTTGTACAAGCAGAATGTGGCGGTTGGTCGGTGTGGTATTAGCCCCGCCTCTCCTCCACTGTGATTGGACGGTTGGGTAAAAAGCGATTGTCAATCGGTTGACGGCTTTTTACTTGACGGTTGTCAAGTAAAAAGTGACAGTGATGAGCGCTGCGTTTTACCCAAAGTTGAACATTCTTTAACTCTCGGCTACCTGTAAAAAACACAGCGTTTCAGCGTGGAAAAAACACTCAGTGCCTCGTTACGCTCATGGCGTTTTAAAAACGCGCCGCTCCCATTGAAAACAATTGAAAAAATACGCCAGCCGCGTGAAAAAAAACGCTTTGGTGGACACACGGCCTTATGGACTAGGGTCTATGAATATTAAAGCACACAAAAGACTGCTGTTGAAATATGAAATCTGCTTGTTCTGCATGTCTCCGTTTTCATGGTGTTTTCAGCGTCTGCCATCTCACACCATTTCATTTGAGAAAACTATCATCAGATAAACAAAGAAACTCAAAGGTCTTTGGCACTACAGCCCATCTCAAAACTGAGATTGTTAGGTTCTGTTCACATAGAATGTGCTTTTGAATTCCTCTGTGCTGTTTTTCCATTGGTTTTCTATGCAAACATGCACTTCATGGATGTCTCTGTTCCACTCACATCTTTTACAGTATCTTGCACATAAGCACCATGTGTTTAGAAGACTGTGTCAAGTTGAACTGGTTTAAACTCGCCTTGCTTTTGTTAGTTTTTTAGTTTTTTTTTTACTGGTTTAAATGCAAAAACACATTCTGTGTGTGTAAACACTAGTCCATTATTGATTTTTCTTTGCAGTCCTAAACTCATTATTTTCCTTTTTGTTTTGTTTTTTCTCCACAGGTTTCAAGTGCCCCGTCTGCTCCAAGTTTATCTCTTCAGATGAAATGGACCTTCATCTGGTCATGTGCTTGACAAAACCTAGAGTGACGTACAACGGTGAGAATGTTTGTGTTGCTGCCTGCTTCAAGTGAAATGCTTATACAGTGGAAAATATGTTAGAGTCTCTCCTGTAAAGAAAGAAAGGCATTGTGTTTGGATGTATTTCAGGTTCCAGAGGAGAGCGTAATGCTGTAATTATCTCTGGCTGTTGCTTCTCATGTTAAGACCTGGCAGCCACCTCTCACTGTTTTATTGTCCACAATCTATCCGGCATAAACGGAACGATTTGGCTTCACAATAGGGATTGGTGATTTGTTGCAGTGTTGTGCAGTCATGTTTCAAACATCTAATTTTCCAGCGGTTGCAGTTCGTTTCTTGCACAGAAACATGCAGTGACATGCTGTGATGAGGAGCTTTATTCATGCTGAGTTTGTGTTTTATGATGTTTCTTGCAGCTTTAATATATTTAATGTTTGTTTATTAAGGCAACGTGTCTCCTCGCACTAACACACGGACATTAGGCATCTCCCGTCTATCCGACTGTTAACACCTGGTACTAAGTGGTGTAGTTCTGGGCAATTTAGCTCAAATAATACCTAATTATTTCACAGCTTTTTGATAATATTCAAAATTTATATTTGTGCAAATCCTAAAATCCTCTAAAGAGTGATATTATTATTATTATTATTATTATTATTATTATTATAAAAATCAATTTTTGCATTTTGCTCTAAAGGTAATATTATAAATTTCCATAATAATAATAATAATAATATATCACTCTTTTAGATACGTTTAGAGGAAATGCATAATTATACATTTCAGTAATAATGGTGATAATATTTGTGCAATTAATATTTCCTCTAAAAGGACTTAAAAGTGATTATTATTATTATTATTATTATTATTATTAAAATGTATATTTGTGCATTTCCTTTAAAAGCACTCAAGTTATATTTTATTATTATAAAGGTCAAGAAACTAGTTTAATGACATGCTCTTTAGAAAACGTAATGAGCAAATAAAAAAAATTGCAAATACAATTAAAACCCATATTGCTTAATTTTATATCACCAGCAGAATGATTTGATTGAATTTGATTTGATTTATGACCAGATTTCATTGAAATTGGTCTTTTATTTTGCTGCACAGTGTCACTTAATATTGATAAAGCGCAAGTAAAACATCTACACTATTTTGCTCCAAATCAATATATATATATATTTTGTCTCACAGCAAACATGGCATTTTGAGTGGATTGCTCATTGTTATTTTAGTCAAGCCAGTCTGGGTCTTTGAGGGTCTAGTCCTGCCTGTTGCATAAGACTAGTTTTACAAGTTAGTCATCAATTTTTTTTCTTTAACTTGAAGTCAGTTAAATAAAAGAGTAGATTGCTCTTATTTGATACCAAAAATGTTAAAACTGATTAACTTACTGCTAGTTGATATCATACTAAGACACAGTTGCTATGTTTGTGCAACTGGCCCCTGATCTTGTACTATCTGTTGAATGTGAGTCTTGACCTGACGTTAGTAGCGAGTGTAAACAGGGCTTCGTTGGCTTTCTACTGACTCATTTATCATTGTTTTAAAAAGTTTATATAGTTAATATCATATAGAATCTGTTCAGCCATAATCTTCAACCCGAGCATGAATTTATCCCCTTTTTCTGTCTGAATCTTTTAGTCATCTTGTTTTTATAGCCCTTTGTCATGATTTTAGGCATCGTCAGTTTCCATAAACTCAGCGGGACAGATAGAGTCCTCCGTGCAGCTGGGGAATGTGCCAAACCGAGAGATGTTATAGTGAAAAATCTGATCTAAAACAACATGAGATTTCCAGCGGTTAGTGCCGTGGCTGCCAGGTTTGTGTGACGGAGAACAACCATTGAGGGAAATAGTCAAGCCTGATCAACGCCATGATTTGAGAGCTGTATTTACTGAATAACAAAATTATTACAAAATATACATTAATTAAAGTTGATTTATGTGCGAGGCTTTATTAAAAAAATCATTTTCTTGACACCACTTTTTGGTTTATTCCATTACTCACCCTTAGTTTTTGGCTGAGAGTGAAAAATGCCCCCCGGCTCATTCTTCCTCCCATTGACGACAACAGCTAATTTTAGTACATTAACACAACAGCATTGAAGGATGCAAATAAAGCAGCGGTAAAATGAAAATCAATGGGGCTGGGTCTTTCTCTAAAAACCTCTGTGGACAATAACTACATGCTGTTTTATCCTTCCATAATATATCCTTATCCTCAGTTCTTCTATTTGGTGTGTTTTAGTATATTGGTAGGTTGTGTACTGAATATTATGCAGTATAAACTAGTTTTCCAATCCATCCGCAGCACATTTAATCTCCGTAATGTGACGTATTTATGATTGAAATGGAGTATTCAGCACTAAAAATGGCTATGAATAGTTGTGGTGTTTTCAAAGGAAACACTTTTTCTTATAATAAAAAACTTATTGTTAAAGGTTTAGGTATATTACACACACACATACATTAGGGATGTGCACGAATATTCGAATTTTCGAATATTCGATCTGTAATTATTATTCGAAAAATAAAATACTATTCGAATTTTATCGAATTTATGAAGCCGTAAATACTTTGCGGGTCGTAAATGCAGTGAAGCCCTGATAAATCCCAAGCACTAACTCGCAGTTATAATTAAATGCACTGGGTGGCACTGTGGCGCATGTTTAACAAGTTTGTATTTTATCATAATGTCGTCGTCTGCCTCGCGAAGTTTGGAATTACTAGTCGAAAATGAGGTTACTAAATGATTTTACAAAATGGAATTACTTTTGATCAAATTAATTTATTAATCTGGAGTTATAATATCATCACCACAATGAGAAATCACATGAAATCCAAACAGCAGTCGACTGAGGAAAGACAGCTGTCTATCACTGCATCACGACTGCAGGTAAGCGCAGCTGTAGTGCGAGTGATCCGAGATGATAACTTATCTAATAGTAAAATGATATTGAGGTATATTCTTCCTTTAAGTTTTCTTTGAGAGAGAGGTTTAAGAACAGAAAAGGTGCTGTTAGAAACGTAGAACTAGAACACCGTTATCTTTGTTTCTCTGAAACGTCTGTCAGCGCAGCGCGTTTTCTCACTCGAGCATAAATTGCTCGCGGCTTCCCTCCATGTGGATATTATTGTTTTTCTCAACATAAACGTGAAACAATATAAACACGATAATCATATGCTGACTCGAGTGTATGTGTACGTTCTGTACGATAACTGGCGCAATCTGCTACTCTGCTTTATTAGGCGTTTTTTTCCGTTCGCGCTGCTTGAGCATATATCCTTTTGTTCTTATATTTTTTTTGTTTACACATAGGCCTACTGTTTAATGTTTTCAATTAAAAGAAAACTTTAACACATGTTGTAAGCTTGTTGTGTATATTGCCTAATCATAAGCTTCTTCAGAAATGGTGACAAAACGTTAAAAAAAAATTACCTTAAAAAATAACGTATTTTTCGTTAAACGTCATTTAAATAAACGAATATTCGAATATTCGAATTTTATGAGCCCGAATATTCGAATGCAATATTTTTGAAAAATGCCCATCCCTAACATACATACATGCTTGCATACATACAATATAAAAATAAACAATTCATACTTAAGAATTGTGCACTTACTAGGACATTTATTAGGGAAGCGAATATAAACTCCATTATGATTACAGGATATCTTTAAAGTTATGATGAAATCAAAAGTTTACTTTCTTAGCTAGCTCGTGTTATTTTGGTCCTGGTCTCATTAAACAATTTGTCTGTGCATATTATTATAAAGAAAAAAAAAATGTGTCTTTATAATCTTTCATCAAAGTAGAGAAAAAAAATATGCTTTCTGTCCTTCGGTTTTTCTCGTTCAATATTCTGTTTTACTCAGAAACATGTTAGATTATGGAATATAAATGGATAACATTTACCTGGTGAACATGGCAGGTTCTTGAGGCTTTAGAGGGATATGGCAGTGTGTGTGTGTGTGTGTGTGAGTTTGTCTCTCCATCTCTTGCCTCTCGCTGAAGCCCACAGAGCACCAAACACCAGATGCATGCTCTCCCTCCGGGGCCCGTCTCAACACATGGCCTCTGCTGCTAATCTGGGCCAAACACACTCACAGCACCACACGTAGAGCACTTGGCAGTGAACATAATAGGGTAGGTGATGAATAAACCGCTGTAGTGTCTGTATCTTCACTTCAGATCTCAGACGTTTGGAAGGAAGCGCTAGTCAGGAACCAGATGCTTGCCACATTTATTAAACACTCTCAGCAAACAGTTAGTTCATTAAGATTTATTAGTTGAACTCAGGAGATCAAGAGCCATCAGATGAGGGAACATCAAGTGAAAATGCCAAGCAATACCCAAAATCACCAAAAAATTATATAAAGCATCAGAAGAATGGATATTTCATATTAAATTATAATATTTTAAATTAATAATAAATATATTTCACATTTGGAATTTCCTATTGTCCTGTTTAGAAAATCCTATATATATACATTTATTAGAACTGCACGATTCTCGATTTAAACACCCACATGATCTCATTGGCTCTGCCTGTTAAACCTCTGTCAGATTCGATCACGACTGCCGATGCCGTTGTCATATATAGGTGTGAAACAGCTTTACAAACAGCATCGTTATTTCTGTTACAATTCGGATGATCACAGAAGTACTGGGATAAAAGTTTATACTTCAGATATAAACACTGATGTCTTCGGTAGCGACCAAAATAGAGTAAATCATCTTTTGAAAGTAGCTTGACTATTTTTTTTATTTGCATTGCATTGAATTGCATTGTTACACCAGTAGGTGGCGACAAGTGTATTTCTCATTGAATCCTTCATTCAAGAAATTCGTTCAAAAACGCTGATTCTTCGTGTGTGTGTGTGTGTGTTGCAAAATCTTTTAACAAAAATGACCAACCTTATATGAAACCAAACAAATCGTATGCTTGAATGTTTCAGTAAATTTAATATTTTGCTCGTGCATCACCTCTCAGCATCTTACTCTGTGTTGCATTTATACGATGTTTTTGAACGTGCAAACATGTCCGATTCATCTCGCTCTGCAAGAAACTTAGCATTCCCATGATGCACAGCAGCCACACATGCTGGTCCTGTTGCACTGCTCAGCCTGTGTCGGTCCGTGTCCTGCATGAAGGAGAGCGTGTTCAGCCCGTAGCGGATCCCAGCAGTCTGTGCTGCATGCTAAGACTCTGGCCGTGTGACAGGAAATCCCTCAGCCTCGCCAACTTCTTAAGAGTGAGATTGTGAGGGCAGGAAAAAAGGCTCTGAGAAGCTGGGCCGAATCGATAACTGTCCGCTCTGAGTTATCATGAGCATAGCGCTCTGTTCAACTTTAATTAGCTCTTCGGCTGACTGGGCCACTCTGTGACGCATGCGTGCGCGTGTGTGCGGTGTGTGCGGTGTGTTGTGATGATGTCCCCGTATTGTTGTACTTCCTGTGCCACTTAATCAGAACTGACAAACGTATCAGGCCATTTCAAGATACATGAAGGATGAGCATTTCTATCTATCTATCTATCTATCTATCTATCTATCTATCTATCTATCTTTCTTTCTTTTTCTTTCTCTCTTTCTTTCTTTCTTTCTTTCTTTCTGTTTATTTCTTTCTTTCTTTCTCTTTCTTTATTTCTTTCTTTCCCTCTCTCTTTCTTTTTCTTTTCTTTCTTTCCTTCTCTTTCTTTCTTTCTTTCTTTCTTTCCTTCTCTTTCTTTCTTTCTTTCTTTCTTTCCTTCTCTTTCTTTCTTTCTTTCTTTCTTTCTTTCTTTCTTTCTTTCTTTCTTTCTTTCTTTCTTTCTTTCTTTCTTTCTCTCTCTCTTTCTTTCTTTCTTTCTTTCTTTCTTTCTTTCTTTTTCTTTGTTTATTTCTTTCTTTCTCTTTCTTTATTTCTTTCTTTCCCTCTTTCTTTTTCTTTTCTTTCTTTCCTTCTCTTTCTTTCTCTCTCTTTCTCTCTCTCTCTCTCTCTCTCTCTCTTTCTTTCTTTCTTTCTTTCTTTCTCTCTTTCTTTCTTTCTTTCTTTCTTTTTCTTTACTTTCTTTCTCTCTCTCTCTCTTTCTTTCTCTCTCTCTTTCTTTCTCTCTCTTTCTTTCTCTCTCTCTCTCTTTCTTTCTTAATTTATTTCGCACTGCTAGATGCAACCGAGGTTGCCCAAAGTGCGTTACATTAAAATAAAAAAGAATAAAATATTAAACAGATTACCTGTTATAAGCGGTCAATGATAAATGTGCCTTGATCAAGTTCCTGAATACTGATATAGATCTAATAGATAGAGGCAGCTCGCTCTATAATCTCGGTCCCATAACAGCGAAAGCGCGATCACCTTTATGAAGGCGTTTAGTCCTTGGTACGTCAATAAGTATTTGATTTTCTGAACGCAATGGAGTAAACTAACACATAGAATAACATTATAACTTTCAACACACTCAAATGCAGTTTAGTGTGATAGTGTAGACCAAGTGAAACAGCGCTGCATTACCTCACAAGTTTCATTCATCAAATAAACTGACCTGTGTGAGTAGTAATTCTGCACTTGCGGGTAGTTCGGTAGAATTAAATGTCCTTATTCCTTTATAACCGCGGGACTTGCGTGTGGCGCTGATATCTGTCCCTGCTTCATACCACAGACATGTTAAAAACATCAGTGTATTCACTCATCCATAAACATTATTAGATCCTTCGGCATGACGGCAAGTTCCATAATTCGGCTTATGCGTCATCAACCTACGCCTGTGTTATTGTTAGAGGTTAGCGACCCCTAGTGGCGGAAAAAAATACATATTGTAGCTTTAATCATGAACAGCTGGAAAAGTCATGGGGCTTTTGAATATTATTGTGGAAAATAAGGGGCTTCAGAGTCGAAAGGTTTGAGAAACACTGGTTTAGAGGGTTACTTTTAGGGCCGATGCTTTAGGCTGTGTTTACACTGCAATCTTTTGAGATCTTCTGATCTTTTTTTTTTACCATATCCGGTGGTTTTTGTTCCGCCTGATGACATTTACTTTAGATATGACTGGCATCTGATATCTGTGTTTACATTAATCCCCGCCCGAAATGATTCTGGTTGACATGGTTGACCCTCAGGTTTTGAATGGCCGTACTAAAATGATTTTATAATTCACGTTGGCATATATTATAATTATTTGGCAGCATGGATGAGTTAAAAGCTGTCATGGATGTTTGTAGCGCAAAATCTGACTTGAACTTGTTTAGATCTAGAATTTTGAAGTGAAATGAAGTAGATTTGTAAGATTAATTTGAATGAACGTTTCTGTGTTTACATGTGTGCAAAAAAAATCAGATTTAACATTTTTTTTTGTGCCTGCGTAAACGCAGCCTTAGTGTAGTTATTTCTGTTAGTAACTTGCAGTGTAGCTAACTACTTTTTCAAAAGGGTAGCTTGGTTGTTTAACCCTTTAAAGCCTGATATATATATATATATATATATATATATATATATCAGAAATCTATATATTTTTTTATGGAACAGTTTAGACACTATTTTTTTTACAATTTGCACTAGTTTTTTTTTTTTATGTATTATATTTGATACATCAGGATTGTATGGCTCATATTTGATGATATAGTTAGAATATGAAGTGAAAGAAATGCCTACATTTTATTTCGAAAATAAAACTGAGCCAAACTGAGCAAACATATGCAATTTGGTTCAGTTGCTGATATAAATATGGTCAAAAAATAATATTAAATTCTGATAGTTTGTAATGTATCAATGAGATCTTTATGACCGTATAGCGACTACTTGCGTAATGCATGTAAATATCAGTCGTGTAGTAAGATGATATTTAAATGCTTAGTTTATGATCAAACTTCTGTATAGTTTCAAAACATATAATGCAATGCAATACATTGATGATTGAGAGATGAACAAATAAACTAATCAAAGACCTGATGGATTATATTTGATGCTGTCATCTGAACATGATTTTTAGTAAAACTGCTAAAAAAAGATATACAGTACCAGTCAAAAGTTTGGAAACATTACTATTTTTAATGTTTTTGAAAGAAGTCTCTTATGCTCATCAAGCCTGCAGTTAAAAAAAAAAAAAAAAAAACAGTAATATTATGAAATATTATTACAATTTAAAATAATGGTTCTCTTTTTTAATATATTTTAAAATGTAATTTATTTTTGTGATGCAAAGCTGAATTTTCATCAGCAAGTACTCCAGTCTTTGGTGTCTTATGATCCTTCAGAAATCATTCTAATATGATAATTTGATACTCAGTTATTATCAATGATGGAAACAGTTGTGCTGCTTAATATATTTTTTTGGAATACTTTTTTCAGGATTCATTGATGAGTAAAACGTTAACAGCATTTATTCATAAAAACAGCATTTATTCAAAATAAAAACATTTCTAACAATATAAATCGTTACCATCACCTTTTATCAATTTAACGCATCCTTGTTGAATTAAAGTACTAATTTCTTTAAAAAAAAATAGTATTGTTCCCAAACTTTTGAACGGTAGTGTATATTGTTACAAAAGATTTCTATTCTAAATAAATACAGTTCTTTGTAACTTTTTATTCATCAAATAATCCTGAAAAAAGTATCTCAGGTTATAAAAAAAATATTAAGCAGCACAACTGTTTCCAACATTGATCATAAATCAGCATATTAGAATGATTTCTGAAGGATCATAAGACACCAAAGACTGGAGTACTTGCTGATGAAAATTCAGCTTTCCATCACAAAAATAAATTACATTTTAAAGTATATTAAAAAAGAGAACCATTATTTTAAATTGTAATTATTTCATAATATTACTGTTTTTTTTTGTTTGTTTTTTTTAACTGCAGGCTTGATGAGCATAAGAGACTTCTTTCAAAAACATTAAAAATAGTAATGTTTCCAAACTTTTGACTGGTACTATATATATATATATATATGTATAAACTATCAATCATACAACAGAAGGCATGTAATCGATTGTGTACATCAGGTTTTTCAAAGTCAAAATTTGTACAATGTTGATCCTTTAGAGGCCTTAGAATTTTGTGTATCAAATATGATACAGTAGCTTTATAGGGTTAACTTCCTATTGAGCTTGACAAGCTAGTTTCAAAGTCTCTGTCAGCTCTATTTAACACTTTATCATGTGTAAATCTTCTCGGCAGAGTTTACCACAAAATCAGCACAGGAAATGCAGAAAAAGTCTGCAGGTTTAGTTCGTGTCTGTGATGAGGGTATTCCTGTTTTTTTTTTTTTTTTTTTAGCTTGTCTTTGTTTATCTATAGTTACATCTTGTTTACATGACTCTCTAACCATATATGCTAGTGATCATCTTGTTACTCGGTAACCGGATCGTCTAATCTCCTGCATAGTGATCCATCAAGGGCTGTCCAGCTGCAACATGCATTTTAATTACTTTATGGGATCTATAGATTTCACAGTAAGGGTGCCATAATGTCCTCGATCATCCTAATGATACAGATGCGGTGCTCAGTCCCGAGGTGAGACGGGGTGAACCGGCCCCTGAGAGGGTGAATAATTTGCCGATTTTATGTTAAGCCGTAGGGAATAGCGTCACCATGCCAACCACACTGCTAGCGACCTGCGACCTTTAACTCGAACGTCTGCGGCGAGACATGAGCTCAGATCAAATACGGGATGTTTGCTTCCTGATCTCGGGGGAAATAATAACACGCTTCAATCACAGACGCACTAATAACGCCATTATCATGATGTACATGAGGTCGCCACTCATTTGTCCTCATGTGACCGATAGTTTGCTCTTATTTAATCTCTTTCATATAATGATTCCGATAGTTTGCTCTTATTTAATCTCTTTCATATAATGATTTCATATAATGAAAACTTGTCTAGGTCATACCCAAAATCAAAAGAAAAATATGGCTGATTATATATTTCATAAAGGAACTGTTCTTTTTAGGACCCTCATAATATTTTGCCCTGTGACATTATTTTCATAATTAAGGACATTCTCTCATTGCTTTTTGTAATTCCTATTACCTCAAAGGTAATTAAACATAATTTTACTATAATACAGTAAATATATACTATACAGGGATGTTTGCTTTCCTGTTCTTTGGAGAAACAAGAACACACTTTAGTATCAGTTGCACAAAACTAATAACTTATAACTTTACTACCGTAATAAAGTAAAAACACTCAAAATGATGACACAATATATGAGTTCGCCACACATTTGTCCAATAGTTTCTCATTTAATCTCGAATTTGACATTTAGTCTTCTATAATACATTTTTTATATGTTGTAAAACATTTGTAGAATTTACAATTTTCACTCAGAAACTGCTAATAAATTTCACAAATAATTATGAAGACATTTTTTTTTTTTTTTTTTTTTTTTTTTTTTTCAATAAGTATAATTAGGCGCATGATTGTCTTTATGAACGGGTAATTGAATCGTTGATTCAAGTGATTAATTTAAAAACCGATTCATTCAAGTAGTACGAAAAAGTTGCTCTGAGATGCACAAAATTTTTGCTCAGGCTTCGTTTTGAACTATTTTCAATGGCGAAACAGTACAAAAACAGACAATATTGTGTCCAAAATGTAACTCACTCAATATTAACTTCTTGTGTGTTGAACTGTTGTATAAAATCAATATCACATTCGTGATGCGCTGATATTCAGGAAAACTGCACTGCTTACGCACCCTCATAATGCGATTACAATGGGATTTTGGCAATATTGCGATTAAACTTTACCTTGTGTAAACGCAATGCTTCGATCAAACTAATGTGATTTAAGCTCATAATCACAATATCCATATTTGCATTAGACTATGTGGTGTACGCTGATTTTAATTGCAATAAACAGGCGTGTAAACAACGACAAACCCGGCATTGCGATGTTCATCACGGTGCCGAATAATATCCAGTACGTCCATAAAAATGTATTTTGAATTTGATGCGAGTAGATAAAAACAATGGCCGGGAACATACATACTGAATATGCCTATCTGACTGTGGTATAACCATACTTATTAGCGAATAATCAGAATAATGAAAATTGTATGTAAACTGGAGTGAATGAAGAGTTCTGCTCGTGTCATGTAAACATCTGACTGCGATTAAGACCTTACTCTGATTATTAGAAATAATCACATTATTGGTGCACATGTAAACGTAGTCACTCTTGCTTGTGATATTACTTACCTATATGTTATAAATATATATATTTTTAACTCATAAAGGGATATTTTTGGGGCATTCGCATTTTTTGCACAATGTCAGCTTGCATATTGGTAAAATAACAAATACGATATTATCGCATGTGAGATTTAAGTAGAACGACTGAAATGGTATTTTCTTGTAAAGCGTAACTTTGTCATATTTAAAACTTTGGAAAATCCTGAAAAATTTGGTGTAGAAATAATTTTCACTCAGTAATTGCTAGTAAATTTCACAAATAATTGCAAAGAAATGGCAGGTAACGCAATGAATTAGAAAGACTGAAATAGTATTTTCTTGTAAAACCTACTCCCCAAATTCTTTGTTTTATTTAAAACGTTTCCTCTTCAGTGTCAAGGACATGTGCCTTTCTATCTGCGCTCGGTTTTCTGAATTTTGTTGTAGACTGCCTTGAGTTGTCTATTCTGTATCAGGTTTACTGCAATGTGAACGTGCTTTGATTTAGTAGGTCATGAACCCTGTTTGTTCATGTGAGAATCAAGAGTACAGACTCTTGTACAGTTTCCCTGTGTGTTTTCTCTCTGATTGAGTGATCAATCTCATCATGCTCTCCAGCGCTGCAAGTAAAACATTCAGGTTCCTGAACATAGACATTTCTTTCCATACTGCAGCAAATTTCCTCTCAGAAAAGTGTTCAGTTGTTGTAGCTGCAGGTTTGGGAATGGGGTTTATCAGCAGAAGTATTGCCCCAGATGAACAGCAGAGGAGAGAGAGAGAGATAAAGAGGTAATCAATACTCATCTTTCTCGTCGATACAGACCACAAAAAGAATCAAGGAGAAGAAAATCTTCCAAAGCAGACAGCCACAATGCCCTTTTGGATCACTTATTTAAAGGGTTTTAGCTGATAGATGTAATTAGATTTAGAGGTCGGCCAATACTGATGTCTATAAGTTACAGACGACTGATTTCTTATACTGAGGAATTAAACGAGGCACTAAAAGGTACAAAAATGGCCCATTTAAAATGTGTGCAGTGATTGTTTTTTCTTATCTCATGAAAACTTGTCCAGGTCTTACCTAAAATCGGAAAAAATATATATAATGGATCACGCTATATATTTCATAAAGTAACTGTCCAGTTTAGGACCCTTATTTTTTACTTTGTGACATTTATTTTCATGACAATTAAGCACATTTCACTCTTTTGCGTTTCACTTTTTTCATTCTGCAATGCATTTACATGTACATTTATTTATTTAGTGGATACTTTTATCCAAAGTAACTTACAAATGAGGAATATAACAAGCGATTGATAGAAACTATCAGATGTTTAAATTTTTCAGTGCTTTTGTAATTGCTATTATTCTCAAAGGTAATTGAACATTACTTTAGCTGTAATGCACTAAATATGTAATAAAAAAATTTTTTTAATTTAATTGTTGCGGTACAACAAACTATACCGTGGTGTACAAATTATATATTGTTGTTTTGCAACACACTAATGAAAATAAATATATTTTGGGGGCTAAATGTGCTTAATTCTTGAAACTAATGTCTTGATTCTATTTTCTTTAGCATTTTGCATAGTTTTCCTTTTGATTTGGGGGGGTGAATATGACGCGGACATCCCGGCAGTCTCTCTGCGTCTGGTGTTGGTGGATGTGCCCAGTTAGAGAGCGCAGGGTCATGATGAGGGTGTGATGTGGATCGTGACATCATCTGTGCAGTGAGGCCAATCAGAGAGACACGAGAGAGGAACCTTTACAGTGACGTCACCTGCAAGACTTCCCTCTGCGTTTGTGTGTCTTAAAGGGCAAAGTAAAGCCTGTCCAGCGGCAAAACAAGAATTCATTCGTTTTCAGTGGCTTGCTGTGACAAACATTAGCGACTGATGTTTCCAGCAAGTTCAGATAAGTTTAACTTGATGCAAATGCAGAAAGACTTGAAGGAGAAGTTATTGCATATTCGATACGGCTTTGAGCATGTACAAGGTAGATATTGATCGGCTTGTGTACTTGCATTTGCAGCACATGCTGTGTGTGTGTGTGTGTGTGTGTGTGTGTGTGTGTGTGTGTGTGTGTGTGTGTAAACTGTAAGCAGGCGTTCATGTTTACAGTGTCTCTCCCGGCGTTCTCCATGGCTGTTTGTTCCCGTCACTCTCTCAAGGTCATGACTGCTGGTTCTAATCACTGCAGTCGTATGATGGGTCGCACAAGTTCAGTCCACATTCTGCCTGTGTCAGTGTCACTGACACCACAGCTGAGCTCTGCTTACACACACACACACACACACACACACACACACACACACACACACACACACACACTCACACACTCACTCACTCACTCACTCACACTCACAGCATGTTGTCTTCAAGTATCACAGTCAAAAGTTTATCTTAAAAACAGAATCTTATTGGTGTGCAGGACAAATAAAATTGTGCCCATGAATTTCCCTAAGCACAACCTATTTTAAATTTAATTTTAATTTTAATGGATTAGTTGGAGCAGGTTTTTTTTTCTTTTTCTAGTGATATTGTTTTCATGACAATTTAGTATATTTCACTCCAACTTCTCATGATTGTAATGCATACAGATTTTTTTAAAGTGCCCCTATTATGCTTTTTTGAATATTCAGCTGTCTGTGAATGTAGAAGGTCTGCAAAATTTTAAAGATCAAAGTCCACAACAAATAAAGTTATTGTCTCCTAAAAGAACCCGTAAATTCCGAACTGACTAAACGAGCCGTCAGCAATTCCAGTCTCACTTCCTGCTTGAACCTACGTAGGTTTGTTATAAATTTGCATAATGCAAGTCTATGGTCTTCATTGGCTGCCCGCGAACAACATCTACTTTGACCCGCCCTCAAACACTGTAGTTGTAGCTGAGCCCTGGAAGAGTTTGGTTTGTGTTGTTCATGTCAAGAAGAAGCTGTTTTCTGCGCTGCAAAAGCAAATCCACTTTGCAAGCACTTCCATAGGATAAGGACTGACGCTGTCATTATTGTTAGTATCACTGTGTAGTATCAGGTGCTGAGGAAGCCTCTGGAGCTGATATTCAGATATGCTAATGAGCGTTTAGTTTCCGACATGTGCTGTAAGCGGTAGACCAATCACAACAAACTGAGCCATCTGACCAATCAGAGCAGAGTCAACCAATCACAACAGACTGGGCCATCTGACCAATCAGAGCAGAGTAAACCCTAGGAAAGGAGAGGTTTAGAGAGACTGAATTCCTGGGGAAAGGGGCACTTAAAAAAATATTTATTTATTTATTTATTTATTTATTGTGTGTTTGTTATTCCCATAGACTGTAAAAAAAATACCGTAGGTCACCCGTAGGTTTCTGAAGACCATTTTTGAAGCCTAAAGAGGGCGTAGTCGACCGTCGCCATCTTGGCAGCGCGTCACTCCCGAATTTAGTTATTTTTACAGTCAGACAATTAGCTGAGGTAACGTGACGGCTAACAGACAGCAGACAAACGGCTAATGTTGACTAATGACCACAGCAGCGGGAATCCACCTGTCACTCAAAAGTGGACACCCTTAATTATGCAGAAATTTAAAGCTTAATATGATTTAAACGGATGAGTTATAAAAAAAATTCACCCCCCTCACAGTTGTCATGAAGGGCAAAATTAGCTGTATAGACCAAAGCCACTTTTTGCTCCAGGCTGTAAACATGTTTTTTTTCTGCTTTAAAGTTGGGCATTTCAACATGGGGGAGATGCAGATTTGACTCACTTTTGCAGCCAGCCTCAAGCGGCCAGTTGATGAATTGCCGTTTAACTCACTTCCGTGTTGGTTTCAAGAGAGAGATAGGGAGGTTGCCACTTGGTTATTCCTGGTACTCTAAAAAGGTATTCTCTTTTTTTTTTTTACTGTAATATATCACTGGTGATCCCAGATTATTTTAGTTCAAAATATGTTTGAGCTTATATATCTCAATATTAATAACAGTCTGGTTAATTTTGAGTCTTGAACTATAAACTCTCAAGTGTTGGCTTTCTAAATGTATGTGTGTTATGTTTCTATTCAGAATTACTTATGAGCAGTAACCTTTTTATTTTGGGCATTTCATGTATGCAGCACTTGCCAAAATTGGGGGTGACTGGGAAGGGGTTAAAGGCAGTACAACAAATATGTACTATTGCTAAAATACTTTTTTGCATTCTCATTTTCCAATAAGATTTTATCTTTTTCGTTGAAGTAAGTTTTGGAGCTTATTTGTTAATAAACTAATGTCTTAATGATCCCATTTTCTCTTGGATTTTGCATAATTTCTTTTTTGATTTGGGGTGAATACAACCCGGACGCATTCTTGACAGATTTTTAGTGAGCTCCATCCCAACGGGCTCTTATATATTTAAGAGACGGTTGGGAAATATAATTATAAATTATACAAAATATAGATTTTTATGATTTATTTAGATTTTGGTGTGAAATATGACCCAGATTTGTTCTTGACGGGTGAGATTGGCCCAATAAGGCCAGCTCAGCTCTTGGTTTGCCATGTTATCCGTGTGTTCCCAGATCTGGAAAGTTCCCAGTGGGAATTCAACCCTGTGCACTTGAGGTCAGTCGCTCAGAGTCCATGCGCCGCTGTCATCTGCCGTCTCATGTGACCCAGTGTACCGCTCATGCGCCGGCCATAACGGGAAGGTTTATCCAGTATTATGTAACAGTTAATGACTCTGTTTATTTTAGCCAGCGAGTGTCGCAGATGTCACAGTCTCGGCGGTTTAACAGCGTTCCCAGTGACATTCACAGCTCTAATATGCATCTCTGATGGTGTTAATATTACAGGAATACTCTGAAAAATACATAATTCATCTCATTTGAACCCATTTTAAATAGAAAAATTATTTATGAAGTATTTGGTCAAATATATTCTTCAGAAGTTTCTCTTTCAAAACTCAGGGAGATGTAATGCAGTTCTCAGATTTGTTTCATTCAAGTATCAACTTGGGCTGAGATGTTTCTAAAATTCATAATGGGAAATAAAAACAGGCCCAAATGAGTCAATAGTTTTACAGTAAGAGTACAGAACTATAAAATTAATTAATGAAATCAATTTATGAGAAATGTTTGAGGTCATATTATGTAGGCAACATTAATTCGCACGCTTCACCTTTAAGAGTTCAGGACACGCATATAAACGTCACTGTCCTGATAGATGAGAATAGTGTGAGAGCTGCAGCTCCGTATAACATTACGACTCTAATCCGGTCGGTATTTGTGTCGGATCATTTCTGTTTGATTATATGATGTTTATTCCTTGGGAATTCCCACCCACTAATGAACTCTAAGTCATATTAGCATAAGATGATGATGATCATTTCCAGTTAGACTATTAAGATCTCTGTTTGCTGAATGTACAAACTCTCAGATACTCAAGCATTGATATTGACTTTCATTTTCTTTTCTTTCCTCTTAAGTGTTTTTAGGAAGTGCCTGGTTATTAAAATCATGAAGTTTGTGTATATTTTGTTTAGCTTTTACCTTCACAATAAAGGTATTTAAAGCTTCTAGAACTTGTTACTAAAAAGTTATGCTTACTATAGTTAGTGTATATAATGTACTACTTTATGATAGAATTTAATTATTTGTGATCGACAGTTGTTAGATATAATATGACAGTGTTTTCTTGCAACCACAGTTTGCTATGGGAGAATACTATACTGGAATCTTACATAATACTAAGGTTTTAGCAAAAACACATACACAGTCGGTGTGAAGAGAGTCAATTGAGTTTAACTCACTGAAGCACAAATTGTTCAGTTTCCTCTAAAGTTTATTTGCTTTGTTCTGACCAAGAAGTCTAATGCAAGACTGAGATTCTGAGTTTCGTGTTGCATGTCATGATTTGTTGTTGCGTGTGCTCAGTTTTCAGTGTCTAAGGAACATTGATTCTCCATCAATCACTAAAGTGTGGAGCGACATAGAGTGGAAAGCAGCAGTGTCACACACGGACTACCACAGTTCACATTCATCTGATCGATTACCGAACACTTAATCAGCACGTCTAGGAACACGCGTCAGTCTTGTACTTATGATTCATGTCAGATGCAGAGGGAAATCTACGCAGGAGACTGAAGAACCGATTTTAAAATGGATGCAGCATCTTAAAACGGTCATGGTTTGCATGTAAACTAGATTTGACATTTGCTAAAAATTAGCTGCTGATGTTGTTGGGTTGCTGCGGGGTGTTATGTGGTCGTTAGGGTGCTGTGAGTTGTTGTCTGGGTATTATGTGGTTCTTAAGGTGTTGTGGGTGGTTGCCGGGGTGTTATGTGGTTGTTAGGGTGCTGTGGGTGGTTGTCTGGGTATTATGTGGTTCTTAAAGGGATACTCCACTTTTTTTGGAAATAGGCTCATTTTATAACTGCCCCAGAGTTAAACAGTTGAGTTTTACCGTTTTCGAATCCATTCAGCCGATCTCCGGGTCTGGCAGTACCACTTTTAGCATAGCTTAGCATAGATCATTGAATCGGACAGGACCATTAGCATCTCTCTCCAAAAAATGACCAAAGAATTTCGATATTTTTTCTATTTAAAACTTGACTCTTCTGTAGTTACATCGTGTACTAAGACTGACGGAAAATGTAAAGTTGCGATTTTCTAGGCTGATATGGCTAGGAACTATACTCTCATTCCTGCGTAATAATCAAGAAACTTTGCTGCCGTACCATGAGTGCAGCAGGCGTAATGATATGACGCAGCGCCTGAAAATAGGTCTAATAGGTTAGATAAACTTAGTCCCGGTCACGTTGGAAGTTACCGAGCTGGGGACTATTTTCAGGCGCTGCGTCATATCATTACGCCTGCTATGCTACGCCTGCTATGATCCTAAGCTATGCTAAAAGTGGTACTGCCAGACCCGGAGTTAGGCTGAATGGATTCGAAAACGGTAAGACTCAACTGTTTAACTCTGGGGGAGTTGTAAAATGAGCCTATTTCCAAAAAAAGTGGAGTATCCCTTTAAGGTGTTGTGGGTGGTTGCCAGGGTTTTATGTGGTCGTTAGGGTGTTGTGAGTGGTTGCCAGGGTTTTATGTGGTCGTTAGGGGGTTGTGAGTGGTTTCCGGGGTTTTATGTGGTCGTTAGGGTGCTGTGAGTGGTTGCTGGGGTGTTATGTGGTCACTAGGGTGCTGTGAGTGGTTGCCGGGGTGTTATGTGGTCGTTAGGGTGTTGTGAGTGGTTGTCAGGGTTTTATGTGGTCGTTAGGGGGTTGTGAGTGGTTGCCGGGGTGTTATGTGGTCGTTAGGGTGCTGTGGGTGGTTACAAGGGTGTTATGTGGTTGTTAGGGTGCTGTGGGTTGTTGTCGGGGTATTATGTGTTATTTCTGGTGCTGTGGGTGGTTGCCAGGGTTTTATGTAGTTTTACGCCAAGGCCGATATATCGGCCGATATTTGGCATTTTTGAAATATCGGCATCGGCCGATTAGTTTTTCTGATTGGCCGATGTGTTGGAAGCGGGACTTTTATTTTGACGGCGCTCCGTACTTTTATTTTGACGGGCGGCACTGAGAACACCAGCGCCAGAAGAGAACGGCAACGGCAGCTCCTCAGATCAAACAGCGCTCACTCACATTCTCCGTCTTCATTCATTTACGATCTCTGTCAGTCATATCTAATACTTTGTTAGACAGAACTGGTAAACAAAGAAAGTAAATGGTAACTTATGCGAAGTAAGTAAAGTAAAGCGTTTGCTTTTATATTATTTGTAACAGAAAAGGCAAACAATCAGGCTAAAATACTTTCTCATTTGCCGTCAACATTCAGCAAATGCGCATCTACGTCATTTAAACAAATCTCTGAATATCTAATAAACATTTAATTTCACAAATTCCAGCTGTGATATCTTGTGAAGTGTGCATTGCTGTCTGCGAGTGACGGTCGGTCCGTGCGAAGTGAGTGAATGCGAACAGAAGATCAGCTTCACAGGAGACGCGAGCGAAAAACTTTAAATCCTTCATTTTAAAATATGCTGATATATAACCAGTTGCCCACTGTGTCCTATTCATAACGTTTTCACTGTGCTGTATGTAAAATTAGCGTTTCCCTAAAAATATGATTACCAGCACGAAATTACCAGATTACCGAGTGCCCTGTTACAGTGTTTACCTTCTTTTTATTCACATATTCATATATTTCTAAACAATTACTTTGTGAAAATACTGTAATAGGATTGCAAATGTAAGAAGTTTCCATCTAAAGTATAAAAGCATGTTTATTTTAAAAATTTGTTTTATAATTTATTATTAAAATAAGAACTTATTGATTAAAATAAATATATATATAAAAATATCGGCTTTATATCGGCCATCGGCCACCCTGCTCTCTAAGATATTGGCATCGGCCATCAAAAAACCAATATCGGTCGACCACTAGTTTTATGTGGTCGTTAGGGTGCTGTAAGTGGTTGCCGGGGTGTTATGTGGTCGTTAGGGTGCTGTGAGTGATTGCAAGGGTGTTTCACTTAATTTATTCTGAACCTAAAAGTACCACAACCTGAACATAGCTCAAACTTTAGCACTATTCCCTCAGGTTATGCAAATCTAGTTTAGATTCATACAAAGTACAGTCACATGTCTCATGAATATTCAGCTGTGTGAAATGAGGGCCTTCAGGCTGTAAAGTGTTGTGTTAATATGTAAATCCTCATATGGTCCCGTGTGAAGGGCCACAGGTGTGTGTTCACCTCAGTCTGCCAACAAACACTGACCGCTGTCATCTGGGTTTATCGAACTCAAAACATTAGCTCTTATTTTTGCTTCAGTTTTCAGCCTCAAATCAAACTTGATCTTATTTTACTTCATTATGTTCCACGTCTTATTGTGAATAATTCATCAATGCATGTAACTAAAAAGTTTGTCTTGATTAATCTATTATCACAAACTCATTTGATAGACACTTTTCACCATCCAATTAATTAATTTTTGCTCATTTAATATCTCATTTCATGCTGAAATGCATCACATTACAGATGTGAAATCGTTTGTGAGTGTTTGATTTGGACCCTGTGCAGTTCTTCTGCATGTAAACCGCAGGAACGAGTCAGTGGTCAGAAAAATTGGTCTTCAGCGCCACCTTCTGCTCATTTATAAAAGAGACTCCCACATGTTGGGCCTGATTCATGAAACGCAAGTTAAATTCTGGGTAAATTGTTTTTATATTGTTGTCTTTAATTCAAAGCATTTCAGGTGTTATGAATGATTTACACAGAAGTTTCATGAAAATTATTAGATATAACAGTCATTGATCTGATGTGTTTATGCAGCGTGACTTGCATTTATTAGCAGGTTCAATTCGGTAACCTGAAGTGAAGTGTCTCACTGTTGACAGCTCTTCAGAGTTAAAGCATGTTCATTTCGTGTGTGTGTGTGTGTGTGTGTGTGTTCATTTTATATTTTCCTTTTCCAGTTATCAAATGAAACTGAAAAAGTCATGAAATGGAAATTCTTTGGCCACAAACTATCCTAATCCTCCTGATTTATGAATTACTTACAATCTTTCAGAGTTTGATTACACTCAGAGAGTGTCTGATTTTGAGTGTTCCTCTTTGTCGTTTCTCAGAGGACGTCCTGTCGAAGGACGCAGGAGAATGTGCAATATGTCTGGAGGATCTGGTCCAGGGAGACACCATCGCTCGCCTGCCCTGCCTCTGCATCTATCACAAAGGGTAAAGCTCTTCGTGTGTGTGTGTGTAAGTGACGTGAGTTTGTTTTCTCTTATATTAACACTGCTTTCTTTCAGCTGTATTGATGAGTGGTTTGAAGTGAACCGATCGTGTCCTGAACATCCTTCAGATTAAAAGCGCCTCTCTCACCTTTGCACAGGTAACACACATTCACACTCCTGAATCAAGTGAATTCATAATGTCAGAGAGATCCATTTCACTTATTGACATGATGGCATTTAAATGCATGTGCTTTTAAATAAAAATGAACACTGATAAACAGTTCTTTAAAAAAAAAAAAGAAAGTTCCTAGTCGTATTGATTTAATCAGCACACTTTATATAAAATGTTAACATAATGTCACATGTAATGACATGATGTTATATGCTATTCAAAAACATCTTAGTAATTTTATGTCATGGTAAAATTATTTCATATTAACTGATTATTTATGAATCTGAAATCGGTGTAAAAACAGAAATATACATTACTTTAGAGTTCAAAACTAAAGACTCAAACTCTCTAGCTAAAACAGTTTCATGTTGTCTTCAACTGCATGCTATTATTATTATTATTATTATTATTATTATTATTATTATTATTATTATAGACCTTATGTAGCCCCGCCCCTTTTCAGCGCTGCGCTCGATGTCTTTTGACTTCCGGCCTGTATTTTCACAGCGATCTTGCGTATTTATGAATGAACGGCTCATTTTAAAATGACATTTTGACATTTGTTAAGACATCTGCTTTAAACATTACAGTCCTCATGATAACTTTCGTTAACTTTACATTAAGTAAATCCACTTCTAAAGCTAATTACTCCTCGACAGCGATGCCATAGAGATATACAGAGCGACCGCAAAAACGGAAGTTCAAAGACAATATTCTAAAGATGCCGGCGCCCTCGTTTCTCTGGCGCATAGTGTCTATAAGGCAAGACACTCCAGGTGAATAGTGTAAAAAAAAAAAACATGGATATCACAGTACTTCCCAAGCTGATTAATTACATTACGTGTGATGTTATGTTTGAAAATACAAATGAGGCATTATATAATCAAATATACACTAATTTGTATACATTTCCAGAATATAAATATGAACATTAGTTAAAGCCAGGATCAAAATATATTTTAAGGTGACGTAATTACATTGTACTTACTCAAATAAGTACTGATTAATATTAATTAACTACATGTATAGAGTTACGTTTAGTGTTAGGGTTTGGTTTAGGGTTAGTTGCTTGTAATTATGCATAATTTACTGTTATTACTATATTAAGTACATGTAGAAAAGTGTAATTATGTCTCCTTAAAAGAAAGTGTTACCCAAAATTCTTGTTTTTTTACATGGATATCTCTCTTTTTCACAGTAAATAAATCAGAAAATACTGTCTACAGCCAGAAAACATACATTGTCACCTATGTTTTTAGGTATAAAATATCAGGCGAATGATATAAAAACAAACCTCTATGTTCAGAAAATAGATATGCATAAAACTATAAAGCTGCCGAAGTGGAGATTTCTGACTCATCGCCTGTAAAGATATGTATTGTCATTGAAATCTACAGACGCAAAATTGATAAAGTGCAATAAAATAAATGTGTATTTTCGACGTTTTTTTTTTTTTTCCACTAGTCTGAAAGAAGACACGTTATGGAAGCAAAATGGCCCAAAATCTCAATTTTTTTGCCTTATCTTCTAAATTTTTCTTGCCTTAACCCATTCTAACACTCTTTAATTGTTTGCGTTGTGTTTCATGTCTCTAGCCTCCTGGTCGTGAGAAGCGACGTGTCCCACTAGCGGACAGCAATGTGAATTCTCTTCCTCCTCACGGACACTGTGACTTTGGTCTCTTCAGGCCGAGCAGGACGGTCCTGATCACAGAACGTCCCTCTCTTCTCGTAGCACGACTCTCCCTAGTCGCCATACAAACCCTAGTGTGCCAAAACTCATTCAGGGAAACTCTTTCCACATCGCAGACCTATGAAAACCACAATAGAGGACGAGACCCTTGAGACTTTCTCCTCCATTGCACAGTTTTCCAATCAGAAACTTTGTGAGGAAGGCTGATCTAGCAGAAGTTCGTTTCATTGGCTGTTTTACGTTCTTTGATTGGCCGGACTCGGGGGTCAGCTGACTCTTATGTCGTTGATTATTGGATGATCGGTTGATTTGATTGTTCTGCAAAACTTTCTGGTAAATGGGACTGTGTCTCTCAGTGCCTTAATTTTCAGATCTCAAGGGCCGAAGTGGCTGAGTTTCGGATGTTCGTAGAAAGACACCTGGATATGACGGACACGTGACCCCCTGATTCAGGTCGGCCCTGAGCCATACTGAGAAGTGCCCTGTCTTTCATGACGCTGACGCGGTTGTGTTCGCATTGGAGCCGTTTTCTCTCTGGATTCCCAGATGGACGAATGTCCTGTACATCTCGAGTCTCGTAGCAATATCTGTCGGATAAAGATTCACTGTAGCCTCTCACGTGGTTCTCCATGACGTCTGAACATCTCAAGATCACTTATGCAGGTGCATCACGTGAACATTCAACGTTTTGTCTTGAGACAAATCTGGGCCTTAATTCAACACATTATTTTGGGTGAATCTCATCAAAACATGTCCAGGTCAAAATCAGAAGAAAAAAATTCTGAATTATATTTTGCATAATAAAAATAAATTTTAAAAAAAGTCTGTTTTTGGGGGAATATTAATGTAATGCAATTATTTTTTATTAAAATCAGAATAAATAAAGGTGGCGCAGAAAATACTACCATGATGATATCATAATTATCAATATATTAATTACGATGTATTGAATTTCGGGTGAGGTTAATTAATAAAAATGCAACAGGTCCTAAAATCTCTCCTTTTTCTATAAGCAAAATATAATTTTGTGATGGAAAAATCACATTTCTTGACAGGTTTGGGTGAGATTCAGTCTTCAGCTGTGACGTCATTTAGAGCTCTTTTATGTTTATTTACTCATTGTGCATGCATCAAATCATATGATCATCCATTTTATATGAGAAATGTAAGGCACCACATCAGGCCAAATGAGTGAATCTCACAAACCCTCCAGGTCATATTTCACCTCAAAATCAAAGGAATTAATTCCAAAGCTTCATATTTTTCACATTGCAACACATTTTCATGACAATTATACATATTTTCACCCCTCCACTATACATATTTATACATCATGATAGTATTGTACTGCTCTCAATTTATGCTGATTTACATTTTTAAAAAAATCATGTGTGTTCCAGTAATAACTTGTACGTTCTGCGTTACAGAACTGATTGAAAATGTGCTTGATTGTTATGAAAATAACGTGACAAATCTTAATGGCTTTGATTTATTCGTGCTGAAATGTGACCTGAGATTGTGCTGAATAATTCTGTGGTTGTGTTTGTCTTTAATTCACCTGTAGCTGCTGGAACAAGCTTCATGTCTCTGTCGTCTTTGGGATTTTTATCACCAGTTTCTCAGTCTGTTTATTTTGTGCAGTTCATATAGTTTGATCTAAATTATAGAGTCTGAACGGCATGTGTGTGATTTATATCATTTAAACACTCAGTCACATTTCAGCTGGAGATAATAATAATATATCATGTTTTGGAGAAAGGTGGTCGTTCTCCAGTAGGCTTTGACCGCTTCAAACAAATGCGCTGCTAACTAGTTTTTTAGTTACTAATCGGAGATTCTACAAGGGATTTTTTTTTATTATAGATTTACATTCATTCTATTTTTACCAGTCTCACGTAAAGCCTTACGTGGTTAGGTTTATATGAGGTGTTAGTTTTGGTGATGAATTTGACCTGTGGACTAGTCATGGCCCATTGAAGCTGAATTGGAAAGCATCTTCACTGCAAAAAAAAAAAAAAAGATTTTCTTCTTCATTATTTTTGTCCATATATATATATAAATATCTAATCATTCTTCAATCGACAAACATTTACTTGAAATGCACACATTACTTAAGATATTAACTTAAGTCTTGTTTTCTGACAATAGCTTCAAAATTAAGTTTATGCTTTTAAAAAAAAACTGGGTCAGAAAAATCTGCTCAATTCACAAGAAAACCAAGATTATTTTTCTTACCCCACTGGCAGATATTTGTTCTTGTTGAGCATAAACTCACTTAGGGTGTTTCTTTTAGGAAAGCAAAACTTTAATATCTGATCATTTTGCTTGATATTTAAAAAAAAAAAATACTGAGGAAGAAAATGTTTTTTCGCAGTGTTCCCACTGTCAGAGTATTACTGTAGTACAGCCTGGCATGTCCAAGGTGCCATAATAGCTTTAAAATGCTGCTAATCGTGTATGTTGAGGGTGACGGGAACCTGTTTCAGTTGGTTTTCTGGTCACGTAACAGAAGATAGATGACATCATTGCACACACATTGCATGGGAAACACCACTATTTTTTAAAAAAGCCTTACCAGACCACTTGCAAAACACCTTTTATGGCATATCGTTTAAGTAAATAATAAATTCACATTTCAAATTTTTTTTATGTTTTGATGTTCTTTCATATTTTTTTGCTGCTTTGTGCAAACGTCTGTTTCCAGCAGATCTGAGCCCTGATACATCCGACTGGATCTTTTGATATAGAAGATGGGAGTGTCTTTTCTGTTTGTATGTTTAATGTGCTACCAAACTCCATCAGGTAAAGATCTTATCTGATCTAGTTTCATCCTTACAGCGACTGAGAGGAACCTGATGCAAAGGAAACGTTTCTTGTTGAACAAAATAGTATTCAACAGGAGCTTGTCCATGTATGTTAACAGTGACCACCCGGGTGATCATAAAGTTTTTTTTTTTTTTTTATGATTTAGAGATATTGTAACATTCCATATATGTAAAAAAAAAAAAAAAAAAATATGTACAGAGATAATGACATTAAAAAAGCAAACTCTTTGAAGCACAGATCTTTAAATATTTGTCTGGACGTCTTTCTGTGTGCGTGTGTGAATTAGAGCTTGGTGATATTTTTACTTGCCAGGTTTTTAATCATCTAATTGACTAAAATGATTAATAACGATTTCTCTGAACTGAAAAAGCACCATCATAAGTGCACAAGTGTCACCCTTTTCAGAGCAAACTGAAATATATCTATAAAAATGACATTCATCATTTTCATCTGCACAGTATATCCCAGCCTTGAAGTAATTTCTTGAGTTCTGGCGTCAATGTGAAACTCACGACTGTAATAAACCTGCATGTCTTGCATCAGTGTTGCCTTCGCAGCCGATGATGCTTCTGTTATTGAAGTAAACCAACGTCCGTGGCTTTACGCCAACTTCCTTCTTTTCTCACAGTCTTTTCTCAAATCACGTGTTTTACTTTTTCTTCTTAGCGGAAGCGAAGCCTCTTGTCGCCCTCAAAGAGTTGTTGTTCTTCTTCAGAAACACATTTTCCTTTAATGCTGTGAACAAATCAGAAAATGTGGAAAAGTGTGAAACTGGAAGACATAGTCATGTGCCTTCTCGTGTAAACTAGGGCTCTGGTCCAAGATTTAGTGAGCTGCCTACACAGACACCTCTCGAGTGTGTGATTTTGAACACACTACGCTCCCAAAAAAGTTCCAAAAGGGGATTTTCTTGGCATTTTAATAATCTAAAGAATATATTTCCACTATAAAGAACCTTTTGTGTAATGGAAAGGTTCTGTGGATTTTACAGAACCATTGATGCCAACAAATAACTTTTATTTTTAAGAGTGTACATAGACTCAACTCACAATCTTTTTTATTTTTTATTGAGTTTGCATGTTGAAAATGTTGCCAAGTCAATGCAATAAAATACACTGCACAAATACTAATACTGGGTTAAAAAAGTAAATTTTATCACTACTTTTCAGTTTTGACATTTCACCCCGACCATCATTGATAGAGCATTAATGGCATTCATGCGATGCTTTTTAAAATTTGACTTAACCAAGGTGTCTATGAAGGCAGAATAATCTTTATGCCTAAAAATAATGCAAACTCTCTAGGTTTCACAGATCTTACTTGACTTCCTTCAGTGTAGTGTTGTTTGTCAAGCCTTCAGACAGCTGTTTGGCTCCGTGAATGGTCAGCTCGTTTTCCATTAGCCTGTAGAGAGTCGAATAGATTATTCAATCTGTCGGAGCAAATATTGTGCACACAGACCTGAGGTTCATTACTTGGCATGAAGTCTACATGTACAGGTGAAACTCGAAAAATTCGAATATCGTGCAAAAGTTCATGTATTTCAGTAATTCAACTTAAAAGGTGAAACTAATATATTATATAGACTCATTACATGCAAAGTGAGATATTTCAAGCCTTTATTTGTTATAATTTTGATGATTGTCTTACAGCTAATGAACATTTCTGAGATTTTGAATTTAGGGTTTGCATAAGCTGTAAGCCATAATCATCAAAATGATAACAAATAAAGGCTTGAAATATCTCACTTTGCATGTAATGAGTCTATATAATATATTAGTTTCACCTTTTAAGTTGAATTACTGAAATACATAAACTTTTGGACGATACTCTAGTTTTTTTGAGCTTCACCTGTATTATATGTTGATTAGCATATTAGATTCTGTTGAAAGTGAATGCTGTAAATTAGATGCAGAAATGACCACTTACATGCTTGCATATGTGAAACAGTTGTAAAGATATTAACAGTGAAACAGTTTTAAAGATATTTCTGAAATACTGAGGAACAATCGATCGTACATCAGATGTGTCAGAGCAGAGTTGGACTTGAAGGCATCGGCAATGTCTGACGCTGCATCGTCAGAGATTTTGTTCTGTATCAGCCTGAAAAATAAGCACATTTTGTGAGAATGCATCTGGGAACAACTATCAAAAGGGTGTTATTTTACATGCATGAGAAAATATGACGTTCTGTTGTTACCAGAAGATGTGAAGGCTTGTGTTTTGCTTCAGCGCTTTTGCCAAAGAACTTCCACCAAGAGAAGTAATGCCATTGGCGGAGAGACTAAACAGCAATGCAATAATCATTCTCAGATGGTTCGGTCTTTATTTGACAGCTAAATTGATCAGAATAGAGACATAAAAGTCATTTTATACCTGAGGTTGGTCAGGCTGGGGTGATTCTTCAGAGCCTCTGCAAACGCATCTGCCCCCTCGTCACCGATCGAGTTACCCCACATTCTACAAGTAAATCATTTGAACAATTTTAATTTCACCACTTTCACCATCGTTTTTGTATAAAATATTTCTGTCAAATATACTTTCTTTTTTTGATTTTATGGCAGTATCATTTAAAAGGTGGGGTTTAATTGTTCCCTTAGATATTCTTACCCTACGTCAAAGATAGATTTGCTCTTTTGAATTGCACTGGCAAGGTATTTCCCACCCACACCTGTGATGTTGTTGCAGCCGAGCCTATATGGGGAAATATCAAATATTTGTCAAAACAAGGAAGTAATTCACACACTTGCAAAATGGTTAAAAAGTGGAAACGTTAACATCATGGTCTGTGCAGTCTATTTTTAATGCCATACACTACCTTTCAAAAGTTTGTAATTTAAGTTTTTTTCTTTTTATGTTTTTGAAAGAAGTCGCTGCAGTTTGTAAATCAAAATTACAGTAAAAACAGTAATATTGTTAAATATTCCAATTTAAAATAGCTATTTTGTATGCAAATATATTTTATTCCTGTGATCAAAGCTGAATTTTCAGCATCATTACTCCAGTCTTCAGTGTCACATGATCCTTCAGAAATCATTCTAATATGATGATTTGCTGCTCAAGAAACATTTTGTATTAATGTTAATGTTGATAACAGTTGTGCTGCTTCATATTTCTGTGGAAACCATGATACCCCAAACTTTTGCATGATAGTGTAATTGGGTAATGTAATTAATTGATCAAAAATGTATCGAAAGTGACAGTAAAGACATTTATAACTTTTATAATAAGATTTCCATCTCAAATAAATACTTTCTAAAGAATCATGAGAAAAATTCCACAAAAAATATGAAGCAGCACCACCTTTTTGATAAGATTTTTTATTTTTAAATAATTAAGCACCAAATCAGCATATTAGAATGATTTCTGAATGATCATGTGACAAGTACTTGTGCTATCAGGCCATGTTTCTGTAATACCTACTTGACGATCTTCAAGTGTGGACATTCTTCAATGATCTTTGCTACTAGTTTGGCTCCTACATCTGTGATGTGGTTTTTGTAAAGGCTGTAAATGCAGAGAACAGGGTAGAATGAGGCCTTAACAAAACTCAAACAACAAAGCAAAGATGGACGGATGAACTCACCCCAAGACCTTAATGATTTTGTGTCTGACGAGTTCCTCTGCCAGAACCTCAATACTGCTGTCTGTGAGCTGATTCACACATAATCTGAAAGGTAGGAACGTCATTTGTCGTTCTAGTTCTCAATACTGTATGAGCTTTGGGTTAGTTCACCCAAAAATGAAAATTCTGTCAGTAATTACTCACCCTCATGTTGTTCCAACCCTGTAAGACTTTCGTTCATCTTCGGAACACAAATTAAGATATTTTTGATTAAATCTGAGAGCTGTCTCTCTCCTCCATAGGCTTCCAAGTTATTGAAACTTGCTGGCCCAGAAAGTTAGTAAAGACATTGTTAAAATAGTCCAAGTGACTGCAGTGGCTCAACTATAAGTTTATCAAGCGACGAGAATGACTTTTTGTGCAAAAAAAATTTCCTCTGTGTGGGCCTCTGAGTGAATTCACGTAGTGTAACAGCGCAGCGCTTCTGGGTTGTACGTCAGGATGTAGGCTCACTATTGGCCGATGCTGGTCATGTGTGTGATGCTGGCCAATAGTGAGCCTACGTTCTGACGTACAACCCAGAAGCGCTGCGCTGTTACACTACGTGAACTCACTCAGAGACCCACACAGAAGAAAATGAAGAGTTGAATAAAGTTTTTTGCACACAAAAAGTAATTCTCATCGCTTGATAAACTTAAGGTTGAGCCACTGTACTCACTTGGACTATTTTAACGATGTCTTTACTAACTTTTCTGGGATGGCAGATATTGATTACATAGAAGCCTATGGAGGAGTGAGACAGCTCTCAGATTTAATCAAAAATATCTTAATTTGTGTTCCGAAGATGAACGAAAGTCTTACAGGGTTGGAACAACATGAGGGTGAGTAATTCCTGACTGAATTTTCATTTTTGGGTGAACTAACCCTAACTAAACCCTGCCTGGCTTTTCTTACCTTACAACAGTCATTTTGCTGAAAGAGGGTCTCAGCTGCTTCACGCCATAATCATTGATGTTATTGTTGTCCATGTCGACTCCCAGGTGCTTCCTTCGGTGGTGCAGGACAAAGTTCAACGCGCTGCAGTCGGCCGAGTAAATGTTACAGAAGGCAATCTTAATGTAATCTGCCGATATGCCGTTGGCCGTCATCTTGGCCACATTCTCGCTGTTCGTCTCAAATATGCATCGCAGCATCCACAAGAAATTTGGCATCGCGTGTACCTTGAAGCCATCAATGTCTGTAGATGGATAACGAGGGAGGCCCTTAAGATGAGTCCGCACGCTGTTGGACAGATAGGACTTGAGCGTCTTGCGCTTTTGTTTCAATGATGCTGGTGGAACGATATGCTCTAGGAGTGCAGCATTGGGTTTGGACAAGAGACCACATAAAAATAAGTTGGTGAATTGGAAATTGGTCTGGAAAGGGTCTTTATCTCTGGGTCTTGACTTTCCCAGACAAGGCAAGCAGGAGAGATGAGACTTCTTATATTCGCATTTGGAGAAGAACCTTAGAATGGATTCAGGAGAGATTTTGGAGTCCAGCACCAAAGAAAAAGCCGCTAAGAAGGCTTGGAGGGTCTCATGGAGGAACTCAAAGGTTGCAGAGCCTTCGCATGCATCGTAATGTGAAGCAGGCCTCAGAAAGCCAAACTGAAGGTCTTCGTCGTCCAATCCACAGGATGTCACTTCCTCTATACTGAAGACAAGTCCACCCCTTTCTAAACCCTGTAAGGCTAGCCGAGCAAAGGCCGAAAGCTTCTGCTCACCAGCTTTAAAGGTTTCCGTGGGACACCTCGGGCTCCGTTTCAAAAGACCAGGCCGTGCAGTTGAGTGGCCAAGAAAGACCTCAGAAAGGAGCAAGAAGACATTTGTGAGCGTAATGCAAGAGTCTGGCAATTCGAAGTTATCATAAACCGAATGAAGATGCTTGAAGCTCTTGAGGATGATCCAGCTGAACAATGGGATGGAGCAAAGGCCGCAGAGGTGAGGGTTGGCGTCCAGCTGATCCGTCACCAATGTCCTGTGTTCCTTCTCTGGGAAATGGAGGGCTGTATATTTCTTCAGGTGTTCAGGTGAAAATCCCTTCAAATACACCTTCTTCCGGATTACCCTGCTTTGGATCTCGGTGCCGCTTCGTGCAGATAGGATCTTCCGAGAACCTTTGAGCAATTTTCCGCAAAGCAAATTCATGAGAAGCAGAAGCGGACGAGTCTTTTCTTCCGGAGAGACCACTTCAGGCACATTATCCAAGTCAGAATCCATTTGGATTTCGTCATATCCATCAAAGGTGAAAACCACCGTCTCGGGGAATCGTAAGATGTAGGTGAAAACCTCATTATCAAGGTCTCCGTCTGGATAGCAGTTGTGTTTGAAAATGAGATCCTTCAGCGAGATCTCGTCCGTCTCCTTGAAGGCACTGAACATCCTGCATCTGAACTTGAAGAAGAACTTTGCACGCGTCTTCAGCTCCCTTTTGGACCACAAGTTCTGCAGCTTCTGAAGGACAATTGATTTGCCTACGCCAGCGTCACCGGTGATGAAGATCGTCTCAGCCTGCTGGTTGAAGACACCCTGGTCTCCTAGTAGCTCATCCAGACTCTGTAAGTATCCCAAGCTCTCACCTCTGTCGTTCATGAGCTCCATCTGTGTGTCCATGTAAAGATCCTCCAGCGGCGTCTCCTCACTTTTAGAGTAGGACGTGATGAACTGAGTGTCCCTTCCCAGCTCACATCTGAGCTTCTCACAGTACTTGCTAACTGCAAAGATGAAGAAAAACGTTAATTGCAATTAAGTGCATAAATATTTTAAAATGCAAATACTTTAAATGGGGGAAAAAACTCACTCGGGTCTGTGTTAATCACTGGTATGGCACTTATAGTGTCTAATGGTGTGTACTGAATATCATCAAACCAAGGCCGCAGATCAATGTAAGCATCGTATGCTTCATGAAGAATGTGCATGAAATATGCTGAGCACTCCTCTCCTTTACTCTGAACCAGCTCCAAAATTTTGCGTACCTGCATGTCCAAAAATTAGTTGATAAGTAGAGAATTAATGAAGACTAAATTACAAGAAATACACTATAGAATTACTATAATAATATAACTTATGTCAAGTACTGTTTATTAGCTGTTAGTGTGTGTGTGTAATATAAAAATTAAATGTTTATAATTTACAAAGACTTGAAATTTAAGGTCAGAGGAGCCAATTCATGTGTGAAAATGATTTCAAACCATTCTTTCACAATTTGAGCCTAATGAATCTTGACATTGTCATCCTGGAACTCAAGTAAAAGTATCACAATTTAGTTATAGCCTACTCAAAAGGATTTTTAAAGAGAATGAAAAAAAAGTACACAAGTAGTGTAACGACTTGTAATTACCTTTCAACCTGTTTATTTTATTGTAAATATTGTACTATTTTTGTACTACCAGGTACAGTATTGGATATCAGTACTTTAATATAATTCTAGTGTTGTATACCTGGTCAGTTTTGGTGGTGCTGCGCTGTATAATCTCGATGTCTTCAGTGCAGATGAAGCCGTTGATCTGGAGATTGTCCAGAATACACTGTGTGTTCTTCACCTGCTCCACCAGCAGCTCGCGGTGTGAAGTCAGCAGCTTCAGGTGAGATCCCTTCTTGTAAGACCCCATTTTTACAGCAGGACACTGTAGCTGGATAGTTAGTCAACACCCTAATGATAATCTAAACCAGTCTCTTTACAGACGCGCGGGCAGGGTGTAACCGGACTGTTCCCGCAGAGGTCGCGTCATAGTCGGTGTGTGAACAAAATCAGCACGAGTTAAAACAGATTTCACAGATTCAAGAAGAAAATGATGCTATATTGTATTGTAAGAAAGTTTAGCCATCTCAACGTCCTCACTCAAAAGAAAACGGAAAATGAAAGAGGCTATCTGTCTGCACAAACGTTAGAAACTTCGCGAGGTTAAACGGACTGAACGGAGTGTTATTTACTTGGTTCCGCACCATCCATGTTAACTAGGAAGTGAAACAAAAATCATGGCGAAATTAACATGATCCGGATTGGTGAAAGTTGAAACCCACCCTGGAGTTGCTCATTTCTGCTGTGTCAACAACATTGTTTGAGTATGAGTTGTGTGGAGAGGTCAGAGAAACAAAAAAAATTCATAATTCATAATTTTGCTGTTGCTGTTGTTGCTGGAAGGCTATTACCCAGCCAACAAAAATATGTTCTAAGAACGTTTTTCTAGCATTCCAAAACATCTGTTTTAAAAACGTTTTTTTTTTCTCTCTCTCTCTTGGATATGTGAACGTTCCATTCCAATGGAACATTCCATTTGATCATTTTGTAAACATTATGGGAACATTACACATTTAAATGTTATTGTAAACCAGGGCTTTGCAATCTTTTAGATGCCATGATATTTTATGAGGATTGGTATGAGAGGGACTCCCATCCTAAAATGTAAAAGATGGCTTTATAATTTTATGTAGGCTACAAAGACCTAATTAATACTGTGAAAATTGTATATTATAAATGTGTAAACTATTTAGTTTCTATTAGCCTACTTCATTGAGTTTGTAATTCACTGTTAGTTGCAGATTTAAGTAAGATGTATTTTATACATAATTTATTTTTTATATAAAAATAAAATGTTTGAATATATGCCTATTATTTACTCATTTAAATAATATTTCCTTTATTTTAATCAATTTATTTAGTATAAGTTTAATCTTATTTTTATTTGTTTTAACATTTTACACTGATTTTCTTATTAATTTTTTTTTAATCAAATGTATTTATTTATTTATTTTAAATGAAATTGTTTATTTTAATGAAAAGACTTTAGTTAGTTGGATCAATCTTCTTTTTTTTCTTTTTTTTTACAAAAAAACTATAGGTTTGAACAAAAAAGGTAAATAACGTTACTGTGCTAACATTTTGAGAACATTATTAAAGACCAGATAACCTTATATTAACCTAATACTACTGGAAGAACGTTTGTTAAGAACTTCAAAGAGAACTTTTCCCCAACATTAGCTAAAGTTCTGAGAACATTCCCTGTTAGCTGGGAAGTTTTACTAAACTGCTAAATGTCATGTATATATTCTTACAAAAATATACCATGGTAACAAGTTTCAACCAGTGTTGTCTAGATTAAAATCAGAAGGGAAATAAGAATATTGTTAAAATCCCAGACCTGAACCTCACAATTGGTTGAATCAGATCTAATTATTATCATAACATTTTTTGGCACATGACAATCAGAAGTGAAAAATAACAAAACACAACACAATTAATGCCGGCAAGAAAATACTTGATGGAATTTTATTGTTTTACTACCATACATTACAAACACTGCACATTTTTCTTGTCCTGCATAAACAACATAACTAACTTGTCTTTTAGCATTGTGATGTGGTGTACACTCTGTAGACTACAGATAAGGGTGCACATGGACACCATTTATGAGGGTAAATCATCAGATAGAATCTCTTGTGTCCTTTCTTTGGATTTTTTCAAAGCTTCCTCCAGTTCTTCCATCACAGGCAGACGTCCCTTATATTTGTTGGTTTCGATAGACTTGAGTTTCTCCTGGTAGTCTTCCGGCAGGCCGTTCTGCTCCGCACCCATCACGATAACCTGCAACACACAAGCCACTTCGTTTCTACAGACTTGAATTCTACGGAGGACAGACCTTCTGTGTTCTCAAACTCCATTTTAGGATGACAGGCAAAAGTCTATTCTGGTCATTTAGAAAAGGAAGAGTAAAGCGGACAGCGTATCGGTTTTGTGTCCAAATGTCTGTACGTCTAAAGGCAACAAGTGATGATTTAAAAAAAAAAAAAAAATTATATAATTTATTTATAAACTTTTTCAAAGCATTAACAGAAAGCTTCATACAAGTAAAGTAATAACTTTTTTCCCCATAATAACCCTTTCCGCCATAAATATAAAAATAATATGCATAAAATATTAAGAGAACAATAACAATAGAACTAATAATAGTAATAACACAACTATAAATAAATAAAAATACAAAATGGTAATTCAACTTTAAATAATGTACTCATTTACAAATGACATCAAGTGATGATTATTTAACTGACATTTTAGGTTTTATCTTTTTTTCTTTGAATTGCTTTGATTTTAAAACTTTTGCAAAAGTTTTGGGTGGGTTTTAAAGATTTGTTTTATGTTTTTGAAAGAAGTCTCTTGAAGGCTGCATGTATTTGATCAAAAATACAGTAAACACAGTAATATTGTGAAATATTACAATTTAAAAGTGATATTTTCTGTGTGAATATTTAATATGAAATATCATTTATTCCCGTGATCAAAGCTGAATTTTCAGCATCATTACTCCAGTCTTCAGTGTCACATGATCCTTCAGAAATCATTCTAATATGCTGATTTGCTGCTCAAGAAACATTTATTATAAAATGAAATATTATTATTTGAAAACAGTGCTGCTTCATATTTTTGAGGAAACTGATAAAAAATATTAAGATTCTTTGTTGAACAGAAAGTCCAAAAGAACAGAATTTATTTGGAATACAAATAAATACATTATAAATGTTTTACTGTCACTTTTGAATAATTTAATTGCTTTATTGCTGGATAAAAGTATTTTTTTTATCTGACCTCAAACTTTTGAATTATAGTGTAAATGTAAATTTTAGATTAAAATGTAAATCAATGTATAAAGGATACCTTAGGTCTTGTCACCAGAAACTTATCCATAGAATCACCATAACTTTTTCATCATTACATGATTCTGCAGTGTCACAAACTAATCTTTACATGTTTTACAAATTGTTGTAAGTGATGTAACTAGAACAGTGTTTCCATGATGACAGATTTATTCATAAAGCCATAACAAGCACATTCTAATTGCCTAATTCGTCTACTTAAAGTAACATGTCCATAATATAAAAAGGTTATTTTGTGGCAGAGACTCTTGTATAAAAATGATTCCAGATATTCCAGATACTTCGGTTTAATGTGTTTTTGTTGTGAAGGGCAGTATCACTGACCCAGTTGCTGGCGGTGCTCTATTGTGTCATACTTACAAAGCCGGCCGGGGTAAATGCCAGAAAAAAACACCACAACATTGTCCTTTCCCAGCAGCACAAATAACAAACTCATTCTGTTTTGAAGAATGATATCAGATTACTCTGTTTAGAGAAGCACAAGTTTCTGTTGTTTTAATTGCTTCGACGCACAAGAGATGCAGGGAAAACAGAATCAGCTTCGTTCATTTATTATTTAAATCCGTTTTTGGATCTTTCAATGATTCAGTGGATCCAGTTCACAAATTGAAATGAGGAGAGTCAGTAAATGATGACTATCCCTTAAATTTACGCACAGTTAGTTTATCTTCAGTAGATGTCAACAGGTGGGACAAAACATTGGATCAGGGTCAAAATATCCGACCTGTGCATTAGGACTTGCAGTGTAAATGCAGCCACAGTTAAAATGTATTTTTCTTGAGATTATCGTCGGGTAAAAAATGCGTCGGATCAGAGGTCACTCGTCCGCCAGACCTCGACTCACGTACAGCCGTTACCGGAAGCCAGTGATTATAGTTGATAAAGTTATAAATATGGATATTTTTCATACAAAAACGCATGGGCTCGCTTCAGAAGGCCGTTATTATCCCTCTGGAGTCATATGGATCACTTTTATTATGGATGGATGCACTTTTTTGGGCTTCAAAATCTCAGGTACCATTCACTCCCATTATAAAGCTTGGATTTGTTTTAACATAACTCCGACTGTGTTTGGCTGAAAGATGAAAGTCACCTAGGATGGCTTTAAGGTGAGTAAAATTTTAGGTGAACTAATCCTTTAATGTTGTCATCTCGAGACTTGCATGGAAGTTTGCTAGTTGAGCTAAACTAAAGTCCTGATTAAAGCCTCATGTTTGTTGTGACATTACAGGAAGCAGGAGACTGTACCTCTAGATAATGTGGTGAAGGTGGCGCATACACACAGCTGTTCATGATGTATGTCCGACAGTGGAGATCCTGGTCACTGGTGGACACGAACACCTCCATTGGGCTGTAAGTCCCCATCTTCACGTTCTCCTGACTGCAGAAGAACATTCAGCACAAATGAGGACCTCCATCATTCACTTACTTCTGCTTACTGCTAATTAGGTATATGCAACATTTTCACATAATGATCTCTCATGTGTCTCTTTATAAAGTGTGGGTTGTGGGTCTGAAAGCTCCTACCGGTCCAAGGACTCAAGGTCGGTCATGTTCATCCTCCACACGACCCCCCACACCTCTTCACCTGGGCTGTGCTCGATGGTCGCAACACCACCTTGCCAGCGCTGACTCGCGACCCCTTTATGGTTGCCAAACACCAGCTTGTAGTCCTAGAGGAGTTGACAAGTTAGTTAGATAGACAGACAGATTCACTGATCTATATGAACTACATATGGTATTATATAGATCAGTGGATAGAAAGGTTTACACCTGGTATTGAGATGCGTTCTGATCGATCGGATCACAAGTAGACGAGAGACACATACCCGTTTTAATACATCTCTTTTGTCCACTTTCAACCACTTCTGTCCTGATTTCTTCAAGGAGACGGTCTATAGGCGGGTGAATGTGTTTTTTTTTGTGTGTGTTTTTTGTTTTAGATCACTCGATCTAATGGACAAAATAACTATGCTTAATTTACATGTGAACGCACACAGAGATGATGGAAAAACATACGGAGAGCATCATCTTTCGTTTCTACTCTGACAGACGCAAGACTAGCCGAACGCTAGTGTGTGTGTGTTAGAAATGTGTGTTAGAGTGTGTGTTAGAAATCAGGAATGGTGAGAGAACATTGTGCTTGGTACGTTTTTCATCTTTGAACCAAACTTGGATCTTCAGCCGGCAAATTTTTAATCCCGTCTTGCTAGAGCTCTTCCCATAATGTTTGTGCATTTGATCAGGAGGCGGAGAGTAGATGGTCTTTTGTGGCTGTTCGAAAACATTCGACCAAATGGGCGTTTACACTACGACAGCAATCCGGTCTAAAGCGTTTACAATTACATCTGGAAGTGGTGGAAAGTGGACAAGCTCAAATCATTTTAGACTGTTTACACCGGTATTTAGAGTCGTCCACTAGTGATCCGATCAAGCAAAACGCATCTTAATACCAGGTGTAAAAAGGGCCATAGACAGATAGAATGATGGAACAAATGAACGATAGATAGATAGATAGATACCTTCAGTTTGGCCACACAGTGAATGATAGCTGATGGATTCTTCAGTTGCAGTCGTTCTTTCAGAAGGTTACTGCCGTAGGCAAAGTACAGGAAGGTTGATCCGTTCCTGTGATCGGTGCTGTTGTCCATGATTGAGACTTCGGAGGGCAGAGGGACTAGGAGGATGAGGAGGATGAGGAAGAGGAGGAAGAGGAGGGACAGGGTGAGGAAATGGACAGATTTCAGTGGAATCACGGTCGGCAGGGTTCAGAGGCAACGCGAATGGCGTGACAGAGATGGAAAACACCTCTGTTACAGGACCTTTCAGCAACACTCCATTCTCATGCAAATCCATTGTGTCCCGTTCCACTGCATTCATCTGACACTAAAGAACTTTCCCAACTGTCCCTCTAGTGGAAGCAGCAGGAATAACCTGCAGGGTGGTGAACATTCCCCACCTAAATTCAACCCAAAACTGGCATTTTAGCTGATTATTATCATGTTGCTTTCACCTCACTCGTGTTTTAACGCATAAATGTGCAAAGTGACTATCAGTGTAGGAACATGGTGTTTTAATAAAAAAATAAAAAAAGGCCTATAAGAACTGATTTATTGTTTTAGGTTCTCTTGGTTTAGGTTTGTTGTTTCTAGACCCTCAATACTCATCCACTCATATGTGTTTGATAAAACAAGAGCAAGCGAGCTTTAACAATGAAAACCGGACATAAAGCAGTGATAGACAGATACACAAGTTCATCAAGCGTTTCATCACCCACCTGCCGAATACAGAAGGCTGAATCCAGCAGCGAGCAGCATGAAGAGGGTTTTACAGGAGGACATGGTGTTTGTTTCAGGGTTGACCTGGTTCTTTGTCGACGGAGAGACGGCTGGAGCGGGACATTTGGACGGTGGGAGGTTCCCTTCCCTCCCCTTTTGTTCTCATCAAACCCAGAGGGGTCAAATGCTTTTGTTGAGTCAATGTAAATGTGATCCATTCGTGTTTATTGATTAACACATCTTCACATAGACAAACATCGAGCCTTCAACAAATCTGAAATTCAGAAAGATAGGTTTTGTGAAATTCTTATGAATAAACATCGGGTAAATATAGGCCTACATGGTAATATAGATACTATGTATTTTGTAATTTAACAGGAACTGTATTAAACCAAACAAAACATTGTCTATTGAAGCCTTTTGAACCTGTCAATAATTGCCTGAATGTTTGTATCTTTGTCAAATGATTACATATCTCTTATCTTTAACCCTCGTGCAATGTTCCATTTCTGGGTACGGCCTTGTTGGAGCAGGTCAAATTGGATTCAATACAATTCCTCCAAAAAATCACACTATGAAAAAAATCATCATACTATTTTCACACATTACAAAGAATAAATAGCTGAAATTATGATTTATAAAAATGTTTTTAACAACTATTTTTAAGACTGCCCCTCCCCACACCTGTGGGACGTGTGCAATAATTTTCATATTTGATTCTTAAAAGAAATGACAGAGCAATAGATAAATAGCGATAGATTCTCCATTTATGTATGTGTTTATGTGTGTTTTAGAGATTTTTAATTCAAATCAAATATTAAGATTACTGCCCTACCTCTGAATAGGATGTCTACTATTTTGAAAATTCTAGAAAAATATATGGTCCAGATCACTCAACCCATATATGGAAATCAAAAAGTCCTTGTCTGGTCATCAGTAAAGCCTGGATGTTGTCTAGTGGGAACTTTCGGACTGCACCCAAAAAAATATTTTCTTTTTTTTTTTTTATATCAACCAAAAATTTGGCACAGAACTTGTTGGCTTTTATTTTCTTAGATTTAGAGTTAAACAAGCTTTGTAAAATACATATTTAATATATAAAATCTATATTTAAAAATTTTCATAAACTTTCTATAACTTTACTTTTAAAACTTTTTTTTTTTTTTTTTTTTTTTTTTACTTCTGCAATAATCAGTGACGTTTTGCCTTGAGTTCAACCAAACTTGATTTTGAGAGTAACCCGAAGTATTCCAGATTTATAACAATTTAAGTTGTCTAAAAAAGTGGGACTGACAGCAGGTTAAACAGTTTTGTTCTTCAGCATTTATTAATCTTAGTTAATATTAATTTCTACATTTACATTTACATTATTAAAATCAAAGGTTGTATTTGTTAACATTAGTTAATGCACTGTGAACTAACATGAACAAACAATGAACAGCTGTATTTTTATTAACTAACATTAACAAAGATTAATAAATACTAATGAACCTTATTACCCCTAAATGGGCTCCATCAACAGCAAGGGCGTACAAAATGTCTGATTGCACATTTTACAACACATCAGCGTATTGAAACTTTGCATGCATGTGCACGACCTTAAATGGGGAAAAGTCACAAAATTTAAGAAAAAACAACATAGGTTAAAATTTCAGATGGCTTGACAAAAGAAACAATAGCTCATTTTTGCCATCTGTGGCTGACAAAATATTTTTTACATATTAAAATAAGCGGGAGAAAGCTCCTTTTTAGCTTCATGGGGTTGTAAAAAAAAAAAAATTATCATTATTTTGGGTCTGTACAGTTGCCTTAAAACATTAAAATATGTGGGTCAAAATGACCCACAAACGTAATCGAAATGAAGTGTGTATGTGTCAAAATAAATCAGCGTGTTGAAAATTTGTATGCATGGTAATGACCCTAAATGCGGAAAAGTCACAAAATGTCAAAAATAATTTTTCTTGGCATTTTGAATTTTTCTCATGATTTAGGGTCATGATGAACATAGGTTCGTGAACTCAAAAATCAAAATGGGTCAAATTGACCCGCAACATAATAAACAAGAGGGTTAAGTTTGTAACACATCTGAAAATAAAATAAAGACTTAAGCTTCACTGATTTGCACATAAACTGATGCAATGCAATTTAGATGCAATGCCAGTAGACGGCAGTGTTACACTTAAAGGTATAAATAAACGAGACCTGATCAGTTTTTAATGATTAATTAATTGCAATGGCTGGCTTTTAAATAGTCTTATTTATAGAGCTTTAATTGTTTTCTTTAGAATTCCATTAACAGTTTTGGTTTTGGTTTATATACACGGAGCACTTTAGGGGACGAACTGGTCTCTCGGTTTGACAAGATGTAACTGGCATCAAATCTCTGAAAGATTTGATTTTGTTTGAGGGTTTCTTTGTTTCCACAGAAAACTGGTTTAGTTTCCCACGAGGACAGAGTCAGGAATTTGTTCCGAGACAAGTCGGCTAGTAACATTTAAAAATGTTACACGAACAAGCATGTTCAACTAAAACGTTTCAGGGGGGGGAAATACATTCCATGAACGATGTAGGCTATAAATACCGTTTTTGTGCTATCATTTTAAATGAATGTTTTGTTAACGTTACCGGAAGAATGTTTGCCAGTTCTTTAAAGTCACTTCCACTTCGCATAACCCGTGTGTGTGTGTGTGTGTGTGTTCCTGTGCTCGTTTGTTTGTGCGCCTCCCGTTGAGCGGCTTCATGTTCTGTTCCCGTTCCAGAACAACGATGGCGTCATCACTGCGGGACAGAGCGGCTCGAGCAGTGAGGCTGCTGAGACATCAAATAAACCGGGGTCACTCCTGGAGCAAATAGCCTACACGCGTTTGGGTGTCCTACCAGTGGGATGCATGTGGAAAAACAAGTTTGCATGCAGTTTTACAGCTGTGTCGCCTGCAGCGATCCTCCAATGAAGGAAGCTTCGGTCACATTGTGCGTTATGAGACGTCCGCAGATGGGACGCACCTGTCACTAAACTCTTCCATTGCATTGGGGAAATGTTTCCCTTTCTTGTCTGTTCCCGATTTGACAAGCCAAATACTAACTTTATCTCCGTAATCCCCCCAGTTATCAGACACTTTTTATTCTGGCAGAATTATTTTAGAATGCTTCATAGACCAGGCCTAGTTTTTATTATTATTATTAAAATGTTTTTATGGTTTTGGTTTTAGTTAAATAATGGCAAGTATGTATGTGAGTATTTGCAGGCCGAACCTCTCTGAGCTAAAATATTTACCTGAGGTCCCTGTGAGATTTTAAGTTAATATTTCAATAATTTAACAACACATTGACATGCTTTTCCGATGGTTAATGTGGTCACATGACATGCAGTTAAACATAAAATATTCCATCTTTTTAATACTATATAATATCTTGATTGGCTTTTATTTTAAAATTATTGTTTTATTTGTATTATGATTTAATTAATTATTAGCTTCTCATCAACTCATAAGCCCCAGTGTGGGAATCCCTGATATATGTCATCATTTGGTTTTGCATGATGCTGCATCCACAAAAGTCAAGCATGTTTAAAGAGGCATTTAAAAATGAATGCCTGATTCATCTCACGTCTGCAGTGCATATTGATGCATATTCATATCATATTTATAATGTTCACTGTACGCTGATTGTGTAAAACAGGCTTACGTTTTTTTCTTATTTCATAAAGTAATCAAGGTCACGCACCTGTGAAAATACAAAACGTCAAATGTTGAGCACAATATTAGTTGATTATTAAAGGACACCCACCTATAGCCTGAATATGTTTCCCAGCAGTGTTTGCATTCTCAGTCTAAGTGGTTAAAGGTAAAGAAGTTTGAGGTGTGTATGACCTTCATGACCTTTGTCATCCGGGGTCATGACACATGGATGATTGTTTTATGGAACAGAATGCATTTTTGCAAGGATTTATATACTCAACCACATAGTGCCGATACTCCAACTATAAAAAGATTTTTGGATTCTTTGGATCTTCCATCAATAGGGGAACAACAGAATATAACCTACTGAGGGCTGAAATAACAATAGAAGAATTAAATTGGGCCATATCAAATCTGAAAGCAAACAAGGCACCAGGCACAGACGGTTACCCGTCTGAATGGTATAAAATATTTAGATCCCAAGTAACACCTATATTGCTTAACTGCTTTAACCATATATTAAGAATAGGTGAAACCCCTCGGTCATGGAGAGAAGCGGTAATTTCAGTTATTCCAAAGAAAGGGAAAGATAAGAAGGAATGCAGTTCATATAGACCGATATCAGTCCTAAATGTGGACTATAAATTATTTGCTTCAATCTTATCTAAGAGATTAGAGGTTATTATCCCTGAGTTAGTGGATCTTGATCAAACTGGCTTTATACAAAACAGGCAAACGCAGGATAATATAAGGAGAGCATTGCAAGTAATGAGTCATGTTGTAACAGAAAATATAAGCGCAATGTTGATGAGTCTAGATGCTGAGAAAGCTTTCGACTCTGTTGGATGGGATTACCTGTATCAGGTATTGGCAAGATTCGGGTTTAATGATAGTTTTATTCAGTGCATTAAAGCATTATACTCCTCACCAGTAGCTAGGATAAAAATTAATGGTCACTTGTCTGAAACAATCCATTTGGAAAGAGGAACACGTCAGGGCTGCCCCTTAAGTCCGGCTCTGTTTGCCCTGTTCATTGAGCCTTTGGCCCAAGCAATAAGAGAGGATTCAGAGATAAAGGGGATCTCGATTAGGGGAGATGAACATAAGATCTGTATGTATGCAGATGATGTCCTGTTGTTTCTGACTAATCTAAAGTCGAGTATTCCTAAATTGATGACCCTTTTAAAAACATATAATTTATATTCTGGGTATAAAATAAATATACAAAAAACTCAAACCCTTATTTATAATTTTAGACCCAATCTGCATATAAGAAGACAATATGATTTCAATTGGAAATCTCGGTCAATAAAATATTTGGGGATAACTCTAACAAAAGATATAGCGAAACTCTTTGAAAGTAATTATGGTCCTATTAATAAGGAGGTAAAATCTGATATTTCTAAATGGACCCTGCTCCCATATGAGTAATCGAATAGAAATAATTAAAATGAACATGCTACCACGGATACTTTATCTTTTTCAATCACTGCCTCTGGAAGTATTGCAAAAACAATTTAATGAATGGGATGGTATGATTTCAAGGTTTGTCTGGAATGGTAGAAAACCTAGAATAAAGTTTAAAACTTTGCAGTTGACAAAAGAAAAGGGAGGGAGAGCTCTACCATGTCTTCAAGACTATTATTATGCTGCTCAATTGAAACCCTTAGTAAGTTGGTGTATACCCAGCTATGAATCAAGATGGAAAACCCTAGAAGTTTCACAGATAGATACACCTATACAGTCGATACTTGGAAATAAAAAACTAGCTGAAAGGAGCTATAACAGATTGAGTACTTGGACTGTATTTTCACTGAGGGTATGGTTCAGAGTATGTAAGAAACTGCAATTAGAGGATCAAACTGGAGTTTTAAGTTGGATTGCATTTGACCCAGGTTTTGAGCCGGCTAGGGTAGATGAGAGATTTAAACAGTGGGTTTGGAGAGGTATCACATCTTACTGTTCAGTCATCTCTAATGGGAAATTACAGAGTTATCAGACACTCTCAAATACATTTGGACTAGAAAAGCAGGATTTTTATAGATATTTGCAGGTCAGAGATTATTTTAACAAAAAAATTAAAAGTACATTGCCAGAAGATCATAATTTAATTACAATATTCTCAAATGCGTACACATTAAAAGATAACAAAAAGCTGGTTTCTAGATTGTATGGAAGTATGCAAGCTTCCAAGAATCATTCATCAATATACATTAAACAAAAATGGGAGAAAGAGTCTGGCTCACAAATAACAGATGAAGACTGGACAGATATATGTGTGATACAAGCAAATACCACAAACTCAAGATCCTGGAGGGAATTTAGATGGAAGAATTTAGTAAGATTTTTTATAACTCCCAAATTAACAGCACTTCATACAGGCTCACGGAGCCGTGGCTTTTGCTGGAGACAATGTGAAACCCCGATGGCTAATCACTATCATATTTTCTGGGCATGCCCAAAAATAAAATTATTTTGGCAAGGAGTAGTGGCAGAGATTGGGAAAATATTGGGAGTAGAGGTTGATTTTTCGTTCACTACTATATATTTAGGTAAAATACCAGGAAATGTTTTAGACAAGGATAAATATTTATTACAAATATTGTTAGCAAGCAGTAGGAAAGCAATAACCCGTAAATGGTTGCAGATTGACCCTCCAACTAAGGATCAATGGCTAGGGATCGTAAACGAAATATACAGTATGGAGAGACTTACATTTATATTAAGGCTCAAATTGGACAAATGTAACAAGTTGTGGGAAAAATGGATTATGTATGTAAACCATTGAGGAAAGTGTGATATTGTATATCAAGATGTTGGAATTATTTTGTGATACTGTCTGATATTGTAGCATCCATGATAACTTTGTGTTCTTTGTTCCAATAAAAAAAAAAAAGAATGCATTTTTGCACAGGTAAGTGTTTTACTTTGATTTGTTTTTATTTAAAATGATTTATTTTAATTTAGCTTTTCTTTTTTTTTTTTACAAAAAAATGGAACAGAATCCATGAATGCATTTTTGCAAAGTGTAAGTGTTTTATGTAAGAATGTTTATTTTTTTAAATTTAAAATTTTTACCAAAATGACGCATGAATGGAACTTTTTTCTGAGCTGTTTTAAACTTGACACATTATCTTAAAATGCAAAAGTCCACTAGAGACAATACTTTTAAACATCTATCATGATAACCACTTGGACATCATGTGCAGGTGGAATGGGATATTCTCATTCTTCAGAGCATTCGATTGGACAAAAGTTGTTCAGGATGATGTCATAAATATTTATGCAAGTCAAAAGTTTTCAAGAAGAGCCAGATTTGACATTTTAACTGGATAAACCTGCTAAAACTTGTAGGACAACAAATATAGATTGAGGCGGCATGGACTAAAAACACCTTTAAAGCCTTGATTTATTACTGTCTTTACTGTAGGCTACTCGGCTCTTTTACAAACTGTGCAATAAAAAGACGATAATGAATGTTTGAGGAGATAACTCACTATATGATCAAACATTCACCTGAATTACGTAGATAAAGTCAGCCAGTGAGACTTTCCGTCCCTCCCTCCGGCTTCATTAGAAAACTCCCACTTTACACTCCAAGTTTAACTTCACATTTGCACACTGGACTTTGAAATATTCCCAGACTCCGTCGTTCTCTGGGGATTTGTCTGTTTGCAGAGTGCAGTGTGACTGATCTCCTCCTGTGCGAGCTGACAGTGTTGAAGGACATTATCATCATCATCATCATGAGCAAGGAAGCCCGTCCGTCCTGGGACAGTCCTATGCAGTTCGTCCTGGCATGTGTGTCTTATGCAGTGGGACTTGGGAATGTCTGGCGTTTTCCGTATCTCTGCCAAATGCATGGAGGAGGTAAGATGATTAGTGTTTTACTTTTTCTCCTCATGCTTGCAGTGTAGATTGTTTAGTTCTTGACAGAGACACTGATAACAACAACAGAACAAAATATGTGCAATTTGATATTTCTTTCCAAAGAATTTTTTTTGGGGGCTTAAATCTTAGAAATATCAAAAACAACTCTACTTTGTTAAAAAAAAAAGAAAAAAGTTTAGCTGTGTGTATAAAGAGTTTTTCCTGGATGATTATGTATTTTACACTGTAGTCATTATCGTTATCCTCCGTGATGATGCTCATGGGTGTCTTACCAGTGGGATGCGTGTGGAAAAACAAGTTGGAAACAATAAAAGTTGAATCTCTTCAATAACTTCTTTATAACGGTCTGAACATTTGGACATGAAATTAAGTTGTTATTTTGGTCCGTATTAACTGCAATGCATACAAGATGACATGATGTGTGATAAAACATGATGTCAGTCGTCTTATGCCTTTAATTTAACGAACAAAAAATACTTCATGTGGCAATGTCTAAATGAGCTCATTTGTATTAAATAGGACTAAATCGAGCTGAATATATTACATTAATAAAAGATTTTTCACAAGCAGATCAGGTAGAAATAGTTCATTATAGTAAAAAAAAAATGCTGTTACACTTTATTGTAAGGTGTCATTGTTACAGTGTAATTATATATTTAAGTACTGAGTAATATTAATGAACTACATGTACTTACTATAGGGTTAGGGTAGGATTAGGATTTGGTTTTGGTTTAGGGTTAGTTAGTAGTTAGTAATTATGCATAATTGACTGTTATTACTATGGTAAGTACATATGTAACAAGGACACTGTAAAATAAAGTGGTACCAAAATGGCAATATTTACTTTTTACACTGTGGCTGTTACTATATATTATTAATTAATAGCAATTACTTTGCTTTTTCTCATTCTAGTGTGCTTTATGTTATTAAATCATAAATCAAATGGTGTTTGTGTGTGTGTGTGTGTGTGTGTGTGTGTGTGTGTGTTCTTGTTTAAGGACCAAATGTCCTCAAAGATAGTCAAATGTTTCACATTTTCTCTGTGGGGTCATTTGGTCGAGGAAAAGAGGAAATTCTGTGATGGGTAGGGGGATAGAAGATACAGTTTGTACAATAAAAAAAAAATCACATCTATCCACGGAGAGTCTACGTTATCTGGATATAAAAACAAGTGTGTGTGTGAGAGAGAGAGAGAGAGAGAGATCATGCAGGTCTTTTCAATTTTCTTTGAATGATATTGCAGTAAGATAAGTGTTAGATTAGTGACGTAAGTGTTTTAGTAGTTCTTAGATATATTTGTCTCTTCACTCGTTTGTGCAGAAAGTCAGTGTTCTCGACTTCATTGAGCGTCTCATCCAGATTCTCAGCACATATCAGTTGTTCTACGGTCAGATTTAGTGTGGGAATTGTGTGTGGAAGCGGAAAGTCAAGCTGAGATTCCTGCTTTACTTTAGCCGAGGCTCGTCTAGATTCATCTGGCAGAAAACTGATTAACATTTCTCCTCCGTTTCATTCGTCTGCTAAACGTCTCTGGTTATGCATTCAGTGCATCTTTGAGGAGCATCTCCTGAATAACAATTCACAAATCTTCTGTTTACCGTTTAGCAATGCGATCAAAGTACAAACGTAAAGGAAGGTGTGTTATGCGCAGTCAGTCAGTGCTGATTTGCATGATGCTGTCAAATATTCCAAAATTCCCTCATGATCCAGAGTAATCCTGTTTTCCTGTGAGGATTAGAGAGAGTTAGAGCGGCTCAACCTCCAAAGTGCTCAAATTTTACACTGTACAAATAACATGGAACGTACCTAACATGATTTACAGTAAATGAAATGTTCTTATTAATTACATATTGCATGACATAAATGCATCTAGAATTTGCATTTTTTTTTATTGTTTCAAATTTCATATTATGAAAGTAATTTCAAAATGGTGATTTCATGAATAATAACCAACTTTTTAATCCATATCTATAAGTTCCTGACATGATGTGCTCCTTAAATCTCTATAAACTGATTTGTAAAAGTGAATTATACAAATGGCTGAAAAAGTCATGGAAATTCTCTGGTAAAAAAAATGCACGAAATCCATCCAGTGTTATTTTAGTATCACTAATATGCTATTAAAGTTTTGTATTAATATATATATATATATTTAGTATATATTTAGAGATTTTGTTTTTTCATTTTTATTATGTCTATATAGTTTATATTACATTTTAGTTTATTTAATTTGAGTTATTTTAGAACTTCAGCTTAACCTAAATGAAAATTAGAAATGTTGCCTACTAGCTGAAGTAAAATATTTTTAAAGTTTTTTTATATTTTTTATTTTCATTTCAACTAATGATTTTAATTTTTTTTTACATTTTTTATGGTTTAGTTTTAGATTGATAAGTTTTAGTCCTTTAGTCCTCATGAAGCCACACAATGATGAAATAGGTGCTGATAAAGAGAGATAGTGAACTCTAGAAGGCTACTGGTTAAAGTCACCATGAAATCAAAGTTCTTATTTTTTTTATGAAATATTGTCATATTTATTCTCAATGATTTATCCATACACATCACAATTTTTTTTATGCATGCATACCCTCGTAATCTCTAATCAAAATAACTCCCTCTTGCAGCAACATCTCTTCTCTGATGATGCGTTTGCTGGCGCGAGGGCGGGGCAAACCTGTCAATCACATGAGATCCACCAATAGCAAACCACAACCATCCATTCAATTCCCCAATATCATTTTTTCTTGTTCCAAAAGCCACTTGACTTAAGTATACGTCACAATAGGGAAGGAAAGACGATCGCAACTTCCGTTTTATGCTGACTTTAAAGTGACCTTTTTTTTAATGTGTGTTTGTATTACTCCAGGTGGGTTTCTGATCCCGTATCTGCTGATGCTGGTTCTGGAGGGGATTCCTCTGTTCTGCATGGAGCTGGCCATCGGGCAGAAGATGCGTCTGGGCAGCATCGGAGCGTGGACCGCCATCAGCCCGTATCTGGGTGGACTGGGTCAGTGACCCGTACTTCACTTACAAGACATTTAATGCCATAAAATGATCAGATATCATCCTTTATCATCCTCATCTGTACATGCATTGTTCAGGCATTGCCAGTGTTGTGACCTCCATGTACTTGTGTCTGTACTACAACGTCATCAACGCCTGGAGCTTCTGGTATCTCTTCCATTCATTCCAGGTTAGTTTACTGAAAAATAAATGTAGATGTTTCTATGAAGAGAATAATGTTTTTACACTCTGGGTTAAAAAAATGAATTAAATTTGTGTTAAAACAACCCAGCATTTTTAGAGTGTATATGGGCTTATCAATTATCCCCTCATAAAGAGATGAGGAAGGCCGATGGTCATAACCAACATTTTATGCTACTTCTGCGGAATGGATTTTTCACTGTAAAATGTGCATTACACTTTTATTGACAGCTAAAAGCATCATCAAATTCATCCAAATTCTTTCCAGTACAATCTTACAAGATACATTTATTTGAGATGCAAATTCACATGCGTTTTGGGAGAAATTTATTAAAATTAAGTGATTGTTTATGCTTAAAACAAGGAAAATATTAAATTAACTCAATGTTTATGTTTAAAACTACATAAAAAAATCAGTCAATGGGATAATCTGAAATAAATCAGATATTTTTTCTCATTTCTAAGCATAAACAATCACTTTTATCAAAACAAGACTGTTATTTTAAATGTATCTACAGTAAAGAATATTTGTACTGAAAAACGAGACAAGAAAATCCCTTTTTGATGTGTAAACCAAACTAAACTTTGTTACTTACGCAGAAAATGGCAAAATAATCTAAAATCTTAAAATCTATTCAGTGTTGAAGAGTAAAACTAAAATGAGAACTTTTTCTGAGTAGTTCGTAATTCATTTCTGAAAAGATTTGCTTGACTCAAGTGGAACTATAATGAGTATGATCTTGATGAAGTAGTTGTCCTGGACCTGGATTATAAAGGTTTTGTGGTGTTAATGCGTCTGCAGTCAGTGCTGCCCTGGGCCGAGTGTCCCGTCAACAGTAACCGGACGGGGTATCTGGAGGAGTGTGAGGTGGCTTCACCCACACAGTACTTCTTCTTCCGCGAGACGCTGAACATCTCGTCCTCCATCGATGAGAACGGAGGCATTCACATGGGCCAGGCGCTGTGTCTCCTGCTGGCCTGGATCATCGTCTACCTGTTCATCGTCCGAGGGGTCAAATCTACCGGAATGGTGAGACTAAACCGTCTGATTCTCAACTGGTGACTAACACCAAAACCGTCTATTGTACAGAAGTAAACAGAACATCCTTAACATCAAACATTGAAATGGATTCATATGTTTTTCAATTGACTAATTATGATCTTTTGAAAGGTTTGTTTTTAATCGTCGGATTTCACTTTATAAATCATCATCATCACACACACACACACACACACACACACACATACATACATATATATGTATGTGTGTGTGTGTGTGTGTGTGTGTGTGTTAGTGTGTATGATGGTATATTATATATATATACACACACTTCCGGTCAGGTCAAAAGTTTGCAAACATTAAGGTTTTTGAAAGTTTTTGAAAGAAGTCTCTTAATCTCATCAAGGCTGCATTTATTTGATAAAAAATACAGTAAAAACAGTAATACTGTGAAATATTATTACAATTTAAATTAACAGTTTTTTTTTAAATATATTTTAAAATTAAATGTATTCCTTTCTAAGCTGAATTTTGAGCAGCCATTACTTCAGTCTTCAGTGTCACATTTTCCTTCAGAAATCCTTCTAAGATCATTTCTTATTATTATCAATGTTGAAAACAGTTTTAGCTGCTATATTTTTATTTTTTGTTTATAAAATTTTTTTTCATTTAAAAAAATAAATAAAAATAAAATAATAATATATATATATATATATATATATATATATATAATACACTGCCATTCAAAAGTTTGGGGTAAGTAAGATTTAAAAAAGAAAACAAGAGAAAAAAATAAATTGTACTTTTATTTAGCAAAGGCACATTAAATTGATTAAAAAAAGACAATAAAGACATTTATTAAATGAATAAATATTACAAAAAAGTTCTATTGATAATAAATGCTGTTCTTTTGAACTTTATATTCATCAATGAATCCAAAAAAAATCAGTTTCCACAAAAATATAAAGCAGCACAACTGTGTTTAACATAAATGTTTCTTTAGCACCAAATCAGCATATTAGAATGATTTCTGAAGGATCACGTGACACTGAAGACATGATGCTGAAAATTCAGCTTTGATCACCAAAATATTTTAAAATAATAATGTTAAAATATACTACTAGAAACCAGTTAATTGATTAATTTAATTTAGTTCCAACCCGTTGTACCTTTGACCTTCCTCCACAGGTCGTGTATTTTACAGCTACGTTTCCATATGTGGTTCTGATCATCTATCTGATCCGTGGTGTCACTCTTCACGGGGCCTGGAACGGAGTCAAGTACTTGTTCACACCCAAGGTAAGAAAGTCCAGATCATTGGGTTGCTTCTTCGTTGATTTCTGAGTGTTGAGTGTGCATTAAACCCATGTGTGTTTAGCTGGAGCAGTTAGCAAACCCTCAAACATGGATCAACGCTGCCACTCAGATCTTCTTCTCTCTGGGTTTGGGCTTCGGCTCTTTGATCGCCTTCGCCAGTTACAACCACCACAACAATAACTTCGAGAGGCAGGCCGTGGTCGTGTCACTCATTAACAGCGGCACGTCTGTGTTCGCCAGCATCGTGACCTTCGCCATCTACGGCTTCAAAGCCACCTTCAACTACGAAAGCTGTTTGGAAAGGTGAGACGCCACTCGCCAGCGATGTTCTGACGTATTTAAACATCAGGTTTAGTCATTCTGTGATCTTATCAAGAGATTCACACAAACATGTGCAGAATGAATGATCGTTCTCTCATTATTTTATTCCATCAAACATTAAACAGAATGTTGGCAGTCGGTTCATTTTATGATCTCTTGGCTTCTCTAAGTTTATTTTTAAGCTTGTTTCAGATGACGTCTTTCAGAATGTTTAAACTATTCAGAGTATCATCCATCACTTATTCACAAAACTATATGGAAAAAGAAGAACATGTCATGAAATCTGCAACAATAATGATGGTTTTCAAATAGGTTTCCTAAAACACTCATCCCTCATCTGTCATTGGACTCATTCACTGCCCTAGTGAAAAATAAATAGCATTTCACATAGATTTTAGTATAAGTACACTACAAATACCTTTAAATATGTAGGCTACTTATTTTATATAAATATCCAGCTATTGTACTTTTGCTATACTAAATTAATATGCTTAAAGTCTGCTAAACCAGAACAACTAATTTTGCTGAATAAAGATATACTTAAGTATATTTGGTTGTGCTAAAGTGGAACTATTGCAAGTATACTTCAGGTACACTTTAAATATCTTGCATTTAAAGATATTATACAGAGAATAGTGATATCAAACACATTTTAGGCTTAATATTATGAAATGTGCATTGTAGAATAAAGAAGTAGGCAACTCCAAAAAAAATATTATTATATTAATATCAGTAAGTCTTAAGTGATATGTCAGTAAATATGTTAATGGATTTGTAGTATACTTAGTATGAAATAAAAGTATTTTAAATAATAAAGTTTTTTTTCACTAGGGTGTATTTACATGCATGCATGCACACGAAATTCTGTTTAAATTCAGGTTGCAGCCTTATTCTGAATATGATGTTTATATGTGAACATGCATCTGAATATCTTGCTTGTTTTAATTTGGGGAATCAAAATATCGTCTTAAACTGAGTCGGACCAAAGTAAAAAAGTAAAAAGTTTCAAATACTCCTTTGGCCGTGAGCACGGAAAGACATTGGAACTCTGAACATCAAATTGTGATACAAGAAAGTATTTTAACATCCAAAAAAAGTACACCGACAATTTATGTAACATGAGTGTTAATTGCTCAATAAACAGTGCAGATGAAACTCTTGTAATCTCCCAAGGAAAGCTCTTCAGATCAGTTTTCAGAAAGCGTTTTCTGTTGATCCAGGATGAGGCTGTTACTGCTCAACACCTTCGATCTGTCTGAGGACACCATCAGCGTTGAGAACATCAGCTCTTGGATCAGTCATTTGAACTTCACTCATCCTGAGAGGTTTGCGGCCATCGCTTCAAAGATCGAAGAGTGCAGTCTAGAGGCGGAACTGGACACGGTAAACTGAGCTGTTGATCACCGCATCAGGAGATCACTGTCCACATTACACAGCGACAGTGATCAATGACTGACCAATTTGCCGTCGGAATTTTGTATTTCTATTTCTGCTTTATTTTTTTAAAAATTAAAAAAAATTTTTTTTTTATTTTACACTGTCAAAAATTATTGTTGGATTAACTTTAAAAAGTAAGTTACCTGGTTGCCTTAAAATTTTCATTTTAAAGTGTTCATTGAAATAAAAAAATTGAGTTAATACAACTAAGAGATTGGTTTAATAACTAGAAACTCAAAATATTATGTTATCTGAACCACATTAATTATCTAAGTTGATTTGACAAAAGATTAAAAGTTGTGATAACAAATCATGAAAATTATTTTTTACAGTGTAGGCTTACTTATTATTCTCTCTATATTTGTTTTTTTTTGTTCACACTCTCTGTTTACTCTTTGTCCACTTTTTCTAGGTTTGTCTTTCTTTTCTCCTATTCCCTTGTAAATCGACCTTGCCCATACAGCAGAGAAATATATTTTCAGATATATTTTTAAATATATTCCAAAATATAAAAAATTGTCAATATGGGTGGTAAAAATATATTTGTATAAATATTTTTCAGAGCAAAAATATCAATAAATTAAAGTGATACAATGTAGCAGAAACAGACCATACAAGCAATACAAAACAAATATATATAAAAAAACAATTACTTATAAACTTTCTATGGTAAATGATCAGTCTTTGGTTAACCCTCACCCTAACTCTTTGTGTAAAAATCGCTGTTTAGCGCTAATTTGACCTGTCAAATTTTAATGTTTTTAAAAAAACTGCATTTATTTGATCAAAAATACTGTGAAAACAGTTAAATTATGAAATATTATTAAAATTTCAAATAATTATTTTCTATTTTAATCAATTGAAAAATGTAATTTATTCTTTTGATCAAAGCTGAATTTTCAGCATCATTACTCCAGTGTCACATGATCCTTCAAAAATCATTCTAATATGCTGATTTGCCTTTCTTATAAAAAGAAAACATTTCTTTTAATGATCCATGTTGAAAACTGCTGATTTACATTTGGAAACAATGATAACATTCAAACATTTGTGGTAAGATTAAAAGAGAGAGAGAGAAATTAATACTTTTAATCATCAAGGATGCTTTAAATTGATTAAAAGCGACAGTGAAGACATTTATAATTGTGTGTATGTGTGTGTGCGTGCGTGCATGTGTGCGCGTGCTTGCGGGCGCACGTGCATCCGTGTGTGTATGTGTGTGTGTGTGTGCGCAGGCGGTGGAGGGCACCGGTCTTGCGTTCATCGTGTACAGTGAGGCCATTAAGAACATGCCTCTGTCTCAGCTGTGGTCTGTGCTGTACTTCGTCATGCTGCTGCTGTTAGGGATGGGGAGCATGCTGGGAAACGTCACGGCCATCATCACTCCACTGGGAGACCTCAAGTTTCTGTCACGCACACTCAGCAACGAGACCATCAACGGTAAGAAGGATGCAGCTGGTGTGTCACTGGAACGAGCTGGTTAAGGTGTGTATCACTGCAGCTTGATCAGCAGAACCCAGCATGAACGCCCACTAAACTTGCCTTGTACTGGTCAGTAATGTAGTTTGAACTGGTTTAATGGCAGCTATGCTGATGGCTGATATGTGACCACTGTCAGGTGAAAACATTGTCGGCTTGGCTGATTATCAAAGTAAAATTATAATATTTCAAATATTTGTAGTGAAATTTTAGTAAATATTATATAAAAAAAAAAAATGTATGAGCCTGCATCACAAAACCATCCCATTAATTGTTCATATCAATTCATATCATTCATTACATCATTCATCTATTTTTTTATTTATTTTTTTATCTGTGTTACAAAAACTATCCCAATGTTCATTCATTCATTCATTCATTCATCTTTTTATTTATTTATTTTTAGTTTTTATTTATGTATTTGTAATTTGTACTACAAAACCATCTGAATAATCTTGATGTTGCTTAATTTCTCAATTAATTAATTAATTCTTTGTTTTTTATTTTATTTACTTATTTGTATTACGAAGCTGTCCAAGTGTTCGTGAAGTTCATTTATTAATTAATACTTTTTTTTTCTTTTTTTTTTGTATTACAAAACCATCCCAATATTCTCTATTGCTTAATTATTCATTCATTCAATCATTCATCTATTTATTTATTTTAGTTTTTATTTATATATTTATTTTAATTTTATTTGTATTACAAAACCATCCCAATGTTCTCGATGTTGCTTAGTTATTCATTCATTCATTCATTCATCTATTTATTTATTTTACACAATATATTGTTTGATGTTTTTTTTGTTTATGTTTGTTTGTTTATACGTTTGTTTGTTTTGCAGGGGCAATTATACAGAATCGGTCTAAACTTTTTTGCTTAATTATGATCAGATGCTCTTTATATTTCTGCCTTATATTTCTAATTCCTAAATGAAATCATGTGAGTTCAGCGGTATATGAGTTTCATGAGCGCTTCTCTCAGGTCTAGTCTGCTTTCTGATAGTTTTCCTCTGGTTTCTGCCAGGTCTGGTGTGTCTTCTCTGCTTTCTTCTGGGTTTCGGCTTCACCAGCCGTTCGGGCAACTACTGGTTCACCATCTTCAATGAATACGCCGCGACGTTTTCTCTGCTCTTCATCGTCCTCATTGAAGTCATCAGTGTGTGTTACATCTATGGATTGAGAAGGTGAGAAACTCAATGACTCTTTACTTTACAGGCTCCAATCATGAGGGCTGAATTCACTTTAAAAGCACAAAGTAGGGTGCAAAACTCTTACGAAGCATTTCATTTTCAGTAAATGCAGTTTCTTTCAGGAATCCTTCCAACCTGAGAAGGTCAAAATTAAAATTTTAAATTTTTATGATTAAAAAAAGTCTTTTATAATCGTCAGGACTAAAGTCTGCAGCATTTAAACTCATAATATTCTTACCGTTTCTCGTAATTCTTCACTGTACGTCACATAATCATCTGTAAATGTGTTCATAAGCTCTGCACAGTTTAAAACTCTTTGAGGATTATAATAATGCTGGTTATTATAGTTGTTTTTCATACATACATGTTCATTTAGGAAATTCCTGAACTGAGAACGCTTGATGGAAAACAAACAAAACAGTTTTTAAAGTGTTGAATTTAAGCAATTCAGTACATTTTTAACAAACGTTCTTCCAGTAACGTTTATAAAACATTCATGCAAAGTTATCAGGTCATTAATAATGTTCAGCACAAAAACATTATTTATACATCATTCATGGAACAAAACATGAAACATTTAGTTGGACGTTCATCTAATGTTACTTGTTTTGGAATTTCAGAGAACATTCAAAAGTAACAAACGTTTGAGAAATGGAATGTTCTCTTTACATTCGCATAACCAAGAAAAAGCCTTTTTAAATGATGTTTTATAAACAAAGTTCGGGAGGAGCACGTTCAAATAAGCAATCCAATCTACTCGTCATCAAACAATTATGTCTACCCTAATCAGCATGACTAGAAGTGTATATATATATCCACACTGTCAACTCACCTAATATTCCTTGACAGTTTTTCAGCATCCCTCCACCACCCCGACTCCTCACTCTTGGCTTAATCTTTACAGCCAGGAATACGGGGGGAGTACTCTGGGTTCGGGCCGAATACCGAGCCCGGAGCCCTCTCCTCGGACAGCACGCCAAATACGCATTTATTCTATCTAACTTATTTGTAAGTGTGAACTAGTGAAAACGTTTTCAAAAAATGTATCTTTTTTTCAGAGAGCGTTCCAAAATAATGTTTTTACAACTTTATGGGAATGTTAGAAAAATGTTCTTATAACATATTTTTGCTAGCTGGGATTCCTGAACTGAAAATTGACACTCATGAATTGAAAGAAGATTTGAATTCTTGCATCAAACCCTCCGTTGTGATGATTATTTGTATGGAAAAGCATAATATGGTTTTTATAATCCCCATTTCTTCCACAAAAATAACCAGGAAAGACGGATATTTTCTTATATAATACTTGCAGCCAGTAAAAATAGCGATCACTAGGAAGATCCTCCAACTAAATATTGTTGGAAGAATGAAGAATGAAGAATTGTTAGCAAGTAATATTTGTATTTATTTATTCAGACCGAATATAAAATGTTGTGCATAAATGGCCTAAGAAATGTATTTGTCTTGTGTGATCCATGCGCTTTCAAATACTTGTATTTAACCTTTAATATAGTTTGGACTGATGAAGTATAACTGAAACCCAAACACATGAGTGCAATATGGGATAAATAAAATATTGCCTATGATAACCTTTATATTTTTTGTTTTTTGTTCTTCTTTGAACCTTGTAAAAAAAATAAAAAAAGGAAACAATTGTTCAGTTTTAAGAAAGTACAGATTTTCATGTCTCTGATGATTTTGATGTTTGATTTATTGTTGTTCGTCTTCCACAGGTTTGAGAAAGACATCGAGGACATGTTGGGGCATCGGCCGAACTGGTACTGGAAGCTGATGTGGGCCGTGATCAGTCCCGTACTCCTCATCAGCCTCTTCATCTTCTACATCATTAACTACATCCAGGGTGGGACACCGACCTATCAGGCCTGGGACAAAGATCTGGTACGGCACGAGTCCAACTGGGAAACTCCAGGGCATTTAGGAGTGGATGACTAACTGACATTGAATTAAATCGTGCAAATGAAAGAATTAAACAATACAAATGTAAAATCGAAAGAAATATCAAAATAAGCCACAGACTAAAAATGGATTACACCATGAAAATGTAAAATGAAAAATATATTTTTTTAAATAAAACAATCAAAATAAAACTTAGAAAAATAAATGAAATCATGTTAAATTATAAAAATGTCAACTGAAAATATATATTTTTAAAATGAAAAACAATTCAAATAAACTACTTAGTAAAAATTACATAATTTATAAAAATGTCAAATGAATTTTTAAATAAATAAAAGCAATCAAAATAAAACACGGTAACACTTTACAATAAGGTTTCATTTGTTAACATTAGTAAATGTACAGTATTAACTAACACGAACTAACAATGACCAATACATTTGTTACTGTATTTATTAATCTTTGTTAATGTTATTAATAAAAATCCAGCTGTTAGTTCACAGTGCATTTACTAATGTTAACAAATACAACATTTGATTTTTATAATGAATTAGTAAATGTTGAAATTAACATTAACAAAGATTAATAAATGCTGTAGAAGTGCCGTTCATTATTAGTTCATGTTAACTAAAGTAGTTTACTAATGAAACCTTATTGTAAAGTGTTACGTAAAATGCTTAATAGAAATTAATTAAATGATGGAAATGTCAAATGAAAATAAATAATGAAAACAATCAAAACACTTACTAAAATGTACTTAAATTATAAAAATGTAAAAAAAAAAAAAAAAAATTATAAAAACAATCAAAATAAAACCCTTACTAAAATAAATTTAATCGTGAAAATGTCAAATGAAAATAAATTTAAAAATGAAAACAATAAAAATACTAAAAATTACGTATAAAATAAATAATTCTAAAATAAAAACAATCAAAATATAACACTTACTAAGAATTAAATGATAAAACTGTAAAATGAAAAATATTAAAATAAAAGCCTTACTTAAAATAAATGAAAACACTTAAAATAAGGTTTCATTAGTGAACAACATTAGTTAGCATGAACTGATAATGAACAGAACTTCTACAGCATTTATTAATCTTTGTTAATGTTAATTTCAACATTTACTAATACATTATTAAAATCAAAAGATGTATTTGTTAACATTAGTTAATGCACTGTGAACTAACATGAACAAACAATGAACAGCTGGATTTTTATTATCTAACATTAACAAAGATTAACAAATACAGTAACAAATGTATTACTCATGGTTAGTTCATGTTAGTTAATACATCAACTAATGTTAACAAATCTTTATTGTCAAGTGGTACCCAAATAAATTAAATCATAAAAATGTAAAATGAAAATTTAGTTTCCAATAAACTCCTACTACAAGTTAGGCAACTTAACCCTTTCATGCATGAATTATGATAACCTCAGTCAGGATGTTTTTATTGCTCTGAAAAACAAGATTTGAAATGTCCACTTTAATGGACTGCATGCGTTTATGGTTTAAACTGAAGAGATACTGTATTAAACATAATACAGTAATAACAGCAATATTGTGTGTGTTTAACAAACCAATCCATAAAAATTATATAAAATCATGCGAAAACTTCATACAAGTTGAACTTCGTGTATCTCTGATATCAGAACATGAGGACGTGATTCCAGCAGAGATCTCTCAAGGTACACCTGTGGATCAAAACTCATGCAAACGCAAGAAAGTGCTTTTTGAATAGCCGTCCGCTGTAGTGACCTCTGTACATGAAAGGGTTAAAGGATTAGTTCACCTCAAAATGAAAATTTCCTGATAATTTACTCACCCCAATGCCATCCAAGATATTCATGTCTTTCTTTCTTCAGTGGAAAATAAATTAAGTTTTTTGAGGAAAACATTTCAGGATTTTTCTCCACACAATGGACTTCAATGGCAACCAGAATGTTGAAGTTCAAATCGATGACCCTTATTCCTCAGCTGGGATCGTGCAGAGCCCTTTGAAGCACTTCAGAGCCCTTTGAAACTGCATCGATTTGAACTTCAACATTCTGGTTGCCATTGAAGTCCATTGTGTGGAGAAAAATCCGGAAATGTTTTCCTCAAAAAATGTAATTTATTTTCCACTGAAGAAAGAAAGACATGAATATCTTGGATGGCATTGGGCTGAGTAAATTATCAGGAAATTTTCATTTTGAGGTGAACTAATCCTTTAAATCATAACAATGTCAAATGAAAATAAATGGTCTTATAACCAAACAGTTCTAGGTTCAAAGCCAAGGAATGATCAGATAAAGACACAGTGTTTCTCTCTTCCCTCCTCCGTGACGCAGGGTAAGTCAGTGGTGAAGGAGTATCCGGTGTACGGGCAGGTCTTCATCGTTCTCCTGCTGGTGTCTTCGGTCAGCTGTGTCCCGCTCTCGGCTCTCTACGCCTTCTGTCGGAGGAAGCAGAGAGGAACACCCGTCCCTCCGCAAACACTCAACACGGTGTCCTCCGACATCTGAACTCAAAGACTCGTGGGAAAACACACACGTTTGGGACCATTTTTACTTCGTGAGCTGGAGAAACGATATATATTTCTATATCTGACTGATGCTTGCATGATGCGTCCTCGTGTTATGAACACTCTCAGCTTCTGGTTGGTTGAACAATACAGTTAGCTTATTAGGACTAAAACATTTTTACATTTTACATTTGAAAATCTGATTCATGGAAAGGACTTTTTTTTTTCTTACGGCAACAATAAAACTATTTATACATTAAATGAACAGCAGATACATTTCCAAACACTGAATATCTGGACTGTGAACTACAGTAAATGTAGTACGAAACAGTATGAAATTGTGTAAAACTATGTGTAAATAACTTTTTGTATTATTTTAGTAGTAAATTAAATTTTGTACGTCAAATCACAATATTTTGGATGCTTAATGAACAAATGAATGAACGTTTTCCCCTGTATTTCATTCTTTTTTTGCTCTTAATTTTTATATATATATATAGAGAGAGAGAGAAATAGAGAGAGAGATGTGGTGTATTTGGAGTAATAAAATATCAATATTCTGAGGAATATCAGTGAATTATTGATAATAATCTTAATATATTTCTTGCCAAAACATAAGTTGTATGTTTTATTGGACTCAATTGAGTTGAAGTCCTGATGAAGTGTCAATATCTTGTTTGCCAGCACTTAATAAAGAAATGTATCCTACACAGAATCATGTCCAAGAATGTTATAGTCTTGAACTTGTGTTTAGCATTAGCTTTTTTTAGTGCACTTTCTCCTTTTATATTTGATATTTTTGTAGCCTTTCTGTAATATTAACTTTATTGGTCTTTAGAATCTTGAAAATGCATGGAAAATATGTTCAGATAAACAATGAATTTATCACATCACTAAAACAAAAACAAGTAAAGTTGAAATAAACGTCTAGATTTACAGTGTTGCTGAATGTTCAAAGACATGCATTTTCATGTTTCATATCGTTTCATACCTGCTCATTAAAGTCGACATGAAACGGCATTGGCGATACATTTTACTTTTCGTATCGTGACATCGTGACAAATCTCAGTCTGTTTCTCGAACAAAGCATCATACGATTTAAAAAGACACATTAATGATTTATAAAATCATCATTTTTGCAGATCGACAGACGTGTTCACAATGAATTATTGCTATGAACAGCATGAATGTACTGAATGTCTCATTGTGTTATGCAAGTTTGGAACGACGCACATAAATGACAGAATTATTAATCTACAGGTGGCAAGTTTTTCTTGCAATAACATTGAATTTGACTGGCCATCGAGTTCATGTGGAGAGAATGCTGTTAATTGGACGAACCCCTGCAGACACACGGGTCAAACACACACACACGGGTCACACACACACACACGGGTCACACACACGGGTCACGGTTTGCGCTCGCTTCGGCTGATCTGCTGTGGCATTTTGAGCCTGTTATTCCCATTCAATTTGAGCTTGATCAAAGCAACACGTTTTGAAATTCCTACCAGGAATGTCATGCAAAAACATGTTCCGGTCAATGCGGATAAAACTAGTTTTGAGTGACTAAAACTGACTTCGTAATAACTTTAATAACAATAATACACATCATTTTAACGTTCTCCGCCCAAGCAGGAGCCAGACATGAGGAGAACATCCCGCAGTGAAGATGCAGAGGGGTCGGATGAAGCGCACAGCAAACGTAAGGCATCGTTGATCCTTCACTCGTGAGAGAAACACAGATATGGCACAGCGCTTCAGTGATGGGACGGTCCTGCTGTAAACTCCTTTGGACAGTGAGACGCTTGCGGTCCCAAGTTAAAGATTCGTACGAATCAGTCTCGATTACAAGCAGAATCAGTTCGTTCAGCTGAATCACTTTAATAAACAGTTCATTCGTAAAAGCTCCCAGATCTCAAGACTGAGGAAGACCATGATATTGAAGGCGAGGATAAAACGAGTCCACTTAACCGCATATGAAGTCTGGGTCCGTCTCAAATTCACTACAAAAATGCTGCAGCTGCCGTGATGCAAAATGCTGTTTGTCTTGTTTTCTAGTAAAAAATTTATAAATTATAAAGCACTCTTAAAAAAAAAAAAAAAAAAAAATTCAGAATGCAGAAATCCTGTAATGCAGAATTGAAGATATTAAGATTTGTTTTCAAAAATATATTTTAAATTACATTGATTTTTTTCTTGTTTCAAACTTTTTTTTTGCTTAAAACAGGAGAAAAAAAATTTGCTAACCGGATAAGAAAAAATAATTTAGCATAAAATATATTCGCTGAGATCAAAACTTGTACAATAAGGTTCGGTTTGTTTGCGTCAAACTAAAAATGAACAATATTGTACTGCATTTAATATAGATAATAAGGAAGTAATATTAAATGGTGATTCATGTTTAATTTATAACAGTGCATATGTATATTAAAAATGTGTATGCAGAAATTAATGCTATAAACTTGTTCATTGTTAGTTCATGCTAGCAGTTGCATTAGCCAATGCTAACATACAGAACCTTAAAAGTTATTACCTTAACATTTCTTGTAAAACTTTACACTAAGGTTTAATTTGTTTATATTAGTTCATATATTAACCAACATGAACTAACAGTGAGCAATATTTTGCACAACTAACTTTGGATTTAAAAAATGCATTAAATGTTGAAATTAACAATAAGATTAATATTTTAATAATAAGCTAGATAGATTAATAGTAAGTGTTCGTTGTAGTTAACTAATGTTAACAAATCAAACCTTATTGTGAAGTGTTACCAATGTATCTTATTGAACACGTACCTTTATTAGAAAACAAGACAATGATTTTGGTGTGACGGCAGATGCGATATAAATGCGTTTGGTTTTCCACAAACAGTCCGAGAGCTGCGACTTGTGAGCGCCGGTGGAATATCGGCAGGCGTGTGCGATTAGACACGGGCGTCTATGAAAACACGCCGTCGGGACGTGTGAACCACGAGGACGGGGCCGAGGGCCTCATGGTCAAGTCTAAGGTGCTTGATTTTGCGCCTGTAAAGCTGCCTATATGTAAGATGGAATTATGGGATCTCTGTTGAGATGGTCCCGGGTGATACGATCCTCGTGTGGAGAGCAGCGCGTGCGTTCGGTCCCGTCCGGCCCCAGGCCTTCGTCCTCTTCCTCAGTACAGGCTCCAGGCCCGGTGAAGCTGAGAGTAAGACAGGACTGAGGATGAGGAGGAGGAGGATGAAGACTCGATGGGACCAAGCTGCTTCCCACACACGCAGGTTCAGTCCATCTTCTCCTTCTGCACCAGTTTGGGCGCGTCCACAAAGTCCCGGCCGTTGAAGAGGATCACGCCGCCGGTCACGACGCTCGCCAAACCCCAGAACAACACGTACGCCAGAGTCTCCGTCCAGGTGTCGCCTGGGTAACAGAAGGAGAATGAGCAACCGTTTACACAGGCACTGATATTAATTTCAAATAGTACAATATTACTATTAAGGCAAAAAAAAAAAAGTTAACTAATAGATATCGTCATGTTGATTAATTAGGCAAGGCAAGGCAAGTTTATTACAATAAGAATTGCACAAAAAAAGAATTGCATTGAAAGTTTTCTGAAAAGTTGTGTTGAAATATGCAAATTAGGCATTATCTAATTAAATATGCACATATTTGCATATATTTCCAGAACAGAAATCTTAACACTGGATAAACCCAGGATCACAATCTTGTTGACAAAGGTTTTTACAGAGGGGATTCTGGATCTCTCATAAATCCATGTCACCATGTTATTTATTAGGAAGAAAATGTTATTATATATATATATATATAGATCAGGTAAATGATATATAAATAAAACTGTAAAGTTTGGTGTGTGTAAAGCTGGTGAAGTGGAGATTTCTGACTAGGTGCAGGAGAAAAACTCACTGATAAGTATATCAAAGATATGTATTGTCATTGAAATCTACAGATGGAAAGTGCAATAAAATAAACACTTAAATCTCCTTTCCATTATTCTGAAAGACGACGTGTTTTGGAAGCAAAATAGTCCAAAATTTACCAGTGCATGAAAAAAACATGGTTTGGACTGTAATGCCTTGCCTTAATATTAATGCTAATATTGATATTAATAATAATATCAGCATTAATATTAATGTTAATCAGTGTCTTACCAGCCATAAGGAGACATATGATGCACATTGAGAAAGCAACCACCATGATGATCGGCAACTGAAAGTGAAAAAAAATCATTTTTAGCCTTTTGACAATATTAATCTCAAGCTCCATATCAAGGCCAAAAATAATACTGATTCAAAATGTTTAAATTCGAGAAGAAATGAAAGTAGCGACATATATATATTTTTTCATATTGTCATGTACATTGTAGTGTAATGGATTATTGAAAAAAAATAAAAAAATAAATGTAGGTCGGGTCTTGATTGGATGTTGAGATGTGGGCGTGACACTCAAAAATGGAGTCTCAGCGGATTGTAAAAAAGGGGCGGGGTTTAATGATCCTGCATTCAATTATGCAGTTATACTCTGCTGCTGAAAACAAATAAAGAGACCTAAAGACAAGCAGGACAAAGGCCAAATGTAGTTTCCTCTGGGTTCAGAGCTTCTTACCGTGAGGAACTTCCAGTCTTTGGGCTCATGTAGAGGAGTGTTTATATCTGCCTCTTCCACAGCATAGTTCCCCAAGAACAGGTCAATGGAGTCCTGGAGCAAAAAAAAAAAAAATATTCCCAGCATGAATTCTTGCACTTTACAGATCAGTGTAAAATTCCTTTTCCAAAAATTATGATTTTATAAATCATTAATAGGATTCATGTGTGTTTTGAAGTCATGTGATGCTTTGTTCGAGAAACAGACTGAAATCTACAGACACAGCAAAGAAATTAAACACACAACACGTCTTTTTTGCATTTGCTACTGATTTACACTAGACAAGGGTTTTCCAAGCTGAGATGATTCATGAGATGATAAAAATGATTATTCATTATTTATTCAAATAATTTTAATAATTAATAAAATAAATTAATTAAATCATAAAATTGTAAAAAAAAAAAAAGTAAGCATAATAAAACAATTACAAAAAAATTCATTACAGCATGTTGTATGAATATCTGAACACAGAATATATATAAAAAGAAAGAGCAGAGCCGCTGCTTTAAAAAATATTCTAGTTTCATGCATTTTTTTTTAATCAACACTTGAATGTTCCATGAAAAAAAGCAAAATTTTGAACAAAACTGAGAAAATCACGTTTTTGTCAAAGACTTTGTCTGGATGGGATTGAGAACGATGATCAAAACACAGATGAAGCAGATTGAGTCCATCAACACCCCTAAAGCTTCACAGTCTATACTCTTCCTGGCTCGACATTACATTCGCTAACGTTACGCAGTTTTGATTTAAATGCTGTTGGATGTTTGATGATCACGTTAGCTTCCATCAGCTTGTTTTTGTTGCTTTTTCACTTGCGTTTTGATCCAGAGATTCTGTACTCTTTCAGAAGGGTGTGTATTACCGTATAACAGTGAAAACATGGATTGCTGGGAAAACTTGTCAACGGCGGGGAAGCGTTGTGTCATAAATGACGAAAAATCTTGTCAATGGTGGGGAAAGAGCTAACAGATTCTACTGAATCCATAAACTATACATTTTTAAATGTTAAAATACTATTTAAAATGTGTTTAAGACAAATTAAGGAACAACGGTGTGTCACAATGTGAGGCTCACCTGTCTGAACCCATCCGAGAAGTTGTTCTTGTAGTATCTGATCATGGAGTTCCACCCGTCCATCAGCAAACCCCACTGGGTTCTCTTTCCCGTCCTGAGGACACAGAGAACCAATCATCTTCTACAATCCATCTAAACATTTACTCTGAGACACAAGCAGAGCAGAAGACGGTCCTTCTTACCGTGTGAAATCGGTCTTCAGGGCTCCTGTGCCGGCGTACTGTTTGGCACACGCATTGGCGTTATCCGCCCATGCTGCAGGGAATAAAAACAAAGAGAGCAATAATAGAAAGGGTATGAATGAGACAGTCTCACATAGCCAGAATATTGAATATCAGCTTAAGGTTTGCTTACCATTCTTGTATATTTTTTCAAAATCCGCCTGGTCTTCGATCCGCTGCCCCACATGTAAAACTCCCATCCTCTACATATAAACAAGACATAAAATATGAGGAAACCTCACAGCTAACAGACAGGAACTAAAAGCTTATCTAGCTCTTATCAATAGCCGCTTTCCGACCAAGTAGTTACAGGAACTTAGTTATAGGAACTGTCCACTTCTAAACAGTTCTATGAACTACTCTCCCTCAAACTCGGTTTTGCTGTTTGCGTTCGCACTGGCCAAGTGGCCACAGGAACTGGTAGGAGGGGTAAGGGAGTGACGCAAGCACGGTGACTTTTATTTTGACGGAGCGACGGACCTTTATTTTGACGGCGCTGAGAACGCCAGAGCAAACAATGCTCGCATTCTCTGTGTTCATTAGTTAGCGATCTGTCTAACAGTACTGTTTAACATGTTATTAGATAGAATTGTTATAGAAAGTACTATAACAGTACTATTATTACTAGTACTAGTGTTATAGAAAGTACTATTGTTATAGAAAAAGGTTATTAGCCTATGCCGTGTGGTTGATGTCCAGTGTTGCTAGCTGAGCAGAAATACATAATCATGTTGGACTTGGTCCCCTCAAAGTTGCGTTGGATTTTCTCTTCAGCATAAAGGTTTAGAGGCCCATCTATCACTGTTTTCAATGTTTGTATCTAGTTTCTGAAGTAAATATATAGGCTATAATCTGTGTGTTTACATATAGCTGTTTTAAAAATGGCAGGTGCTGGTGTTTTGCGTGCGTTCGGTCATCAGCGTACACTAACGTCACGGGTAGTTCCTATAGTGCTGGTTTAGACCCTACTCTGAAGTAGGAGCTAAATTATGGCGCTTTTCCATTAACAGTACCAGCTCGACTCGACTCGCCTCGCCTCGCCTCAGCTCGGCTCGGCTCGCTTTTCGCTCCGTTTTCCATTGCAGATAGTACCTCCACAATAGTACCTGGTCGTCATAGCGACACCGCAGGAAACTGCCGTGACTTAATCTTTTACGCGAGACGCGCGAGACACACCCGCTACCTACACACACAGGACAATGGAGGAAATTGAGTGTATGCTGTTTTTGGATGTTTTTGTTTTTGTTTTTGCTGTTTTTTATTCAGGATACTGCGTCTGGCGCGTGCAATGATGACGCAGTGAATAGTGACGATTCTCTCTGACCAATCAGCAGTCTGCCATGATTTCACGTCACATTTTAGTATCGCCTCAGCTCGCCTCAGCCCGCTTAGAACCGCGCCGGAGGTGGTACGAAAAAAAGTACCTGGAAGCAGGTACAGGTACAACTTTTACACAGTGGAAAACCAAACAGAGCCGAGTCGAGTCGAGCCGAGCCGAGCCGAGCTGGTACTGTGTAGTGGAAAAGCGCCATTAGTTCCTGCAAATGGAGTTCCTAGAACTAAAGTCGTTCCTAGTCGGCGTGTTCGCACCGCAGGAACATACGGGTACTTTAGCCAATAGTTCTAGGAACTGTGAAAAGGTTCCTCCGGTCGGAAAACGGCTTATTTTCGCACCGGATAGTTCTAGGAACTAGACATCAGGGTGGTTCCCCGGGAACGTTTTCTGGTTGCATTCGCATCGCCAGTAGGGACTCTGAAGTGACGTAAGCCACGCTTGTTGCTGTGACTTTTATTTTGACGGCACACCTTTATTTTGACGGCGCTGAGAACGCCAGAGCCTGAGCAAACAGTGCTCGCATTCTCCGTGTTCATTAGTTTACGATCTGTCTAACACTCCTGTCTAATATGTTATTAGATAGAACTATTATACATAGACAGTAATGAAAAGTTAGTAGCGTATGCCGTGTGGCTGATGTCCAGTGTCGCTAGCTGAGCAGAAATACATAATCATGTTTCGCTTGGTCCCCTTAAAGTTGCGTTGGATTTTCTCCTCAGCGTAAAGGTTAAGAGGCCCATCTATCACTGTTTTCCATGTTCGTAGAGTTAGTTTGTGGAGTAAAAATATAGGCTGTAATCTGTGTGTTTTCACAGCCTTTTTAAAAATGGCAGGTGCTGGTGCTTCGCGTGCGTTCAGCCAATCAGCGAACACTAACGTCACGGATAGTTCCTATAATGCTGGTTTAGACCCTACCCTGAAGTAGGAGCTAAATAAGTTCCTCCAAAATAGTTACTAGAACTAAAATAGTTCCTAGTTCCTGCGGTGCACACGCAAAAAGGTTCCTCTGGTGCGAAAGCCCCTTATGTTTGTGTACTCCTAAAAGATGATTTTGTCAGCTCATATAAGACACTACACACATTTCAAACAGTCTCCGTACAGTCTTTGTCTTCTGGCAAAACGGACCGCAAATAATGACTCATCTTTTGACGTAGGCCTGGGCAATATAGCTAAAATGTCCCTATATATTTCCATAACTTGGTGATATTCGCTATATATATATATAATCGTGTACATCACACACCCTTAATTCAACGTGAATGACAGTCCCATGGAGGATAATAAGTAGTCTCATCACACACACCTCTAACTGTGACTGCAGCGAGCGGCGGGCCAGCAGACTCTGGATGACGTTGGTTCGATCCAGACAGTCCATGCAATTGCTTCGGAACGTCCCGTCCTGCTGCTTTTGGACCGATCCGTCTGAATCCACCAGGAAGTAGCTGTTGAAAAAATAAACAAATAAGAGCATTCAAATTATGCCCAGGAGCATCAGATGATAACAGATAAAACTCTTTTTGCATGCAAACACCTCATACCCAAACTCATCCTGCATTTCCGCCACCGTGTCCACCAGGATCTGCAGGCGATGCCACCTCATACGGCTGCACTCCATGTGAAAGTCAAACGCGATGTACCTGCAGATGAACACAGTCTGAGTTCGCCATTTGTGGATGTGTATCAGTGCTTTATGAGATTTTCTTATCGACTCACTTGATCATGCCGTTGCCCAGACTGTCCACCATCTTTGCAAAGGCTTGTTCCAGCGGCTTTTCGGAGCCTTTCTGATTTACCTGGAGAATAAAAAGAAATCTTAATGAGATACTTCTAGCCTGGGAGCGACACCTCAGTGTAAACGGAGCAAATACAGGCAACGTACCAGGTTCAGAATCACTTGTTTGCCGTACGTGATGATCTGAGAGTCGAAGTGTCTCTGGAAACCATCCAGCTGTGAGAAGAGAAGAGAAGCGGCACACAAACGGAGACGCACAATAATGGCAGACTGATTAATTTAAGCAATTTAAAATGATTTATCTACTTATAAATACTTTTATCTTTCTTTCTTTATCTAGAATAAAATTTTGTTGTTTTTTTTAAATAAAGTTTAAAATAGCACTTTATAATTGATTAAAAAAAAGTTTAAAATAAACAATGAGTTCATATATATATATTAACCTTAGTTATTATTAATTGCAACATTTACGAACACATTTTTAAAATCATGAACATATTTATTTGCACTGACTCCAACAAAACGAAGAAAGAAGAATAAAGAAAGCATCTCACATGATTGATGCTTTTGCTGATCTGTGGTTTTGGTTTGTACTTGAGGTTCGGTCTCTGAGACCAGTAGAACGGGATGGAGCCTCGAGTCTGTGGACAAAGACAACAGAGATTTAACTTTGTCCTATAAGAAATGTTGGGATTCTTGCTCATTAAATGACATTGAAAACTAGCAACCAGCATTCAGAGTGGAGACAAATTCAAGAAAAATAAAACAAGAGCAGAGCAACATTCCGGTAAGTTTCCTCTCCCGACTGTGGGAAAAGGAAACACGAGGGTCTAAATCTGTAAGTATCGTGACATTAAACGGCTGCCCTCGAGCTGTGGTTACAAGCATAGTTTCTTGTTTGCATGAAATGTGGACTTAATAAATTCTTGTAGTGGAGCAAAATAAGCAAGCTTAGCTGACATTCAGTCTTTTATTTAGAATACATACAAATGTAATTTACATCTTTTAGTTAGTCAAGAGATTTAAAGCGTTGTTTTTTAAGAGTGCGCATGTGCGAACGTGCTCTACTACATAAGAACGAGCCTATGATTGAATCTGGAAATAAAGCAAAATAACTGAGAAAAATGAGAAATAGTCCTCAGATGTCATGTCCGTAATTTATAGCAATATGTCTAGTATTAATTATGACCGCCGCTAGCGTAGCTAGCGAAAGCGGTCATATAGGGATTGTCAAAGTTTTTTTTTTTTCGTCATCTACTGAATTTTTCGTCAACGATACCAGGGACACCGAAACACCGGGGAACATGAAATTTGGTGGGCATGTAGCCCCACTAGACTTTTACGGAAAAATTTCGTTTGGTCCCCGGGGGCCACTCCCTCCCCGCGCTGGGCCCCCCCAAACCCAAAAAATGCAGTTTTTCCTAAATAACTACCTGAACCGTGGCACCGAGGATGAAGAAATTTTTATGGTATGTTGCTCTTAAGGGCCCACATCAACCTAGCCCATAATCACTCATTTGTGATTTGCGCCCCTCCCATAAAAAATGAAAATGCAATATTATTCTGCTTTAATCGCCCCTATCTTCAGTTGAGATGTTCAGAACTGCACCATATTTCATGTGTATGATTAACTTGACATCCTCTGGGGGTATGCTAAGTTTCGTAGAATTTCATCCATGGGGGGGTATAAAATAAATTTATGTGCACATTTAGTGACTGTACACTCATCGGCCTGTAGATGGTGGTGTTGAGCGAAGGGTTGCTGTTCTGCTAACTTATTTGTCCCGTGCGTGACCTCCCGTGTCCCGTTTTTTGACAAGCTGATAAACCACTGACTGATACAACAGCAACAGCAGCAGTGCTGACCACAACACTTGAGAATGATCACCGACACCTGTCATCATCCAATCACAGCTTTTTTTAATCACTGTTTTGAGACAAATCATTGTTTGATTTGCGAACATCCTCTGCCGTCTGGTCGCTTCCGCTTCAAGCCGGACTCGTCTCGCGCTAACGGTAATTTCCTTTCACTGTCCACGTTTTGATTTCGGCTAATCAATTTTGGTGAATGCAAACAACGTGATTATTGTTCATGAGTCTAACATCCAGCCACGCAAGAAAACATGTAATCTACCTGAGGGAATAATATGCTCAAAAAACATTTCTGATTATTATTAATGTTTTAAAGCTTTTAGAAAGTACATAGAAAGCTTTTGTAACATTATCTTAACTGTCACTTTTGATTAATGTAATGCATCCTTGCTGAATAAAAGTAGGCAATTACTTACTTTATTTTTTTTCCCAAAAAATCATCTTACTAACCCCAAACTTTTGAACTGTAAGCCTAGTGTATAATGTTAAAAAAGCTTTCTATTTTAGATAAATGCTGTTATTTTGAACTATGGTTTGTTTGTAATGTGACTTTTTTCATGTATGACATTAAAATTATTTTTAGAATTAAATACATAAATAGGTTAAGCAATACAAATGTGTTTATGTCTGATAACCTTTTAAACACAAACTTAACTGCAGATACTGAAATGACGTACACTGTGTGATACAGTACAAATATTTTGAGTGTCCCTCATTTTCCTATAAATAACCACGATTGTCCCGCATTTTCCTTTTCTGAAGTTGGCAACCCTAACTGTCACACACACACATGCAGGAATACAAACAAACGCAAGCATGCACACACACTGACATCCACACACATACAAATCCACATGCACAGACACACACACACAAACGCGCACACACATGTATGCACGCATACATACACGCACAGACACACACACACACAGACACACACATACACACAGACAGACATGCACATACTACTACTTTTTTTAGGTATATACATAAACACGCAATACAGCCAAATTGCTCCACGTCATTTATTTTTGTGGAAAGCCAGTGCAGGCCTGAGCGGCGGTCATATTTTGTACCGCCATGTGGTACATCTAGTTTGATCTCAAACAGATACATTAAAATAAGTTATTACTCCAACAGGTGCGTGACATCATTAAACAACGTGGTTGAATGACCAATTTGCGACAATATGGTTTCGGGAAACAGTCGTGACTAGCTAGTTGATTTCTTCAACGATGCATCGTACTATGGTAGTTAACCAGCGAGTTAACGTCGTTGTACGGGAAACGCACCCCTGGATGAGGGATTATAAAGGGATCCCTCAATAAAGGGATTAGCATAACAGCATGAAAGCTGATATTTGGATGCTTACATTTCAGAGGCTTACCTGAACAAATGATGCTTTTCCTCCATTATACTGAACAATCTGTTCCGTCTCAACAAAGTTGGCCGCGTGACCCTCAGAGTCGATACCTGGAAGAGGAAGAGAGCATTTAGTAGCATATAAATCAAAAACAGCCACCGTCTCAAACCGCACAAGCGTACCTCTGACGTAATAGCGGACACCAGCGCGGAAGCAGCTCCTCCTGGAAACGATGATCCAGTCAAAGATTTTGCCGTTGATGCAGCACGACTTCATAGTGATGACTGTGAGCGGAGATTAAGGACTATATATATATCTGTCTGAGAGCGCATGGACAGTGACATATGAAGACATTATATTGTTCATACATGCAAGACATTTAAGGCCCAAAATAAACTCTGAAAGTGAACACAGACACTTCTAATTTCACACATCGATGTGGAATGAAATGTGTCAGAGATGACAAACGTTTGTCTGGTTAAAGGATACAGCCATGAACAACCGGGTAGACGAATTTGTGTAGCTGTAAGAGAAAACACAACGTCAAAAAGAACCAGGAAACATAATTCATTCTTTAGATAAAGATTTTTGGTAACACTTTATTTTACAGTGTCCTTGTTACATATGTTACATGTACTTACCATAGTAATAACAGTAAATTATGCATAATTACATGCAATTAACCCTCAACCTAATCCTACCCTAACCCTATAGTAAGTACATGTAGTTGCTTAATATTACTCAGTACTTAAATATATAATTACACTGTAACAATGACACCTTAAAATAAAGTGTAACCAGATTTTTCTACATATAATCAGGCCCAGAGACATGTGGTGCTCCTTTAGACACAATGTCTAAATGAGTTCCTCTTAAAATAGTAGCTCGACCTAAAACAATCTTGCGTTTACCTCAGGCTGTGCCATGAATTCTCTGAGAAGGTGACCGTTCCACACGAATCTCTGATCCGCCTGTATAAAACAATTTTAAGAGGCTATAATAACAGTTATACCTCATGAAAGCACCATATTCTAAAAGAGGTCAAGAAAAAACATGAAATAAAAACAGTAACACTTTACAATAAGGTTCCATTTGTTAACATTAGTTAACATGAACTCACAATGAAATGAAAGGTTAATTTTAACATTAACAACTAATATATAATTAAAAATCAAAAGTTGTATCTGTTAATAATATTTAATGGAACTGAGCTAACATGAACAATGATCAGTAACTACTGTAATAAATGCTGTAACAAATGTATTGCTCATTCTTATTTATTGTTAGTTTTATCCTACGTTAACTAATTGAACCTTATTGTAAAGTGTTACCATAAACACATCATGATAAGACTTCTTTAAGCAATGAACATTACAGAATTGTGATGTTACATGATAGATATGTTCATAACTTAACAGGGGCTTCATAGAGACAGGAACTAAACTGACTAAACTAAACTAAAATATGTGACCCTGAATCACAAAACCTGTCATAAGTCGCACGGGTATATTTGTGGCAATAATACATTATATGGGTCAAAATTATAGATTTTTCTTTTATGCCAAAAATCATTAGAATATTAAGTAAAGATCATGTTCCATAAAGATATTTTGTACATTTCCTACCATAAATATATGAAAAACTCATTTTTGTGAGTGAATGCAGCACAATTGGAACATAAATGGACAACTTTAAAGGAGATTTTCTCAATATTTAGATTTTTTTGCACCCTCAGATTCCAGATGCTCAATAGTTGTATCTCGGCCAAATATTGTCCTATCCTAACTAACCATACATCAATAGAAAGCTTATTTATCCAGTTTTCAGTTGATGTATGAATCTCAATTTCAAAAAAAGTGACCCATGTGACTGGTTTTGTGGTCCAGGGTCACATATGAGAAAAATTATGTTTATTGAACTTTTAGAAGCATGAAAACCTATTGCAGTAGACCCCAAAACCAAAATCAAGACTTTGAAAAAGGTTCCCTTTAAAATGAATTGTTTGTCTTGTTGTATTTGAGGCTTGAGTTTGTCTTGAGGCTTGTTGTATTCCTCATTTGTATGCCACCTTAGATTAAAGTGTCTGCTAAACGCATGTAAACGCTGGAACTGAGCATCTCTCTCACCCGCTCCAGTAAGGTCATCTCCTGAAACTCTGGGCTGGTGTTGGCCAGGCGCTGCAGCGTGTGCGTCAGGTCATAGTCCGTGGCAAAGTAGAAACCGTCTGTATTCAGGACGCTGTTGATCATGGACAGGAAGGCTTTGTCGTCTTGCATCTGGAAGATCCATAGAAACATTATTAGTTTCGATAAGACAACGTTTCTAAGTTAGGCTGCATTTAGGGAATGTTTTGAGAAAGCAGCCCAACTGACTTGAATAATGTTTTATTTCTGCTGACTAAAAGTGTGCACACATAAAGGCCCCTCACTAATAAATTGAGTTATTTTTCACTGCTTATTGCGCTTAAACGGTCAAAAACTCACAAAATAATGTCAAAATGCCGGTCTTGGCGACTATTTATGTAAACACAGTCTATGTTTTAAATGAATGTAAACAGTTGAGAAAGAAAATGCATGTGTAACAGAATAATTGGTCAGTGCATCAGGCGTTAAAGTGACAGCAGCCTAATATACCTGCTGCCAAATTACGAGATAATATTAAAAAATATCTATATAGCAGTTTTTCCCCATGGTATCAATGTCAAAATTGTGGCCAGTGAAAATACTGAATGGCAAGTAACTTTGGTCAACCATTAGCCACAGTGGCTGGTGAGCAAAAAAGGTCATGTCAAGCCCTACTAATAGTGGTTCGTTTGGTTGGTTTGTTTTAATGAACAAGTTCAGGTGTTCATTTTTGTTTATATATTAGGGCTGTCAAATCGATTAATTGCATCTAACATACATTATATATATATATATATATATATATATATATATATGTACACACTCACACATGTATGCAATTAACCGATTATATATATATACTGTATATACATATTTCTAAATTGAAATATTTCATTTTTTTGTATATTGTGAAAATGAAATAATGTTCTTGGCAAGAGCGAGTTATACAAATCTAAACACATTTGCATTTTTATATATTTTTCGTTATTTTATGTTTAACAAAATTTATTTTGAAATTATTAAGAAACATTCTAAGAAAATATATATATATATATATCAAGCATTTCACAGCATACATATTAAATATATCTGGGCCAGAACACAAATGTGTTCACAACAGTCCCTGCTGCTGTTTTATTGTATTCAGTGTTTTTTTTTTACATTAGTTGTCTTCAGTGTCAATGAACATGTTAAAAGTGTGACTTTTACAAGTGTGACTTCTTCAAAACAAAATTCAATGTCACATTGTTTCTCTAGTGAATTTTGGTTGATTTATTTGACACACTAAACTGTAAAAGGGTGAATCTCACAAAAACTGTCGAAAACATGGGCACACATTCAAATAGTATTTTGCTTAAATAAAAAGAAGCCTGTTTAAAGAACACATTATGCATTATATTAATATAATATCATTTTTGTTTTGTTTTTATTGTTGGGGAAAAATGTGACCTGGATAACTTTTCTTGAGAAAAGGCAGCAAAAGTATACACGCTCCAAATTTAAAGCAAAACAAAAATATCTTGGCTATAAATACATTTTGAAGAATTCAGTGGTTCAAGATCATGGTTTGGTTCTGTTTAAATAGAGAGATGCTCAAAAGTCCCATAAATATTGTGGGCAAAAATCCAGTCAAAATAATAACTTCCCTGCGGTGACAGAAGAAGAGAATTCTACGCATGCTTCTGGAAAACGACCCAACCTGATTATCAGTCAGATGCAGGACAGTCTTCTTGTATGAAATGATGTCAAAGTCAGCCGCTTTCCAGACCGCGTGGCCAAACAGGTCACCCACTTTCTTCTTCTTTGTAATGACGATGAGATACATGCCTGAAAAAAACAGAGAGAGCAGGGCTCAGCATCATTCAGAATGAGAGTTCAGAATGCATTTTAAGGTGCAATAAAGTCTAATTTCTTCACATTAGTACATGCATTAGCTAACATCAACGAACAATGAGCAATATATTTTAAAGGGGTCATCAGATGCAAAATTCACTTTTATATGGTGTCTTTGCAGTGTGTGGACACAACCACCATACAATGAAAAAATATACATTCACTCCCTTTTTTTAATCCTCAAAAGGCCTAAACACTCGGATTTTCTGATCCAAACGGCTTGATTATTGGCTCCGCCCACGACTGTCCCGTATTAGCATATTTCCGCCCTCAGCCATTTGTATACTGTCTGCCATGGCAGCACTTTACGTGTCTTGTGTCGACACGCCCCAATGGAAGAGAGGGGTGGGGTGAGCAGTTGCTCATTATCATTTAAAGAGACATGCACTGAAACGGGTCGTTGTGAACAGAGCAAAACCATGGTTTACACAACCATTGAGGAATTTTAACCAAAGTATGTTACAAACTTTACATGAAGAACCTAAAGAATCATACCAATTTGTGGAAAATGGGCATCCGATGACCCCTTTAAAGCAGTTAATAATGTTTCTTAATGTTAGTAAAAATCTAATTGTTTGTTCATGTTAGTTTACAGTGCATTAACTAATGTTAACATATTCAACTGATGTTTTATTAAATGTGGAATTTAAAGGGATAGTTCACCCTAAAATGAAAAACAAGTCATAAATTACTCACCCTGTTGTTGCTCTAATGCCGTTTGTCCTTCTTTCTTTTTTTATGGAGCACAAAAGGAGAATTTTTTTAAATGTCCCGCTCACACTTGTCCATACAATGGCAGTGAACAGCGACCAGCATCAAGTAAAAAAAAAAAAAAGATGCAGAAGTATCACAGAATGATCCCGTGCCGTACATTACAAGTGTTCTGGGGTGTACGATATGAAATTGAATTTATTTTATAAAAATCCTGACCTTGGCCATTGGTCTGAGCACAGCTACATGACGTGCATGTTTCGCAAAACTATTAGCGCAGCAGTTCACTCTGTCTCACCCAGAAAAAGCACACAGTGTGAGAAATCAAGATGAACAAAAAACACGACGCGAAACACAACGCCTAGAAGAATCTATGGAAGCTTGTTTCCGCCACAAAATAAAAATAAATAAATGATAATTGCGACTTTTTATCTCACAATTGCGAGTTTACATCTCGCAATTCTGACTTTAATTCTCAGAATTGCGAGATACAAAGTCAGAATTGCGTGAAATAAAGTCGCAATTGCGTGTTATAAAGTCAGAATTGCGTGTTATAAAGTCAGAATTGCGAAAAATAAAGTCAGAATTGCGTGAAATAAAGTCACAATTGCGTGTTATAAAGTCAGAATTGCGAGATATAAAGTCAGAATTGCGTGAAATAAAGTCGCAATTGCGTCTTATAAAGTCAGAATTCTGACTTTTTCTCGCAATTGCGACTTTATATCATGCAATTCTGACTTTATATCTCCCAATTGCGTATTATAAAGTCAGAATTGCGTGATATAAAGTCGCAATTGCGAGAAAAAGTCAGAATTCTGACTTTATAAGACGCAATTGCGACTTTATTTCACGCAATTCTGACTTTATATCTTGCAATTCTGACTTTATAACACGCAATTGTGACTTTATTTCACGCAATTCTGACTTTATATTTCGCAATTCTGACTTTATAACACGCAATTGCGACTTTATTTCACGCAATTCTGACTTTATATCTCAAAATTCTGAGAAATAAAGTCAGAATTGCGAGATGTAAACTCGCAATTGTGAGATAAAAAGTCGCAATTATCTCTTAAAATGTTTTATTCTGTGGCGGAAACAAGCATCCATAAGAATCAGTGTATTTTCTTCACAGAGTTAAATATCTCCGGACCGGAACTCCGTTTGTCTGATGACAGTTACGATACACGATAACTTCTAGTTACGGCGAATATATTCACCTCTGAGAAGAAGGTACGCGTGTTTCTTAATCCTGATTTTGCATGCTTTTTCTGGGCGAGACGGAGTGAACTACGGCGCTAACAGAGTCACACGAACGTTTCAGCTCAGCACAGAAGACCAAAGGCCGAGGTCAAGATTTTCGTTAAATAATACATTCAATTTCATATCGTACACCCCAGAACACTTGAAATATACGGCATGTGTCGTATGGGATCATTCTGTGATACTTCTGCATCAGTCTGTGATACCAGCTTGATGCTGGTCGCTATTCGCCGCCATTATATGGACGAGCGCGAACAGGACATTTATTTTTTAATTCTCCTTTTGTGGTCCATAAAAGAAAGAAGGGCAAACGGCATTAGAGCAACAACAGGGTGAGTAATTTATGACTCACAATTCATTTTCAGAGATCGTACCTGCCACCAGCCGTATGGTTCCCATGATGCCACATATTGGTCGTGTTACCGCTGAAGGAGGGACGTCCTTCCTCACTGAAAGAGAGACATCATTTTAAGGTTATCTGTCCATATCAGTGTTTTTTTTATTTGTTATATTATAGGAAAAATATTATATATTTTTTAATTATATTATTAAATTGATTGGAGAGTGTAGCTTTTCATTTCTTAAACAAGCATGTACAAAGATCATCATCATGGCCATATTCCAGGATGACAATGTCAAGATGCATTGACCTCAAATTGATAATTGAGAAATTATGTGATGTTATTTCCATCAAGACGTGCATCAATGCAAGAGTCCAGCACTGTGTAAAGTCTCCTCCAGCACATCCCAAACACTTTCAATGAATTTAAGGTCTGAAATGATTATTCATGCTCCATCCCAACCATTCTTTCACACTTTAAGCCTGATGAATCTTGACATTGTCATCCTGGAATATGGCCATGATGTGTCTTCCTACATGGTTGTTTAAGAAATGAAAAGCTACACACTCCATCAATTAGAGTTAGAAGAACCGTTGCCAAACATATAACATGCTAGAAAATAATAATCACTGCAATAACAATCCAATCATAGACTCTTAAGCATTTGCCTATTTAAATCCAAGCAGCGACTTTTCTTTTGGCAGGGCAGTGTATATAATAACGATAATTATTATTATAATAATCAAAATATATCATTTAATATCAAAATGATATATTATTTTGATAATATTATACTGAGTATTTATCAGAAAATGATAGATATTTAACTGTGTGAACCATCGACAACCCCTGCAGAATGCATTACGATCATCTACCTCTAATCATTTACCAAATATGACTTTTCATTTGCATTCTAATTTGGGTTGAAAATTCTGCTTATGTTTAACTAAGGAATGACTCGGATGCAAATGTTCACTAACACAGATCCTAACGCTTCTGTGACCTCAAAGGAGCTTTCATCTCAAAGCATTTATGCAATAAGCACCCTCATAAAATGAGGCAAGTTACTTTTCAGCGTGTACAGATACAGACGGTGTCTGTCCTTTCATCAATTCTACACTGCAGGAGCAAAAAGTGCGTTTGAGTTGCGTTTCAAGCGTCTCTTTTGTACCTGTAAGGGTCATTTCTGTGGACACCCTGTCAATGGCGAGGACGTCTCCAACACCATCATCACAGGCTTCGATGTAGAACTTCTCAGGGGTCGTGTGCCTGTCAAAGGAGAGGAGAGTGAAGATAGTTAATGTAGTAAAATCCAGTTTAAGGAACTGGGCGAGGGCATGACACTCACTTATCATGTCTGTGTTACATTCATTTCATTCATATGCACCACTGAAATCACCAATCACATCATATTCTACATATATTTCTTTCAAAGTATGCTGCTTGGACTCATTTCTTGATATGGTTTATATTTTCATTTCTGTAAGATGTTGGCATCTGCATCATCATCAACACCAGCAATGTCAACAACAGCAACAAAATGAGGTAGCTGAATTGCAAGAGGTTCAAGCAATCTATGGCAGACCATCAATAAAACGATTTTAGTTTAACTAAATTGATTTTTCATGTGAACTGACTGGAATCTGATCACCATGATTGATGACCAGCAGCACAAGCTGTGTATCAGAACATCACGAGCTATCAACATACTAACATTTTGGGGAATAATAGTGCCTTTACATGCTGTCTAGACAAGCACTTCACTAGGATGCTGCCCAAAAATGTTGTCTAGGTAGGCAGCTCACTTAGGTTTTGAGTCACAGCCACAGACAGGGCGACTGTAGTTCACTGAACATGCAAGTCACTGCTGCTTCCTTAGACTATTTATAGACTTCACCAGATCAAAGATGACCAACGATCTCTCTTCGATTAATCTAATCGATAATCAGTTATCAATCAGAGTATCAGAGTATCAGAGTAGTGAATTTATACTCACAGATTAAAGGTGTTGTAGGTGGACGCCATTTTTCCATCAGTTCGTTCCTGACCTTCGTGACGTGTCAATACAGCAGCGGGAATCTAGCGACAGTCAGCGAACACCAACAGGAAATGAACTCTGGAGGACAGATAAAAGTCCCATTGTGTAATAAAAGTCTCAGTGTAATACAGATGAAACTCGAAGAATTAGAATATCGTGCGAAAGTTCATTTATTTCAGTAATTCAACTTAAAAGGTGAAACTAATATATTATATAGACTCATTACATGCACAGTGAGATATTTCAAGCCTTTATTTGTTATAATTTTAAAGATTATGGCTTACAGCTTATGAAAATTTTCAAAATTTCTGAGATTTGGTGTTTTCATAAGCTGTAAACCATAATCATCCCAATTATAACAAATGAAGGCTTGAAATATCTCACTTTGCATGCAATGAGTCTATATAATTTATTAGTTTCACCTTTTAAGTTGAATTACTGAAATAAATGAACTTTTGCGCAATATTCTAATTTTTCGAGTTTCACCTGTATGTTAGTTGTGGAAGAAATTGTATCTCTAAGATGTGTGACCATTATATGACAGTAAAAGAGCAAACACAAACCTTATTCTAATATGGGGTTGTATTGGAATGGTAAAGAGTGTTGGTACGTGACAGGAGGGCCTCCACTCAAGGGTAAAATATGATGAACATGTCTAAGAATGTTCCACACATGGTTGAAAATACCATCAATTTGGCCTAGAAAGATAACATTCTGGGAGTCAAGACTATAAAAAAGGAAGGATGACCTCCCTTCACTGTCACACTCTGTGTTGACTGTATGACTGCTGAACTTTTCTTGCAAGAAAATAAAACCTCATCAAAGACATTTGGAAATGTTTGTCTCTTATTCAGTGATGGAATTTTGTTTGCCACCACATTAGTATATTTTTTATATATATTTAGAGCTTCTTTTAGAACCTAATCTAAAATAAAATAGCGATAAAGATTATTAATAGTCATTTTGAGAGTGTATGATTATATGGTAAGCAAACTAAAGCTTTTTCAAAATAAATATTAAAAAAAATTTTTAATAAAATATGACATTGCATTAATGATTTTTCATACATTTTCTTACATTGTCAATGCTTTAGAAGGTCATTTCTGTAACACATCTAACATTTGTTCATACATTTGCATCTATGTAATGATGATGATGATGATGATGATGATCTGCACATTCACATCATAACAGTGTAAAGATTATTCAGACAAAACCAAAGTGTGTTTCTTTCCTTTGAAAACTTTTAATACAGAAATTACAGAAAAATAATTTACAGCTCTGTGTAAGAACATTCTTTGACAGACAATAAATATATAAAATGTTAGTGAATATCACTAGAAAACAGCGGTCATCTGGAGGAGCCAGTGCTGTGCGCTGGCCGCCAGAGTCTGTGCTTCATGCTGGTGCTCGGTTGACGCCGCAGGAGTTCATCACCTTCATCAATGTCTTTAGGTTTATCATAAATTGTTGATATATGAAATTCTTTTCTGGGTTTCTTAAGCGGAAGGAATGAGCTGAGCTTCTCTCCATGGTACCTGCAAAACATATGAAATCAAATCATTAGTCATAATGTATCAGTCTAGCCTACTGTAAGTCACAAAAATGTTGAGCAGAAATTATTTTAAGGATATAAAAGGATATATTACTAATGTGGATAAAAATAAGTAATTTACAGACTTCCTACACCTTTTGACCAATACATTTTCATGACTTTTTTGAAGTTCGGATATGTGTTTTTTAAGTATCATATAGTATTATAGAGTGAGAATATGGAGTGGAAAAAACACCTATTTATTTAAAGATCCAAACTAAGCAAAAATATGCAAAAAGATGAAATTCTGATAGCTTGTATTTTAAATCAATGAGATCTTTATAACGGACAATTAACATAAAATGCATATAAATATCAGTCTGCGTTATTATCTGCCAATAATGTGTCTCAGAAAGATGATATTTAAATGCTTACGTTTTATGATCAAAGCTCTGAAGTTTCAAAACATATCATGCAATACAATGATGATTGAGAGATGAACAAATAAACATTCCTCAAAAGCCTGATGGATCATATTTGATACTTGCATTTGTACAAAATTAAGTGTATGGACTATCTACGTTGCTTCAATAAGTGTTCATCTTGAAATATTACTAACAATATAGAAGTTATTCTTATGTTTACTTCATAAAAATCAGTAAAGATGTAGAAAGTATGATCCATTCTGAGTTAAGAATAGTCGCAGGATATCATGTGTGAAGCAAATGAAAGCGGTGCGGTAGATCAGTGAAGTCCACACTCACCCAAAGCCTCTCTTACAGTTGGGATGCTGTCCTTCGCTCTCTAAAGCATCCGTTATTCCCACCTGGCTGCTCCCGAGACTTTCTCCATCCTTCCAGCCCTGTTTCTCCATCACACGCCTGCCGAATCCCTACAAAACACAACAGCTTTTAAGCACAGATCCTTTTAAAATGTTTCACGATTTAAAGTGCGACTAACGGTACAAAAGTAACGAATGCTTTTAAACATTGGAATCGGTAAGCGAAGAACTATCACTAGTCTACACTTGTGAGTTATTTTATTTATTTTTGGCATTTTTGCCTTATTTATTAGGATAGAACAGTAGCAGAGGTGGGGGAGAGAGGGGGGACGGGATCGGGAAAGGTCCACGAGCCGGGACTCGAACTCTGGTTGCCTGAAGCACAACGGCGCTACATGTCGACGCACTTGCTCACGAGGCTATTAGTCCAGTCATTTTAAGCCAAAATGGGGGTCAACCTTGAACAAATTGCAACAGAAGCAAACTCAACTGATTTTGTATCCTCAATATGTCCTGAGAAAGGGAAAATAAAGTCCCGAAGAATCCCATTAGGGGAAAGTTTAGAAAAAGACCCAAATATAGCCTATTCATTATTCTTCTTACGTGAATAGGGTAAAAATTTAACCTTTAGATATCACCATGAACATTACTGAGTTGATTACTTACATCAAGGCACACAAAAAATGTATTACAAGTTTTTTTTAATTGTTTGTTAACATGGACAAACGGTGTATAATCTAATTACGTATGTGCTCATTTGCATAAATACTACAACAGGTCTAAACATTGGGTAAAGCCAGGAGAAAATGTCTTGTTGAATCTTGTTGACATATAAGAGTAAAATACTTAATGGTAAGGTCTGAAAATTAGCACATACATAATTATTATGCACCGTTTGTCCATGTTAACAAACAATAAAAAAAAACTTGTAATCATTTTTTTTATTTGTCTTGATGTAAGTAATCAACTCAGTAATGTTCATGGTGATATCTAAAGGTTAAATTTTTTACCATATTCATGTAAGAAGAAGAATGAATAGGCTTTATTTGGGTCTTTTTCTAAACTTTCCCCTAATGAGATTCTTCGGGACTTTTTTTTTTCGGGATACAAAATCAGTTGAGTTTGCTTCTGTTGCAATTTGTTCAACCTCTTTTCATAAAATGACTGGACTATATCGGCGCCGACAACACTTGTGAGTTATTGAGCAGTGTATTATAAAAACAAATCCAAACCTTTGTAAACCTCTCAAAGTTCCCGATTTTTTGTTGGCGTCCCGGCAGCCCGTCCAGACCCTCCCGAAGTCTCCTTTCAGAGCGCATGCGCACGTAATCTCTGGAGTCCATGTCACCGCCGTCTGAGGAGAAACAATCACAGTAATGCATTGGGTTTGATGTCATGTAAACAGGTGTTGTCAGTCTGTAATTGCGTTGGACTTAAATCAAAGCAGTCATAATTATCTAATCATGAAGATTTACCTTGGTCATAATAGACGCTCATATCCACGTCCCAGTCGTCTGCTGTTTGTTCATCGAAATCTGTGAAAAATCAAAGATGAGCAACATGAGACTGAATAATGCATGTGTGCTGCTGGCAATAATGATGCACATCGAGCATCTTTTCCTTTACTATAAGGATGGTCTTGTTAAACTTGCCAGCTTGGTTAAACTATTTCACTAACACAGATCAGGTTTAGTCAAAAATGCTAGAATAACTTGTGATAGTCTTAGTTGGTAGAATCAGTAAGAATAGGATGAAAATTACTAAATCAGGTCATAATGTTTTAGCAAAAGCGTTTTCAGCAAAAGTTACTTCTGAAAAGTTACAACTTGATCACTGTAAAAATAAACAAACAAACAGTTACATTTGTTTGAGTTTCCTGTATTGTACTATTATTGAAAAGTATTAACCTAATTTACATTATTTTATTATTGTATACATAATAAATGCAAATATAAAATGATAAATCTTAATTTATGAAAGAAAAATCTTTTTTTATTATAAAAAAAAGCAAATATAAAATCATAAAATCTTAATTTATGGGAAATTAATTTTAAAAAAAATTCTAACTATTTTATAACCACTTTATAGTACAACTGTAATAATTACAATACTAATATTTAGTCTTTATTTCTTCATTTATTAAACATTAAACTTTTATTTTGGCGGGTTGCCAGCAAATAAATATAAAACAGAGCCATTCTGAGATGCTGAAATACTGTATTATGAGTTGCATGTGTATAAATGAACACAGTGCTTCACTCAGTGATGTATTTATATATGAAGAAAATGATATATTATAAAAAAATATAAATGTAAACTATGATTTTTTCTTTTGGTTTACATTACATTTATAATTTTTTTCAGGGTCAATGAAAATTTTGTCAGGACATGTTGAAATCTGATCTACTGGGTCAACAGGGCTCCTCTCTTTATTCTTTCAATATGAACTCATACAGCTCCAGACGCAGCACATCTCACAAAGTTAAGATTATAATACACTGGACGTACTCAGCTATATTATTAGAACTTGGGCTGTATATTTCCATCAACCAAAACTGTTTGCCAATGGTACCTCCTTCTTCCTCGTGCCAGAACTGAGCGTCTGTGTAGAAGACGAGGCCCGATCCGCCCTTCTCCCACTTGAGCTCGATCTCCTCCTCATAGAGCCTCTCCTTGGAGCGCTCCTGGCTGGTGACATCATCGTGGAGGGCCTCGTGACGCTCCCACTCCTCACAGCGGTCATCGTCCTGCGGAGAGCACACATTCAACATGTTATTCATCTGGCCGCAAAAACATTCATCAGCAAATCAAAGTCCCTGTAAATAACTGGCATTGGGGCTGTACGATATTGTAAACAAACAACAACAATGCAATATTTAGTTTTTCTGCAATAAGAAAATATAGAGATTGTCACGAGATGGACTTGAATAGCTCTATATGGAAAGAATTAATTATTCTAGAATGAATGGGAATTGCATCTGCATAGAAAACAAATATAATCTGAAATCTAATAAATAAATACCTGACTAAATGGCTTAGTTTGTACTTTTTGAGTGCAAAATCCTTTTAGGGCTGAACGAATTGGGAAGAACCGTCTTTCAGTAACCAGAATGTTTTAAAAATATATATCTCTTTACTTGTGTTTTCACAGGCCACATTCCCACTGTTTTTGACCCATTCAATACGACTATAAAATTAAAATAATTATGAAGATATTATTGTGACTATTATTACATAAAAATATTTAAAAAAATAAGAAATATATTGTTAATACCATTGTACTGTAAAACTGTTTTATAGTCCAACTGTAAAAATTACAATACTAATATTTAATCTTTATTTCTTAATTTTCAAACATTAAACCATTAAGCTTTTATTTTATTTTATATATTTATTTAAATAAAATTATTATTTATGTAAATCACTTGTTTAATTAAATGACTTTTTCAGATATATATAATATATATATATATGTGTGTGTGTGTGTGTGTGTGTGTGTATCTACATAAAATTAAAACTATTAAAAAATTAATTAATTTAATTAAATAGCAGCCTGTGCGGTTTGAAAATCTTCAACATATCGGCCAGCCCTAACTCACATCATCAGGGCCTGACAGCTCCTCTTCACTTCCTGCTTCCTGTGACTCTTGATTGACAGGGGAAATGGGCGTGTCCTCGTCTCCTGTTTGTGTGGTTGTGGGCGTGTCCTGGTCTCCTGTTTGTGTGGTTGTGGGCGTGTCCTGGTCTCCTGTTTGTGTGGTTGTGGGCGTGTCCTGATATCTTGTTTGTGTGGTTGTGGGCGTGTCCAGGCCCCCGGGGCCCGAGATCTCCACTCCTCCCGCAGTGAACACGCTCTCCTCTGCAGACCTCATGACTGTGCTGTTGTAATACAGGTATGGAACGTTGCCGTAGCGCCGATTCGAGCCTGTCTTGGGAAAAATGAGACCCAGCTTGCGGATGAGGCGCGGCGGCAGGCGACAGGACTGAATGAGCTCAAGGAAAACAGTCACAGGGGTCCCGACGTTCCCCGATGGCATGAGGGAGGGCGGATTGAGCTCCGGAAGGCCCTTGAGGTCAGTCATGGTGAAATGCTCTGACTGGGCAAGGTGGCGTCTCATCTCAATCTTTGTCTTGTAGGGGAATGAATTATGATCTAGAAACAGAGATAAAATATGATGATTATCTGCTCATGCAACAATCAGATGGGTATTACATTGAGCACTGTAGGCATTTTAGACAGATTGTAAGAGACATTTCAAACTGTGTGACCCTCGACCCTTATTAATAATTCCCATCTTCTATGTAAAGCATTTTGAATTGCCATTGTGTATGAAATGTGCTATATAAATAAACTTGCCTTGCCTTGCCATTTTCCCTTTGCAATTTAATACCATTATTCATGTTCACCCTTAAACAACTGCACAAAACATGTACAAGAACCTTTGTTTGTTTTATCTCACATGGCCATTAAGTCTCATATATACCACATATAAAACCCAGGGTCTTCATAGAATTAAAACAAAAGAAAATATTTGTATTTATTTTAATGATAAAAAAATATAAATGTTGTAAACAGCATGATAAAAATTAATTGATGATGATTTTATTTTTTATTTAATTATATATATATATATATATATATATATATATATATATATATATATATATTATGATGAATCTTAATCTAAACATTTATCCTATTTACATTTTAATTATTAAATATATAAATGTAAATATTAAATGAAAATGACATTTATATGTATTATTTTAATCATAAGAAATTGTAAATGTAAAGATAAAAAATAAACCTTAATTTATGGAAAAAAATGAAATATATAATGAATGTATATTTTTAATGTTAGTTATAAAATTATAAATGTAAATCAATAAATCTTAATTTATGAAAAAGTGCATTTACATTACAATTTATATTTAACATTTTCATTTTTTAAAAATAAATAAATATACGATTAATTTTAATTTATGAAAAATTACATTTATTACTTTCACATTTAATTATAAACATTAAATTATAAAAAAGAGAATTTTATAATTTGTGTGTGTGTGTGTGTGTTAGGGCCAGTGAAAAGTAGAAATTTGAACACTGGTTGAACAATCCATCTTGGTTGAACATCGTGTTAATATGGTGGAACTTTTATTTTGAAAGGTCACCCACCGGCCTGCTCTGACACTTTAACTCTCCGAATCAAACATTTTCTCCGCAGGCAGTTTCCTTTAGAGTCGATCCACTGGTTCCCTGAATACATCTTCATGAATCTGTCGGATTCCTGTGAGCGAACCGACACCACACAACAACACAAACCCGGGGGTTTCCCACCAGGCCCGTCGGAACCCTCCAGGGTCCGCTCGCTGACTCCAGCATCTGCCGCGGGAAACTGCACACGAACCTCCGGACGATGGCGATAATGGAAACACACGAATCCTTTACTTTCTATAAACTGGCTGAAATAGTTCCTCAGGTCTGCGGATCGGAGCCGGGCAGGAATGTTGTTTACAACGAAATACGTCGCCTCTTCCGACGCCGCCATAACTGTGAAAGTGAAGCCAGAATTCACGCCTCTGGTACACCAGGCAGAAGTTGTTTCAAAATAAAAGTTAAACCAAAACAAAAACAACCTTTTAAAATAACGTACAGTATGTTGATATTTTATTTAACACCGTTTTATGTTTGTAATCTCGTTATAAGTAGGCTAACTTTTTATCCCATAATTATGACAAAAAAGTAGTGCTGTCAAATCGAATCGATAAATATATACATATAAATTATTACACATATTACAACCACAAACTTTTATGTTAGATACGATCAATTTGACAGCACTAATATAAATAAAAAAATTATTACTTTTAATGTCATAATTAAGATTGGCAGAAACGGGGTTCCATAGCTCTATGCATTACAGCAATACAAATAAATAAATAAATAAATAAAAACATTAAAAGTACAGGAACATGATACTAGCAGATGATAATACCGTGGTGCTTTGATACATACTATTACACTGTAACATATTTAAATACTATGGTATTTAAACCGAATAAGTATTTGGCAAAAAACTTTTATCCAAATTGACTTAAGGTATACATTTTTTTTTAAATGTAAATAAAAGTAGGTCATGTAAATGTATTATTTCTGACAAGAAAATAAAGCATTTGATTTGAATTCTCTTGGCCTGGTATTTTCTGAAATTCAAAACAACATCAGGATTGATCTAGATTAGATCCGAGTTAAAAGCCTCAATTTCTTATATAACTGATATGCTCATAATACAATAATACCTCTTTTCAGAGAGAAACACCTCAGAAAAAAAGTGTTAAGAGAGGCATGAAATGGAAAAAAAAAAATCAACCTTTTTATTAAAATATATTTCCAATATAATTTCTGTGTTGTCATGAAAAAGTGTCATAAAAAAAGAAAAAAAAGAAAAGAAATTAAACTGTGTCATATCTATCCACATTACTGGCACTGTACAGAGAGGATATGCATAGGAAAGAGTGACAGAGTGTCAGAACTATTGCTTTGTTCAAATAGTGATTCATATAGTGATATTTGGTGTTTTCTCCACATGTCAAGCATTTAAAAATGATAGGCAATGTTATTCCAAACCCATATGAGGGTGAATAATAATAATTTTTTGGCTGAACTATTCCTCTAAAGCATTCATTACTTTACTTGTATATATTTTAAAGTGTCATCAGCAGTCTGGTCCGCTAGAAAGCACACATGGGCTGATATCTTCTGAATCCAGAGACACAGAGAGTCTAAAGCCCACAGGAATGTGGTCCGTCAGTCCAGCCAGCTGAGTCACGTACGTGAACTCTTCCACAACCTACACGGGAAAAAGACAAAGATTTAAATATCTTGGAAAGATATTTTTCCAGTGTTTCATGAGCAGAACAATCCAAAACCATTAAAGCAACACTCCACCGTTTTTTTTTCCATATTAAACTGTGCGTGAGAAAATGGATGTGTGGCATGAGAGCGTGTGAAAGGTGGCAATTGCGTGTGTCTCACGGTGAATGCGTGAGAGTTGGCAGCTCTGGACCCTAATGAATGAACTGGGCTAAGCTAAGTGCTATCAAAGTGTCGCCGCGCGCCAGAGCGATTGAGTGCACGCACTGAGACGAGAGAGGTATGTATCAACTCGTCTTAGTTAAGGGAACAACATAGTTTAATATGAAAAAACGGTGGAGTGTTCCTTTAAACACTGAAGCACAAACATGTCATTCTTAGCAGGAAACGCACCGTTTTGCAGTGACTGGCGACGGAGCTCTCTCGATACAGAAGGTAATCGATCCGTCGACCCACCCAGGGCTGATCCGGCTCAGGATAAACCAGAGGAACGCCGTCGACCGGCACCGGGGGAGATAAATAGTCCTTGCGCAGTTCTTCACTTTCCAAAGTTCTACAGAGAAGATCAAGGCCTGATTAGACTGAATCAAAACCTGTTCAAACTATGCACAGGGTTCCCACACCTCGGTTAACTTCAAATTCAAGGACCTTTCAAGAACTTTCCAGGTCCAATATCCTCAAATTCAAGGACTTAATGTGGGGACACATTTCAAGTGAGAGCAAGGTTACATCGTGTTACCTTGTAAGATACATTGTTACAGGTTTTTTTTGTGTCAAACACAACTATGCAAAAAAAACATATTTTTTTGGCCATATGACAGAGATCAGATATTCTATTTGTCGTATTTCTGATTTGCATAAAACTGAAGAATATTCGGTACATCCTATACTGTATTCTAAAATGATCTGATATTAGCTTTTGCATGAAACATTGAGGTACCATCGTTGTAGTTTGGTGCGAAAGCACTTAACGGGAAACACTTAAAGGAGAACTCCGGTCAATTTTAACATTGAGCTCATTTTAGGTTTAGTACCTATGATCACGCGCGTGAACTCGACAATCGACTACTGTGGACTTCGACCGAAAACAGGATGTAAATACAGGTATGTGTGCTGGCTGAATAAACATCCGTTTTTATATATTTCTTTCACATCTACTGCAGTCAGATTCACCCGCGTTCACTCCGAAGGAATCACTCACATGACCTGTGCACTTGTAATGACACATCAAGGATGTTAAGAGGCTAAAAGCAGGTTTAAAACTTGCCCCATTGAAGTCAACAGGGTGCAAATTTTAAAACGAGGATAACACGGTGTAGGCAACACCGATTTTTGTCGTTGTTCTCTGTACTGACAGCACTCCAAATGTACAAAAAAATGAGCTCAATGTTAAAATTGACCGGAGTTCTCCTTTAACGTAACGTGAAAATGCGCGTAACTAACGTAAATCAAGCAAGCTAGTATGCATAGGCCACGAAGTGTTGGCGAAATAACACATTAGTGGACTTGAGGGAATAATATGGAATTTTTTTCAGAAAACTTCTTGCACAAAATAAATTCAATCAGACCTGTATCTATGCATGTTTATTTGCAAAAACTTTCCAGGGCCTTGAATTTTTTCCCCCCAGATTCACAAACTTTCAAGGATTTCAAGGACACGTGGGAACCCTGTATGCAGATTTTTCTAAGCTATGCTTCATTTCATGTATATTTCAAGTGTATATATATATATCCATATCTCACCGCTGCAGGTTGTCTGGAGTCCTCATGTTCTCATTATAGAGTGTTGGCTGTTCCAACAGGGTTCCTACAAATTAAAACCACAAGTTTTTGTGTTTAAGTATTTGTACACTTTTAAAAATTATTCATGCAAAACTATAACTATATAATACAATTGCATACAATAAAGAATGAAAAGAAACAACATCCTAATAGTGATACCCAAATTAAAGTGGAATAAAAGAAATAAATAAAAAAAGTTTTTTTATTTAACCACAGAATATCCGAAACGGCAACTTTCCACTCCAAAATGTGCGTTCATTTCACAAAGCGTGTTCAGATGTGCTGGTATTAAGATGAGTTTTGATCGATCAGATCACAAGTAGGTGACACTAAATACGGTTGTAAAACGTTTTGAGCTTGTCCACTTTCGACCACTTCCAGATGTAGTTGAAAACGCATTAGACCGGATTTAGTGTCGTAGTGTAAACGCTCAAAGTGTTCGAACAGCCACAAAAGACCGTCTACTCTCCGCCTCCTGATCTAATGCCTAAACATTATGTGAAGCGGCTAGCAAGACGGGATTTAAACTTTGTCGGCTGAAGATCCACGTTTGGTTTGAAGATGAAAAACGTACCAAGCACAATGTTCTCTCACGATCCCTGATTTCTAACACACACTCACAGCGTTCGGCTGGTCTTGCGTCTGTCAGAGCAGAAACTAAAGCTGATGCTCAGTATGTTTAGTCTCTGTGTGCGTTCATATCTAAGTTGCTCGAGCTTATTTAGTCCATTAGATTGAAAGATCTGAAAAAGTACCCGCCCATAGATCCTCTCCTCAAAGAAATCAGGACAGAAGTGGTTGAAAGTGGACAAAAGAGGCGGATTAAAACACCCGGTGTAAACGGGTCTGTGTCTCCCTCGTCTACTTGTGATCCGATCGACCAAAACACATATCAATACCAGGTGTAAACAGGGCCTAAGAAGCAAACGAGAGTGTTACCGATGACCCAGGGCTTCTCTTTCCCGGGTCCAGCTCTGCAGGGGTCTGTATATTCCTCAAACACACTATGGCTTTGCTCCAACCTGTCATCTAGTAAAAACAAATGAAAGACACATGAAAACGCTGATTTAATGAGGCATTTTTTTTCTGAACTTCCTTTGCATAAATATTGATCTTTAATCAAGACGTACAGTTGTTCAGTACATACCAGGGGAGCAGTTGTCGAAGTTAAAATCCCCACAAAGCACGTCAAACATCACCATTTCATCTTCTCGCCTGGTCACTGCTTGAAACTCGCTGATCCATTTGGTCAACATGTTAAGCTGCTCAAAGCGTATCTCTCCTTCCCCTGATCAAACACCAGAAATGTCTTAATATTTGATGTGCTTCAAAGCATATTATTATACATATTTGTGCAATTATTAGTTGTGCAATTATAATTTGTACATGATTCAAACTGATGGCAAAACAATAATACTTAAGTATGCAAAAAACAATCCGTCTTCACCACTGGGATTCTCTAGACAATTTAATTCAATTGGATTACATTACACAAAATATCCAAAAATGTATATTTAGTCATTATTTATTCATCCTTGTTTTGTTCCAAACCTGTATTTGAGATCTGAGTGCTTTTATCCTGTGACTCGTAATATAAAAGACAAGTTATATGGATAGATGGACTACGGTTATGGTGCTTTTATGGCACTTTAATGGTGTTTTTGTCCTTTTTGGAGCAGATATGGTCACTATGAACTGTTGTCGAGTGGCAGGGTTTCTCTAGCTGGAGTTTGTGAGTTGATAAAAAGTAATTCAATCATAAAAATATAATTTTTTATTGTTTTAAAAATAAATAATTAAATTAAATAAATCATAAAAAAAAAATGAACTAAAATAAAAACAATCCAAATAAAATACAAAAAATATGAAATATCTTATTTGTTTATCTGCATGTACTGTAAGCATTAACTGACATCAGGGAACTGTAAACGCGAGTAATTAATGTTGAAATATTATTATAAAATCCTTCAAGTAAACATTTCAACTCAAAAAAAAAGTTTGAGAATCCCTGAGAATAACTCAAGATAACTCCCTGCTCAAGAACATAACAGCATACAGGTTTGGAACGACATGACGGTGAATAAACAAACACAAACATTAATTTTATAGGTGAACTATTTCTGTAGATGCATCATAACAATAACAACACACTTGCCTTCAGGAGCGTGCAGATGAGTGCAGTTAATATACCCAACCATTTTCTTTTCCCCTTTTTGTAACCCTATCTCCACCTTGTGAGAAAATAATTTGGTTTAGGCATTTTTAGTATAGTTAGTTTAAGGCCCCGATATACTTCAAGCAACAAACTGGTGTCACATAATTTTGAATAAAATCAGGCCAAAATAAAGTTTGTTTCGGGAGTTTGAAATATGTTCCAAACTAAGTGTTGGTAAACACTTTCGAACTACCATTGGTCCGTGGCGATTACATAATAGGTGGGTGTGGCTCTGAGGCTCCGCCTTCTTTGACTCATTTCTTCAGTCCATTGAGTTCAGATGCAAGTAAAAACATGAACACACTGGAGAGAGAGCTGCTTTATAGTAGAAATTGAAGTTGTAATTCTAATTAAAAGCAACACTGACAGTTTTTCATGTTTAATATTGTAAAGCGATCTAAATAAACTTGACTCGACTGGAGAACATGCAAATTTGCATATTCTATAATCTATAAAATATTCTATGCGTATACTAAAAGAGGCAAGGGTGTGGTGTTACATTCAATCTATTTTAAGGCATGAAGATTTTTTTTTTCAAGGAAAAAACATTGAAATATGTAATTTTGGTTATAAAAAATTAGTTTTAAGGGATACAATTATTGACTACAGGGGGACTTCAAGGAAACATTCTATTTTGTCATTCAACAAACATTTTGGGAACGTTAATGTTTAATGTTCTCTATGGAAGCTTGTTTCCGCCAATGAATAATAAATAAATAAATAATAATAATAGCGACTTTATTTCTCACAATTGCGAGATATGAAGTCAGAATTGCGTGTTATAAAGTCTCAATTGCGTGTTATAAAGTCGCAATTCTGAGAAATAAAGTCGCAATTGCGAGATATAAAGTCAGAATTGCGTGTTATAAAGTCTCAATTGCGTGTTATAAAGTCGCAATTCTGAGAAACAAAGTCGCAATTGCGAGATATAAAGTCACAATTCTGAGAAACAAAGTCACAATTGCGAGATATAAAGTCACAATTCTGAGAAATAAAGTCGCAATTCTGAGAAATAAAGTCGCAATTGGGAGATATAAAGTCGCAATTGCGTGTTATTGTGAGATATAAACTATTCTGAGGTAAAAAAAAAAAAAGTCCGTCTTTTTTTTCCTTAGAATTGGACTTCTGACTTTATAACACGCAATTCTGACTTTATATCTCGCAATTCTGACTTTATAACATGCAATTCTGACTTTATTTCACGCAATTCTGACTTTATATCTCGCAATTCTGACTTTATAACATGCAATTCTGACTTTATTTCAAGCAATTCTGACTTTATATCACGCAATTCTGACTTTTTAACACACAATTGCGACTTTATTTCACGCAATTCTGACTTTATATCTCACAATTCTGAGAAATAAAGTCAGAATTGCGAGATGTAAACTCGCAATTGTGAGATAAAAAGTCGCAATTATCTTTTAAAATGTTTTATTTTGTGGCGGAAACAAGCTTCCATAGTTCTCTGAACATTCTGAAACAAGAAGTAACATTTAAAAAATGTTAGACGAATGTTTCAGAAACAAAAGTTGTATAAACAATGTATAAATAAAAATTTTGTGCTAACGTTTTGAAATCATAGACTAGATAACATTCTATTAACGTTACTGGAAGAACGTTTGGTCATAACTTTGAGAGAACCTTGCCAAAACATTAGCCAAAACTCTGAGAACGTTCCCAGTTAGTTGGGACAGCGCTGCTCAGGTATTTTGAACTTCTTTTTACCCCTAAGCGAAGAACGGAAAATAACTTTGCTGTGAGTTTACCGGGGCCTTTCATTTCCAAACCTATATATAAAACATTGTAGATCAGCAGCAATATTAAACTGAATGCTGTACCTTTACAGCCAGCAGGCCTTTGGCAGCCAGCGCGTCCTCTCCTCGGCTGTTTGGAAAGCAGCGGTACTGAGCCTCCATCACGGGATAGCGACTGGCCAGGAACAAACCACTGTTGAAAAACTTGAAAGAGGAGCACGTTCCGGCAGGCTGGCAGGCGTAAACGCCAACGTCATAGAGAACATGTTCATAGAGCGACCCGAGAGCCTGTGCGAGCTTCAGAGCGGCTCTCTTATCGAAAACCTCCTGGAGGCAAACTATATCCACCGAGGACGGGAACAAAGAGGACACTTCCATCAGCATGTCGCCGTCTCTTAAGGGACGAGGCGGATGCTTGTGCTGCTTGGAGTTCTGGTTGCAGTTGGGTTTGGGAAGCTGCTGGTTTGGACCATTGGTTTCATCCGCTTCGGTACCGTCCTTCTGACCTGTGATGGAAAAGTCTACAGATCCGTACGAGGATGGGGCCGGTTGCGGCATCAAACTGCTGGACGGGGTAACGGTGCCGCAGCTGCTCGGAGAATCTACGAAAATACGGATGTGTGGGCGAGTGACACCCTGCACAATGTTTTTCCCGATGATTGACGCGCGCTGTTGCGTATGCCCGAGGTTGTTGAAGCGCGCCACGCCGTCGGGCAACAGGCACAGGTTGCCCGTCAGAAACCCAAAACTGACCTTCTTCATCTCCTCCCATCTAGAATTACGATCCTCCGTGTGAAGGATCTGCACCTGATGGCGGTACGAGAACGGCCGGCGTGCGGCCTGGAGTGGAGCCCATAATACGAATCCCAGGAGGGCGAATGGTGTGGAAAGTATAAACAGGATGAAGAACAGGACGGAGCCGAAGACGAGCTTAAGCGGGTGGAGGTAGCACTCCTGTTCGCGCCTCAGCACGCGCTCCAGACTGGTGGAGACGCAGACGGCGAGGAGACGGTCCAGGAACCAGAAACACGGGAAGATGAGACTCCATCCTACAGCATGGAGACCTTCCAGAAAACAGTTGGGGAAAGGCGACTCTCTTAAAGACATGCCTCAGCGCCACACGCCTCGGAAAGAAGCCTTCTCATCTCAGATCGTCCACATAACCGATCGAAGTCTGGGGCAAAATTACAAATAAGGTGAAAATGTTAGAATGTTTGCAACGTTTGGAAAGTGTAAAGCTATATATTTACCAAATCAACTAGTCAGTGGATTGTATGAACCAGGGTTATTATTGTTGAAGGAATAGTTCACCCAAAAATATACGGCTGTTGCCAGTAGCCAGTGATTATAGTCAAGTCAAGTCACTTTTATTTATATAGCGCTTTTACAATACAGATTGTATCAAAGCAGCTTCACAGTGATAACATGAAAATAATACAACAAAGTTTGTTTCTAGAAGAAAATTGCGTCATCGTCCACCTTAAAGTGTAAGTTGCAGGTTAACCACCACAGCCAATTAATGTGTAAATTAAAGTGCTCTATATATATATATTTAATTATTTCTGTCTTAAAATGCGTTAAAATAACATTTATTGGGGTTTCTTCAAAGGTAGCGTGTTTTTTCAGTTACTGGGTGATGACGTCACAAGAGGAACTCGCAACCCATACTCTGCTGGATTCTTACTGTATTATGGCTGTTTGGAGAACGACTGAGGATGTGGGAAACCATCAAATTCTTTATGGACCACAGCTCTACAATTTTTAACCGGTCAGGCGTGAGAGAGGGGAGCCATGGCACTCAAAGAGTTATTAATGCTTGGTGTGAGGAGAATTAGTGGAGGGCTGGCCAGGTGTCCTGGCGAGTAACGTTAGCTACGTTAGAGCTAGTCTAGCCTGGTGCAAACTTAACCCGGATAATATAACGGAACAAGCAAGTCTTTTCAAAATATTGCCGTCATGTAGAATAGCAAGGAGGGACAACGACTGAAGACATTATTTACTTACAGCAAGTCAGTCCAAATCAGAGCTGTAACGTTAGAGATGCACACACTGCACAGGCACCAATCGCTAGTCTCATCGACGCCTCAAACGTCATGTAATACCCTTCCTCAATCCACGCGTTATCAATTTCTCACGATTTAATTAGCGATGTTTATTGTCAGAAAAGAAAAAGAGAGATCGATGTCCCCATCACTGTGTTTGTGTGGGCTATGCCACCCAGTTGAATCAGCAGTGGAGAGTATGTGCTGCCGTGAGGTGAACGCGTTTTGGAGTTTAGTGGAACAGCTCGACCTGCGACCGGCTGATCTGACGTGCCTGAACCCGTTTGTTTTGCGAATAGCTTATTCTCATTTCAGGCAGGATCACGGTCCCCTTGAAGTCAGCACACACGAGTATGTTTACAATGGAGTTATTTTATCCATAATTTTTTTTATCAAATAAAACATACAACCAACTTTTCTGAAGTTATGTAAGGCGAATATAGCTGCTAGCGTACGGTAACTCTACTAGTGAGTTCCTCTTATGACGTCACGCCCCATCTAGTGGAAGGGAGCGGGAGCGGTTAAAACCACTGTTAAAAGTGCCAACTTTTCATATTATATCAGCATTTTGCTATAAAAAACAATGGTGGGCGGTTTTTATCTTTATGTTTAATAAACACATTGCATTACTTCGTGAAAAATTTAACCTGCAACTTACACTTTAAAGGAACACTCCACCGTTTTTTGAAATAGGGCTTATTCACCGTCTTTCCTACATTTAGATAGGTGGGCAAATGCATTTTTGTCTCAGTGCATGCATTGTTTTAGTTTGGCAGCGCCGCCGATAGCTTAGCTTAGCATAATGAATGGAATCCTTTGTTGCCAGCTAGCATACCGGCGTGAATAGTAGCCGGTTATTTTTCCTACAGTAGACATAGTGAATGGCGATAAACATGGCGGATTTTGTGAGAGACGAGGAGGGTGACTTCTCAGACAGTCAAGATCCAGAACCATACCTCTATGAACCAGAGTTTTCAGAAGATGAGCTACGTGCTTTGGAAATAGACCGACAGGAGGAGGAGGCTGCGATCGCTCAAGAGCCGAACTGGTGGTGAGTGTGATATCTCTGCGCCCAAGTAGCAGTGCTTCGCCTGTGCTTCCCCCCAGTATAGTCCCAAGTCAATATCTGCCTAGGAAATCGCCTAGTCTTAATCTGCATTGCTATTTGTACTCGTTGTGAATACGCAGGCCGCAAGAAGTAATTCGTTTTTTATTTTACTTTATTTTTTATCACTTTTACTCATGACATGCTAGCTGGCAACAAAGGATTCCATTCATTATGCTAAGCTAAGCTATCGGCGGCGCAGCCAAACTAAAACAATGCATGCACTGAGACAAAAATGCGTTTGCCCACCTATCTAAATGTAGGAAAGGCGGTGAATAAGCCCTATTTAAAAAAACGGTGGAGTGTTCCTTTAAGTAAGGCAGATCAATAATATTGTTGAATATTAAATGTCCCCAACTAAGCAAGCCAATTAGCTATATTTAATATATTTAATAATTATTTAATAATAATATTTAATAATTAGCAATTATTAAACTATAGCGATTATAGTTTATAAAGTTTTAAATATGGATATATTTCTTACGAAAAACTTTCTTCAAAAACTCGGGCACTATTCAAAGCCATTACAAAGCTGGGAAGAGCCAGGATTTTATTTAATATAACTCTGATTGTGTTTGGCTGAAAGAAGAAAGTCATATACACCCAGGACAGCTTGAGGGTGAGTAAATTATGGGATAATTGCCATTTTAGGGTGAACTATTCCTCTATCTAAAATCATAAAAAAAAATAAGTTAATTGAAATAAAATATAATCAAATAACTCTGAACCAGGGTTATTATCATTAACTAAAACCATTTTTAAAAAATGTATTTGAAATAAAATAAACGTTAACTAAAATAAAATATATATATTAAAAAAAACCTTATTTTATTTCAGCTAGCTGCCAACAAGCATTTCTCATTTTAGTTTAGTTTAAGTTGAAGTACTAAAATAATAAAGACATTAAAAAAATTACAAAAGGACAAATAAAAATTACTAAAACTTTAACTAAAATTGAAAATGGAAAATGTGAATAAAATATTTGAATATTCAAATATCAAAAACAGCATCTCATTGATATAAAATAACCCTTTCACACAGCAGTCAAAACTTCAGACACACTGACTATTTTCCATGTTATATAATGTTTATAAAACCTAAAATAACACTGGCTTGAACAACACGCTGTGACTAGTCTGTCTTATTGAAAGCCCAGAAAAATAAAGCTATGATGCTCTCAGAGTGGACAACATGTCTATACAGCTAGTCAGTTAGTGGATGGCTTTTGACAATCCCTTTTCTTTTCAATGCATTTGTTCCGTGAATGGCTTCTTTGTCAAACACAATAAGCTCAATGCAGCCTGTTGAACAGGTGAAACAAGCTTTCATAACCTTTGGTTAGAATTTACTTTCCTTTACGTTCAATGAAATGTTCAGTTCTCAACTGGTGGTTTGTTTTTTTCAAATTGTGGGTAATAAATCTTTTACATTTACGCATTTAGCAGACTTACACACATTTCCAGCGAATGGAACCCATGACCTTGGCGTTAAATGTAAAAACAAATGTATACATTCAATCATAAAAACATGCTGAGATGGCATAATATGTGTTTCTCATAGTTTAACATGTCCTCCAGATGACTCAACATTCAGATTTAAGAATAAGTTTCTTTTTTAAGTTTCAAATTTAAGTGGAAATGTAGGTTTCTGGTATAATGTCCCGTATAATGCAAAAACAAAAACACCAAAATTGTGTTTCTTCAATTGCTCGACATTTCACAACTGTCTGTATCTAATAATATCACCCAGGTATCATGGGATATGTCCGAGTCATAGGGTTTCTGAATGAGGGAACTCACCCATAAAAATGTTGTCAGCAAAACAGCACTGCCAATAACAACAACAGGATACTATGACATGTATAAGAGATAAACATCAGAGGATCATGGTGCATTTCTGCCACCAGCCCCGGTTAATTCGTGAGTATATGTACTGCAGAAACATACTATAATATGGCAGTTTGCTATTCAGGAGCCAATGATGCACTAGAGATTAGAGACTTACAGTAGCAGGGATCTTCTGTTTACCGCATACTCAACTGGATTAATACCTATTGATTTATCGATCGAGAGCAATTACGACACTGATATGATCTAATGCATAGTGATGAATAATGAAATCAGATGCGTGTAAAATTGCACTGCAGGGAACAGGTCAAAACATGCACTGGATCTAATGCAAGATCAACTCCACACGTGTGCTGACGTCATCCTGCATTTATGCGAAATTATCATATTATGATTATATTCTCTCTCTCTCCCGTCTAAACCGTTACGGCTTTCTGTAATCTACCTAGGCTACAGTCACGTGCCACTGGTGACCAGATCCCCCGGTTAGCAGGGCGGAAATGGCAGCAGTCGCGAGCTGGTAAAGTTTACCTGTCTTACCTGACTCTGTTTGTGGCGCGCGACAGGCTTTGTTTTGAACATGAGCTGATGTTGCGGCCAGTCCGTGTATTGGACACCTTTCTGATTCAGTGAATCTGATTCATCAGTCTCTTTGCTGCTAGTGTTCCTCCAGCGGTTTGTACACGCACGCATACAGTATAGTAGGTCATGCGCGCGCCCGTCCACATCCCCGTGTGTGCGCGCACTTCCGCAAAGCCCTTCTGCTGAAACTGGCTTATTTTTTTGAGGGGGATGTTTGGGAATATGTTGGTGTTACTGCTTTACAATATACATACAGTAGGCTATATGTTGACATGTCCAAGCTTGAATTTAGATTTTCTCATTTTAACAGTTGCAAAGAAGGGACAGAGCAAATAGGCTACCTTGAAATACCTTGTTTATATAGGCTATTTTTAGTCTTCCCCCATCCAGTTTATGTAAAATGATTCGTCCTGTCGATCCAACATACACATTCAAACATGTAATCTTTCCATTCACCTCCAGACTCAGTGTTTTCTTGCATTTCTAGGTTGTTTATTTTCTGAAAGGAGCAAAGCAGGAAGCAGTTTCTACCACAGGAACAGACTCCGTCCATCCAGTCGTGCCATTAAACGTAAGCAGCTGAGCAGCAGCAGAAGATCCTTCAGCAACCTGGACGGGGCAGTTTCAACAATCACCCTGTGCAAAAACTCAGGGTTGGAGCAGGCCCGTTCCTGGGCACCAGGCGTCTCCTTCAGGATCCCGTAGGTGTTGACAATGAACTCGCTGAAGGGAGGGTGTAGACGCATGTTATAGCCCAGGGTTTGAAGCCTGTTCATGATCTCTGTGTGTCTCTCCAACAGCTGGAACTTATAAGATTCATCCACAATCCCAGTCAGTGGGTGAATGGAGACCTGATGTTAAATATTGAATGAGACACAGCAAATACATGTCAAAACATCCCACAGGCTCATGTCTGAATCTACAGCCAGCAAACACTTAACAATTACATAATCCCATTTGCATTTGAAGGGGAAATATGAATGGATTACTTATAGTTGTCTCTGCATATTAAACTGAGAAAAAGCATTTTGAGAGTGACAAAATTACACATTTCAGCTTTAAAGGGATACTCCACTTTTTTCGGAAATAAGCTCATTTTACATCTCCCCCAGAGTTAAACAGTTGAGTTTTACCGTTTTCGAATCCATTCAGCCGAACTCCGGGTCTGACGGTACCACTTTTAGCATAGCTTAGCACAGATCATTGATTCTGATGAGTCCAGTAGCATTTCTTTCAAAATGACCAAAGAGTTTCAATATTTTTCCTATTTAAAACTTGACTCTTCTGTAGTTAAACCGTGTACTAAGATCGACGGAAAATGAAAAGTTGCGATTTTCTAAGCCTATATGGCTAGGAACTACTCTCATTCCAGCGTAATAATCAAGGAACTGTGCGGCTGTACCATGGGTGCAGCAGGCGTAATGATATGACGCAGCGCCTGAAAATAGTCCCCAGCTCGGTAACTTCTTCCAACGTGACCGGGACTAAGTTTGTCTAACCTATTAGACCTATTTTCAGGCGCTGCGTCATATCATTACGCCTGCTGCACTCATGGTACAGCCGCACAGTTCCTTGATTATTACGCCGGAATGAGAGTAGTTCCTAGTCATATAGGCTTAGAAAATCACAACTTTTCATTTTCCGTCGATCTTAGTACATGGTTTAACTACAGAAGAGTCAAGTTTTAAATAGGAAAAATATTGAAACTCTTTGGTCATTTTGAAAGAAATGCTACTGGACTCATCAGAATCAATGATCTGTGCTAAGCTATGCTAAAAGTGGTACCGTCAGACCCGGAGTTCGGCTGAATGGATTCTAAAACGGTAAAACTCAACTGTTTAACTCTGGGGGAGATGTAAAATGAGCATATTTCCGAAAAAAGTGGAGTATCCCTTTAAAGTCACGATGACTGCATTTTACCATTGCATGCAGCACTAAATAAATATGTCTGAATTTAATATTCTTGAACATTAATGAAGCTAATTAACTTCTTATTATAGTCAATTGTACATGTGTCTCAATATCATGTCCCGCTCACCTGCTCTATTTTATCCCGTATGTTCTGCACGGTGAATCCATACAGTCTAGACTGTTCCTGGAAAACATGTGAGAGGATTCGACGGTCCAGCTGGAAGGCAGTTTCACCCAGTAACCTGCTGTGATCTGCAGGAATAGATCAGATTAACCATCAGTACACAAGACCAGATGAGGGATCAGCTGAAGCTTTTTGCTTTAAAAGTTCAAACTCATTGTTTGCTCAGAGTTTTTGCAGTTTAAATTGTGTGCCAGGGTTATTATTGTTGACTAAAACTATTAAAAACATTTTACACAAAGCTGAAAAAAGTATGCATACATAGGTTAGAGAATGAAAATGAAAACACTGGCCAATATAGTGTTGTAGGTTTCACGCCTATATATGTGTGTATCTCCACTGATTTACATTCATAAGAGCCGAGTGTTAAGGTTGAATTAGCAGAGCAATAGCACAGCTGTACATAAACTATTGCAATCTGCACAACATAATGGGAGACATTTCAGAGTTCAAAAGAGGACAAATTGTTGGTGTGTGTCTCTGGTTCATCTGTGATCAGGACAGCAAGTCTTTGTGTATCGAGAGGTATAATATCCAGGGTAATGTCGGCATTAAACCACAGAGGACGAACAACATCCAACAGAAGTAACTGTCGACGCAAGAGGAAGCTTGAAAGAGATGTCCAGGTACTAACCTGGATTATATCCAAAACACATGAAACCACAGTTTCCCAACTCACTGCCCCTGGGCTGTGGACAATGTGAAACACGTATCGTTCTCTGATGAACACCTTTAGTATCTTTCCCACATCTGTGTGAGTTACGGTGTGGAGAAACCCTAAAGCGTCTGAACACCCGGACTGTTGCTGCCCAGAGTGAAGCACGGGTGGATCAGTGATGGTTTGAGCTGCAATATCATGACAATCCTGACTGTGTTTGATGGACACGTCACTGCCGAGGACTACCGAACCATTCTGGAGGATCATGAACACCTGATGTTCAAACCGTGTATCAGCATGATAATACACACAGCAAGACTGGAGACAGAAGGGTTTGATGAAGATGAAAGTGAAGTTGAACATCTCCCATGGTCTGCAGTCACCAGATCTGAAGATTATTGAGGTGTTTTGGAGGAGCGAGTCAGAAAACGTTTTCCTCCACCAGCATCATATAGTGACCTGGACACTGTTCTGGAAGAGGAAAATCCCTCAAAATCCCTCTGGTCACTGTGAAGGACTTCTATCTGTCATTCCCAAGATGAACTGATGCTGTATTGGCTGTAAAAAGAGGCCCTCACCATACTAATAAACTATTGTGATCTAAAACCAGGTGTTTCAGTTTCATTGACCAACTCGTATACATACACACATTAGGCGGTTTGGCAACTAACTAAAATAAGTTTAAGTTTATTAAATTAAACAAAAATAAAAACTAAGAAAATATAAGAATAAAATCTAATTCAAAATATTTACAAAAACTATAATAGTAAAATAGCTGATATCATGCATGAAACTAGTTTGTAGGCAAATATAAACTGTCTATACATATCTTTTTACTCAAAAGTCTAGTTTTTATTTAAGTTTTAGTTTTAGGTATTTTAAGTACATTAAAGTTAATCTAAATGTTGCCTCTGCAACTAACTGAAATAAATGTTTTACATATTTTATTGGTAACACTTTACAATAAGGTTCCATTTGTTAACTACATCAGTTACCTTAGTTCTACAGCATTTATTAATCTTAGTTAATGTTAATCTTCTCAACACTTACTAGTACTTTTTTTAAGCTCAAGAGTTGTATCTGTTGACATTAATGAATGCACCGTGAACTAACATGAAAATAAATGCTGTATATGTTTGTTATCGTTAGTTAATGCATTAACAAATGAGACCTAATTGTAAAGTGTTACAATTTGATTTGATTTCAGTTGAAGTAACGGACATGTTTTTGAATAGTGTGAAATGAAGGTTGCACACCTCTGAGCGTGTGGTGTGTGACGGAGCAGCTGGGCAGCTCCTCATGATTGACAGCTGACAGTGTGTGCAGAAGATTGACGGGTGAGGACGTCTTCTGGGCTCTTTTCAAAAGCTCATCACTGAATCTGCTCTCATCCACTGTGGCGTTCCACTCAAGATTCAATCTCCTGCCTGAATTACAGCAAACACTTTATATACAGCACTTAAAGACACAGTAAAAATAGCGAATGAATGAACTCAAAGTCTGGACTGGGTGTAGGAGAGATTAAAAATATGTGAATTTATAGAGGCGGCTTCATGATATGCACTATATATTTACAGTATGGCTTCATGATCTAGGCCTACTCAAGTATTCATGCAGTTTTATTCATATTTTGAATAAGATTTCATTTTTTAGTTTTAGTTTTCATGTTAATTTTGTCATTTCATTAGTTTTTTTTTTTATTTTGCTAATAATTTTTATTTCAATTTTAGTTTTTATTTATTTACAGTTAATCATTTTAGTGCTTCAACTTATTTCAGTTTATTGCAACAATTTCGTTTTTCAACTAATATTTATATCTTCATTTCAGCTTTATTTCAATGAACAGTGCAAAATGCCCGTGCAAAATCAGTTTTTGTGTGTGTTTTTTGTAATTGTTGGTTTGGTGTGTTTGAGTGCTCATTGTTACAATTGCACAGCAAAAGTTCAGTGACATTTTTATTTGTGCATGGTAGAAAGCACACAGTGAACTCCGAGAAAACGCTATGCTTGAGCAAACAGTTTGTGAATAGGCTACTACAAATGATGCCCGTGAAAGAGACTGTGAACGCATTGAATAGGATGTGTTTAGTTGGTGAATAGCATAGGTTACTATTACACAGTAGCGATAACGTTAAGCGCACCAGAATGAAATATAATATTCAGAAGTAAACAGCATAGCTGACTTACAGATTCAGTTAACATCCACAAATGAATAAGCGCGTCGATTCAGGGAGCAGTGCAAAGTGTCCGTGCAAAATCAGTTTTTGTGTGTGTTTTTAGTAATTGTTGGTTTGGTGTGTTTGAGTGCTCATTGTTACAATTACACAGCAAAAGTTCAGTGACATTTTTATTTGTGCATGGTAGAAAGCAAATACTGATACTGACATAAAATAAATGTGGAACATTGAACGACACGATTCAGGGAGCAATCTACACAGTGAACTCAGAGAAAACGCTACTTAAGCTTCGCTTCCTTTTTCGACCCTCTCTGTGAGGGTCAAAAGCCAGAGTGGCTAGAGCGGCAAAAGCCAATGAGTGCTTCTTTTACCGATACATATTTACCGATATCTTTTGCATTTCCAATCCAAACAATGTCAAACTTCACTTGGCACTGCACTTACTCATGCACGTAGCGAGACACCTGTCAAGTTTCAGTGAACTCCGAAAAAATGCTATGCTTGAGCAAACAGTTTGTGAATAGGTTACTACAAATGATGGCCGTGAATAAAATATAATATTCAGAAGTAAACAGTGTAGCTGACAGAGTATTTATGTCAGAATGTTTATTTTTAAACCACAACCTTCTAAGTGCTTCTTTTTCTGATATTTGTAACGATATCTTTTGCATTTCTAATCCAAACAACGTCAAACTTGGCACTGCACTTACTCGTGCCCGTAGCGAGACACCTGTCAAGTTTGAAATTCATCGGACTAACGGTTCGAGAGATATGCGAATAACAGACATACAGACACACACACACGGACAGACAGACGTTCCTGTAATTTATAGATAGATGATTATAACCCTAATCTGCACTATATTAGTGCATATTTAGTTTATAACAACTAAACAAAGTTATCTTACATTTCTTCATCAATATTAAATACTATGGCTCCGTTCCTACCTACCGGTATGACTGATCCGACCATCGGTTGATGTAAATCTGTTCAGCTCAGCATTTTCTTCACTATCCAAACGATCCATGTCATGACACAGTTCCTCAACGTCCATTTGCAATGAACCGTTTTTTACCTCATCCATTTTACTCTCCACCAGATCAAACACAAATGATTTTGCTTCTGTCTTTGAGAAAAGCACAAGAATCAGAATGCCACTATGATGTCATCAATGGAACCGGAATGTAACTGTGGAGATGAGAAATGAGAAAATGTCCAAAACAATGAATTTGTCCCTAAAAACGTCTTTATTCCCTTCTTAAAAGTAAAATGGAATGCATAAAAATAGCAAGAAGTGATAACATAAACATAAGTACAGCAGAGGGGAAAATTAATCAGTGTATTTGCTAATGATATATATAACACTGATCACAGAGACTAGACATTGTTATACATTTCAGGAAGTACAAATAGTTTAATCATAGTTGTGTCTGCATATCAAACTGGGACACAAGAAAGCATTTAAGAATGGAAGAAAACGCCACACTGCGCTTGATGATCTCCAATGGTGGAATTTTAACCACTGCTTCTTCCAAAGATTCGCAAAAGGTATAAAAAGATTTGGATGATGTCCAAATACAGATTGAGGGAAGCGAAGATATATTCCTCGGGACTCAGGGATAATTTCTTGTTCCCCAGAAGCAGCTGTGTGTCCACGGCCAAGAACTGCAATAAAATTGGGACATTATTTCATTTATTTTCTTGTATGATATATATTTTAAAGTATTTGCCATGTCAAAACACCTCCAGGGCCCAGAAAAAACAAATCAAATTATTTCATGTTTTTCGTGTTTTTTTATTTTTTATTGTACATTTTTATGATTGAATTGATTATTATTATTAGCTAAAGAAATGGAGCACTCACACAGGTGAAGATCAGCGCACCCAGCGACGCATAGATGAGTTCCAGAATCCTGCTGTACATGAAGATGCACAGGATCCCAAAGAAGAACAGGACGATGAAGCACACGAACAGCACCCCGTAACAGGAAGTGAAGTCAAACTTGGTCTGTGATTGGACAGGAGATGTTTATGAAAATCAGCTTTTGTAAATGACAGCACTAACACTAGAGATGACTAAAATAGAAAACTATTTTCGTACATTGTTCTGTACACACACAGGAAAGCAGACAAAGGGTTATTATCAATAGCTAAAGCTAAAACCATGAAAAAGGTACTTGAAATAAAATAAACATTAACTGAAAAAAAATAATAATTAAAATGTATTTTACTTTAGCTAGAATTCAAAGCAACATTTACATTTTTATTTAGTTTAACCTGAAGTACTAATAAATAAAAATGAATAAAAACTATAAAGGCATATTTTAAAAAAGAAAACAAAATTAGTAAAACTTCAGTTATGTGCTAAATTATGTGCTAAAAGTATTAACAGAAAATATACAAATTAAATGTAATTAAAAAATATGAACAAAATCTATATTTTACAGTAGCTAGTGGGCAAAAGTGATGTCTGGAGGGGAGATTTGTTTTTAATGACCCTACAAGTTTGATTTAACCATCAAAATATGAGGACAATATTTTATATATTTTAAATATGAGGGAAGAGCAAATCACTAAACTTGATTGATAACGTATTAATTGGACAAAATTATTTGAAAAAATAGCAAACTACAGCTACAGGTTTATATTTTACTATGCAAACAAAAATGCATATAAAACCAAAAACATCTCAGGAAAAAGCAAACATTGACTACAATATAATAAGTTATTAATATTTCATTGGTTCTGTCCTGTTTTTGCTTACGTTCATAGTTTCTTTGTATGGCCGCCTGGCCTAAAATGATGTCGGCGCAATTTGGCATGTTTCATTGCGTTATCACAAATACAAGGATTGACTCCCAAGCACAACTATGCAATATGCTTACAATATCTTTAATAATATTTTAATAAAGGGTGAAGATGTCAATTTTCCTAGGCTGGACATCACTTTTGGCCACTACTGTATATGTCAACGATGCTAAAATAACACTGAGTAGATGTTCATGACAATCTTTTGTGTCCAATATTTTTTTTAAATCTTGCAATCATTAAAAAAACATGGTAATCGAGAACCGTTTGTTGCACACGACCAGTTCTGGATTTCAAACCCTGATCACAGTACATGAAAGTGTCGGCAAGACGAGCGCTGACCTGTAGAGAGAAGACGATCACCGTAAAGCAAACCAGCACCGTAATGCCGACAGCCATCACCACGATTTTGGTATCGTAGAAGCTGGATATCACCCCAACCATGTAGGACATCGCCAGTGTCAGGACAGACTGAAATGCAGGAAATCATTCAGTACAGAGCATGAAAGGAGAATTTAAAATGTTTTCCATTTAAATCTGTTACATCAAAGATTCACCAAAGAAATGAGGTTCCACGGATGCTTCCGGCGAAAGTCTCCGCAGCAGAGGATGACGAAGTAGGGCACGAGGAAAACTATATAGCCGACCCAGTACGTCCACGTGTTCTCCATCACAAACAGTTTGACGTGAGGTTCAAAAGTGAAGAGGGCCACGAAGCCACAGGTCACTGCCAGCTGCACACTTAAAACAGCGAACACCTGAACACAAGTACACAAATAATACAACGTCAAAATTCATTGGTGGGTTTTAGCGGGTCTCATTGCACAGTTACTATAGTTACAGGGATATTTCACCGCTGGAAAGATGAATGTGTATTTAAATTGGGTCATTTATGTAGCAGAAATGTGAAATTATTTTAGAAGTTGGTGCCTTCTAGACTGAGAAAAGCCAGAAAATGTATTTTTGGCTCATGTGGATGAAAGACTACAACTCCCAGAATGCACTTGCTTCGCTGCCCTACGAGGCCACTCCCAAGCCACGCCTACTGGTTACAGAGGGCAGTATCGGAAGAAATGATACAACTAGGCTACTAGTCGACTCGAAACTGAAAAGACGGCGTTTTATCGTGAGATCCCCCTATGGGCGGGTTGAAGACATGTGGAACGAGCTCCTCCTACTGGCTGTAGTCTCTCGCCTCTGGACAAAAAAGCCTCCGATGACGATTTGACTAAATGACGATTTTTGTGTCATCTGAGGTTTTTTTCCAGACACACAATACAGAAATCTCTCGTCTCAGGGGGGACATGAGGGAGGGAAGCACGGTCATTCCAAAATACTACCGGGTTTCTACTGATACAAAGCTTAAAGGTGAACTAAGTAACTTTTTTACCTTAACTGAACAGCTTCGGAGTCATTGGAATGGTTATATTACTTATTTCGGGTTGAATGGTGGTCGTTTCGCACCCCACTGGTGCCCGTGAGCGGAAAATTCGCACTTGCAACTTTGAGCCGGCGAGCCGCCGGCCGCTGCGTCAGGAAGTATCGCATGATATCAGGTCTCGCGATGTAAACAATTGCTTTACGGCCAAAAGAAATCTGCTAAAATGCTGTCATTATTGCGCTCCCTCACGCTGTTCGAACCCGAATGAAGAAGATGTTTTAAAGAATGTCCCATCTGCTTTGGTGTCGTTGATCTACTAGCCTCTGGTGTCTGAGAATCGCCAACGAGTTTTTACAACAGTGTTGTCAAATATCTATACCGAAGCTGTGGGGGAGCTCTAGAGAGAAACCTGCGAGCAAAAAGTGAGAATACAGCGAAGAAATCGCGAAACTACTGAGCCCTGCTTTAATGCTAATCGGTGATGTATCCCTTTAACTAAAACGTAAAAAAAACCTTTTCATTACTTTAATAAAAAAGATATATTATATATATATATATATATATATATATATATATATATATATATACATACATACATACTAGGGGTGTGCAAAGCAGCCGGTATTTGTATCTGTATTTGTATTTGTTGAGAGGGGAAAAGTATTTGTATTTGTATTTGTATTCGAGTAAATTTCAAAATAGGTGTAAAAATCCATTTTTTTTGCGTTACACTTCTAATTTACGTTATAGTGTAAGTATTCTTTAATTATATCCATTATAATAATTATGGATATGCAATATTGGTTGATGTTTTTCCATAAATCCAGCAATGAACATGTAACAAGGAACGTCATTGAAAAGAAAATAACATAACAGCCATTACCTACGTTAATGTTACTCTGTCAACAGCCTATTGTCTAAATTACCAAGCTAACAGAGCTACTAGTGTTGTCACGGTGCCAAAATTTCAGTATTCGGTACCACCAATACCTGTGAAAATCCACGGTTCTCGGTAACAATTTCGGTAAAGCTTAATTTAGATTAAATTTACATATATTAAAGTTTATATCACGGTTACAAAGATGGAAACTGTAGTATTAAAAACACTACATTAATATTACATTTGTTAGATAACAATAGATAAAATGACCTAACAATAAACAATAGTTAGGCTATATACTGTCGCAATTATTCTCCTTGGGGTTCATTTAAAAATACATTTTTTAAATCAAAAGTTAACATTATTTATGTTAACATTATTTAATGCACAATGAATGAAGTGAACAAACATGACCAATCAAGTGTTTGTATTAAATAACATTCACAAACATTAATTAATGTTGTAAAAATATATTGTTCACTCAATGTGTTGATGTTAGATGCGCATAAGTAATGTTAATGAATGGTATCTTATTGTAGTGTTACCAAACAGGAGATAAAACATGTTTTATTTGACTTGACTGTACTTATATTTAATCCAAAACTGCATTCATATTTAATTTTAAAAGAGCTTTTTAAACCTGCTAAGAGTTATCCAGCCAAGAATAAGCCTAGAACTGCTTTTCTGACGGACTGATATTAATGACAAAATGACGGCTTTTTTATTTCATTTATCATCTCCATAAATATATCTAAAGCTAATGCAAGGGCTAGAAATCAATTAATTCTTTGCTGATACTTCGTAATCATGAAGAGCGCAGTTCGCACGCTTTCTCCTTTCCACAAGCGCTTGCCCTCCCGTGGCGTCTGTCGTTGCTATGCAGCGCGCCGCTCGCTTCTATTATAAGCGCGCTTGCCGCGCGCCTACATTTGAAATCTGCACGCGCAAAAAACGCGCTATGTGAACTACCCCTTATGACAACGTGACATTAGCCTAATCCAAAATATTTCAGCCACCACATCAGCACGCATCAGCAGCACCGCCGGTCGCCATGTCTCATGAGGAAACGCAGCTTTTTGATATAAAGTTTTTCTTGTTCCCGAATACAAATATTTTTAAAAGTATTTGTTCGAAATAAGTATTCGTAAAAAACACATTATTTGTGCTTTCCGAATACCGTATTCGGGTTCGGCTCCACCCCTAATACATACATACATACATATTAGTGCTGTCAAATCAATTAATCGTGATTAATCGCATCTAACATAAAAGTTTGTAAATATATATTTAATTTTAAATATATTAAAATTAAATTATTAAAATATAATATAAACTATTATTTAAATATAATAGTATTTTATATATCAATAAATATACCCAGCGCATGACGTAGGATGTAGGAGTAGCGTAAGCTTAGGTGAGAGTAAACGCTTCTCGCGGTTCAAACAAATAGGGCTGGGCAACAAACTTAAGCTCCTCCCACAATTCTCTTTAAAAGTTCTCGTTTTAGACTTCTAACTTGTGAGCGGTGTTTTGTTTTGCTCTGTCCTCTGCACTTGCATTAGATCAGAGGTCACTCTTCCCGTTACCGGAAGCCAGTGATTATAGTTTATAAAGTTATAAATATGGATATTTTTCTTACAAAAACGCATGGCTTCGCTTCAGAAGGCCGTTATTATCCCCCTGGAGTCGTATGGATTACTTTTATTATGGATGGAGGAGCTTTTTTAGGCTTCAAAATCTCAGGTACCATTCACTCCCATTATAAAGCTTGGAAGAGCCAGGATATTATTTAATGTAACTCTTGTGTTCGGCTGAAAGATGAAAGTCATATACACCTAGGATGGCATGAGGGCGAGTCATTTATGGGATAATTTTCATTTTTGGGTAAACTAACCCTTTAATAATCATAACACATGAGAACATGATGCTGTATACAGTATGCTTTCCGTTGAACTTGAATCTTGTTTTGAGTGTGTTGAATCTTTTCATTGGTGCTGTCATAAAGGATTGCTTTGTATCAGTGTTTACCTTTCGAATGAACATCCTTCTGATGACTTTATTATCGAGTCCAAAGCCTCCGAACTGGTCCTTTTCATAGTCTGGAGGTGGGTCGTTTTGCACTGGATCACCCATTGCCACTTCTTTCACAAAACAAAAAGGATAATTAACTTAGTTGAGAGTTTATTAACAAAGAGCATGTATTAAAATTTCCATATATGAGGTTGAATCTCTTACCATACTGAAGTGGTTGTTCGTACGGTCCGGGTCCCGTACTGTACGGACCTGTGGCGTAAGGTCCTACTTGAGGATAAGGTTGCTGTGGATTTCCAGGCCCTCCCTGTCCGTACATGGGATTCCCAAAAGCAGTTGGTGGTGCATACGGGGGTCCAGCATATCCGGTAACAGGTACTCCAGGATCCACTCCTTGAACACCGGCATCATAAGAAGGGGGAGGCATCATAAAGCCTGGCGGGGCAGGCTGACCCATGGTGGTGACATGTGGGGGGTTGTCAAAGCGAGTGTATCCATCTTTGTTTTGTGCCATGACTGGATCTCAGTACTATAAAATAAATAAATGTATATATATATACTGTGTGTGTATATGTATGTATGTATATATATACACACACATATATATATAAACATAAACAAAATACAACACAAATAAAAGATATATCATTTATATAAAAATAATGTTGATTTTTTCATTTTCCCAGCCTGACCATCAACACTCCAGTGTTCACTGAATGAAAATCCTTGCAGTATCTAGAAAATAATTCACAAGCATACATACAGCATAACGACAAAATATATTTACAATAACATGTACGTTCACTTTTAATGTCTTAATCATTTCTATGCCTTTCCAGGCCTCAAAATCGGTATTTACTTCCCTTATAACAACATAAAAAACAACGTCAAAAAAAGTGGTGTAAAACTATTAAAAAATATATCTCTGGTAAGACGCCGTAACAGAGCGTTGAAAAATAATAACGCTACCATTACGATCCCAATATTCAATATGAATATACAAATGGTTACAGTAACAAAATAACAATGTCAGAGAACAAAAGAGACAAATCTGTGTAAAATTGCGCAACATGACACACTTTCGTTTTCACTTCGATGATGAAGAGTATCTGAACTTACTTGAAACTGCGCGCTGTAGAGTAGAGTTGGGTTTTTCCGAACTTAATTAACACACCTAATCAATTAAACTTGAAGCTTCGTCGTAAAAAGTCAGTTCTCGTCAGTAAACACGAACAAACCACGACTCTCGTGAACGCGCTTCCTTAGAGAAGAGTTCAGAGCAGCGCGCCGCCTAGAGGGACACAACTGATGCTGCATCGGTGTGTACATTGTATTTTATATTTTAATATTATGCATGGGTATATCTATGTTTTTATCATCTAAGTAATTTTAATACGAAAAACTCTCTAGATAAAATAAATAATGTTGATTTTTAAGGGTAAAGGATGTTGCACTGATAGTAATTTGACATAGCATCCAGCAGGTGTCAGTGTTAACCACATGTTGCTGCACATTCTTCTGTTTTACTGTGTATTTAGTCCTTCAGTACATGGAAAAGGCATTTGTATTGATATTATCTGTAATACGGTAGCCTATGCAGCTTTACGTAATTTACGTAAGAGGTTGTATCTACAGATTACTGCCTTATGTTATATGAAGGTCTTGATAAATCTGTCTTGTAAACTGTTTACCTGTTTTCATATATATATATATATACATATATACATATATATATATATATATATATATATATATATATATATATATATATATATATATATATATATATATATATATATATATATATGATATAGAGATATATATATAGAGAGACACTAGTTGACACTTCAGGACTGTGTTGTCGTCCGTGTCCAGGCTGTAAATCAGATCTGGAGTGTGTGTGAGTGTTCACAATGTGAAACACGTATCGTTCTCTGATCGTTATCTGTGTGAGTTACAGTGTGGAGAAACCCTAAAGAGTCTGAACACCCGGACTTTTGCACCCCAGAGTGAAGCACGGGTGGATCAGTGATGGTTTGAGCTGCAATATCATGACAATCCTGACTGTGTTTGATGGACACGTCACTGCCGAGGACTACCGAACCATTCTGGAGGATCATGAGCACCTGATGTTCAAACCGTGTATCAGCATGATAATACACACAGCAAGACTGGAGACAGAAGGGTTTGATGAAGATGAAAGTGAAGTTGAACATTTCCCATGGTCTGCACAGTCACTAGATCTGAAGATTATTGAGGTGTTTTGGAGGAGCGAGTCAGAAAACGTTTTCCTCCACCAGCATCACACGTTCTCTCAGAAAAAAAGGTACAAAAGCTGTCACTGGGACAGTACCCTTCAAAAGGGTTCTAATATGTCTAAAAGGTACGGCCACAGCTTTTGAACCTTTTTTCTGAGACTGTTCTGGAAGAGAAATGGCTTAAAATCCCTCTGGTCACTGTGAAGGACTTGTATCTGTCATTCCCAAGATGAACTGATGCAGTATTGGCTGTAAAAAGAGGCCCTCGCCATACTAATAAATGATTGTGATCTAAAACCAAGTGTTTCAGTTTCATTGACCAACTACATACACACATTAGGTGGTTTGGCAACTAACTAAAATAAGTTTAAGCTTATAAAAAATAAATAAAAAACTAAGAAAATATAAGAATAAAAGCTAATTCAAAATATTAGCAAAAACTATAATAGTAAAATAGCTAAACTAGATGTGATTACATGCATGAAACTAGTTTGTAGACAAATATAAACTGTCTATACATATCTTTACACAAATAAAATGATCATGTGACATTTGAACCGAGGCATCGGAGCTTATGTCGAGAAAAAAATGGGCGTTCCAGATGAAGCCGAGATTCGAGGCTTGTGTTGTTAACGTGAAAATCACTTGACTACTGACAAACGGCTGCGTTCGAAACCGCATACTCACTGTACTTAATTTCAGTAAGTACTTACTTAACGAGCGCTAAAAGAGTAGGTACTTTATAGCCAGATCTCGTTAAGTATGAATGCGAGCCGTAGGCTACATCATCCGCCATGTTGACGGTTTCATGTGACCTACAACGTTATCAAAAGCGCAACAACTTAAAAGATATGAGCGAGAGGTTTAATGAATCTATCTAGGCCTATCTGTAAATATCTTGATATTGACGAAACTTGCTCATTTTGTGTCTTGTTGAAGAAACAGCTAGCCATTTATTTTGTGAATACATTTAAGGTTGATTTCTTATAGCCTATTTTAAACCCTACTAATGTGACCCAGTTTTATCCTTAGCGATATTATTTTTATTACGGAAACCCCCAAATCGTCATCTCTTGAATATGTTGTTAATTTCTTTATTTTATCCACAATTTTTCACCCACAAGCAAAAGTGGCTTAAATCTCCTTTATGTTTCCCTCTTTTTTCTTGTTGAATTTACCTCTCGTTGTATCCCTCAGGCTTATAAATAACAAATAACAACAAAAAATCATTTTTTTATTTATTATGATGAATTATTTAAAGTTATTTAACCTTGTCATTGTTCTTTTTTCCTATGTAGGCTATATAATCTCATATTTTGATTTATGCAAACCCATTATATTTTATATTTTTGTCATTATGATTGTTCATTGTTAAATATACAACTATGGTATCTTTCCCTGATCTTGTATGTAACTAAGTTTGGCCATAACAAAATGGTATGAGCGACAGGTGCACTATAACACCTCACATCAGTAACTCGACAGCCCTACCTAGAACGGTTTTCCTCAGCGTTTGTAATGTTTGTCTGCACAAAGGAGATGGGCAGCTGCTCGAATATCTCGCTGTTGGAGAAAACTGTTGATTTTATACTCGAAAAGCCGTACCTTCGTGCCGGAGGTTGTTGCGTGCTGCGCTGTGCTTCACAATCTGAGGCAATAAGAGCAGGTGGAGTGATGCAGGGTCACATCCATGGCACCATTTCCAGGATTCAGCTCTGGGCTCTCCATCCTCAGTGCTCACACCAGTCTGCAGAGATTTCAGATCCTACAAAAATGGACAAACATAATACAAAAGCATGTCATTTTAACAGCACAAAGATTGTATTAGAAGTAACAAAATGATCGTACTTTATATTTTAGTAAGATCCCTAAAATACCTCTGTAATGTATGAGCTCAATAGTACATTTACATGTTGAGGTTGTTGTTGATGTGTTAACTCACTTTTTATCCAACATAAATGTTCCTCAACTTATCAACAGTACAAATGGACAAATACAATACATAGCCTAACTTATGTTTAGTTACTTTATAGATTTGTTTATTTACTTTACTTACAGCACATTTGTCTAATGTAAACAGTGTTGACAACAGTGAATTACATAATAGCACACATTCACTCAGATGTCTATTTCATGTTGTGATGCATGTGCTTATCTGCAATACCCTACTTATAGAATATTTTCCTGTCAGATGTAAATAGACATTACTGTGTACTGTTTTCTCCTACTATATAGTAGGTAAGTAGGCATATTCGAGAACGCACTTTAAGTATACGTACGTCCGAATCTCGCGAGAATTAGTACGTCACCCAGGTAATTCTCGCCTACTCTTTTATGAATAGGCCTACTAAGGATTCGTACATACTTTTTCCCTACTATATAGTAGGGAAGTATCAGAGAATGTCTAATAAGGGGAGAACTTCCACTCTCAGTAAACTTCTGGCTTCTGAACTGGTTGCAGTTCCACTCTGGTTCCATATGAGGGCGCTCACAGGACGAGTGCAGAATGAATGGAGGTCTATGGCGCTATACCCCTCAAAATCCACTTTTCTCAGGATATAATTTTTTGTCTAGTAATTTGAATGTTGTATTCGAAAGGAGATGCAAAGAAATTACACATTGCTGGGTGTTAGATTTTTTTAGAGTCACTTATTTGCTTTAAAAAAGTCTTTTAAAATGTCAGTGACGTCATACACATCGTACGACCAGAGATACTGCTTTACGGCAATCCTTCAGTCACTTTGGTGCTTTCGCGCTCTGCACTTTCTTTTCTCTCGAGGCATCGACAACACAGCTGACACAGGTAAATACACGTGCAGAGTTTTTGTTTTGTTGTTTTAAAAGACCACGCCGAAAATACACACACACGATGCCATCAAGCGGTATCTCTGGTCGTAATCAGTCCTTCACTGACCAATCAGCGTTCATTAGCAGAATGCTAGCGTGTTATGGGCAACATCAACTCAACCTGTAAGAAATCAAAAGGACATTAGTACCCGTTCATTCAACCTTCGACCTATAACCCATGTTGAACTTGCAAAACCTACAATCAAATCTGAGATTTCTCAACGGCAATCGGGTGAAAGAGACTAATTTAGCCGACTAGCCCCATAGACTCCCATTCATTTTGCACTCATGGGCGATCGCCCCCAGTGGAACTCTGGTGGACCTACAACCAAAATTCGGTACAATGGGACTTAATAGGGAGTGACCAGGCTCTCCGTAGACGGGCTCTGGAAGTATGCGGTTTCGAACGCAGCCGAGGCCTTGGATTGTGTGGATATGTCATCGGTTCGGTCTGAGTGTAGCTTCCGGAAAAAGGGGGTTCAAACTCGCGCCACCTTGTGGGTGTTGTCAGGAGTAGTAGAAGCATTTGTAGTAGTGTCAGAGAGTTAGATAACTATCATTGTCATTGTCATTATTGTGTCATATATGTGTTAGGGCTGTATATTATTACATTATCAGGATAGAATAGTCATAGCATATCGTTATTATTAATTATAATAGGCCTAGCTATATTATAGTCTTGTTATATTAATTAGATAAGATTATTTGGATTGCTTTGGATTTTTGGATCTGGACTGGACTGCTTTTTGATTTGGATTGCCCTTTTGGATTTGTTTGCTTTTTGTGACCTCTTCCTTTTTCCCGGTAATGGAGCCAGCAAGAAAGAGGAAATCCTCCCCTGTCTGGGCCTCAACAGAAGCATCAGTATCCTCATTTATATCAGCTGGCACTGGCATTTTTATGTTCCCCTGCATCCTCTGTTCCTTGTGAATATTCGATTATGAGGTATCCTCTCGCGGGGCCTCCTGGGATAGAAAAACATCCATCGGACGAGCACTCGAAAATCTGGGTGGAAGCTGTAGGTCATCTGGGAACTTCTCGCCTACTCTTTTAGGAATACTGATGTTTCGAACATATTACTCCTTTCACGTACTGTTTTCTCCTACTATATAGTATGTAAGTAGGCATATTCGAACGCACTTTAAGTATACGTACATCCGAATCTCGCAAGAATTAGTATGTCACCCAGGTAATTCTCGCCTACTCTTTTATGAATACTAAGGATTCGTACATACTTTTTCACTTGCCTACTGCTTTTCCCCTACTATATACATGAATATCAGATGATGTCACCAACGTCTCCTCAGTAGGCGCGTTTCCATTACAGATTTGCACAAAACTTTGTGATTTTTTTGTCGACAAAAAACTATTTTGAAATGACGGCGTTTCCATAAACCGATGTTATGCGACTAAAACTTCATTTTTTCCTCTCACGATAAGTAAAATCATTCCAAAAACCATGGCAACGGACTTTGGTAGGTTTATGTAGGCTACTAATCCCAGCCACTGCACTAGCCATTATTTTTAATCGAAGGAGATGTACAGTATGTGTGTTTTCAAAGCATTAATGGTAAGGAACGACCCTTATTATACTTGTGAGCGGCACATGAGGTGTTTCTGGGTGTTTCTCCCTCATATTTGCTTCGAGGTCTTGATTGTGGCATTTATTTGAGGTTTAGAATCCAGTATTCCTGTAATTCTTTTGTCTTTTATGAATTTAATAAAGAACTCTGTCTCCTATTCTGTCCATGCACACCGCGTCATCTACGTCAGGTGACCTGCAAATGCGCAAAAACTGTTTCCATTGCAGTTTTGCAAAATATTTCTTTTTCGAATTGCATGAAAAACCACCTCATGCGAACGTAAAAACTTTTTTGCGATAAACGGGAGTTTTTTGCGAAATTGACGTGTTTCCATTGGGCGTATTTTCAATTCGCAATTTCAATTTGTGCAATTTGAAGGGTAATGGAAACGCGGCTACTGACGTCACTCACTACTAAAACTTGTCTGCCGCCATCTTGAGTACCTGATTCACGTCAATCGCAAAGGAACTAGCTAGCTATGCCTTCAATATGTTGTGCGGTGGGTTGCAACAACAAAAAAGGAGACCCCAAAATATCCTTTTACAGGCTACCTCAGGACGAAAAAAGACGCCATCAGTGGCTTGCAGCCATCAAGAGGGCAGACTGGACACCAACTGCAAACACTCGTCTGTGCAGTGCTCATTTTGTCTGTGTTGAGTGGATGTAAATATATTGTTAACGAGCTAACGCTAGCTGCTCGCTGTCGCTAATCGCCAACCTAAAGATAATAACATAGCATAGCCTATGAAGCCGACTGTGTCAGAGAGTTAGATAACTATATTGTCGTTATTGTGTCATATATGTGTTAGGGCTGTATATTATTACATTATCGGGTTAGAATAGTTATAGCATATTGTTATTATTAATTATAGTAGCTATATTATAGTATTGTTATATTAATTAGATAAGATTATTTGGATTGCTTTGGATTTTTGGATCTGTTTTGAATTTGTTTGCTTTTTGTGACCTCTTCCTTTTTCCTGGTAATGGAGCCAGCAAGAAAGAGGAAATCCTCCCCTGTCTGGGCCTCAACAGAAGCATCAGTATCCTAATTTATACCAGCTGGCACTGGCATTTTTATGTTCCCCTGCATCCTCTGTTCCTTGTGAAAGGATCTTTTCCAAGGCTGGAGAGTTTTTGTCCGAGAAGAGGAATCGTCTAAACCCCAACACACTTGAAATAATTCTGTTTCTCAATAAAAATCTATTGTAATCCTTCTTTCTAGACTATTCTGTTGCAGTTTACTTTATTACACTCCCTCCAACATAAGCACTGCACTCAACACAGTGTCACTTTTGTTGTTCATACTGTCACTATTCAAACAATTTATGAATAATTAATTAACTGTGTGTGTGACAGTTGTCTCTGCACAAGTAAATTCAGACAGAAAGGGGGGGGGGGGGCACTGGTTCAGAATGAATTCATTTGTCTGCTATTTCTTTGCACAGTAGCTAGGTGTCACTAGTGAGCAATGCTGAATGAAGCTTCAAGTAATGAACCTTTGGCTGAAGCAATGAGCTTCCCACGCACCCTCTGCTCCACCCTGGAACCAGGTAAGAGTGACACAACACACTCAGACTCCGCTTCGGGCCGCCTCAGTGCCTCCCGAGCCGTGTCCCTGTGTTCCACCTCGCTGCCCCACCCCGGGTACATCTGTGGTCCCGTTGGTCCTGCTTGCACAGTGTCTGGGAGTCTGGCTAGCGCCTCCCAGCCCGTCTCGCTGGCTCATCCGTACCATCAGACTCGATTATGCGATTCAGTTTGCCCGGCGCCCTCCCAAGTTCAGAGGCATCCACTTCACCTCTGTGCGGAGTTGCGATGCCCCTGTCTTGTGGGCAGAGACCGATGTTCTACTGGCGAAGGACGCGATCAAGCCGGTTCCTCCAGCCGATATGAAGACAGGGTTCTACAGCCCTTACTTCATTGTACCCAAGAAAGGTGGTGGGTTACGGCCAATCTTGGACCTGCGAACCTTGAATCGGGCCCTGCACAAGCTCCCGTTCAAGAAACGCATTTTCAAATGCATCCGTCCCCAAGATTGGTTTGCAGCGATCGACCTGAAGGACGCGTACTTTCATGTCTCACAGACCGTTCCTGCGGTTTGCGTTCGAGGGTCGGGCATATCAGTCCAAAGTCCTGCCCTTCGGGCTGTCCCTGTCGCCCCGTGTCTTCACGAAAGTTGCGGAGGCAGCCATTGTTCCACTCCGAGAACGCAGCATTCGTATTCTCAACTATCTCGACTTACTGGCTGATCCTGGCTCAGTCTCGAGATCAGTTGTGTGAACACAGGGACATGGTGCTCCATCACCTTAGCCTGTTTGGCCTTCGGGTCAACTGGGACAAGAGCAAACTCTCCCCTGCGCAGAGGATCTCTTATCTCGGTATGGAGTTGGACTCGGTCAACCAGACAGCGCGACTCACAGAGGAGCACGTCCGGTCAGTGTTGAACTGCTCGAGTACAATCAAGAGCAGGACTGCGGTCCCACTGAACTTTTTTCAGAGGCTCCTGGGGCATATGGCATCCGCAGCCGCAGTAACACCGCTCGGATTGCTTCATATGAGGCCGCTTCAGCAATGGCTTCATGGCCGAGTCCCGAGATGGGCGTGGCAGAGCAGCACGTACCGGGTGCACATCACCCCGCACTGCCTCCAAACCTTCAGCCCGTGGTCGGACCCTTCGTTTACACGAGCAGGTGTTCCCCTAGAACAAGTGTCCAGGCATGCTGTGGTCTTCACGGATGCCTCTGCCACCGACTGGGGGGCCACGTACAACGGGCATGCAGTTTCAGGTCTGTGGACGGGGCCTCAACTGCATTGGCACATCAATTGCCTCGAGTTGCTCACAGTACGCCTTGCGCTGGGCCGCCTCAAAGGGCTGCTACATGGCAAGCACATATGGACAGCACTGCGACCGTTGCGTACATCAACCGTCAAGGTGGTATACACTCCCGCCGCATGCCGCAACTCGCCCGCCATCTGAGGTCGCTTCGTGCCATTCACATCCCTGGCGTGCTCAATCGTGCAGCCAACGAGCTCTCACGACAGGCTACGATTCCGGGAGAGTGGCGTCTCCATCTCCAGGTGGTCCAGCTGATATGGGACTTCTTCGGAGCCGCTCAGATAGATCTGTTTGCCTCTCCGGACTCGACCCATTGCCAGTTGTTTTATTCCCTGACCGAGGGGACCCTCGGCACGGATGCACTGATCCGACCATCGGTTGATGTAAATCTGTTCAGCTCAGCATTTTCTTCACTATCCAAACGATCCATGTCATGACACAGTTCCTCAACGTCCATCCGCAATGAACTGTTTTTTATCTCATCCATTTTACTCTCCACCAGATCAAACACAAATGATTTTGCTTCTGTCTTTGAGAAAAGCACAAGAATCAGAATGCTACTATGCTGTCATCAATGGAACCGGAATGTAACTGTAGAGATGAGAAAAAAAAAATGTCCAAAACAATGAATTTGTTCCTAAAGACGTTTTTATTCCCTTCTTAAAAGTAAAATGGAATGCATAAAAATAGCAAGAAGTGATAACATAAACATAAGTACAGCAGAGAGGAAAATTAATCAGTGTATTTGCTAATGATATATATATATCACTGATCACAGAGACTAGACATTGTTATACATTTTCAGGAAGTACAAATAGTTTAATCATAGTTGTGTCTGCATATCAAACTGGGACACAAGAAAGCATTTAAGAATGGAAGAAAACGCCACACTGCGTTTGTTTCTGTAAGCACAAACGCTTGATGATCTCCAATGGTGGAATTTTAATCACTGCTTCTTCCAAAGATTCGCAAAAGGTATAAAAAGATTTGGACGATGTCCAAATACAAATTGAGGGAAGCAAAGATATATTCCTCGGGACTCAGGGATAATTTCTTGTTCCCCAGAATCAGCTGTGTGTCCACGGCCAAGAACTGCAATACAATCGGGACATTATTTCATTTATTTTCTTGTATGATACGAGTCGAAATGAAGCATGTTATCTACAGCAGGGATTCCAAAACTCTTTGGACCCTGAGATTTAATATTTAGTTATACAGTAGTTTAGTTTGGTTAGTATTTGACATGTCAAAACACCTCCAGGGCCCAGAAAACACCTCTCTTTTAATCATTTAAATTAATATTTGCATGTTCATAGTTCTCTGATATAATAGTCACGACATGCAGGAAAACAAATCAAATTATTTCATGTTTTTTTATTTTTATTGTACATTTTTATGATTGAATTGATTATTATTAGCTAAAAAAATGGAGCACTCACACAGGTGAAGATCAGCGCACCCAGCGAAGCATAGATGAGTTCCAGAATCCTACTGTACAGGAAGATGCACAGGATCCCAAAGAAGAACAGGACGATGAAGCACACGAACAGCACCCCGTAACAGGAAGTGAAGTCAAACTTGGTCTGTGATTGGACAGGAGATATTTATGAAAATCAGCTTTTGTAAATGACAGCACTAACACTAAAAAAGAAAACTATTTTCGTACATTGTTCTGTACACACACAGGAAAACATTTTAATGTTAATTTTACTTTAGCTAGAATTCAAAGCAACATTTACATTTTTATTTAGTTTAACTTTAAGTACTAATAAATAAAAATGAATAAAAACCATATAGGCATATTTTAAAAAAAGAAAACAAAATTAGTAAAACTTCAGTAATGTGCTAAATTATGTGCTAAAATTATTAACAGAAAATATACAAATAAAAGTGTAATTTAAAAAATAATAACAAAAACTATATTTTACAGTAGTGGCCAAAAGTGATGTCTGGAGGGGAGATTAATAACCCTACAATTTTGATTAAACCATCAAAATATGAGGACAATATTTTATATATTTTAAATATGAGGGAAGAGCAAAACACTTAACTTGATTAAGGTATTAATCGGACAAAATTATTTGAAAAATATGAAAGTGTCCGGTTATTGAGATGGCAAGACGAGCGCTGACCTGTAGAGAGAAGACGATCACCGTAAAGCAAACCAGCACCGTAATGCCGACAGCCATCACCACGATTTTGGTATCGTAGAAGCTGGATATCACCCCAACCATGTAGGACATCGCCAGTGTCAGGACAGACTGAAATGCAGGAAATCATTCAGTACAGAGCATGAAAGGAGAATTTTAAATGTTTTCCAGTTGAATCTGTTACATCAAAGATTCACCAAAGAAATGAGGTTCCACGGATGCTTCCGGCGAAAGTCTCCGCAGCAGAGGATGACGAAGTAGGGCACGAGGAAAACTACATAGCCGACCAAGTACGTCCACGTGTTCTTCATCACAAACAGTTTGACGTGAGGTTCAAAAGTGAAGAGGGCCACGAAGCCACAGGTCACTGCCAGCTGCACACTTAAAACAGCGAACACCTGAACACAAGTACACAAATAATACAACGTCAAAATTCATTGTTGGGTTTTAGCGGGTCTCATTGCACAATTACTATAGTTACAGGGATATTTCACCGCTGGAAAGATGAATGTGTATTTAAATTGGGTCATTTATGTAGTAGAAATGTGAAATTATTTTAGAAGTTGGTGCCTTCTAGACTGAGAAAAGCCAGAAAATTTATTTTTGGCTCATGTGGATGAAAGACTACAACTCCCAGAATACACTTGATTCGCTGCCCTACGAGGCCACTCCCAAGCCACGCCTACTGGTTACAGAGGGCAGTATCGGAAGAAATGACACAACTAGGCTACTAGTCGACTCGAAACTGAAAAGACGCCGTTTTATCGTGAGATGACCCCCCTATGGGCGGGTTGAAAACATGCGGAACGAGCTCCTCCTACTGGCTGTAGTCATATATATATATATACATATAAACACACATATTAGAGCCGTCAAATCAATTAATCGCGATTAATCGCATCTAACATAAAAGTTTGTAAATATATATTTAATAAATATACCCAGCACATAATTTAGGATGTAGGAGTAGCGTAAGCTTAGGTGAGAGTAAACGCTTATCGCGGTTCAAACAAATAGGGCTAGGCAACAAACTTAAGCTCCTTCCACATTTCTCTTTAAAAGTTCTCGTTTTAGACTTCTAACTTGTGAGCGGTGTTTTGTTTTGCTCTGTCCTCTGCACTTCCGCATTCGTCAATACGTCTTGTGTTAGGTCAGAGGTCACTCTTCCCGTTACCGGAAGCCAGTGATTACAGTTTATAAAGTTATAAATATGGATATTATTCTTACAAAAACGGATGGCTTCGCTTCAGAAGGCCGTTATTATTCCCCAGGAGTCGTATGGATTACTTTTTTGATGGATGGATGAGCTTTTTCGGGCTTCAAAATCTCCATTCACTCCCATTAAAAAGCTTGGAAGAGCCAGGATATTATTTAATATAACTCTGATTGTGTTTGGCTGAAAGATGAAAGTCATATACACCCAGGATGGCATGAGGGCGAGTAAATTATGAGATAATTTTCATTTTTGGGTAAACTAACCCTTTAATAATCATAACGTCTCGGTTACCAATGTAACCCTCGTTCCCTGAAGAACGGAACGGAGACTTAGTCGATCGTACCAACTGATGGGATCACGCCAGGGAGCCAGATGTCTTCGATATAGTATACAAATCAAGCCAAATGAGCTTTTGGCAAGTGCAATCCGCAATCCATGCCCCGCCCTGCAGTGCGGGTATAACAGGGAAGTGGATGCACCCACCATTTATTTTTTTGGCTGAGGAGCCGAGCGGAACCCGGTCAGCGGTGGTCCAGTAATAGTGGGGACTAAGTCTCCGTTCCCTCCTTCAGGGAACGAGGATTACATTGGTAACCGAGACGTTCCCTTTCAGTTGGGTAACGTTCGACGTAGTTGATCGTACCGACTGATGGGATCCTCTAACACGCCACTATTACTGCCACCTTCCAGTGCCGAGATAGGATAGGGCTGAAACCCGGGAAGTTACTGCTGTTCTACTGCTGGGGGGGGGGGGGGGGGGGGGTATTGTGAGAATACACATATGGCCTGGGCGAATACAGGCAGGACAACATATGGACAAGAATAGTTCCGGCTAACGGGGGAACCATGAGCGGCAACAGAATTTTTAACTCCACTGTCCGCAGGGGCTCAAAGGGAGGTCTCTGAAGTGCTGTTAACACCAGAGAAAGGTCCCAAGAGGGTATGGAAGAGATGCAAGGAGGGTTCAACCTCATTACTCCCTTAAGAAACCTGACGATCAGATCGTGCTTCCCCAGGGATTTCTCACCAACTGCATCGTGATGTGCGGCAATAGAGGCAACATACACTTTGAGGGAGGAGGGAGACAGCCCTTGCTCCAACCAATGAACAGGTTCCACCTCGATGTATAAGTCAGTCTCGTGGAGGGGACTCTAGCAGAGGTGATAGTGTCTACGACAGCTTGTGGTAGACCCCTCAGAACCTCCACTTCCCGTCCAGGGACCAGACCTGGAGTCTATCTACAGTGATTGAGCAGACCTGGAATATGAATGGCATGAAGGGACCTCAGATGCTTCTGACTCCACCAAAGGAGGAGACGGGCGAGTTGTGTCAGATGACGTGAACGTGCACCGCCTTGCTTGTTGATGTACGACACGGTCGTGGTATTGTCCGATCTGACCAGTACATGCTTGCTGAGCAGCTGCGTTTTGAGGCGTCTCAAAGCAAGTAGTAACGCTAACAACTCGAAGCAATTGATATGCCAATGCAGCTGAGGACCTGTCCAGCGTCCTGCTACTGCATACCCGTCGTGCGTGGCCTCCCAACCTGTCTTGGAGGCATCTGTGAACACCACCGCATGCCTGGACGCTTATATCATGGACACACCGGACCGGAGAAACACAGCGTCTGACCAAGGTTGGAAGGTTTTCCGGCAAGTTCGAGAAATCACAACCGGGAACCTGCCGTCTTTCCACGCCCTCCATGGGACCCGGCCAAGAAGCCAATGCTGAAGTGGTCTCATATGTAACAACCCCAGCGGCGTGACTGCCGCTGCGGAAGCCATATGCCCCAGGAGCCTCTGAAAGTATTTCAGTGGAACCACCATCCTGCTCTTGAACATATCCAAGCAGTTCAGCATCGACTGGGCACGATCCTCCGTTAGATGTGCCGTCTGTTTGAACGAGTCCAACTCCATACAGAGAAAAGAGATGCTCTGCCCGGGGGTGAGCTTGCTCTTTTCCCAGTTGACCTGAAGACCCAATAGACTGATATGCTGGAGCAGCAAGTCTCTGTGTTCGCACAACTGTTCCCAGCCCTTGCTGACTGAGCAAGGAGCCAGTATCAGCCAGTCATCGAGGTAGTTGAGGACACGAACGCCCTGTTCTCTCAAGGGAGAAATGGCCACCTCCGCGAGCTTCGTAAAGACGCGGGGGGACAGAGACAGTCCAAAGGGTAGGACTTTGTACTGATACGCCCGACCCTCGAACACGAACCTCAGGAATGGCCTGCGTCGCGGCAGGATGGAGACGTGAAAGTACGCGTCCTTCAGGTCTACCGCTGCAAACCAATCTCCTGGACGGACACATCTGCAAATGTCCCTGAGTACTATCATCTTGAACGGGAGCTTGTAAAGGGCCCGATTCAAGATGTGTAGGTTCTTTGGCACAATGAAGTAAGGGCTGTAAAACCCTCGCTTCATGTCGGCTACAGACACCGGTTCTATTGCATCCTTCGCCAGTAGGACAGCAATTTCCACACGCAAGATTGGGGCAGACCTGCTCTTCACAACCGTAGCCGTGTGCAATGGTGCTCAGGAGCCAGCTGGACGGTCTGCAGAGGTCTTTCCAGGCTTGCAGAAACCATTCCGGGGGGCTTGTGGCACCACTGACGTACCAGGAGGAGGGCAGCGAAGTGGAGGGCAGGGACCCAACCCGGAGGGCCCTAAGATGGTACGTATCACACAAACCTGCCTCCACTGGGTGGCATTGAGTACGGGAGGAGACAAACCTGGGTCCTTGATCCGTACTCGTCTGCCAACTGGCGACACAAGAGGGGATTGAGGCAGGCCAGACTGATCTGGGGTGTCTGATAATCTGAACCTCTTGAATCCCAGGGTTGAGAATTTCTGTCCCTTTGGCGATTCGGAAACCACTGTACTCCGGCTGATCTCCGCCAGATCTGACAAAGGCTGGGCAGCCTGTCTACGGCTAGCTCTATGCTGAGGCCCGAGCTGTGGCGGGGGCCTAACAGGCTGAGCTGCCTTAGGGGGGCGCCCTCGGCGACGTGCTGGTGGAGTGACTGCTAGCGGCGACGGGGTGAGAGGCTCAGCAGGCCATCGCGGCAGGGTGTGTCGGGCTTTCTCCACCTGCGACTAAGCTACAGAAGGCTGTTGGGCACCACCCACTGTAGCGTCGCCAAACAACCCCGTCTGGGAAATTGGGGAGTCCAGGATCCGAACCTTGTCCGCATCCTCCATATCAACCAGACCGACCACGTCCTGGAGTATTTTAGCCTGAAAAAGCTGTAACAAGGCCAAGGCGTGCATAGAGGCAGCGGCTTGCCCACAGGCTCCATAAGCCGCGTCTGACAAAGCAGACAATGACTCCAGAGCCTGTGAGGGGAAACTTGGTTCTCCAGAGCCGGATGTAGCGGTCGCCGGACACAGGTGTGCCAGAACAGACCGCTCCACCGGAGGGATCGCCGTATAACCACTCGTTGCGCCGCACTCAAGGGTAGCGAGGGGGGAGGAGCCATCCTGGTCACTTAAGGCAGTAAAGGGTGCCTTCCATGACCTGGTTAGCTCCCCATGCATCTCGGGAAAGAAAGGTACTGGAGCAGTGGGCAGAGCCCGACCCGCTCCAAGAAACCAAGGAGGATTCCACTCGAGCCCGACAGCCTCGGCGGCCCGTTTCAGCATAGCTGATGACTGTGGATCTGACTCAGGCCATGGTGAACAACCCAGGGGGGACAGCACGGGGGTATCGTCCCCGACAGTATACAGCTCGCCCTCAAATGTAGTGGTCGGCATTCTATCCCCCTGGTGAATTTTCAATGGAATGTCTAATTCACCCATTACAGATGAATCAGTGCGCTCAACACTACAATCCAAAGGTATCGATGTGAAGGAGTTGTGATGAGTCCACGGGGAATAATCTCCGGGCGGAGCCTCAAACACAACTCTGCGATCACCTGACTCACACCACCCGCGAGGGAGTGGCGCAAAATCAGGGACTCTACATTCGCGAGCGAACAAGAGTCTAGATCTCAACACTGAGATAGGCATATTTTCACACAGAAAACATGCACCATCCACAAAAGCTGCCTCAGCGTGTTGTACGCCCAAACACGCGACACAGAAATTGTGACCATCACAGAGGGCTAGGGAACGACCACATCCAGCAGCGCACAGTTGGAAAGACATCCTTCTTCCGTAGAAGAAAGATGAAAAACTCACCCGTGTTTACTTGGAATAACGCCCTTCACCAGTGCTGGAGCACACAGGGATGTCTGCGGCGACACAGCACTCACTTTCCTCGCCCTTAAACCGACCGTCAGCCAACAAACACAAAGGTTGCTGTGAGAACAGCAGTTAAGAGATTCAGAAGCTCGCGATCACCGCTGCCACACGCTGTAACGTCAGCACTGGGAGAGCTTCCAACAGAAGTGCCGACATACACAGGCTTGTTATTAAAGTACACTTTCAGAGATATCAACATAACAACCGATCGGCTCCGAAGCGAAAAGAATGAATGGTGGGTGCATCCACTTCCCGGTTATACCCGCGCTGCAGTGCGGGGCGTGGATTGCGCACCTGCCAAAGCTCATTTGGCTTGATTTGTATACTATATCGAAGACATCTGGCTCCCTGGCATGATCCCATCAGTCGGTACGATCGACTAAGTCGAACGTTACCCGACTGAAAGGGAACACATGAGAACATGATGCTGTATACAGTATGGTTTCCGTTGAACTTGGATCTTGTTTTGAGTGTGTTGAATCTTTTTATTGGTGCTGTCATGAAGGATTGCTCCGTATCAGTGTTTACCTTTCGAATGAACATCCTTCTGATGACTTTATTATCGAGTCCAAAGCCTCCGAACGGGTCCTTTTCATAGTCTGGAGGTGGGCCGCTTTTCACTGGATCACCCATTGCCACTTGTTTCACAAAACAAAAAGGATAACTAACTTAGTTGAGAGTTTATTAACAAAGAGCATGAATTAATATTCCCATATGTGAGGTTGAATCTCTTACCATACGAAAGTGGTTGTTTGTACGGACCTTTGGCGTAAGGTCCTACTTGAGGATAAGGTTGCTGTGGATATCCAGACCCTCCCTGTCTGTACATGGGATTCCCAAAAGCAGTTGGTGGTGCATACAGGGGTCCAGCATATCCAGTAACAGGGACTCCAGGAACCGCTCCTTGAACAGCGGCATCATAAGAAGGGGGAGGCATCATAAAGCCTGGCGGGGCAGGCTGAACCATGGTGGTGACATGTGGGGGGTTGTCAAAGCGAGTGTATCCATCTTTGTTTTGTGCCATGACTGGATCTCAGTACTGTAAAATAAATAAATAAATAAATATATATACTGTGTGTATATATGTATGTATGTATGTATGTATATATATATATATATATATATATATATATATATATATATATATATAAACAAAATACAATACAAATAAAATAAAATAAAATATATATATATAATTTATATAAAAATAATGTTAATTTTTTTATTTTCCCAGTCTGACCATCAGCACTCCAGTGTTCACTGAATGAAAATCTTGCAGTATCTAGAAAATAATTCACAAACATATACAGCATAACGACTAAATGCATTTACTATAACAAATATACGTTCACTTTTAATGTCTTAATCATTTCTATGCCTTTCCAGGCCTCAAGATCGGCTTTTACTTCCCTTATAACAACGTCAAAAAACAACGTCAAAAAAGTGGTGTACAACTATGAAAAAAAAATGGACATCACTTTTGGCCACTACTGTATATGTCAACGATGCTAAAATAACACTGAGTAGATGTTCATGACAATCTTTTGTTACCAGTTTTGGATTTCGGCACTTTAGTTCAGTCATTTTAAGCCAAAATGGGAGTCAACCTTCAACAAATTGCAAAAGGCTGGTTTAAAGTACTTCTTCCTGCCTCAATGTATTAATGTTCATGGGTAGCCTAAATGGGTTCCATTCAGACCTTAACATTAAGTATTTTACTGTTATGTGTCAACAACATCACATAACTGGCAACATTTGGGTACCAAAATACAGGAGACCTGGGGTGGTTTCAGTTCAACCACATGCGGTTTCATGTCATCTATACATTACACACCCCATCGCCAAATCATAGAAAAATTCAGTTAAGACAGTTGTATTAATCTTAACAATACACAACAAATCAATATACAGAGAAAAACAGATTTCTAAAATAAGGTATAGTCCACAAATCTGTGAGTAGGCTACAGTTTGCAAAACTGAACAGGTGATGTTGTGTAATATTTAGTTACTGTAAGAAACTGTTCCAGTGGGTGGAGTTTACTGGAACTGAATATTACACATCACCTGTGTATAGTGATAGCCTACTCCAGGGGTTTTCAAACTTTTTGTGTGTGTGGACCACTATTTGTAATCAAGAATTTTTGCAGACCGCCTCATAATACACATAATAAAATATGTCTACACATACCTGAATTAATCCGCACCTCTAAATCAGTACGGCTTGTTAAAAGAAAGTTTACTGCTCACAACGGTTGCCACATATTTTATTTATTTATTTATTTACTCAAGCGCCCGAGGGCATAATCAGGTTCATTTGAACAACAGGCTTATTTCCATAGCAATGGAGTATGAAATCTATACAGTAGTAATAAGAACACTTGGATATAACGTTAGTCAACATTTCAAAACCTTTGGCGATTTTAGGGGATTATTAATCTTCAGAGTTTTACAAGTCCTCAAAAAGTAACGTTAGGCTTGAGTTTGTCAAAAAGTAACGTTAGGCTTGAGTTTGTTCACTTAACAGCACATCCGCAAAACATTTCAGAAACGCGGATCAAGAAACTAACTGGAAATTAAAATAATAACAGGCCTTATTCATTCCATTTATAAACATTTCGTTTCATAAACTGCCTATAAACTAAAGGCTATGCGTGTGATGTGATAATGAGAACATATCTGCCTCTGCTACTTTTCTCTTCAGAGAACCTGTTGCTACTCACCGATCCATGTTGTAGTTCTAACGGCACTGAACTTGAACGTCACGGCCGAGCGCCTCTAGCCTATTTTAATAATCACACAATAACTTGACAATTTAATTTAAATTGTATATCAATATCGGCCTACATATTCTTTTTACTTTTTTAATGGGAATTTCCTGGTAAAATGAAGGTAAAAAAATATTATTTTATATTTTATTTAGCCTTTCCACAGACCACCTGCAGTACCCTCACGGACCACTAGTGGGAAAGTCCGCGGACCACAGTTTGGGAATGGCCGGCCTACTCCATTAACTGGAACAGATTTTCACTGGAACTGAATATTACATCCAAATATTGTTATGCAATCAATCAGCATATTGTTGTGTAACTTCACCTATAGGAACAGTATTTCACAATTTTTCACAGGAACTGAATATTACAAACAAACAACTATATTGCGAAAGAACGATTTACAAAACAACGATTGCGAAAGCGTGCACGGATTATGAATTTGTTCACTGTTACCGTTGTAGGCTATACGTAGGTTGTTTTTTTTTTTTTTTCTGTATAGGCCAAGTTCTATTTTGTTAATAAATTTTGCATTCTATTTTGGCTTTCTCGTGTGTCCCTATTTTTGTTGTGTTCCTTTTGAGCCAGGGGGCGAAACGGGTACGGATTGAAAAACCAAAGCAACTGTAGGGGAGACAGGGGACAGTTGCAACACTTTTTGCATTTCTCTCAATTACTCAGAGACTATTTGGACTAGATCAACCAAATCTGTATTAAACTTGCATCTGTCTGCTAATTACCCATACCATTTAAAGATGATTATATATGACATATCGTTCACAGTATTTATTTGAATAGAAGAAGCCAGATGTTGCAACTGACCCCAACCCAGGGGACAGTTGCAACACAACCCAGGGACGGTTGCAACATGTAAAAATACCTTAAATTTCATTAATTAACTTAAGCTTTTTGTCTCAATGAGCATAGAATTCTGAAAATATTAACTGTTTAAGGCCTACTATAATATTATAGTATTATTTATTTCAATAATATTATTGTAGCCTATCATTTATTTATTTAGTCATATTTATCAAATAACAGTTATTGAGTTTTGTTTGTGTATGTGTAGAACATAGGCCTACATAGATTCAGTGTGCAGGTGTTACAGATGCTATTCAATCCCTCCATATTTCAGTGTCAGACAGGAAGAATTGAACAATTTGCAATGCAACAAACTTTTATTAAACATGCAATTTATAACTTGTTGCAACCGTCCCCGACCCTATCAGCCATGACAGAACATAATGTGCACACTGACTTTGACACATATAACCATGTCACTTAGAAGTCAACAAAACAATAATTCAAACTAAGTAAGTTTTGATTAATTCATACAAAATGTCAGGACAGTATGACAAAAATATATCTCATGAAAAGATTTACTTTCATACCTCAAAAACAAGTTCTCTTACGAGAGGTTCTCTCGTATTGCGTAATCAACTTACGCTACGGGTAAAGTCATCTTTTCTCGAGATATGAAGCCAAAAAATTATCCTTAATTTTTATAATCTTGTCAACGCAGTGCAGCAGCACGCAGACCTAGAGCAGGCTACCTAGCGTGCTCATTGGCTGCCCTGCGGCATCTGCAGCAGTCTACCACTGAGCCTGGTGTGACGTCACGCCCAATGAGGGCGCTTGGCGCCCTCACGCGTCACAGCCCGTCAGAAGGTGCGTGGTTTAGCGTATAAAAGGAAGGCTCGGAGGCTGCTCCCCCGATTTTCGTCTCTTCAGCGAAGCTCTCCGCATCGCTGGACTCCGAGAGAAGCCGCCGTCGAAACAAGCGACCAGCAAGCCGGGGATAGAGTCTGAGGAAGCCAGTCGTCTTCGGCGCCTTCAGCCATCCGTGCCTGCTTCGCTATCCGGCGACAGTATCCTTTTTTGCTGTGCTTCACTTGTGTGCTCGCCCTGCGACACACTACTCTAAAAGAGAGCGAGGCGTTTGTTTGAAAATGCCTCGCATTTCCTGTGGCTCTTACTGAGCCCCGCTCAGCGACCGCCATGTGATCTGCGCTCTCTGCCTGGGACGAGACCACGCAGCCCTCGCTCTCTCTTCGGGGGGCTGCAAATTCTGCGAAGAACTGCCGATGTCGACCCTGCGGGCTCGACTCGCCTCGTTCGACGCTCTCGCTGTCTCTCTGCCTGCCTCCATCGGGCCGCACAAGAAGAAGCGCCACTCCCAGAGGCCACCGGAACCCGATGCAGCAGCTGAGTGCTCGCCAGAACCCTTCCCGCGAGCCTCCCTCTCTCCTTCTCCACCCCCTTTTCCGACGCGCAGCTGCCGGCTCTCGCCCGCACTGCCGTCGCCTCAGGGGATGAAGCGGATGAGGCTGCCATCGGTGACAGCTGCTCTCTCCTGGCCTCGGACAGCGAAGAGTGGTCCAGATCTCACCGCTCCACCTCCTCTTCGACACGGGAGTCTAGCCGGTCCCACGTCAATGTCGACGCGGAACTTCTCCGCCTCCTCACTAAGGCGGTCGACCAACTGGGCCTCGAGTGGTCCCCACCGAAGGCGCCCGAGCCTAACAGACTCGACGGGTGTTTTCTGCCTAGCCGCCGCCAATGCCTGCCTCTAGGTCAGCACCCTTCCTGCCTGAGCTCCACACCGAGCTCTCGAAGTCTTGGAGCGCCCCCTTCTCCGCTAGACTCCGCTCTCCGGTCCCCTCGACCCTCTCTTAAGTAGACGGGGCCGCCGAGAAGGGATATACACAAATTCCCCCGGTAGAGGAAGCGGTCGCAGCGCACCTTTGCTCGCCATCCGCCAGATGGCGCTCAAAGTCTGCCCTACCGTCCAAGGCCTGCAGGACCACGTCAGCACTCGTCGGCCGCGCCTTCGCTGCCGCCGACCAGGCTGCTTCCGCCATGCATTCTATGGCTGTTCTCCAGATCCTTCAAGCCGATCTCCTCCGCGAAATGGACGAGAAAGGCTCGGATCAAGCTGTTCTGACGGACCTGCGCAGCGCGATGGACCTCTCGCTTCGCGCTACAAAGTCCGCGGCACAAGCCATCGGGAGATCCATGGCCGCGCTCACCGTCACCGAAAGACATCTTTGGCTGACGCTCGCGGATATGAGTGAATCTGAGTGCTCCGTGTTTCTCAACGCCCCGCTCTCCCCCACCGGTCTCTTTGGCGTTAAGCGGGATTGTGGATCACTTTTCGGAGGTACAGAAGGCATAGCAGGCTATGAATCTCTTCCTGCCCCGCCGCTCGAGCTCAGCTGCAGGCCGATTTCAGAATCAGCCTCCTGCACGCAGCTCGTCACAGCGCTCGTCTCAGCCTCCGTCTTCGCAGTGACGACAGGGCGGCCGTCCTAGATCGCGCTCGACCAGCCGTCACAGACAGCCTCCCCCCCGGGGACCCCGGCTCAAGATAGCGCTGAAGCCCGGGCCCGCAAAGTCCTCCTAGCAGCCGCAGCGAGCCTTCCTTTTATACGCTAAACCACGCCCCTTCTGACAGCCAAGCGCCCTCATTGGGCGTGACGTCACGCCAGGCTCAGTGGTAGGCTGCTGCAGTTGCCGCAGGGCAGCCAATGAGCACGCTAGACAGCCTGCTCTAGGTCTGCGTGCTGCTGCACTGCGTTGACAAGATTATAAAAATTAAGGATAATTTTTTGGCTTCATATCTCGAGAAAAGATGACTTTACCTGTAGCGTAAGCAACTTACGCAATACTCGTTCCCTCTTCTAGAGAGAACAGAGGTTACATTAGGTAACCGATTACGTTTTGTTCAATAAATCCAGCAGCAGATGTTAAATATGTCTACTGTCTTCTTGGTGGGGGGAGGGTCTAACTGTGCATGTGCAGTATGAGTGTCATCACTCTAGCTTGTTTCTGATTGGAGAAAAATGACATGTTGCAACCATCCCCATGTTGCAACTGTCCCCGGTCTCCCCTACGGTTTACAAATCTGAGCACAGCTGAGACTTTTTCTCTGGTATTTTTTCGCATAAGATATTTATTTCCGTCAAGGTCATGCTGCGATGGCAAATGTATTCCCAGGAATGAGTGATGCGCTTTCCGCTTTTAAAATTTTATAAAATAAGTAGCCTAAGATATGGCTTGATTGGTTTAAAAGCATTAGCAAGAATAAAAGCGCGTCATATAATGTAACGCCATGCAGCCAAAGGATGACAGAAAAAAAACGGATGCTGCGTTAATTGCGTTAAATATTTAGGCTACTTACCACTGAGACTTTTCCCATTTCTACCAGTAACGCTTATTCAACTTCCCGCGTCTACTACCTGCTACTACAGTTTTCCCCGGGAGTGTTGACAGGTAGGCTATGCATTCAACAAGACATTTTCACCCATGGCTATACCCAATGTTTAGACCTGTTGTGGTAATTAGATTATGCACCGTTTGCCCATGTTAACAAACAATTTAAAAAAACTTGTAATACATTTTTTTTGTTTGTCTTGATGTAAGTAATCTAATCAACTCAGTAATTTTCATGGTGATATCTAAAGGTTACAATTTTACCCTATTCACGTAAGAAAAATAATGAATAGGCGTATAAATAGGTTTTATTTGGGTCTTTTTCGAAACTTTCCGCTAATGAGATTCTTCGGGGCTTTTTTTTTCCTTACTCAGGACATATTGAGGATACAAAATCAGTTGAGTTTGCTTCTGTTGCAACTTGTTCAACCTTTTTTCATAAAATGACTGGACTGTTACTCACTTCCCTAACGTCATATCTAACGTCATATCTATTAAAAAAAAAAAAAAAAAAAACCTCTGGTAAGACGCCGTAACAGCTAGAGCGTTGAGAAATAATAAGGCTCCCAATATTCTATATATATATATATATATATATATATATATATAAACAAAATACAATACAAATAAAATACATATATCATTTATATAAAAATAATGTTGATTTTTTTATTTTCCCAGCCTGACCATCAACACTCCAGTGTTCACTGAATGAAAATCTTGCAGTATCTAGAAAATAATTCACAAACATACATACAGCATAACGACTAAATATATTTACTATGACAAATGTACATTTACTTTAATGTCTTAATCATTTCTATGCCTTTCCAGGCCTCAAAATCGGCTTTTACTTCCCTTATAAAAACGTCAAAAAACAACGTCAAAAAAAGTGGTGTAAAACTATAAAAATATCTCTGGTAAGACGCCGTAACAGAGCGTTGAAAAATAATAACGCTAATATTACGATCCCAATATTCAATATGAATATACAAATGGTTACAGTAACAAGATAACAATGTAAGAGAACAAAAGAGACAAGTCAGAGTAAAATTGCGCAACATGACTTCTGTTTTCACTTCAGTGATGAAGAGTATCTGAACTTACCTGAAACTGCGCGCTGTAGAGTAGAGTTGGGTTTTCGAACTTAATTAACACACCTAATCAATTAAACTTGAAGCTTCGTCGTAAAAAATCAGTTCTCTTCAGTAGGCTAAACACGAAAAAACCACGACTCTCGTGAACGCGGAGATGGTCCTCACTGCAGAACACGAAATCCAGGGGGAGGTAGTGATGGGTCGTTCGCGAATGAGCCGGATCTAAGAGCCGGCTCTTGTAGGTGAACGACGGGAGCCGGCTCGCATATCTGAAGAGCCGACTCTATTTTTAAAAATATAGCCTATAGAAATTAAATCAGTATGTAGGCTAATAATGAAATAATGAATGATTTTAATTGTATTTAAAATAATTGACTAATTCAAAAACCAACAAAAACATAATTATATAGGCCTAAAGGCGCACACACATTTGTTTCGACTGTCTGATCAGCCTCACATTCTGTTCCTGTCAAACATACACGCGATGTCAACCAATTAAACTGCATGAGGGAGGGCCGAGCTAACTCACACACATACACACATACACACACACACACACACACACACACACTAGAGATGCGGATAAACCGCGGATCGGGCGGATGAAGTGACAAAATTTTTTATATTTTAATTAAATTCGTGCGGGTGGCGGTTGAACCTAAAGCCTAAACGTCTCTTAGATGAGACTGCCTGGATTATTTTGTTATTTTGTTTCGATATTAGTTATATTTTAAAACAGCCAGTCGTAGCCTACCACTCATGGAATAGGCATTTAAAAGAGAGACAGATTATGGTCTGATATGACTCAGAAATGACATCGGGCAATGGCAGCGCAAGATGTTCAGAAGAACGCAAGAGCTAAACTTCTACAAGCTCAATAACATCCACATAAAAAATAAAAAAAGAAGGTAAGAAAAATAGTCAGTCATAACTTTTCCCATTAATTAGATGTGCAAGGCAAGCAGACACGTTTTTGGGTTGTTATGGACAATTAAAAATGTGAATATCACGTTGCACAGTTGTGCGGTGGACTTTCAGCGAGTTAAAACATATATTTTTTAAAGAGCCGTTTGTGAGTCAAACGAGCCGGCTCACGAAAAAGAGCCGGAATGCCCATCACTAGGGGGAGGAGTTGATCCCATCTCCACCCCCTGATCCCTAAACCCAGCCCCAGAGCCATATAGAGATCTCTCTCTATGGCTCTGCCCAGCCCTAAACCTACCAATCTCCACCCCTTAGATCTGGATCTAACTCCGCCCCCTGGATCTCGTGTACTGCAGTGAGGTGCTACTGTGAATGCGCTTCCCGTTAGAGAAGAGTCCAGAGCAGCGCGCCGCCTAGCGGGACACAACTGATGCTGCATCGGTGTGTACATTGTATTTTATATTTTAATATTATACATGGGTATATCTATTTATTTATTTATTTTTATCATCTAAGTGATTTTAATACAAAAAACTCTCTAGATAAAATAAATAATGTTGATTTGTAAGGGTAAAGGATGTTGCACTGATAGTAATTTTACATAGCATCCAGCAGGTGTCAGTGTTAACCACATGTTGCTGCACATTCTTCTGTTTTACTGTGTATTTAGTCCTTCAGTACATGGAAAAGGCATTTGTATTGATATTTTCTGTAATACAGTAGGCCTATGCAGCTTTACGTTATTTGCGTAAGTGGTTGTATCTACAGATTACTGCCTTATGTTATATGAAGGTCTTGATAAATGTAAACTGTTTTCATATAGACAGACAGACAGACATAGATAAGATAGATGGATGAACCAGACCACACAAACTCTACTACATCAAGAAAAGGTTACATGAACAATCTGTTCTACAAAACTAGTTTTTAGGCATCATACTAGAGTCTAAAGAGACTTTTAATGCAGGAAATAACTTCAAAATAAAATAAATGTCTTTACTTATAAAACACAATGTGATTACACATTATCTACCTACTGTTTCTGGTTGCTGTAAATTACTAATAATTATAACAAGAGTTCTAAAATAAATACACAGAAAATAAGTGAGACAAGATACTTTTTAATAAATCATCCAAACTGTTTTTATACACATTTTATCAAATGTCACTCGTTCGGTGTGATACTGCAATATTTAGCAAATGCATTTTTATCAACAGAGCGCAAAGTGTAAATAATGACTTACAGGATGACTATGACAAAGCTTGTTTAAAGAAAAGCAAACTCTGTTGCAAGTGGACTGGTGTTGTTAGATATGGCCTTTTAATACAAAAAATACTTGGACATCAATTCTGTAGCTGCACATTTGACTGCAATAATTACCTTTCGCCACATTCCACAGTCCCGTTATTAACATAACGTTACAAATAACACAAAGGCAACAACAAATCCAGTGACATTCCCTTCCATTTATTAACCATAATAAGGCACATTAATCCAGAGTAGTGTGATCATTAGGCCCACTAATATTGAAACATACAGTGTACACAGTCTTTCAGTAGTGCTCATTGCTTTTATTTTTGAATATTTAGTTCTAATTATAAAATTGCCCTTTTCTATAACCCCAACAGATGTGCAAGTATAACTAAACATTTCCTATCAGTCACAGAATGTGATGTAAGGCACAGAGTTGCTGAACACTGTCTGCAGACACGCCAAACCCTTCATTTCTTGTCTGTTGTCTGTCCTTTAAGGCACTTTGTCTTGTTTCCTAACCAAAATACATAATAATAATTTCAACAGTTACATATGCAGGCTCATGAGGTTATCAGAGGTCAAAATCGTGAGATGCCAAGGTGCAATTTTTAGGAAAATAATCAGGCATCCATCACCATATATAGAGATGAGACTCAAATAATGGTGACGCCTGCAGCCTGTGATGCATTAAAGGCATAATTCACCTAAACACATACATTCTGTCATGATTTACTCACCCTCATGTTGGTCAGAATTTAGTTCTGTGGGAAATAAAAGCATGAATTTTGAAGATTTTATGTTCATGCATCTGCACGCCATTATGAATGAATGAATATGATGGTTTTATGATGCTTTTTGGCCACTTTGGAGTGTAAATAGCCAAACCAAAAAGTCTCACTTATAACAATTAGGTTTCATAACTACATTATTTAACATGAACTAACAATGAAAAATAGTTTTATTAACATATAATGTTAATTCCAACATCTACCAATACATTTTTAACATTAGTTAATGCACAATGTGAACTTACAACAAACACTCAGAATTTGACTAACATTAACAAATATTAATGAATCGCTCATTGTTAGTTCATTTTAGAAAATGCATTAACTAATGAGACCCTTATTTTGTGTAAGGGTAGGCTATCAGGTTTTTTAGTGACATGAGGGTGAGAAAATTCCATAGGCTAATATTCCTTAAATACTTGTACATAAAGAAACTAGATTCGAGTTAATGAACAGCATCATGTTTGACAAGCTACAGCCTACAGCTCTCTTCTCCGTAATAAATATTAAATACTACAAATAAAATGACGAGAACATAATAAATCACAATAACGGAACAATAAAAAAAGTTTCTTTGGCTGACAGACACGGTAAAAAGTGGCACAGTCACGAATGGTCAGAGGACCAGGTGTTGTCCTGTCGGTATCACTGCATGCGGTCCGTCTGGAGCTGCTGCGGCTGGTACTGAGCGAAGGCTGCCGCCGTGGCCCCGGGCGCGGGAGACGCGAGAGGCTGCTGGACGTAGCCGTAGCCGGCCGCGGAGACGTACCCCGCGGCGGCGGGCGAGGCAGCGTACGGGTACTGGTCGTAAGCGGCGGCGGCGGCAGTGGCGGCGGCGGCGGAGTACTGCGCGTACGCGGCGCCGGTGTAATCCAGGTACGGAGAGGCTGCAGCCGCTGCTGACGCAGCCGACTGCTGGACGTGCGGGATCACCACGCTCGGCTGCATGAACGCCTGCGGGTACACATAGTGAGCAGGAATCCTGAGGGACAGAGAGATGCTGGGATTAAACTGGGAACCGGAAAAGCTGCACTTCAACAGCACAGTGCACTAAAGGGTTATTCAAAGAAATAGGATTGCCACAATAGTAGAGCATGCTGGGAAGGGTCAATGATCAGCTGTCAGTGATTCTATCATTTCACTTTAGAAGATGCAATAAACTTGCAGTATTTTCAGGTATTTTAATGTACCGAAACTCACTGCAGATGCTAAAAATACCAACGGGCCTCATTAATGAAGTACAAGCGTGTATATCATTCATCGAAGCATTTTTTACATTCAATTTACTGCAAGAATTTACGTGAGAGGGTGTATCTACAGATTTCTCCTTTCTATGTTATCTGAAGGTCTTAATAAATTACAGTCTTCATTTATTGTTTTATATATTATTTTTGTTTTGTTATAACCACGAGGGTTTCAGATCCTCAGTCTTAGAATATGAAAATGTGTCATTAAATATTATATTTTTATTATCAAAGACTAAAGTAAACCATTTCAAAATTTTATTGTGAAAATGTTTTATAGAAACGTTTACGCATTTGTGCGGTCATTCCCATCATCCGCATCTAATAAATGATCACATAAATTATGTTTTCTTCATATGTCAGATCAAATATGACATGAAGAAAACATATAAAATCAAGATAAACAGTACAAAACAATATTTTGATTTGATCCATCTGATCTATACTGTTTGCATAGGTAAAATTAAGCAAAAGGTGTGAAAATATTATTGAACTGCATTTAAAATACAAGCTATGAAATCAGTCTTAATAACACAAAAGACATTTCCATCAAAGAATGAAGGATGATTTGAGAGTAGTGGACTAAAGTGATGTCCGGCCTAGGAAAACAGATGTCTTCACCCTTTTTGCAAATATTATTGAAATCAATTGTTTTATTTGTGATAACAATAAAACATGGCAAACTGTGCAGACATATTTTTTGGCTGGACTGAAATTATGAACACATGCAAAAACAAGAGAGAACCAATGAAATATTAATAACAGATTATGTTTAGGGGTTTTTTGCATAGTAAAATAAAACCTGTAGCTGTAGTTTGCCTTTTTTGTCAAATAATTTTGTCAGATAAATACCTTGCTCTTCCCTCATATGTAAAATATAAAAAAAACAAAAATGTTCCTCATATTTTGATGGTTTTTATTAAAGTTGTAAGGTCATTAAAACCAAATGTCCCCTCCGGACATCATATTTGGCCACTACTGTATACAGTATGCTAAGCGAGTTTATTTTCTAAAAGTCTACAGGGACAAACATGCCCATAGTTTCAGATTTATGCCTGTTTTACACGGACATTCGTTCTGCTTGTAATTCATGAATGAGGCCTAATTGGTGAATCACAAATGTATGTCATTAGATAGTGCTGCCGCTACCAAGAGTCCACTGCGCTGACCGTTCAAATGAATGCTCTTGTATTAATTATCATGGCAAACCTATTTCGTTTGCAAACTCAGCATTCAGTCATGAGTCCACGCCCTAATATTGCCTCTCAAATAAAATGCCAGGGTAAAAGTGACTATGGATATCAAAGCATATCGATCAATATCACAGCAGAAAAAAAACACTTTTCAAAACAAATAAAAATAGAGCGACACCAATTCTGCAATCATAAACAGGGTCAATGTTACTGTCAAACCAAACAATATTTAAAAGAAAGAAGAGAAATCCAGTTAACTCACACACGCACACGAAAGAAGAAAAACAAAACACACTTGCGTGCGTTCACACATCACCGCGTCCACTGCACACAAACACAACGCTTGAAGAGTGGAAATCTGCTGCTAAACACACTGAGAAACACCAGATCTAACACATCCTACTTCTGCTTAAAGGGATAGTTCACCCAAAGATCCTGGCATCATTTACTCTCCCTCAAGCTATTCCAGTTTCTTTCTTCTGCTGAACACAAAAGAAGATGCTTTGAAAATGTGTGTAACCAGACAGTTGACTTCCATTGTATTTTTCCCAGTCAGTGGGATCCATCAACTGTTTGGTTACTCATATTCTCCAAAATATCTTCTTTTGTGTTCAGCAGAAGAACTAAACTCACACAGGTTTGGAACAACTTGAGGGTGAACTATGCCTTTAAACTGCGTATTCAGCATCTTTACACTGCATAGGCGGCAAAAAAACAAAGTTGCATTTGAAATGGCATAAAGTATACAGGTAAAATATATTTCACCCCAATAAAAAAAGAAAAAGAAAACATAAAAAAAATGGCATATTTTACATGTTTTGTTTTACAACGGTGACATTATTTTCAACATAATTATGCATTGATGCATCTAGACATCTTTCTTAATAATTCACGTTACTTTTACTGTTTTAAAAGTATTTTTTTATTTTTATTTAAATCCTTATAAATTAAAGGCAGCACAGAAAATACTATGGAAGCTCGTTTCCACCGGGAAATAATTTTTTTTTTTTTTTTTTTTATGTCATAATTCTAACTTTTACTCTAGAATTGCAAGTTTATATCTCTCAATTCGGACTTTACGACTCATAATTTCGAGTTTATATCTCACGATTCTGAGAAAAAGCCAGAATTGTGAGATAGTCACAATTACCATTTTAATTTTTTTATTCCATGGCGGACTTTATTTTATTAATTTATTTCTCACAATTGCGAGTTTATATCTCGCAAACTTTTGACTTGTGAGGAAAAAAAGTCTGAATTGTAAGATAAAAAGTCACAATTACCTTTTTTATTTTTTTAAGGTGGAAAAAAGCAATGATGTTTGAAAATAACAAACAAATAAATATTTTTTGACAAACTAAAAACACAAATAATGTCACAATGCAAAAACTAAGTAAGTAAATAATGTATATGCTCAAAAGTTGATTCTTGTGCACAGCTGTCATTACACAGGACACACACTTAGCTTCAGGACAGTGGCCAGTGCTTTTTTTAGCCAATCAGAAACATTCTTCATCTGTGAATCATTTTCCACATACGAAAAACAAAACAGCGTAAAGTCTGGTGCACACTGCTAATCTAAATGGCTAAAATCGCTTAATTGACCTTTAATTCGACAGTGTAAAGATGCCTGAAGTCATAAATCCTAAAAGCGGAAGGGCTGAGCCACTAGCAGCACTAGACGAATTGCAAAAATAAATCACCTTTAAGACCCGTCCATGTTGCCGGGCAGATTTTATTTTTATTTTTCCATGGCTAAAATGAGTCCTAACCGGCAAGCATGCAAAAACAACAGGTGCTCATGTTAAATCTGGCCATAGATGAGTCTCTAACACACCATTCCTTACTGTCAGTCTCCTGGAGTGACAGGACAGGCTGTGGCGAGGCTATTTTCTGCTGTCCTTGCCATCATAAAACGAGAGCATGAGCAACGTTATCAGCAACACATGGCCCAACACTTTAACCCAGTCCTGAACCCTTCATTACCAGCGGCCTGTGAACACACACGCATTACTGCACACTATAACGTGTGTAAAGGCGAAACGGTCCATTGTAAACGAATTAGATGCAGTAACGACTGGCCAGTTCTTTCAATGTACTTAATTATACTGATACTCATTTTACTACATGATTTGCATGTAGTGTAACATTTTACAATAAGGTCACTTCAGATGAACTAACATTAACTAACAATGAGCAATACATTTGTTACAGTATTTATTAATCTTGGTTGACGTTAGTTAAATCAAAATACAACTGTTCATAGTTAGCTCATGTCAGCTCAGGTCCATTCAATTACATTAACAGATACTTTATTGATTTTCATAAAGTATTAGTAAATGTTCGAATTAACCAATGAATTCTTTAAAAATATTTGTATTGTTAGTTCATGTTAACAAATGGAACCTTATTGTAAATTGATCCCGCACATATAACCATTTTCCTGTTAATGAACTGAATGATTCGTACGCATGCAGAAATTTCGATTAGGTGCGATTTAATACAACATATAATTATAAATGTGGTGTAAAACTCAACCTAATTCCGAGCATGTCGTTGTTAAAAATACCCCTGTTACTAAGCTGCGCCGGCAACTTTCTTACTACGGGGGTTAGCCTAGGGGTTAGGGCTAATTTAAGGTACTTTGTAAATCACAGGATCTTGTGTCTCTGAACACCTGTTGTCTCGTGGCCACTCTGAATGTCGTTGTGTTCCAAACTAAAGTGCAGCTGTTCTCTTTGGTTCAGTCCTCTGAGGGATATATATGTTCTCCTTGATCGGTACGAGCTGACTGAATCTTCCTAGATTAGAAGGACAGAAGTAACTGTGTACTGGATCGGTCAGTAGTGCAATACAGTGGAATACTGTGGTTTCTTAGGCCTCAAATATTCTTTACACGAGTACATGAACACACTTTTAACTACGCAAACTCTACATCACGTGTTATTGCATTCTTAAATGCATAACATATGTGACTCTGGATCCCAAAACCAGTCACAAGTCGCACGGGTATATTTGTGGCAATAGCCAACAATACATTGTATGGGTCAAAATTATAGATTTTTGTTTTATGCCAAAAATCATTAGAATATTAAGTAAAGATCAGGTTCCATGAAGATATTTTGTAAATTTCCTACCGTAAATATATAAAAAACATTTATTTTTGTGAGTGAATGCAGCACAATCGCGAACATAAATGGACAACTTTAAAGGAGATTTTCTCAATGTTTCGTTTTTTTTGCACCCTCAGATTCCAGATCTCGGCCAAATATTGTTGTATCCCAATGGAAAGCTCATTTATTCAGCTTTCAGATGATGTATAAATCTCAATAATAATAAAAAAATGACCCATGTGACTGGTTTTGTGGTCCAGGACCACATATGTGTTGCATTCTAAGGATTGCTTTAATAATAACAACAATAATACATTTTATGTATCGATTGCTTTTTAAGGTACTCAAAGTCAGTTTTCAAGAGATAAAACTGAAAAAAAAGTACGTTTGTTGCAGCTACCTGAAGAATAATATATCTGGTTTAATAATGGTTTAAGTACTGCTGTTAGATGTTACCACAGTAATCTACTTTTTAAGGCAGTATCGCATACATCCATTGCAGAGAAGGTAATTTTAAAGCGCATTGCGAAGGAGTGAAAGAAATGTCAATTATAAATAAAGTAGTGGCCAAAAGTGTTTTTAATAACCCTACAAGTTTGATTAAACCATCAAAATATGAAGAAAATATTGATCTTAAAAACCATACATTGACTACAACATAATCAGTTTTTAATATTTCGTTGGTTCTCTCTTGTTTTTGCTTACGTTCATAGTTTCTGTGTATGGCAGCCTGGCCAAAAATGATGTCGGCACAATTTGGCATGTTTCATTGCGTTATCACAAATACAACGATTGACTCCCAAGCACAACTACACAACATGATTACAATATCTTTCATAATATTTAAAGAAAGTGTGAAGATGTCGACTTTCCTTGGCTGGACATCACTTTTGGCCACTACCATATACTTAATAATAAGTACGAGATAATATTTGTTTTTGTTGTGTAGTCTATGCTTATTAGAATATCTATTAAAATCAATTGAATGTCCAGTTATCCACTATTTGAAAGAAACAGAATTGGCGCTAATGCTTCTGGCCTTAGCCGATACAGAATGAATACAGAATTCAATTATTTCACAAAAAGGTTTAGGGAAAAGTGAATGTAAGGGGAAAAGACAAACGATTAATTAGTCAAATAAAAGAACGGAGACACATGAGATACACTGCAACATGCAAGCCATGAGTTGTTTTGAGGGTGCGCCAGTCAAGAAAGACAAACTTTGACCCCTTCAACAACAGAACACTGAAACGTCTGTTCAAGTGAATAAAAAAAAATCAGTAAGAACAAGCTGTGCACAATCATCAAGAAAACGGAAAAAGGCGTTCCCAGCACCCCAAGACAAAGATACGACCGTCTCCCCGAATCCCCACGTCCTGCTATACACTCATTTCTATTAAAAGCACACGGTTTAGCTATGAAAACCACTTCAGACAGGTCCAAATGCACACAAAAGCTACTCTCCAAAAAACAACAACGTCCATGCAAGCTAATCACCATTTGAGAGTGTACGTGTTTGAGTCTACTGGTAGAGCTTATGAATTCTGACTTTGTTCAGCTCGTTCACCTCTTAGGTTACGTTAACCGAAAGAGAGCCTGTCAGATCAGAGAGAGACACATTACATTGAGTCACGCTGGAAAGAGGAAGTGACAGACGTAGACTTTTCAGGAGTTGACAACAGTGCAAATAAAACCACACAACAACCACAAAGATAAAAAGCACACGCACACACCTCATAACCTGGCGGAAAGGGGGAGGATACAGTAATGGGGAATGCTCATCCTCACTATCTCTATGACACAAGGAGAACAACAGGAATTCATCATCAAAAATGCACAGAAATCAACATAATTATACTTCACAGAATATTGCAACATGTAGGAATATGATATTGTTGATCATCACACATTTATCTTTAAAGGTGACGTGTGTTATGTTCGAGTATCACCAAAAGGAATTGCAAAAATATTTTCCAGACATCTATAAATAATGCTATTGGGTCAAGCTAACAAAAATGGATTCTAAGAATGTTTTGCTAAGTCATGAATGTTCCCTGAACTTTCACAATGTCCAGTTTTTTTTCTTGGTTATACGAATGTTAAGGAAACATTCCATTTTAGAATTTTGCAAACATTAATGTTACTTTTGAATCTGAAACAATTTGTTAAAAATGTTAGACAAAAGTCCAACTAAAATGTTTTCGAAACAAAAACTCTCCATGAACAAGTTTTGTACTAATGTTTTGAGACCATGTAACTCTGAACAAATGTTCTATTAACGTTACTGTCATAACTTTCTGATTGTTCATAATCATAACTGTGAACTTTCAGAACGTTGGAAAAACGCCAAAGTTCTGAGAACGTTTGCCTTTAAGCTTGGGTGTGTCGTGATGCTCAAATAAACAGATCATTCTATGAACTATTTACTTAGGAGTGACTCTTACGGTGTGATACAAGAAATCATTTAAAAGCAAAGAAGAAAAAAAAAAGGAAAAAAATATCACACACACATCACCTTTAAAGAAAGTCAATGGTACACATTTGTCTAAGATGACAAAATGCTGCTTTTCCCATATCATACTTTTACATAAGAGAATGTAGATAAATGAGAGAAGGCCTAAAACTAATCAAACTACAAAAAAAATATATATAGTCATTAATAGTCTTGTCACGCTTACCCATAAGGCCGTTGGATAAATGTGGGGTGTATCTGAGGGACACCAAATGAAAATCCTGTAGAGAAAGACAACCTTATTGCACTACATTTTATTGAATCCAAGAACATTCATATTAACTTATATGTATCAAGTAATATTTTGTATTTTTCTTTATTGCATTTGACAAATAATTCTGTGACAATTATATAAGCATTACTGTATTCACTATAGGGCTGCACAATATATCGAAATTATCGAAATATTCAAATGTATATATCGCGATATGCATATCCCAACAGCTTGCAATATCTGGGGTTATGAACAAAAGACAAAGAGAAAATCACTCACTGCTCTTGGCTGAATAACTTTTGTAGCTTTAATAAGAATCAGTATATTTTTTATTCATACAGTGAAAACTAAGCAGTGTTTTATTTTTACATCTGATTATTCAGTTTCTGTTGTTAAATAAACCTAATGTAGACCTGAAACCCTAAACCCCGTGGTTTACACTGATGTTGAAATAACACAGTAAAACACTGATGTTCACTTTCAGAAGTTTAGGGATGTTTTCTTGTTACAAAAAGAATGTGAAACACATGCAGGTTATATATATATATATATATATATATATATATATATATATATATATATATATATATAATTTTTTTAAACACACTTTAAGCATTATTGTATCGCATATCGAAAATCACATTATTTAATGAGTTTTAAATTTTAAGTTTTAAATAAATTTTCTTCAATATCGTGCAGCCCTAATTCACTATGTAATCTCAGTTTACACATAAAGGATTTTTCTTATTTAGAAGCCACAGTGTGATGCCCTGTGCCATGCAGCTTGTCTTTATTGCATGGTTTCTGATACTCTGCATTAATCCGCCAACAGCGTGAAGCTTCCGGTCACCCTCTTACCTGGCTGCATGATCCGTGGCTTGGCCCCCAGGTACGCCAGGTTAACGTTGGCTTTTCTACCGTCTATGATGGGGTTTGGGTCCTTACAGGCTCGTTCTGCTGCCGCTCGATCAGCCATCGTCACCTACACACACATGAAAAGAGGAACACACAGATACATGCAGCGTTTTCAATGATGTTCAATGTGTATGGGATGAGTTGAGAGTTTAATATTAGAAGTGATTGTTGGGCAAGTTTCTCAAAAAAAATAATAATAATAATTACTAGCTACTAATTACATCTTCAACAGAGTAATTAGATTAATGTACTCTCTAAAAAGTACTGCATTACTATTCACTTTATAAATCCCTCATCAATCTCGACCAGTTGACCAATACAAGGACAGACATGAAACTACTCTTTTAATTCTTTCAAATATATAATATAAAACTGCATAAATTGTTCTTGAGTATTTAAAGGGAGATGGTTACATTAAAAACGTACATTTTATCATTACATATTGATGTTAAATCAAAGTTAAATGTTTTTATATAGAATTGTTCTATTGTCTATACAGTTCATCAGAAGTAACTGTAATTAAATTACAGAAACATTAATAAGTAATCCCTTACTTTACTTTTTCAAAGGAAAAGTAATGAATTACACCAAACACTGACTGCAAGTAAATCTAGACAGACAGACAACTTACAAAACCATAGCCTCTGGATTTTCCAGTTTGTCTGTCAGTAATGACAACAGCTTCCTCGATTTCTCCAAACACTTCAAAGTATTTTCTGAGGCTGGAGTCGGTGGTGTGATAGGGAAGACCTCCGACGAAGATCTTGGTGTATGTGGTGTCCTTCTGAGAGCTGTGCATCCTCACGAGTCACGACGGGGCGCGCGCAGTTCAGCGAAACAAACAAACAAACAAACAGTGCACAAGTTTCACTACGACTGGTTAAATAAATATCAACTCGTATTCTTGGAAGGTAGCAGTAACAGAGGTATGTGACAGCGCAAATGATTTGATACGAGGTAGAACAAACCACAGCAAACAAGTGCGTCTGTCAGGAGAGGGAACTTAACAACATGCCATTTGGTTTTGGTGGCTCTCACTCACACGCGGACAAACTCCGCCCATTAACACTTTCACCCCGCCCACGATCAACCTTAACCACGCCCACCATTAAGGAATCTCTCCTGTTCCCTGACTGAGGCGACTTTCTTGCTTACTCACTTTCACGTGACTAATGATTTTGTAGTTTAAATTTCAGAATATTTTGAGTGCCTGTTGGCTGTTGCCAGTCCAAATGATCGTATTTTAACTGCAGCAATCATGTAATGCTTTGTCCCTCTTTAATAATGATTTGAAGGAAGGGTTTACCAATCAACAAACAAACAAATTGTCAGCATGTATGCTATTTTTATTCTCTGTGCTCGGTGCTAAAACATTAGAGGTAACTTTGTAGTTAGTATGTAGGCCATGGGTTTAATTCCCCAAATATAGCGTGAGCTCCTTTAGATAAGAGCATCTGGCAAATGCATAAATGTATGTTGTATTTAAGTCCTTTACAGTATTCAGAGATTCTATTGCAGATGTTCACTGCTTCAATCTGACACAGTGACCTAGTGACCCAGGAACTTAACATGATAATGCAGGTCAAAGTTCAGACTCAGTTACACAACCTAATTCTTGTGAAGAAGAGATCAAATCAGCCAGCCAGAACACAAGAATTAGTACAACAATACTCTTGCCGAAATGCACACCTTGGTAGCATTTACTGTACTTTGTGTGATTGGGTTGCAAGGGTCTAAACCTTAATTCTGATGTTCTGAATTTAGTTTTGCAAAGTTACAATGTCTTTTTTTTCTTTTTCTGGTGAAACTACATCTTGGTTGAAGATTAAAGGTGTAAAAAATACAAGATAATCAGTAAATAATTGTAGGGGTTGAGGTTTTGGATTTCAAATGTAACAAAATACAGCAACAAAGGCAGAGAAACATTGGTTGCTATATTTTGCTATAAAATGTATTTAAATTAATAGTTCAGAGGAACAAACCTCTCAAATCAAATAAAAAACAACCAATAATATGTCGTGCAAATGAAGAACACACAAAAAACAAGCATTTGTAAACGTTCTGTAATCTACAACATTTTTTTGTACCAGCATCTGCAGAGATACAATATAAATACAATTCTGTACATTTTATAATATTGTAAATACTATGTTCATACATTTTATGTACAGCTCCTTGTCAAGGAGAGCAGCTTTGTTTTCTTTTAAGTAAGGTCTTGGGTTTTTATTTAACCGTCTCCAATGACAGCAATAGTATTCACTTCTTATGAGATCCACAGTTCTTTAGGTAAAACAGAGCAATAATAACAGTACTGGTCATGGCACTAAACATACAAGCATTATTCAGGCTATGTCCCATTCCCCGATGTTGCCCGTCTCCCATTTATACCTATAAAAAAAACATTAATATTGGCTTTAGTATCACAAACTAATAAAATCTTTCTTGACAGTCAAACACACATGGATTTAAATGCTCGAAAGCTTCATTATTAGGCGGGTAAAAACCTAGAAGTCGATTATCTAAAAAGTCCCCGTTCATGTGGGGCTTGTGTCAGTACTTTAGGGCATTTCTAGTCTATAGCCGATACAAAGCAGATCAGATTATCGACATTTTGCAATAATACCGGCAAGGGTCTGATAAAGAAAACAAGGTGCTCTCCGCATCAGGTGACAACAAGAGTTAGTCACTTCTGTCAACCTCCTGAGAAGCGTCATATCAGTATCTGAGAATGCGTAAAAATTCGTGCATTATGTAACTTAATGTGCATCCAGGATAAGTTACTCCAGTGCAAGCGTTCAGACAGCTTTGTTAATAGAAATATTGGCAGTCCTTCAACAGTTACAGTACTCAACAAGCCAATTACACAACAGAGTACGAGCAACAGGCTTGGCGTCCGTTCAAAATACCATTAAACTCGAAAAAAAATCAACCACATTTTTGAATATCCGATGGTCATGTGGTCTTCTAACCAGAAAAATGGCACTTAGCATATTAGCATAAATCGGTCGAACAAATACAAGCATAAAACACATGTTGCCAAAGTAAGTTTGCACAGCAGATTTGAAAGGCTATGTCTTTGGTAATACCTGATATAATCAAACAAACAAAAATGTTCATAAACAGTAGTACATTCTTACCTAGAACAGACATCCAAATCTCAAACTCACTCAAAGTATATTTTTTTTGTTAGGCATTGTTTGATTAATACATTTAGTCATATAAGAAGTGGTGAAGAATTAATGAAGATGGAAATTAGTATTTCAGCTATATCAAAGCTAACATGATATATAAAACGTGTTTGTGCAACTGTGCAACTCTCGACATTCAAAGATGATACTGAAATAAGCCTATAACTTCAGCACAACACACACAGGTAGTGTTTATTGCCACGGAATAAGAGGAATCAATAAATCTCTGATGTGACAAACAAATCAGAAGGATGGATTCTGTTAGCACTCGGTTTGTCCAGGCGGTTGCTGGTGCTGGTGTCGAAGAGATCGTCTACCAACTATTGGGTCAATGTCCTGCCCCTACTGGAGCACAGATTGAGGTTCGGTGTCTATGGACTGAGGCCCTCGAGTCAAACAGGATGGCTTCACGAAGACGCCATGACCTGTGGCACACCGGAAATACACCCTTCCCTGGACCGTACCGTTGTGCTTGCCTTTGGAAGGATGAGAAAGGTCTAAGGTTAAAAGGATATTGAGTTGAGATTCAATTCAAGGTTACAAGGATCTTGACTTGAGAGTAATTTCACTTACCTACAGCAAGGTCCAACTCCACTCCAACCCAGATGCCTTTGGCAAACTCCACCCCTCCAACATAATGCACCATCCCACTGCGTTTGCCCACCCACACTTGCTCACCGGGGGCCATCCAGTCCGGCAACTGAGCAACTGGTGTGTTCTCGTCCTCGCTGGAGTCCACCGAGAGCTCTGCATCCTCGAAGAACTCAAGTCCTCGAGATTCTTCCAGCTCTGGGTTGGCGTGAGGTACAGGAACACTGGGAGACTCTTTTCCATTGTGGAGATGGCACTGGGACGGATGATCCACGTCTTGCGTTTTGGCTGGGGGAATTGATTCTGCCTTCAAACTAAAGTTACAGAGGTCGTCTACCCCTAAACCTTCATCTGCACCCTTAAAGTCTGTGAACTCTTGGCTGACGCTCAGGATGCATTTGTGGGGAAGCGAAGGGGAACAGTCCTGGTCGGTGCAAAGACGGGAACAGTGCTGAGTGGGAACGGTCTGGGCTGGATAGGATGATAGTGAGGGAACGGTCTCGGTTCCCAAGGCACTTCTGGAAGGATGCAACCCTCTTCCGTGCTCCTGAGGGTCTGCGGCTTCTCTGTTGTTGAGCTGGTCGCAACTATCGCTGCCGCTGAAGAGCACATCGGACAGCGTGGCATTTGAGGCACTGTGGGAGAAATAGCCGCTTGTGCAGCTGCTGACCGTGGGACTACGGGACACTTCTTTATCCGCAACCCGTGTTCCCGATAACACCCCGATCCCAGGCGCCAACTCCCCCTGCACGCATACAGTCCCCCCCTGGGTCTCAAGACTGGCGTTGTACACCTCAAAGTTCGCAAACTTCTCTGGGATGTAAGGCTTGAAGTTTTGGAGCTCCAGAGACCCGAGACCTGGAATACTAGAACGGGTGAAGGCTGAATCCATGTTGGGATCCTCCTCCTCTGAATCCTGACAAATCATCAATGAACAGACATGAAACCAAACAGCAAAGCAGTGATCAGGAGGGACGCTACTGCCCCCTTGTGATGAAACCCTGAAGCACATTAGCTACTTTCTATATTACGACTTTGTGTTTACAACACTGGATCTACACTTGATGTGTAGGCTAGTCGCTGATCATGGCCAACAGAGGGCGCAACAGGATAATAAATCTTTGAAGTCCACTTTTACACTTCGTTTCCAAAGACATAACTAAATGCATACTCTGAGAGCGCTCCACAAGATATGTTTGATTATACCTTATGGATGCTAAAAATGTATTGAGTGAATGCACGTTTTAAACAGCTTATTTTACACGCAAGTTAATCGCTGTTCTAAACTAATGCGCTGCTGCATTGTAACGCACACACCTCCAGACAGTTGCTCGCACATCACGTGCAGATCGCGAGCACATAAACATTCAGTAGTGCAGAAATGTATTGTCAACACTGTTCTGTGATTTATTAATAAAATAGCTTTGAAACTGAAAAGTTTTAACAAATATTTCATATCAACAAAACCCCACTATTAGTAGAGACGCTGCCATGTGCAATTCACACGCAATCACTCTCTCACTAATGCATTCATATCAATATAATCTTTACTGTGCTACTGGATCTGTATCTGATTTAGAATGAGCAGAAATCTATGAGAAATGTAACGACCCAAAGACAAAAGAACTGATAAAAATAAGCTGTTATGAAGGAGCAATAGCCTTGTGGGCAGAGCTGTGTCATATGCCATCTGTGCACAAGAAAACCTCAGCTCGAGGTTCAGGCTTATGTGTTCATTAATGACATCATCAGCGACTAGTTAACATCAACTCAAACTTTAATCACATAAATGTCTACTTAAAAAAATCAGAAGTCGTTCGTCCCCTAACACACCCACACACGAGTAGTGTAGACAACTCTGTAGACTATAAAAGGACCGATCTTGTTTTGTCAGTGCACACTGTTCACATCTGGTGTAGACAAGGTGTAAACAGAGTTTATTTACTTTGTAACTAGCAATGTGATATGTGAAGTGCTGCAGTCAGTGAGTTAAACACAAGCTGAGGGATTCATGCACACACTCAATGAGATGCAAATAATGCTGGGATGATAATGATGACAATGAGGCGGCAGCATCATAAGCTTCACTCAAACAGAAACAGTTTTAAAGGGATGAAATGCAGAAATCCAACCTTCCTGGACGCATGTAATGATGTAATGAATTTTTGGTTCTGAGACCTCAGGAAGTTTGAGAGTGCAAGACAGGCCCGGTCTCTCAGTTTCAAGTTGTGTTATACATGTGTTCATGTTCAGTTCAGGTTAATATACTGCAAAAAACTTCTTTTTTTTCAGTACAAATATGGCATTCTTAAATCAAGATACATTTACTTGAGAAGCAAAATGACATATTTTCTGTATAAGTTTAAGAAAAATATCTGCCAATAAGGTAAGAAAAAATAATCTTGTTTCACCTTTGAATTAAGTTTATTTTTCATACCCTATTGGCAGATATTTGTGCTTGTTTAAAGCTGAAACTCACTTAATATTGATTCATTTTTCAGAAAATAAGACTTAATATCCAAAGTAAATTTATCTTGATTTAAGAATGTTTAGATGTTGACAATGAGACAAAAATACTAAGTAAGAAAATCAATTATTTAAGGGAAATATTAAGGTTCTGCATATGTGGGATTCCGTCAATTACTTGTCAATAAGTGCAATAATTATGCGAAAATAAGTTATATATATAACGTTAATTTAAATATATATTATATAAGTAATAATTATATAAAATTATATATTTTTAATTAAATTATGCTTAGCATATTAACAAATTAGCTTGAAAAGTGTTTGAAATTTCAAAAATATAAGACACCAATATACAAACAAAAGAGTTTTGCTTTTCATTGTCTTGGACATTTGTTATTGACTGTTATATAATATACGGACTGAAGATGATTTGACGGCACACCACAGATGTTGTAAAAAACCCAGAGTATTCCTGTGTTTTAACAGGGCCCTGGCTAGTAGTATTAATTAGTATGCGTGTGCACGCAAGTCCAGGTAGTGACATGCATCAGACTGGTTATGCGTGTGTTCACTTACAGCAGCGTGTGGCAGTGTGTGAGTGAGATCAGTGCTGAGTCTGGGCTGTCTGTGATTGGCCCTGCTGCAGATGATGTCACTGCTGCTGTGGCCCTCGCTCTGAGCCCTGGGTCTGGACCAGGGGCCGGTGAGGCCCGACACGCTGCTCTCCACAAACCAACGCATGCTCTGCAATCAGGTGACAATAGCACACTTCACACAGGCCATGCAGCACAGCGAACACTCACACAGGCTGTTGAGTTAGACACCTAATCACATGTGAGGCAAGCGAGTGCACATGCACCGGATGAGGTCATCAGCCATAGAATCAGGAGAAGTAAAGGAATAGTTCACACAAAAGCTCATGACATTACTTTTTTTTTTCTTTTTCAATGAACACAAAATCAGATGTTTTGTATTATGTCAGAGCTGCTCTTTTCCACACATTGCTAGTGGATTGTGACTTAAATATCACACGAGTCATAGACGACTGACACTTCTGTCAGTATAAATCAGGGTTATTATTATTGTTAATTAAACCTATTATTTAAATAAAGCTGCAATAAAATAAAAATAAAATAAATATTAGATGAAAACTTTCAGTTAGATGCCAAGGCAACATCTCATATTTTCGTTTAGTTCAAGTTAAGCACAAAAATTAATAAATGGAAATTAATAAAAATGAACATAAACTGAAAAAAAAAACAGAAAGAAAAAAAGAAACCCCTTTGAAGCATAGGATCACACCGGAGTGATCACTCTAGGCCAAAGACTGTAGAAAAAGATGGATGACATGTCTCCACTTCCTTCAACTGCAGAAAAATGAAGCCAAAATATCCCAGAAACAGTTGTTGCCGATTACATCATTCGTTATCGGTTAGTAGAGTTTACTGCAGAACAACTCATTATGTCGATGTGAAATAAACAGTTATGGAAATGTAGAAATTAAAGTTAAAGCTCCCATCTCCTCCCCAAAAAAGTCCATTGGTGCCTCAGTGAGTCAATCTCAGCTGTCAATCATGATGTCACACTCCTGTTTTTATAGCATCAAATAACTAACTAAAATCAAACTTATTTAGAAAAAATTAACACTTGAACTTACACCAGCGTGATAAAAACTACCTAAAAAATGACAGAACCCATCTTTGGCAAAAAATGTATAAGTGTAATTTGATTGTTTAGTTTAGTCTCACGTCCAATTAGATTACATGGAGAGGGCGGGGTTTATGACCTAGACTGGATCCAGCACCAGGGGGCGATCGAAAGGATTTGGCTTCACTTTTCAGGACGTGTGGCACACTTGCTCTAGGCTGTTCACTTGAGCGTACGATGACTGCATCCGAAATCGCATACTATACACTAGGCGAAAAACAGTATGTGACAAAAGAAGTATGTCTGAATTTACAGTACTCTTAAAAGACTAGGCAAAAAGTACCTGTATGATCTACTACTTCAGGCGTGATTCTTATGTGCGCATATGATGGACGCTTTACTATCCCATGAGGCCACGGGAGAGTATGTGTGAATAGCGGTGACACGACGCTGGTAGATCATGTGATAAGGGCAACACGGCGAATGGATTACATTCAAACTACACATATTCATACTAGATAGAACATACTTTTTTAGCCGTCGTGAATTACCTATTCAAAATAAGTACCTACTCAAGAATATGTGATTTCGGACGCAGCCGATCACACTCCGGTGTGATTAGAACGTTTAAGTGGGTCATGTGATCAACTGCTAAATTAAAATGTGCTTTCGCATTCAGCGTTTATCATATAACAACTATTATAAATATAATTTTAGATTTCAGACATTTGAATACACACAAATACTAGCAAAAAAGAAAAACATTTATAGTTTGTAAAATATACAATGATGTCTATGTAAGCGGAAATAACAATCCTTTCAAATAGAATTTGATGACGTGTTTTAGTTGGTTTATAGATCAACTAACATGATCATTATAAAGGTGTTTAAATGACAAAACACATTCACTTACATTTATTTGACGATCGGAATACCTGATATTTTATAATATAGTTTTCAAGTTTGTGAGTATTTTGAATAGAATATGAAAATATAATGAGTAAATAAAAGCAATAGATCAGTCATCCAGCACTAATGTGGCTGCGGGGTGTCAAGTAACAAGCATGAGGCGTTGCCGTGGAAATAATGTTATATTTTCTAATTATAACAGTCGCCTTAAAAAACTCATGCTGGGTACTCAGCTAGAATATGTTAAACTTATGTGTAAAAGGGTTAAAAAAAATTATAAAAATGACAAAAGCACAGTACTACATTTCTAAAAATTAGACAAAAATTTAAACGACAATTGAAAATATAAAAACAAAAGCTAATTATTTATAATAGTATATAAATAATATTAAAATAACTGGTATAAATCGCTATACACTTTCCTTGCATGGAAGAGCAGCATCTATTTTTGTGTTTCATTTGGAAAAGTAAATAATTGGAACGACATGAGGGAAAGTACATAAAGACAAAGTGAATTTACATTTTTATGTGAACTATTGCTTTAAACTCATTCTGCTGGTTAATAGGTTCAGTATCAGGTACAGGTCAGTCTGAATACATTTGAAGTTGAATAAATGAACAGGCTTGAGGGACTGAGGCATGCTGGGTACAGGGTCCAAAAATGAACTCCCACACCATCTAATAGGGGATGAATTAAGAGAATTCACAAGCAATAAATATTCCTCACTGAATAAAAAGATATATTTAGCATTATTTTTATTCAAATAATATACTTGTGTTCCTCGTATTTTCATTTGGGTGGTTAATTCTTCATTAGCAGACAGTAATTCAATTCTCAGCCAATTAGTGAATAACTCTTTTACTCACATTTGGAACTTAATTTTGTGTTAATTTTGGATCCTGGCTGAAGCTTCATGCATGTTCCAGTTACACTTGGCCACATAATTGTGTTTCCGCAAAACTGATCTTCAATTCCTGCACTACATGCAAAGTCAACGTAGTTCATGTCAACAAAAGCCACAGATATGAGCTGCATCTTTTTTCATCATCAGCTAATATCAAGATCAAAGACCGCAGTAGGAAAGAGAGAGCTGCATCAGCACTGGTAATTCATGACTGGTAATTGATCATTTAGTCTCACTATGTCTAATGAAGATGATTGTGCGTTGGATGCAACGGCAAACTTTCAGTTTTGCGTTGTATCCCGAAGCTCAACACACAATCATCTTCATTAAAAGTAGTGAGACTAAGGGTGTGTTCACACTTGGCAAATTTGGTTTGATTAAAACAAACACTGTTGCGATTGCTCTGTTAGTGCGGTTCATTTGAATAAGTGTGAACGCTGCCATCTGAACCCCGGTGACACCGAACAAGACGACAGAGACGCTGAAAAGATGGGTCTTGTTTTACTTCCAAATTAACTCTGATGCGGTTCGACTGAAATATGAACACAACACGGACCAAAGACATGTAAACGTACCAAAAACGGGACATGATGTCACAAGATGCGACCCTGAAAAGGACAGAATGCTCAAGCATACCTGTTTTTAGGAGCTAAGTTGCCCATTACAGTTCGGTCTCCTTGTAGCAGATCTTGTGTGTGTGACGGAGGAATTCCTGGCACTGTTTCAACTCCTTTACACATCCGATGCTCTTTCTCCTATTGCGGCCTTTGACATTTAAATCAGCCGATGATAAATAAAATGCAGCTCGTATCTGTTGCTTTCGTTGATGTGAACTCCATTTAATTATATTATATAGCGTGGGAATTGAGGATCAGATTTCTATTCGTTTTGCAGAGACACATTGACGTGGCCAAGAGTAACAAATCGAGAGCTATCAGCCCAGGTGTAAAAAGGCCATTAGAAACTCTTATAAAAAGGCATCAGAGCCTGGAATCAGTCAGGTCATAAAATATAATGAAAAGAGAATGTGGAGGGTGGAAGCACAATATGAGTGAGAATGAGACACATAATGAGAGTGAAGCATCGTGTGTATGTGTGTGTGTGTGTGTGTGTGTGTGTGTGTGTGTCACCTCCTGTCCCAGAAGTGGCCGCGACTCCAGAGAACGCTTGACTTTGTTCTCCTCCTTCACTGGCATGAGAGATTTGAGGAACTTGGGCGGCTGAGGCGACAGAACTTTAAACGGACTCGAGTTAAAGAACGTCGGACTCTCCGGCACCGACCCTGAGGAGAACGTTAGCATGAAATGAGGCTGTTTAAATGTGCTCCAAAGAAAAAGTCAAAAGGAAATGTAGCCTTCCAACCCTCTTAAAAATAAAATGTTAATAAAAAATATACAATATAATTTATTAAGATTATTGTAATTAATAATATCATAATTTGTGCTCAATTATATATATTTTTTATAAGTCTTGAAAAGTTACATTGTATCTTTATACTAGTGCTGTCAAATTGCATAAAAGTTTGTTTATATAATATGTGTGTATATACATATACACACATATACTATATATTTATATATACATGTACACACACATACAGTATATATATACACAACACAGCACATATTATATAAACACAAACGTTTATGTTAGAAGCGATCAATCGCGATTAATCAATTTGACAGCCCTAATATATATATATGAATGATTTAATTCATAATATTAAATTATTTAGTAATAATATTCAACAATTTAATATTTTTAACTACAGTAAAGGTTTTTTTTTAAGACTAGAATGCTTGCTTAAAAACATTTTTGTCTTTCAAATCACGTAATGGTTCACCATTACGCATACATTTACCATGATTCTCTTTGTTTTTAACAGGCGTTTCTTTCGCGAGAGGACTGTTGAGTGAAGCTTCATGCAGGTTGGATTCAGTGACGTCCACGTGACCGTCACAGTGAGCCTGTGGAGAGGGAGTCGAAGCTCAGACAGAGACACTGACAGCAACACACGGTCTGTGAACTTAGTAAGTGTTCACTAACCTTCATGTCTTCATCCTCACATCCTGTCCCATCTGATTTACAACAAGAGGTCTAAACAAATATATATTACAGATTTGTATATTACAAGTCCTGTTACACATTGAAGAGTGTTTTGTCTTTATACATGAGCAGAGAGTAGATCGGGTCTTACGTGCTGGACGTTTGGCGTGCTGAGACTGCGCCGTATGTGTCTGCCTTTAACAGAGAGAGCTTCCTTCACCGTCACGGCCTGAACGAACACATAAACGCACACTAAACACTCCAGATGCATGAAACCAGCAGCTAGCAAGACGAAATCTAGCTGAAAGTGAAGCCGTACCTGCCGGAGTCTCTCCAGACACAGAATATTGTCCACCTCCAGCACTCCTCGGGTGTATTTCTCAATGTACGTCTCTCCATCAAGAGTCTCCTCGCTCTCTCCTCGCGCTGCCATCAAGGCCAGAGTCTCGCGCTCCTCCGGCTCTTCGGACGCCTGTGCACAAACACACGTGTGTGTTTATATGCGTGTGCTCGGTGCATTCAGAAAGTAGAATGTGAAGAGAAAACAATGCGAATTCGTACCTTTGGTATGTTAGACACGATCTCATACGTCACTCCACATGAGTAGAGAACGTTCTTCAAAGACATCCGTCTCTTCAGACTCTGAGTGAAACTCTACAAGACATATATAGTCATATATTTACGTTAATAACATTTACATGCTAATCATACATGTCCTTACAGCTCAATAAACCTCAACAAAAATGGCTATATATGTATAAACACACACACACACATATATGTGTGTGTGTGTGTGTGTGTGTGTGTGTGTGTGTGTGTGTGTGTGTGTGTGTGTGTGTGTGTGTATTTTTTAAGACCATTGTGTTTTATTTTATTTTACAATAACATTATTTTCAAAGACAATTCACAATGACTGTAATGCATCCACAGATTTTCCTTTTGAGTTTTTATTTATTTTTTATTTTTCATTACTCTTACTGGATCATTTCTTTAGATTAACATTAATATATGGAATAGTTTTAATTTGCTTAAATGAAAGAAGTACAGTCAAAAATAATAACAAAAATACTTTATGGTACATTTATCTGGTACAATGGTACATTTATAGCATATTATTATATTTTATGTTAAATTAAATGAATAAAATAAATGTTATAATAAAAATAAATGACTATTACAGTAAAGTTAATGTAATGATGAGAATGTCTGAATGCATTACAGTCGTGAGAATCTGGGAGTTTTCTGAAATGTTATGTTTAAATATGCAATTTAGGCATATCTAATTAAATATGCACTCATTTTCATACATTTCCAGAACAGAAATCTAAATACTGGATAAAGCCAGGATCACAATTCCTGTTTCATTAACATTAACATAACTTATTAAGCATACATATTCATACTCTTTAAATCTTAAATAATAAATCTACTACCATTAAATCTTTTTTTTCTACTAAATCATAAATAATAAAAAAAAATCATTTTAAACCAACACATTACAAGAAATTGAATTTAATGGATAAAGCAGTATCTTAAATAGCAGTGCTATTTAAAGTCAATGTAAAACGGGTTTATAACCCATTTTCCTTCAGCAATGTAATGTTTTTGAGTGCAACAAAACAAATGCCAAAAAGGAAATGTGAGACGGAACTTGATTTTATTCCTTGGGAATTGATTGTACACGTAAATGTAAATGTAGAATCAATGCACAAGTCAACCAAGAAGATGTTTTTAAGAAATAATCACGTTGACATTACCGTACACAAGCTGTTTGACTGTTTTCCAGACCTGTTTGTTGTAGATGTTGACTGCGATTCTCTTGCGGAGGACCAGCTCCATGGAGGCCGGATGACTGAGCTGCACCGTGGCTTTCACGATCAGGTAGATCCGTTCGTTCGGCACCGTGATCCGGTTCAGGTGGATGGAGTCGTGGATGGATGAATCCCAGGAACACACAGCCGACACCTGAGAGTAATCATGTGTGCGTGTGAGAAATCAGAATATACTAAAGACTCGAGTCATTATTATGTTATTTCCCATAATTTGTGTTACCTCATCATCGCTGTGTCTGATGATGGGAAGGTAGAAGAACGGGCTGCCGTGCTCTTTGGGCAGAATCGAGTTCACGCCGGCAGCGTGAGGACACGTCAGCTGATCATTCACTGTCAGGTTATCAGCTGCAAAACAGACAAGACAGCTTAAATAACAATCACACAGAAACGTCTCCTTTACAAGTCTAAATTATTGATCTAACAGGGGCATGCAAATCAGCAAAACCTTGAGCTCTTAAACCCTGAAGATCAATATATCTCACCGTTCAGATCCAGGAACAGCACAGGGATATGAGCTTCCATGCCAGTAGGAGGAACCCTTGAGCAACAACAACAATGAGTTTAATATCTAATCTCACTTTTCCCCTAAAACTCTTATTCAATGGCATGTTTTCATCCTTTCTTGCCATTTAAGTAATGTTAACTTTAGGCCCATTAAAAGGTTGTGAACTGCATGCTTTGACTTTACACTAAGAGATACTATTTACCGTAATAACCCATGTTATTAAATTTCTTGTAATGTGTAGGTTCAAAATTAGAAGAAATGGTAATAGAAAATTACTTAAGTTTAATAAATTTAGCATATTCTTATATGTTCATTTAAATAAATTAAATGTTATAATAAAAATAATTGACTATTACAGTAAAGTTAATCGAATGTCTGAATGCATTACAGTCATGAGAATCTGGAAGTTTTCTGAAATGTTATGTTTAAATATGCAATTTTGGCATATCTAATTAAATATGCACTCATTTGCATACATTTCCAGAACAGAAATCTAAATACTGGATAAAGCCAAGATCACAATTCCTGTTTCATTTGGTTGAAGTTAAAGGTTTTTTTACATGGATATCTCATTTTATCACTCTATAAATCAGAAAACACTGTCAACAGACAGAGAAAAAATCACTATGTTTTTAGGAATAAAATATTATATAAATCAGGTGAATGATATATGAAGAAACCTTCGGAATATAGATATAAATAAAACTGTAAAGTGTATGTAAAGCTGCTGAAGTGGAGATTTCGGAGAAAAAACAAAACAACCTCACCGCCTTTAAAGATACGTATTCTTATTGAAATCTACAAAATAAACACTCAAAAGTGTATTCTGGATGTTTTCTTACCACCAGTCTGAAAAAGGAGACATGTTATGGAAGCAAAATAGCCCATAATTGACCAGTGCATTAAACGACACTGGTTTCACATGTAGTGTCTTGCCCTAATAATAGCTAGTAGGTATATAATTTTGTGTCTGATGTAAATGTCATTTTTAAAACGTGTCAGTGCAGTGGTTAAGTTCTCACCAGTGCGCCGGGGCCCCTGGGATTCCACTGCCAGGGGCCGGAACCAGCACTGCGTTCCTCTCCTCCGTCAGACCCACCCACTGCTCCACCAGTCTGGCCTCTCTTTCCTCATCCTCCTCAGACTTCTCTGAAAATCACATGCACAGGCATTATAGACTTCCATAATTCAATGTTAGGCTGCATAGATTAAGTAAGCCGGAACCGGGAACACTTCCCATAAATCCTGATGTTTTTCTTTTATGCCAAAAATCATTAGGATATTAAGTAAAGATCATGTTCCATGAAGATATTTTGTACATTTCCTATCGTAAATATACAAAAACATTCATTTTTGTGAGTGGATGCAGCACAATCGCGAACATAAATGAACAACTTTAAAGGAGATTTTCTCAATGTTTAGATTTTTTTGCACCCTCAGATTCCAGATTTTCAAATAGTTGTATCTCGTCCAAATATTATCTTATCCTAACAAACCATACATCAATGGAAAGCTTATTTATTCAGCTTTTGGCTGATGTATACATCTCAATGTAAAAAAAATTGACCCATGTGACTGTTTTTTTTCCATACTATGGAAGTCAATGGACATCGATGCTTTGATTACCCACATTCTTCAAAATATCTTTTGTGTTCTTCAGAAGAAAGAAACTCATACAGGTTTGGAACAACTTGAGAGTGAGTAAATGATGACAGAATTAAACATTTTGGGTGAACTATCCCTTTTTAAAGGGAGAAAAAAAATTGCATAATATTCACAACAATCTAAATATATTCCTTTTCTTACCAGCCCTGTTCTACATTTCAAATAAAAAATGTAATCGTAAAAATATATCAATGCATTACAATGCTAGAGCGATGTGTAAATAAGGTTTTCATTAAGGCAACAGGAACATTTTATCAAACTGTTTGAAAGGCGGCGTCTAATTTGTTTTAAGTGTAAAGTAGACATCAATTCATTGAGCGATGATTTGACATTTATCCTCATGAACAGCAATAACAGCTTCATAACTGTATGTAAACAACTGTAACCAGAAAATCCCAGAATGACACATGCTTTAAACTCCAACCTGACTTGTTGAAGATCTTCTTGATCTGCTCTTCCAGATATTCCCTGCGCTTGATGAGGGCATCAGACCAGCGTTCCCGCACACAGTTCAGGTCCTCCTCCTGTTCACATACAGCAGAAGAACAGTGAGACCTCAGCTAAACTGTATTTGCAGTACCCCTATTTAATTTGCCATCAGTGGGCGATTAACGCCATTAGGCTCATTTCAATTCACAATTTAAAGTGACTGGAAAATAATCTGAAAATCCCATTTGAATTACATTCCCACTGATCAATTCACTGTAGAGATTACAATACAGTGCATCCATCTCACACCGTGTCTACAGTAACGCGAGCGGCATGCCGCAACATGTCAAAATGAAATAACTCTTTTAATATAATCAACAACTCCTATGATAAGGGCCGTGACACACCAAGCCTACGCCGGTGAGCGTCTGTCGGGATAGTTTTTGCGACATTACATATACGCATGTACAGAATTTCGTACATGAGCATAAAATGCATAATTTTAAGGATAAGGATGTTGCTTCTGTTGACAGATTTTCACTGTTTAAAATTACAAATGTACATTTATTTTGATTAATGATTTTATTTTATTTGTTACATGTTACTATTAAATTAGGCATTTACTTGCTCCAAAAACACCTCTTGGCCTGCAGTGCATACAGCTCTATATTATTTAGAATTTAAAGGGATACTTCACCGATTAGCATTAAGCTTTGTATCAGTAGAAACCCGGTAGTATTTTGGAATGACCGTGCTTCCCTCCCTCATGTCCCCCTGAGACGAGAGATTTCTGTATTGTGTGTCTGGAAAAAAACCTCAGATGACGCAAAAATCGTCATTTAGTGTCATCAGAGGCCAGAGGCGAGAGACTACAGCCAGTAGGAGGAGCACGTTCCGCATGTCTTCAACCCACCCATAGGAGGATCTCACGATAAAACGCCGTCTTTTCAGTTTCGAGTCGACTAGTAGCCTAGTTGTGTCATTTCTTCCGATACTGCCCTCTGTAACCGGTAGGTGTGGCTTGGGAGTGGCCTCGTATGACAGCGAAGCAAGTGCATTCTGGGAGTTGTAGTCTTTCATCCACATGAGCCAAAAATACATTTTATGGCTTTTCTCAGTCTAGAAGGCACCAACTTCTAAAATAATTTCACATTTATACTACATAAATGACCCAATTTAAATACACATTCATCTTTCCAGCGGTGAAATATCCCTTTAATTCATTGAGTATTTCAGTAACATCTGAGCATTCTGGTTTCTAAACTTGTTGTAGCGTCCAGTCTAAACTTGTTGTAGCGTCCGCCTGTAGCGTCCAGTGTAGACACGGTGTCAGGTGCACATTTGGATAATACCAATATAAACAAATAAATGGCATGAATTAATAAAGGCAGATTAAATCCAGTGTGCCGTTTTTACATTCAAACCCACACAGATGAAGCCGTCAGAAGCAGCTCCATCTAGTCCGGTTCAAATGGACTTCAACATGCAGGAATCATGCAGCCATGCACTGATCATGTGACAGACAGCCGAGTGTGTTAGTGCAGGAATCTCCACACTTAAAGGTTTAGGATCTCACAGCTTCTTTGGAAGCATTTCTCACAAGATTATAATATCAGGCTTTCAGACACGGACGATGATTATAATTTCATCCAGGCGACCCACGTACTGTCTCCTGTCTGAAAGCACATGTTCAGCAGCTCACTGTCATCATGCGTGTGGGACAGACAGCAGGAAGTCAGAATACCTGATAACTATCCATATCGTCGTCTTCCTCCTTCTGCCAGGAGAGAATACAGTCTGTCACACACTCTGCTGAACTGACTCTCACGTGACTCTAAACGCCCATTCACACAGATGTTAAAGTGCCCCTATTATGTTATTTTAAAGGTTCCTGATTTTGTTTTGGAGTCTCCTACAATAGGTTTACATGCATCCAAGCTAAAAAAAAACTTGGATCCATGATGTTTTTGACCTTGGATCATCTCTCAATGTCTGAAACGGTTTGATAAAGTATCCGGTCTCTCTAAATCCCTCCTTTCTGAGAGCTTACTCCCCTCTGATTGGTCTGCTGGCCCAGTCGTTTGTGATTGGTCTATTCTGCTCTGATTGGTCAGATGGCCCAGACTGTTCTGATTGGTCTACTCTGCTATGATTAGTCTGATGGCCCAGTCTGTTGTGATGGGTCTACTCCGCTCTGATTGGTCAGATGGCCTAGACTGTTGTGATTGGTCTACTCTGCTCTGATTGGTCAGATGGCCTAGACTGTTCTGATTGGTCTGATGGCCCAGTCGGTTGTGATTGGTCTACTCCACTCTGATTGGTCAGATGGCCTAGTCTGTTGTGATTGGTCTACCGCTTGGTCTAAACGAAACGGCCAGCACCATATCTGAATTTGAGCTCCGGATCTTCCTCAGCACTTTATACACAGTGATCCGAACCGTAATGACGGCATCGGTTTTACTGTACCAATCTCATCCTATGGAAGTGCATGCAAAGTGGATTTGCTCTCATAGCGCAGAAAACAGCGTCTTCTTGACATAGACGTTATGCACATTTGTTACAAACCTACGTAGGTTTGACCAGGAAGTAAGTCTAGAACTACTGACGACTCGTTTAATTAATATTTTTTAATAACATTTATCATGTTCTTTGCAGACCTTTTCCATTCACAAACAGCTATATAACACACATAATAGGCAATAATCATAATAGGGGCACTTTAAAATGAAGCAATGCATCCCTACAAAGCCCTTCATGTTCAAAATCACAACTGATCAATCAATTATAATTTTTTGGGGGGTCGTGTTTCCAGAACCGGCATTCAAGAAAGATGAATACCAACCATATCAAGCTGTTGAGTACAATTAAGGGATATAGTGGCAACAAACAGGAGCCACAAACAACAATGATATCAACAGCTTGATTTTCACACTCCATGTGAAGGACTCATCAGGGACGCATTGTGTCATTTTAACATGTTTTCCAACATTGAACCAAATGGCTGAAATTGAAGGCATAATTGATGAACTTTGCAACATTGAACTGAACTAAATCAATATTGAATTGACTTGAGCTGAATAATGACACTATTGTCTTCTGTAGAGCTGCTTACATTTTCATAAATACCAAGTGGTACATAAGTGGTACAAATTGTATGAAATTATATTTTGATGTCACATTACAGCATGCATATTTCTTTCTTTCTTCTTTCTTTTCTCTTTTTTTAAACCAGATTTGTATTTCTATTTTAGCTTTTTTTTACTTTATGTGGACACAAAGTGATATTTCTTGCACTTTTGTAAAAAAAAAGAAGAAAAAAAGTTACTAATATCTAACATTTTAAGTGACTGATGCTCCAGATTAATGTTATTTTAATATCATTGATATACTATTATAGTTTTTGTTAATATTTTGAACTAGTTTTTATTTTCGTATTTTCATTTTAATTCAGTTTTAGTAATTCTGTTGTGTGTTTGTCATTTTTATTTTCTTAAATATACTTATATAGTTCAGTTTTAGTTTTAGTTAATTTAGTACTTCACCTTAAACTACACAAAAAAGTAATGAAAGAGTTACCGTTTGCTCCAGATTCTGCTCTAACAGTGTGTTGTGTCTGTTGTAATCACCTGATAGCTGTCCAGAGGTCTCTGTAGTTTTGTGGAGCGAGCGGAAACACAGCCGATAGAGACGGACAGAACGGCCTCCACCATCAACGGCAGAGTCCCCGAGTGCTGGACCGGCTGGACACTCACCTGAAGCCTCCGAGAGTGACCCTGTGTGTGTGGACGAGAAACGCTAGTGTAAATGGAGAGCATTTTGAAATGAAAATGCCGTGTTCAAATGTATCTGGATGAATGTAGCCTATGATATTGTGAATGAGATTGTCGCACCTGCCGCAGCTGAAACACGCCTCCAGTGCTGATGTCTTTGTTGGGATGCAGCTCTACGGACGAATACTCGCCCTGCTCATTCAACTCCTGTATGGAGACCCACAGCTCTATCCTACGAGACACTTCACTCCACCTGTCAAACACACATACACACAGCTGAACGCACGTCTACATGTATGAAAGACTACCACGATACCAAACGTTCAGTAGTCGTTACCAATACCAGTACAATGTCATGGTCCTCGGTACCAATTTTGCTAAATGTTGAAATTAACATTAAAGGGATCATGAACTGGCTTTTAAAAAATATATATATATTGTTGTCTGAGGTCAACTTATGACGTTCGCTTGGTTTTTACATTCAAAAACATCAAAATTAATAAGTAATAGGCTATTTTCTACCCCGGTTTTTGAGCCTAGCTCCTGAAACGCTTGGTTTTTATGGGCGTGCCGCATTGAAGACTTGGAAGTAAACGCCCACTGCTATGATTGGATAACAGTTTTGCATATTATAATGAGTTTCATTTAATGCACAAATCGGTGGGCGGGGCTAAACAGGCAGTACTGAAGTAGGCGTTGCTCTTCTTCTGCGGAGGCGGGGTTTGATACCCTTTGACGTCATAGATCCACACTTTGAAAAACCTGCCGTTCGCTGTGCCTGGTGTCAATAAAAGCTTTTATTGGACTAACAAGGAAGTTTTCAGTTCTGAAACTTACACGATATTCTTAAAGTATGATGACATCTTATATGTCAAAAGCTCAAGGAAAATTTTTATTTCTCAGTTCATCACCCCTTTAACTAAGATTAATAAATGGCTTTAAAAGTATTGTTAGTTCATGTTAACTAATGTAGTAAACTCATGTTAACAAATGAAACCTTATTGTAAAGTGTTACTAAAAGAATTAATGAAAAGCACAGAAGCACATTACAGGTAACAGAACGAGTGGCAGGTCTGCTGCACTTTCACCGCAAGACTTGATGCTCAGATCTACAGTATTTTGAAATATCAGATTTTTTAGTCCCGTCACTTGCTGGTTATTACAATGCCAAACGTTGTAATTTCAGATTCAGCCTTGCATTTTACTAGAGTTGTCACTCCTGAAACTTTGCAGTGTATACTTGGCAGCATTAAAAAAAAAGTTATTCAAGTTTATTAAAACTTTTTATTTCAAAAATATGCATGGGAGTGTTTTGAAAGGCTGGTATCTTTAGGTTTTTGAAGTCACCATTAAATCAAAATGGACAACTTTTTATGGTATATTGGCAGTGTTTTGTATAAATGATTCATCCATGCACATCTTTTTTTTTTTTTTTTTTATGTGCCCTTGCAATCTTTAAATAACTTTGTCTTTCTATTGCAGTTACATCTATTCTCTTCTCTGATGATGTGTTTACTGACAACCTGTCACTCACATGAGATCCACCAATAGCAAACCACAACCATCCAATCATTTCCCCATGGATAAAATCAAGTCTCAGCCTACATTCGTCCTTGTTCGAGAAGCTGTGTCACTCAGATATATGGCACAATAGGGAAGAAAATACCATCGCAACTTCCATTTCATGCCAACATTAAAATGTAAGCATGTAAAGTACATTTGACAACACTAGTCTACATGCATGAAAAAGTGTGAGTGTATCTGTAAGTAAATGCACCTGTCTCTGAGCGTCCGGTTCTTGGCCTGCAGTGCATCGAGCTCCCAGACGGAGCGGCCGTTACCCGCGTACCGGTGACCCCAAACCTCGATGGCCAGAGCTCCATCCGAGATGAACTCCAGAAACTCCTCCGTCACATGCACCACGAAATCCTGCCAGCACAAGCAGAAACGTATTATTTTTACAGGTTCTGAGGAGAATCTGAGTGCTTGATTGTGCAAAACTTGATGCTACATAGGTGAACATGTCAAAACTCTTATTAGATTTACAGTCACTCAACATAAAAAACTAACTTGGTGTTGGAGGTGTTATCACATCTCTAGGAGCACTAGTAATAATAATACAAAAAATATAATAAAATGAATAAAACTAGTGTGTTGAGCTGAAATACATCCGGTTTCACCATATATATAAGTTCATATTGATGGGTACTTTACAGGGCTATTGTAATTAACTAAACTAAAACCATAAGAAACATTTTTGTTGTATGACAAAAATTTAAATAAAATAAACATTAGCTGAAATAAAATATAAGAAAACATTTTTAAATCTAGTTGCCATATTAACACTTCTCATTTTCATTTAGTTTAACTTGATGTACTGAAATAACTAAACCTAAAAATTCATTCATAGACATATATATTTTTTTTTACTAAAACGGCAAAACCACACAACTAAATTACAAAATGGAAAATAAAGATATAAAAAACATTCAAAATATGAATAAAAACTATAATAGTATCTGAATGGTAGTAAAACAGCACTGGCTCTTCAGTAAACGTCTGCTGTGTGTTACCCTGCAGTGGTGGAAGCGCACAGTAAACTCGGCGTCGGGGGTGCGCGGGGTGGGCGTGTCCGGGCTGATCACGGGCGGAGCCACAGCCGGCTCTGATTGTTCCCAGAAGCTGTACTGACAGAACACGAAGTTGGACAGGTTGAGAGGCAAACCAGACGCCTCTCGGATCCGCACCTGACACAAGGAGAACTCTACAGTGAGTGTTTATGACAACACTAAACCAGGGTTACTATAGTTAACTCAAAACTAAAACCATAAAAAAAAAAAAATGTGTTGCTTGAAATAAAATAAATGTTAACTGAAATAAAGTTAAACATAAAAAAACTTAAACTTGTTTTGTTTCAGCTAGTTATCAAGGCAACATTTCTCATTTTCATTTAGTTTAACTAAAATAACTAAACCTAAACTAAACATATTTTAAAAAAGAAATTACAAAATAACAACTAAATTATTAAAAATCCAAATAAAATGAAAATGGAAATTATAAAAATAAAAACTTTAATAGTATTTCAATGATACTGAAATAACACTGCACTCAACACATCTGATTCTTTCTATTAAACACAGGACCAGTAGATCAGAGTTGTTTGATTTCACCACAAATATGAATGTATGTATAAAAAAAAATAATTAGACAACAGATGATATTCATACATTTACTGTTGCTGAAAAACAATGGCATGTTTGTGGTGTTTGTTTGCAGGGCTGCACAATTTGGCCAATAAATGTGTATATATATATATATATATATATATATATATATATATATATATATATATATATATATATATGCAGATGCAGAGATGCAGAGTTTGATCAAATAATTGAGTATAAAATTGACAAAATATTGAGCCCTTTACCCTGCAGGTGAGTTTTCTGGCCATGTGGACGATCTCTCCATTATTGTCCATGACCTCGTATCCGCTGCTCTCGCTGGAATTCTCGGAGGAATCGTCTCCTCCCGCCAGACGCTCCGGCACGACTCCGCTCACGCGGACCAGCTCCACATGCAGACGACCGGCGACCTGCCAAAGGAGGACACAACAGGTATGAGCGACGCCGTTTAACAGCGGGTCAACAGGTGAACATGTACACGCGGATCCTGCCCACCTCTCCCTGCTGGCTGATGATGGGAACCGCGTACTGCAGCTTGACGTCATGAAACAGACACTCCAGGAAGACGTTTGCTACGCCGATGAGGTTGTGATTCTCTTGAGCTTCATAGAACGGATCTCTTGTCTTACTGTGCAGCTGGTTAACCTGGTAAAAATGCAGGAAAAATAGGTCGGTCTTTTATGCTCACCAACCAAGGCTGCATTTATTTGAGCAAAAAACAGCAATATTGTGAAATATTATTACAATTTAAAATAATTGTTTTCAGAATTTTAAACAGTAATTTATTTCTGTGATCATTACTCCAGTCTTCAGTGTCACATGATCCTTTAGAAATCATTCTAATATGCTGATTTGCTGCTCAAGAAACATTTATGATTATTATCAGTGTTGAAAACAGTTGTGCTGCTTTATATTTTTGTGGAAAATGTTTTTTTCTTTTCAGGATTCTTTGATGAATAGAAAGTTCAAAAGGAAAACATTTATTTTAAGCATAATCTTTTGTTACATTACAGATGTTTTTACGGTCACATTTGATCAATTTGATGAGAATAAAAGTATACATTTCTTTCAATTTCTTACCACTTCCTGTGTGCCTTCCCTCCAGTCCCTGTAGTGGTCTCTCATGTCCACTAGTTTGTTCTCTAATTTCTCGATGGTCCAAACCTGTGTTCCCTTCCCTTTACGCCGCACCTGGATCGCTGGTTCACTGACTATAGCGCCACGCTGGGGTTAAAATGATTGCAGTACATCAATTTAATATTACAGAGGAAACGATACAGAGACTATCGAATGCATTAATGAAAAACATAAATAAATCAATGAGTAAATAAATAAACAAACATGTAAATAAATGAGAAAAATAAATAAATGATTAAAAAAAATTAAGTTAACCAACAATAAATAAAGAAAAGAAATAAGTAAATGAATGAATGAGTAAATAAGTACATATTAAATGAATAAGTAACATAAATAAGAAAAAAAACATGAGTAAAAAAACAAATAAACTAAGTAAATAAATAAACATCTGATAAACAAATAATGTAAATAAATTAGTAAATAAATGAATAAATAAAAAAAGAGAAAAATAAATAAACGAGAAAAAGCAAATTATAGAAATAAAAAATAAGAAGAATAAAAACAAAAATAAATAAATGAGTAAGCAAACTAATTAATAAAGTAAATAAATAAGCAAAATAAATAATTAAGGAAATAAACGAATGAATAAATAATGTAAATCTGTAAATAAAGGACTAAATAAAAGAATAAATGAAATAATTAAAATAAAAAAAATGTAAATAAATGAGAATTTTTTTTACAAACAGACAAGTAAACAAATGAATAAATAAAGTAAATAAACGAGTGAATGAATGAATAAGTAAACTAAATAAATAAGCTAATAAATACATACATAAGTGAGTAAATAAATAAATGGGTAAGAAAACTTTGCCTGGTGTCTCTTTGGGTGTCTGTATTGTTTGGTCTTGTCCGCTGGTTTGGATAAAAGCGTCTGCTGAACGAAGGAATGTAAATGTGTGTACTCTCACCTTGCGGTTGGCGCTGAGGTTGGCGGCTGGTATCTGCAGCGTGACCTGGTAGTCGGTGAGTTTGAGCATCTCCTCGGACAGGAAGTTGGCCTCTCGCACCAGTGCGTTTGCTCTCACCACCTGCTCGCGCAACCGAGACAGACTCTGGCGGAACAGCTCGTCCCTGGAAAACACAGAGGCACATTCACACGAGAGGCGACGACACACTAGCGGACCACTAGAAAGCATGGCTGGATGAATGGAGCAAAAATGTCCAGGGAATGTTAAAAGTGAGTGTTACAAGGATTCACTTCTCTGTGTGAGAATGTGCGTGTATGTTTGGGCGAGATAGAATGTGAAATCACAGGTTGTAAACAATATGAATCTACTCCAAAAACTCCAAAGGCTGTTTCAAAAAGGTAAACAGCAGGATTATGTCCTGGATTACATCCAGTCAGGATTTAAAGGTACAATATGTACGATTTTTGTAATAAAATATGCAAAAACCACTTCCACAGTGTGATATATTTCATGCAGTTGTTCATGCAAAAATTCCCAAGGATTTGTAAATCCAGAGAAATTACAGTTTTAAAGGACAAGTTCGGTATTTTACACTTAAAGCCCTGTTTTCAGATCGTTTCTGATGAAATAGAACGGTTAAGATTGAAATTTGGACACATGCTGCTGGCCCGAGAATTTTCGGTTTCTGTGGTAGCACCCCCCCACCTCCACAATGGCTGCATAGGTGCACTGGAACAATCCTTCCTAAAACGCATTAAACTTTCGTTTACAAAGACGTGAAACTCACCGAGTGGTCAGGGGTGTTCACTGATATGCTCACACAAAAATCGCTGCACAAGATGCTTTCCAACAGGTTTTATCGTAGTTTTTGTCCAAGTCCATTGACTTGTATTGGATGTGCTGTGAGGTACGGTATTACTCCGCCGCCGGAAACGGAAATGGGGTTGTTTGTATTCTTTCGGTAGTCTTATGCAGTCGCAGGAGCTCTCAACGGAAGAATGTACGGGTGTGAGGCGTTTGGAAAAATAGGTCCACAGTTTTACAACGAATGGTAAAACACCTGTTGGAAAGTATCTTTTGTATCTTTTTGTGATATAAGATATAGAAATAATACTTAGATGCCTCATTATCGGCCGCTTCAGTGACCGCTAATGAGGGATCTATGATACAATATCTCGCCGCAGCCGCTGTTGTGTCGTTCAGTCATCATGGTTCACGATTATTGATTGGCGAGAACAGAAAATCCCCCAAAACCGTAAACGTAGATCAACTGAGGCAAGCAGGCTTTGGGACAAACAGAAATAAAACAAGTATCAATATCGGCGTGGCGTTTTCAGGATGGAGAGAGCTTCACGACAAACTTGGACTTGATCTGTCGACAGAGACTCGTCGCTCTCGCATGTGTTTTAATAGACAGGTAAGCAACTATATATTATTTATTGTGCACAAACTGCACTTTGTTTGTACTTCAGTAATGCTTTTTATCAAGTCTGGTGACCAAGTCTATGGCAAAGAAATTAAATGCAGTAGCTTATGTGTTGAACAAGAATATTTACAATTTAGCCATTATTTGCAAATACTGTGGGTTTGTTCAAATGCACTTTTAGTATGATTGTTTTAAACGTGTAAAACTGTGCAGCATTAACCCACCAAATCATTTGACAAATAGTCACATGTTAGTAAAATAGTGTGATCAAACGTACAGGTAATACAAAAACAAATTTATTAGCTGATAAATAATTGATATGATTCGTGAATTCCATAAATCTCTGGATGGTGAAAACGACATCTCCCATCGTTCCACTCTCCTTCATAGCGTCATCACGCTTCGTCTTTGTTATTGTTTTGAAAATGCGTGGAAAAATGACAGATTGTGCCTTTAAAGCAACATTAAGGAACTTTTCCTCTTCGGTCCCCCTACAGGTTGGAAGCGGAATTGTCCATTACCGCTGTCGTAAATAATTTCACCGCCCGCAGCCTACCGTCGCACGCACGCTCGCTGTTTATCCAGCACCGGCTTTGGAATGAACGATGTCCACAGACAAGGTAGAGTATGTTGCATGATTTCATGAAAGTATGATGTATTGCGACATCAGAAACGAAGAAAAACTAAATAATGACTATTGTAACGCCTGACGTAAAGCAAGTCAAATTTGTAGTTTTCTCATGTCTCATTCGAACTACAGAAACGCGACCCGGTTTGGCAAACTTGCATAGTGTGGTTAAAGCAGATATAGGGCCGCAAAGCGAATCCAGAAGTGCCTTTCACCCTGTTACGACTTGAACCACATTCTGGAAACATTATTTTAAGGTAAAAAATGTTACTTAGTGTTGCTTTAAAGTCCGGGTTCTCACCTCTCCTCCGTCCACAGCCGCTCTTTGCTGTGTGTGGAGTGTGTGGGGAAGGGCAGGCGGTCGCTGCTGCAGCGCTGGTGCTGCGACACCTTCTCCGGGGAGAGCCGCTGCCGCAGGGACTGAAGCTCCCGCTCGTACATCAGACGCTGCTCCTCCAGGGCCAGACGCTTCTCCTCCAGATACTGCTTCTCCAGCACCTGCACCACGTTCTGCATGGGGTCTGTGTGGAGACACACGCTTTCTGTATTCTGATACATCTATAAATCAGTGTTACTATCAACTAACTGTTTCTGTTATAAACATAAAATAAGTAAATATTAGATGTAAAACTGAAACAGGAAATTTGAAACATTGCCTTGACAACTAACTGAAATAAAATAAGTTTACGGTAAATTAAAACTGAAGTAAAGATAAATAGATATATTTTTAAAAAGCTAATAAAAAAATGGCAAAAGCTAATTCAATACAATACAATACTTACTATAATACAATATAAATAATACTAAAATAACACTGCTATTAATTTCTGGCTTTCTCCAGAAAATAAACACTACCTTAAACATCCTTAAAACAAGATATATTAACTTGAGCTAGATATTTGGGTTTGTCTTCAGATAATATATTCAGAAAATACTGTACTCAAAAAAAGATAATCAGGTACATTTTAATTTATTTAGTTTTTTTATTTAGTATTTTAGTGCTGTCAAATCGATTAATCGCGATAAATATAACATACAAGTTTGTAAATATATATATGTGTGTGTGTGTGTGTGTGTGTATGTATGTACGTATATATATATAAAATATGTTTATGAACTTTTATGTTAGATGCAATAAATCGTGATTAATCGATTTGACAGGACAAAATTATTTATATATTAAAGATAATATATTTTATTTTACTATATAATATATTTTAATGTATAAAATTTTATTGCATTTTCATAATAATGAGCAACGAGAATACAAGCAGGAAAATTCATTTTGTTATAGGGGTGTATGCAGTAGATGTGATAATCAGCTAAATTTAAATAATTGTTTATTAAAAAATAAGTTACCATGTATTTTTATTGCATTTTCATAATAATTTGCAATGAGAATTCAAGCAGGAAAATTCATCTCGTTATAGGTATATATAGATGTGTTTAATTTTCCATTTGAATGATACTGTGAAGCAGAATGCCTCATGCACGTCTCTGTGTATTGTGTAGTAAAGGCTCTAGTGTGTACCGTTGTTCCCCAGAGCTTTCATCATGACCTCCATCTGTGCAAACTCGTAGCTGTAATCCTGCTCGGACGAAGCCTCGCTGGCCGTCTCCACGTCGGCCTCCACGAAGCTCTCACGGGAACAATCCCTCTCCATCTCCTTTAAGCGGTCGCGCCGCTTGCGCTTCGGCAGGTTGATTCTGAGGACGACACGTTCACTCTGATGAACCTGTACATGTACAGGTGGACGCCTGGATGAGCAAATCTGCAGCTTACCTGAAGAAGTGGTTGTTTCCCCACAGGATGCGATCTCCGTGCCACAGGTGAACCTTGGAGTAGAGCATTGTGCCGTTCACGCAGGTCCTGTGCAGGAAAATAAGGTTAAAACATCACAATCAGAATTGAACACAACATTTGATTGGACGCAAAAAGTATTTAAAGGAACACGCCGACTTTTTGGGACTTTAGCTTATTCACCGTATCCCCCAGAGTTAGATAAGTCCATACATACCCTTCTCATCTCGGTGCGTGCCGTAACTCTGTCTGACGCACCCACCACTAGCCTAGCTTAGCACAATGACTGGAGGTAAACGGCTCCAGCTAGCATTCTGCTCCCAATAAGTGGCAAAATAATGCCAACTTCCAACTGCCTACTTCTGCGGGGTGATTTGCTCACAGCACCTGAGAAGCCCCGTGGTGAGGAGCAGAGAGTTCTCTCAGAGTTGGAGTAAATCACTCCGCAGAAGTAGCAGTGCTTCGCCTTCTGAGAATATAGTTCCCAGTATGTATACGGTTAGAAGATGGCTGTGTCTCATGTGACCTTGTTATTTGTACACGTTGTGACTATACAAATCACAACATGTAAATAGGAAAATGTTGGCGTTATTTTGTCACTTATTGGGAGCAGTATGCTAGCTGGAGCCATTTACCGCCAGTCTTTGTGCTAAGCTAGGCTAGCGGTGGGTGCGTCAGACAGAGTTACGGCACGCACGGAGATGAGAAGGGTATGTATGGACTTATCTAACACTGGGGGATACGGTGAATAAGCTAAAGTCCCAAAAATCGGCGTGTTCCTTTAAAACTCGCAAATAAGACAAAGGCACAAGACTGTGTTTCTGAATTCCTTAATGAGGGAATGAACATTCCATGAAGAATTGCAAACGACATGACAGAAAAAAACAGTGCAACATAAAAATGCATATATATTTATATATTTTAAATTGCAAAACATTCAGAATAATCAGTGTTGTTTTCATTAACTAAAACTGAAAACATTTACATTAATTTATATAAATAATAACAGACATTAGTTAGGCAACATTTCTAATTTTCGTTCAGTTTAATTTAAGTTGAATTGCTAAAACTGAAATAAAAATATGAATTAAGTGAAAAAATATAGTAAAAAAACAAAAACACCCATCAATTATACTATAACTGCAATTAAAGTGAAAATTACACAAAACAATAAGTGGTCTGAGTGTGTAAGGAGATCTAATTATGTCATTTGCAAAGCCTCATGTATTGTAAAACATTTTTGTCATTTTTAAACGCTTGGTTTTCTTTTTGCTAAATATATTTCTGTCTGTTGATTTTGGGGTAAAATGTGACCCAGAAAAAAATATTTTACTACTATTTTCTTCACAAATTCATATTCTATTATTTTCATTCATTTCTGTTGTTGTTGTTTGAACTGTATATCTGAATGCAAACACTATGGCGATACAAATGAAAAATATTTGTCATGCTAATAAACAGCCGGACGTGTGTCTCACCTGGCGTTCTCCAGCGGCGTGAGCGTGACGTCTCCATCAGTCGTGATGTCCAGCACACAGTGCTCAGACTGAATCCCGATGCCGAACAGCTGGATGTCCTGAGATGTGTCGGCACCCACACGCGTGTGATCCTGAACACAGAGAAGAACACACACATCTCACACGTGAGCCGCTCGAAACTACACAGCACCACAGCTGTAGGTTATGATGATAACCCTGTTCTGAAACATAGAGAAGCTGTCTACATAGGGAGCCTTTTAAGGCATCAAATGCATTGTGACCATAACCCTGCCACAAATAACACACGTCCAGATCGTCTTCACATTATTCAAAGGACAAAATAACAACCATCAAAGGAAGGAGTAAAGAGGGCTGTGTTTTCACACATGTGGGCTCAGTTACACACACATTGCTCTTCCAGGGGACGTTGTTTATGCCCACAGCTGCACTATTCCCTTCACATTAACATGCTAATTCAGCATTGGTATGCCAAGCCGACTGGAGGCGGCAGACAAAGGCCTGTTGTTGGTGCAGTCGAGGTCTGGCTGCTGTTCTCACAGGTCTCGATCAGCGCTCAGGGACGCTAGTACCTGCAGACGCACCTCGAACGACAGCGTTGACAGCCACGCTTCGACCTAACGAAGATTGAATCCAATCAAATATGGATGCAACATTTTTTTATTGCAGTCGTGCTTTGCATAGAGTGTGTAGTGAAAGTACTGTAGTTAGTATATTTTACTTTCATACATCTTTCTTTAGTGTGTAATGTTGCTGTTTGATCATGAAAAGGTCTGCAAATTTACGAAGCACAAAGTCCCTCCAGCGGGAGTTATTCTCTATATCAGTGTCACTGTTTCTGAACTCCCTGAAACGCCTCCATTGGAGTCTTTAGTTTTCTTCTGGGAACAAACACGTCACAATATTCCTCATTTTAAGAATTCCCGCCCAAGACATATGTAAAATAAAGGGGCGGGGCCTGGTTGAGTTAGTTAGTAGTGTGTTGAAACTTGTGGTTATGGTAAGGGGCAGAACATTTTTCAAATGCACTTGAAGCAGTTGACCAATCACAACACAAAGATCCAGCTGACTAATCAGAGCCCATTGTGCTTTTCAGAAGGAGGGGCTTCATAGAGACAGGAACTAAACAGGGCGTTACTGACAGACTGGGAAGAGAGAACATAATGTTTATTGAACATTTAAAGGGGTGGTTGATTATGATTTCACTTTTCTAACTTTAGTTAGTGTGTAATGTTGCTGTTTGAGTTACAACGCTCAAAGTTCAAAGCAAAGGGAGATATTTGCTTTTAAAGAAATCGCTTTTTAAGGACTACAACAAACGGCTGGTAGGAACTACACCACATTCCTCCCGGGTTAGTGACATCACAAACTCTAGAATTTACATAAACCCCGCCCCCTGAACACGATTTATAGATTATCATGACAGAATATGCTAATCAAGGACTAGAAGATAACTACACATAAGCTACATAAATTCATCAACTACTAACCATTCAGAAATGTCCTGTTGCGTCTACATGTTGTCACTTCTCTCCATCATTGTCTGAATCCGGTTTGAACATAAAAGGCTAAAAGTTTTTTTTTAATTTCCAGTGCATATCTGTGTGAGTGCAAGCTGTTGAAGCTCCACCCCCTGTGCCGGGAGCAGCAGCTCATTTGCATTTAAAGGAACAAACACAAAACGGTGCGTTTTTGCTCACCCTCAAAAAGTGACAATTTAAACATGCTATATAAAAATATCTGTGGGGTATTTTGAGCTAAAACTTCACATACACACTCTGGGGACATCAAAGACTTATTTTACATCTTGTGGAAAGGGCATTATACCACCCCTTTAAGAATGAAAACCTATTCTAACAGAGCCCAAAAACTAAATCAAGACTTTCAAAAAGGGGCCCCTATTATTTTGTCCATTAAAAATATTTTTATTTATTGTCACTCAGTCCTTATGTGTCCCTTGAGATGCTTCAAAAATAAAAGAGCGTCAGGATTCCTTGCAGCCCTCATGCAAGCGTCCAATGGAAATGAATGAGCAAAAGTAGATGCAAACCTCACTAATTACGTCTCAATGTGCAATCAATGTACCTTCAGGTAGTAAACCAGAAGTTCATTAAGTGCAGGATCAGCGTTCAGGTTGACCAGGAAGCATTTGTCCTCTCCGACCTTGATCCCTGATGACTCCAGAGAGATTCCCATGCTCTCCAGCTGCTTCTGACGATCCTGCAGAGACCAATGACAGCTGTCAATCAAATCCCACATGTTCTGTGAGACTGTTATCGCTCAAATGTGCTCTTTCCTTTGGTTTATTTAATTTAAATATCCTCTTTGTCTCAGATATTTTATACGTCCTAAATTTAGACGAGAATTTGACAAAAAAAATTGCGTTTATTGAAATCATTCTTGACAGCAAAAGTTCTCCATTTCATCTCAGTCTAGGAGAAACGACAGATATTTCAGATAACTCATTTGAGATATCTTTTCTAAGAGAAATTGAGCAACAATAAACTTTTCATTTCATTCTGCACAGCTGCACATTGACAACATCGAAACATGCAAATGGGTGTGTGCGTGTGTGTGGTCCTGGTAAACCCTACATTGGTAATTCCAGAATAGTATAGTAATACCAGCAGCTTTTGACCTTGTGGGGACATTTTTGGTCCCCATTAGGAAAACGGCTTATGAATCATGTTTTTTGAAAATGCAAAAATGCAGAACATTTTCTGTGATGGGTAGGTTTAGTGTAAGGGGAGAGAATATACAGTTTGTACAGCATAAAAACCATTATGTATATGGAAAGTCCCCATTAAACATGAAAACCCAACGTGTGTGTGTGTGTGTGTGTGTGTGTGTGTGTGTGTGTGTGTGTGTGTCACCTGTGCAATCTCCTCCGTTTTCCGGAGTTTCTCTTCCCAGGTGACCGTCATTTCCTGAATGAGCTTCTCCGACTCATGGAGTTTCTCCTTCAGCTCAGGAGCCTTCAGAGACTGACAAATACAACATAACAAACGTTATCATTAAAAGTTACGAGTCTAAACATCTCCTCATCAGTGTTATTTTAGTATCATCCATATGTTATTATAATTTTTACTAATATTTAGAATAGTTTTTTCCAAATTCACTTTAAGTTTAATTTTAATTATTATTATACATTTTTTTAAATATATCTATATTGTTTTTATTGATTTTTATTTAGGTTTTTGTTAAGAGTTATTTTACTAATAATTGTACTAATATTTTGTAGTTTTTTATTTTTCATACCGGTATTCATAGTTTTATTTGTTTTTATTTCAGTTTTTGTTTGTATTATTTTAGTACTTCAACGAACTATTTTAGCTGAAATAAAATAAGTTAAAATGTAGTAGACATTAATAACCCTGTTCCTCAAAGGGTTTAACACCGGCTCTGTTCTAAAACCTAATGAAGCTGTCTACATAGGGAGCATTTTAAGGCATCAGAGGCATGCATGCCTTCTAAGATATCTTGTTTTATCCAGTATCGCTTGCATCCTTAGCATGAAGGCAATTACAGAACGCATTGAGAGGAAAAAAAGTTGCTGGAGAATGCAGGAAAACTGTCTATATACTGTACACATTTAATTTGCACAAAACAAAAAAGCATTATTAAAAATAGACTGTTTCACTATAGACTGATGCTAGGGGTTCCTGAAAAAGTTTAGAGAAACAGTGTAAAAAAAAGTTAAAATAAATAAACTAAAACTACTTTAATGTAAATAAATTAAAATCAAATCAAATAAATAATGTAGCTAACAGTATAGTACTGTAGCGAGTAGAAAAAACATATCTTCCAAATAATATTTTACACATTAATAATATAAATTTTTCACAGCAAAAATATATAGCTTCCTTTTAATTTTTAGGATGGATGTCCCTCGCACAAGGATGATCATATTTGTAGGTGCATGGCATCTAAAAGATAGAAAACCCCTGTGTCAGAGATTCTTCTGATAATCTCCCATGAGTCTCTGCTCACCTCAGCCTGAGAGAGCTGCACTTTCAGCTTCTCCACCTCCTCCCGGAGCTCCCTGATGATGCGGGCGTTGGGATCCTCATTGACCACGGCGTGGTTCACGATTCTCTTCGCTCGGTCGGCGTACCGCAGCGTCGACAGCGTCTCCTCGTAGTTGTCAGCGGCCGGGCTGATGGTGGCGATCATGGCCGTCTTACTGTTGCCACCGAGATTGTCCTGTAGAAGTAGAGAGTTCAGGAACTGAAAACTCCATTCATTTCTCCATAGGGAAATAGATTTTTACTTATAAACCTTTGATTTTTTTTACTTATAGCCTTAATGTGAGCAGCCGATGATATATAACGGTGCTGAAGCTGTAAGCCCACATTATTTCAACTTATTTTTTAAAGTTATCATGTTTAACAGCTGAATTCATGGTGAAAAACTACATTACCCATAATGCTGTGCAGAAAATTCCACAAATCAGAGAGTCCGGACAAGCAAATTGCGCTAAAAGAGCTCTTTACACCCATAAAACACCACAAATTATGTAATCAAGTCACTCTCAAAACACTTAAATGTATTAAACTACTGAAAATGTGGGAGGGTACAAATGCACGCTCTAGAAGAAAAAAAGTCTGAGTTTGAGGGACAACGGATCCGTGACAAATGTATTATTGACATCAGCTGTCAGGCCAGTAGTTGGCGATGTCAATATTTTAAAGGGGTGGTTGATTATGATTTCACTTTTCTAACTTTAGTTAGTGTGTAATGTTGCTGGTTGAGCATAAACAACACCTGCAAAGTTACAACGCTCACAGTTTAAAGCAAAGGGAGATATTTACTTTTAAAGAAATAGCTTTTTAAGGACTACAACAAACGGCTGGTAGGGACTACACAACATTCCTCCCGGGTTAGTGACATCACCAACCCTAAAATTTACATAAACCCCGCCCCCAGAACACGATTTATAGATTATCAAGACAGAATATGCTAATTAAGGACTAGAAGATAACTACACATAAGCTACATAAATTCACCAACTAACCATTCAGAAATATTGTCTACATGTTGTCACTTCTTCTAGAGTCTCTCCATTATTGTCTGAATCCGGTTTGAACATAAAGGGCTAAAAGTTTTTGAAATTTTAAGTGCATGTGTGTGTGAGGTAAAAGGACACAAGCTGTTGTAGCTCCGCCCTGTGCCGGGAGCAGCAGCTCATTTGCATTAAAGGAACAGACACAAAACGGTGTGTTTTTGCTCACCCTCAAAAATGTACAATTTGAACATGCTATATAAAAATATCTGTGGGGTATTTTGAGCTAAAACTTCACATACACACTCTGGGGACATTAAAGACTTATTTTACATCTTGTGAAAAGGGCATTATACCACCCATTTAAAGAAAAACATGCGCATGACGTCAACGTTTTCACAACGATGGAGACGATGACGGTATCATTTGCAAAAACCTGCACTTTGAAAGCCGCTTTCAAAAGTTTGCATCTTCAGGCCCCATTGACGCGTACATGAATGGCCAAAACGCATAAGAACTTCTCAGTTTTTAGCAGAAAACGGTGTCATGTGAGTTGGATTCCCCTGGGCTTTTGGGTCTATTGAACGAGCAGCTCTGACAGACGTACTAACCTTGAGCAGCCACGTCAGCACTGAGTCTCTGTACGGCACAAACTTGCTCTTGCCTTTCCCTGCACACTGATCAGCCAGAGCAGAGATCACACAGCCCAGCGTGGTCAGAGACCTGGACACACAGAAAACACCAGACAAACATCACAGACTCATTAAAGGGAGGGGCGGAAATAGAGCTGCATGGTTAGCTGATTTTTATATGATTGTATTTTTAATTTTTTCAATTAAAGTAGGGATTCCCAAACTTATAGACCGAATAAGTAGTTTTATAGACCCAAACTATATGGATAGTGGTCACATGACATGCAGGTAATCACACATTTTTTTAGTAAGTGCTATTTTTTATTGTTTTTAAATTCAAATGATTAATTTTAATTCAACATTTTTATGATTTATACATTCTTAGTTTTGTTATTGTATTTATTTTTTTATTTTTTATTTTAATTCTCCATTTTTAAGATTTATTAAATTCTTAAGTGTTTTATTTTTCAATAATTTATTTTAATTTGTCATTTTTTTATTTAATAAACTTTTAGTTGGTATTTTTCTTTGTTTTTATTTTTAAAAAACTTGACATTTCATGATTTAATTAATGTTTAGATAGTATTTTAATTTTAATTGTTTTTATTTTTAAATTATTTATTTTAATTCACCATTTTTATGATTTAATAAATTTAATAAAGTGTTTTATATTTAAATTATTTATTTTAATTTGTCATTATTTAATTATCTTTTAGTTAGCATTTTCCTTTGTTTTTATTTTTAAATTATTTATATTAACTTGATATTTTGATTAATGTTTAGTTAGTATTTTATTTTAATTGTTTTTATTTTTAAATTATTTATTTTAATTCAACATTTTTATTATTTAACAAATTCTTATTAGGTGTTTTATTCTGATTGTTTTTATTTTAATTTGTTTATTTTAATTTGACATTTTTATGATTAAATAATAATAAAATGTGTATTATTTAGATTTTTTTTATAAATGGTTTTTTTTTTTTTGTTATTTTAATTTGACATTTTTACGATTTAATTCATTATTAATTTTTCTATCAACTCACTCCTGTTTTGGAAACCCTATATTAGAGGATCCATATTTTTAATATAGCATCCATTAACCTTCCATTTGAAGATGCTCTTATTCATGTAGGTTTGTAAAGACGCCTGCTTTATTCTCTTCTTTATTCGTTTTGTTGATCTTATCCTTTATTCTTTCATCCTGGCTTAAGTTCCCAGACTGCATACTACAAACTGTCGACCTATTATTGTTTTTTCAATCATTATAGGCAAGTGGCACATTTCCTCTTAAAGGTCAAGAGTGCTCTTGTCTGACCTGTTGATGTTGCTTCCTTCCTTCAGTCTCTCTCCCGCAGCTCCAGTCTTGGACACGCGCTCGCTGCCGGCCAGATCAACCAGACTTATCTTGCTTACTTTCTCTCCAGAATTCTGCGTTCGCACACAAACACAGACATAAAAGCAAGTATTACAATCAACAACTTCCTAAATCAGCACAATTCAGCCCAACATGTGTCTGGTATAGATCAGGGGCCGGTTTCACAAAGATAGACTTTGACTATGGCTTAGATATAGTAGATAGTCAGACTTCAGATAGACATCTAAATCAGACTGTTGCAAAAAGCACTTAAGACTCTGACTATCTTAGGTAGGACTACACTGCAATGCATTCTGGGTAAAATAAGACACTTTTCAAAACAAAAAACATGGCGGATCGAGTAAGCGCATTCAGCCGCTCAGTGCAGTTTACCCCAGCGGAGAATATGTGTTTGTTGGAGGAGTATAACAGTTACAAGGACATTTTACTTGGGAAATTTAGCGGAGAATGTAGTAACAAGAAGAAATGTTTCAATTATGAGCCATTTTCCCTTTTCTTTTGGCTGTTTGTAATGTAACTGATTGTTACTGCTGGTTGCCAAGGTAACAGAGTCTTAGACCTTAGACCAGAGTCTTTATTTTTGTGAAACAGTCTAACTTGCATTAGACTAGTCTATGAGCACATTTTAGACTTGTCTAACACTATAGGTCTAAAATAGCTTTGTGAAACCGGCCCCAGGGTCCAAAATGAACACTTGCCACGCATTAACTGACTATAAAACGTCATTAGGAACTGCAAACAAAGTTACTGCATTATTTAAATCATATTTAATAATGATAATCTGATGTCAGTGATGTGATCTGCTATGACATTTGAAGTGAAGTTAGGATGAATGATGTGTTTTTGTGACAGATGAGAGATGAAGACTGACTCATATACAGTAGTGGCCAAAAGTCATGTTCAGCCGAAATCTTCACCCTTTATTCGAATTATTACAAATTTGTTAAAGATTTTGTAATCATATTGCATAATTGTGCTTGAAGTCAATTGTTTTATTTGTGATAACGCAATGAAACATGCCAAATTTTGCAGACTTAATTTCTTTTATACAAAGAAATTATGAACACATGCAAAAACAAGAGAGAACGTACCAAATATTAATAACTGATTATGTTGTAGTCAATCTGTGCTTTTTCCAGTGAGCTTTTTGTTTTTCTATGCATTTGTTTGCATAGTAAAATAAAACCTGTAGCTGTAGTTTGTGATTTTTGCCAAATCATTTTGTCAGATAAATATTATAATCAAGTTTAGTGTTTTGTTTTTCCCTCATATTCAAAATATAAAAAAAAAAATAACAATATTTTCCTCATATTTCGCTGGTTTAATCAAACTTGTAGGGTCATTAAAAACAAATCTCCCCTCCGGACATCACTTTTGCCCACTATGTGAAAAACTAATAAACTAAACTGATTAATTATTTGTTTATCATTAGGGACAAAATATACTGTAATAGAATCAGCGGAAGCTTCATTTCCCATATATCTGCACAATTTCAAATGGATAACCGTGATTGAGTGAACCACCGACCCCCGACTGCAGGTCGTAGAGTGTCTGCGTGACGATGACGCTGAAGACGGCGTGCGAGCGACTGCTCTCCTCGTTCATGTTGGTGGCGGCTACAGTGCGGGATTTGTTCCCCTCCGACATCAGAGATTCAATGTCCTGTGTTGGTGGGAAATGAGAGAAAACACGCAAATAAATTGCAAACATCTTTTCAACAGGGAACGTTCTCAGAACTTTGGCTAATGTTCTGGAAAGGTTCTCTCATAGTTATGAACAAACGTTCTTCCAGTAACATTAAAGGGTAACCCTCGCCAAAATTGAACCTAGGCTCTTTTTGTTAATCTGCCCGAGTCAAACTTTCGTGTAAAAGCAGAATTAGAACGGAAACGCCACTTTTAAGTTTGACCGCATTTTCGTTTTAGGTCAAAATGCCTTTTGAATGGGAGTGCTTGGGGCGCTACTATGATAGCATCAAAATCGCTCTTTTTAAAACACTAAGAAGGCTCGACACAACATGAAACTTTGCTGGAAGTATCACCAGGGGCTCTACACATGAACTCCAGCACTGAGAACATTGTTTGTGTACACAGAGTTTACTAAAAAGAAAGATTTTGACTCACTTTATCAGTTAGTGTTTCCGGTGGCTGGAATTTTGTCAGTCAAAAGTAGTCGATCTCCGAATGCAACGTAACATTAGGAGAGTAAAGATGGAAAGCTCCTAAAGCTTGTTTCCATATAAATTCACGGATACTTTTTTTCAATCTAAGTTATCATGCTTTTCTTTGAAATTACAAGTTCATGACATTTCCTCATATGGAGTCAGTTCATTATGTTGCATTCGGAGATCGACTACGGAGATCGATCTACTCGGGTAGATTAACAAAAAGATAATCAATTTTGGCGAGAGTTACCCTTTAAAATAATGTTCCTTTAAAGTTATCTGGTCTTTAATAATGTTCTCATAATGCTAGCACAAAAACTTTATTTATACATTGCTCATAAAATGCTTTTTTCTGAAACTTTTTTTAATGTTACTACTTGTTTCAGAATGTTTATAGAACATTGAAAAGTAACATTCTGATAATGTTTGCAAAATTCTAAAATGGAATGTTGCCTTGACGTTCGCATAACCAAGAAAAAGCATTTTTTAAGGGCCGTTTTGTAAAATGTCACATAGGTCAGTGTAAGCGGAAAGAGTGAAAATTACATTTCTAATCCACATCAAAATGTGATTTGGTCTGTCATTTAACTTTTTTTTTCTTGCTGTTCCGAACAACAAGGAACTTTGCTTGTCTGAATAAAGCCTATATGACACTGTCAGGGACAGACAAAGGCCTCCTACAGAAGTTCGAGAGAAACACCTCAAACAAAGATGAAACTTTAATGTAACATTGAAACAACTGAGACTTTCATGAATCTCCTGAGGTAATATTTCAGGAGAAAATATGATGTTCACCTCGAAGCTCATCACAGCCAGCTGAGAGAGCCCGTCCACATACGGACCCAGGACTTTATGTTCCCTGACCTTCAGAGACTGTCTGCTCCTGTACGCAAGGAAGAGAAGAAATGTGAGAAAATACCATTACAGTTTCATTAGCCCTTTATTAAAGGTCCCTTCCCTAGACGCCGATCCACAATCTTCCTCTGGTTTGAGCCTCTTGAAAGTATCTTCTGTGTTTTGCGATTAGAGCATGTAATTTATATATATTTATATACGATTTATTAAATAAATATAATTTACTTTAATTATAAATAGATATATTTTAATTATATATATATATATATATATATATATATATATATATATATAAAACAAAACAAAAATAGAAAATTATAAAATTTAAAGATTAATTTTTTTTAAATAATAAATAATAATAATTTATAAAAGGCAAAAATACAAATCTGAATTGAAAATGCAAAGTATAAAACTGTAAAGAAAAACCTTAATTGTGCTATATATGCATAATGTGCCATAAAAAACAGGACAATAAATAATTTACTAATAAAATTGTAAGGAATAATACATTTTAAACAATATGCTGTAAATAGTACAGGAGAAAACAATAATAAAAAAATAAAGATAAAAAATTTAAATAAATAATAAATAAATAAATATATAAAAATAGAAGATGTAAAGCATAAAATTATAACAATTTTTTTTTTTAACATTTCTAAAAGTTAAACTAAAAAAACAAAATGAACATTTAAAGCAGGACATGACAAATTTTGCTAATGAAATTATAACTATTAATTAATACAAACATTGTAACAAAATAAGAAAACAATAAAAAAAATGTAAGTAATGTATGTATAAAATGTAAAAATTAGGGACAAATGAAAAACAGAATTGAAAATGTAAAGAATAAAATTGTAACAAAAAAAACCATCAAAAAAAATAATAATAAGGCCATAAAGTTGTAAAAATAGGACATGAAATAATTTACTAATTAAATTATAACTATTAATAAAATTTTATATATAGCACAAAAATGTAAAATATAAAAACTGTAACATAAAAAAAAGAAAAACTTGATCAATTTAAATGTAAAAAATAATTGAAATTTTGTAAAGCCATAAAAAATAGGAAGTGATGTACTTTAAGTTGAGTGTGAAAACCAGTGCTGTAAACTCTCACTAGATGGTGCAGACGCGCGTGTGTGTGTCTGTGACAGATCAATGACTGTGAACAACCTTCACACAGCCTAAACACAGCTTCTGTGGATCCTGTAAATGTGATTCTCCACACCTGTGTGAACTTGAGGAGAGCTGAGAACTTTCTGTGCCCACTGTATGTTATGAATCCGCTCACCCTTTGGGATCCAGCAGGTCTCGGACTTTTTCATTGTAGATCTCCATGAACGAGACCTCCACCTTGAAGGAATGGGCCTCGTTCTGCTCTTTGGAGACCCTCTCAAACAGCGAGCAGCAGAGTCTCGGGATCAGGCCTGGCTGCTCTCCATTGCCCATCATTGAGAAGGATTTCCCAGAGCCTGCCAGACCACCAACACAACGTTTCAAAGGTTAGAAGACATTCTGTCACCCAGCAGGCGTGTTCGCACACGTCAGCCCGCATGTAAAGCTTGTGTTGGAGGACAAAACGCCGGTCTGAGAACTAGGACAGGAAGGCAGAGGAAAGACAGACACTGAGCGATTCAACACAACAGTAATGATTGGAAACGCAGAAGCTTCCTGTTCATGAACGCTGAAACATCAGGTTGTTCAATTATTCAATGTATTCTGCTTTTACAGATTTGAACATTGAAAAAAACTAGTTTTTTCATTACAGATAATTTTCATCTGATGTGCATGGTCAAGAATAAATTAAAATAATAAAAAATAATACAATAAAAAAATATATTATTTTAAAATAATTTAAAAATCTGAAATAAATCTTAAAGAACCGAAACAAAGGAAAAATATTTTTTTTTATAATTATTATTTATGTAATAAAAAAATAAGATTCAATATTTTTCTATTGTTTGTTTAATGCTTTTTGTCTTAAATGTTTAGACTAAAAGTAGAAAAAGATAAATTGTCAAAAAAAAAATTTACATAAAAATCATCAATTAAATATAAATAAATATGTTTTATAATATATCTATATTTTATATATCTATATTTTTTGTTTATACAAAGAAAAAAATTCAGGTTGAATCTTGTTACTTTATGACGCTTACTTTATGAATTTTCTTAGAACTAACTAGAAATAATTATTTAAAAAGAAAATGATAATTGAGAATAGTACGAATTTGAAGAGAAAATGTGCTTTAATTGTCATTAAAAAATGCGCCAAAAAAATACATAAAAATATGTTGGCATGAAATGTGACCTGGACATGTTTTTGTGACATTCATCAGTCCACCGTAAAACAAGGTGAAACGGGTCGGGGAATTCCTAGTTGTGTGATTTTATAGTGTGAAACATATATAGTTATGTCTCGCAGGGCTCTTTTATGCTCTCATGCCAATAAATGAGCATCTATTCATGTCTTTCAATGAAACGGATGTCACTATCAGCAACAAAAAAGCACCTTTACAAAAGATCATATATAGTTTCCTCTGTGTTTCTCTCTGTAACAGTACCTGTTTGTCCATAGGCAAAAATGCAGGCGTTGTATCCTTGAAATGCGTTTTCAAGTATTCCCTCCCCAAGGCACTTGAACACGACCTCCTGACCTGCAAGACAAATACATGAAACCATGAAAACCACAACATTAAAGGGGTGGTTGAATATGATTTCACTTTTCTAACTTTAGTTTAGTGTGTAATGTTGCTGTTTGAGCATAAACAACATCTGCAGAGTTACGACGCTCAAAGCTCAAAGGCAAACGGCTGGCTGGGACTACACCACATTCCTCCCGGGTTAGTGACATCACCAACCCTAAAAGTTGCATAAACCCCGCCCCCTGAACGCGATTTATAGATTATCAAGACAGAATATGCTAATCAATGAGTAGAAGATAACTACACATAAGCTACATAAATTCAACAACTAACCATTCAGAAATGTTGTCTACATGTTGTCACTTCTTCTTTTGAGTCTCTCCATCTTTCTGACTTCGGTTTGAACATAAAAGGCTAAAAGTTTTGGAAATTTTCAGTGCCTGTGTGTGTGAGGTAAAAGGACACAAGCTGTTGAAGCTCCGCCCCCTGTGTGCCGAGAGCAGAAGCTAATTTGCATTTAAAGAAACAGACACAAAACGGTGCGTTTTTGCTCACCCTCAAAAAGTGACAACTTTAACATGCTATATAAAAATATCTGTGGGGTATTTTGAGCTAAAACTTCACACACACACTCTGGGGACATTTACATCTTGTGAAAAGGGCATTATACCACCCCTAACAACATCTTCTCGCTCTGATCTCCATACTGTACAAGAAGGAACAATTCACCGCTGAGCAACAAAGGGATCTCCACATTTCTCATTTCCTTTCCTCTAAAAAGAAATCCCTCGAGCCCTCCCACAAAAACCTCCAAAATAAGCGGTGTGAATGCGGAAAAGGGCCGCATGACGTGTTCGTGCTTCGGTGAGGCCGAGATGCACAGTTCTCCACATTCATGGTGAATCAGCCAGCTGTGCAGAGAGCTAAATAAAGACGGACCTCAAGCGCTTTCATCCGCACAAACCGCCTGTTGTTTCTGAGCACCAATGCAGCGCGTGCAGTTCATGCACAGGAACCCAAATGCTCGTCACACAATGTGTCTGAACAGCGGTGGGACATCTGATGCATGAAACCCTTCAGACTGGAGATCTTTTGTTGATCGTCACAACTCATTAACCCTGTTTAAGTGACGGGTAATCGGGCAATAAGCAATTACCTTTTCCATTCACTTTTTATCACAGATAGAGAGAGAATTTATAAAGCTGAACATAAACTTACTTTGATGTTAAACATCCTCATCTCACTATAAGACAAACTCTGAATGTTCAAAATGAAAACTAACACTGAACTAAAACTACAATTGAAATGAACACTTTACAATAAGGTCTCATTATGCATTTACTAACATTAGCCAACAATGAGCAATACTTTTGTTACAGTATTTATTAATCTTTGCTGACATTAGTTAATACAAATAAAGCTGTTCATTGATCAGCTCAGAATCATTAAATAATATCAAGATACAATTTTTGGATTTTAATAATGTATCAGTAAATGTTGAAATTAACATGAACTAAGATTAATAAATGCTTTACAAATATTTTTCATTATAAGTCAGTTAACTAATGTAGTTTACTAATGGAACCTTATTGTAAAGTGTTACCAATAAATTAAACTAGTAAAATAGCAGTATTTAAATCCAAAATATTAATAAAAACTAAAATAGTAGATAAATACTAAAACATCACTGTGACAGACTCCGTCTAAAGTAAACTTTATTCAACTTTATTAATTCCATGAGAGAAATTTCTAAGCCAGAATGCTCAAATAAAAATGTAGATATATTCACATAATAAAAACAAATTAATAAGCCACCTATCAAAAAGACATTAATAATAAATAAAAAAACAGAGGAAAAAAGGTACTGCCCAAAAAAATATATGAGCAATTTACATCAGTCAATAAAAACTAAAAAAATTGCTGTAAATTGAATGATGGAATTTAATATATAAATACCCAAAGCATCAAGTTAATTTGATTTTATAGCGCTTGTGAAAAAGCAGAAAAAATAGGAATTTCCCAAAGCATCCATCATTAATTTGACTGTACAGGCCTGTATAAAACCCTGTAACTGCACATTATCCTTCCTAAAAGACTTTAATAACCAGTGTGTCTGTGTGAGTCAACATCACACTCACTCACACTTATATCCATTAGACTGTAAGATTGAAAGATGAAAGAACCAGATCCATGTAAGAACATGTTTGCAAAGTCATTCGTTTGTCAGCCAGGCTTTATTTTGGCAGACTTAAACAGAGAGACCTGACTGGAGGAACCATGTCAATGTGCGGCATTATAGTGTGGGGTTTCAGATGAATTCAGACAGATCCTTCACTGACAATAACAAAAACAACACTGAGCAGAAATAAATATTCAACTTTGTTTTCTGCGTTATGTCTGATCTCCAGTTTTGCGTGTAATATGCATCAGACGGTCAGTGAACACCACAGCATAACCAGTACCAGGCCTAAACTAGCCTGGACCAGCATGAGGATTTAGTGTGATCCCAGCTGCTTTTCTCAGACCCCACCCTGGGAACGGCACATCGTGTGTCCGTGTTACTTCCAGGGCTTTCCATATTACAATAGCAAAAATAATCCATAATTATTATGCAGGTGTGACTCTATCGAGCACAGTGAGGGGGAAAGGGATTCTGTGTGGACGTGTTAAAGAGTGACTCACCGGCGTACTTCGGGATGTTGGACTCATCCATGGACCAGAAGCAGTGGTCGAAGGCAAACACCTGCAGAGACAGAGAGAGATGCATGATATAACACGCTCCTCATGATGCTGGTCAGGCCTCAGACAGACAAAAGAAGACTTCATGTGTTTTATACCTGACACACACACACACACACGGAGAACATGATTCTGCTTGTCTTGAACACACTGAGTGAATGAGAATAGGAAAACAGCCCTCATCATCACTATTTTATGGCACTATTAAAAGAAAAAGTTCTATACAGAAACGTGAATAGAAACTTTTTGGGGTTCCTATCATGGGATAAGTTTATGGATTTAGTTTTAAAGGAACACGCCGACTTTTTGGGACTTTAGCTTATTCAACGTATCCCCCAGAGTTAGATAAGTCCACATATAACCTTCTCATCTCCGTGCGTGCCGTAACTCTGTCTGACGCACCCACCGCTAGCCTAGCTTAGCACAAAGACTGGAGGTAAATGGCTCCAGCTAGCATATACTGCACCCAATAAGTGACAAAATAATGCCAACATTTTCCTATTTACATGTTGTGATTTGTATAGTCACAGCGTGTACACATAACAAGGTCACATGAGACACAGCCATCTTCTAACCGTATACATACTGGGAACTATACGTGGGAGTTACGGCACGCACGGAGATGAGAAGGGTATGTATGGACTTATCTAACTCTGGGGGATACGGTGAATAATCTAAAGTCCCAAAAAGTCAGCGTGTTCCTTTAATTGATTTAGTTTTAATACAATTTTATGAATTAAGCAGCTCGTAAACATACTTTATCACTAGAAAACAGAAAAAAAATCGAATAACCTGTTAAAAATGAAAGTATTATGCAATCATTTAAGACATTTTTCATTATATAGAAATTTTTTGGCATAAAGGCTTCGAACCTTAGGGTTCTATGTAGAACCTCATTGGTCAGTTGGTCAAATATATATATATATATATATATATATATATATATATATAAAACATAACATAACACTCTTACTATTCCCAATAGATATAATCAAGTGCTATCCTCTCTTTTATCACTAAATATCCTGTTTCACTCACTACATAATACATCACATTATGGAAGTAAAATAGGTTGCAAAATGGATTTCATATTGACTTTTATATTCATTCCTGTAGCTCAAACAGTCGATCACTGTACTTGCAACACCAAGGTGAATGCATTAACTGATAAAGTGCATACCTTGAATGCAGTCACTTTGGATAAAAGCGTCTCTAAAATGCATGAATATAAATATACATGTTTATCCAAGACAGAACCAGATTAAATGGAAATGTTTCTCCTGAGAAAAAGTCCCTATTAATCTCACACATCTCCTTCCTCAGTTCACAATTTGTACTTTGCACCTAAAGTCTGTGATCAAAAGAGATCTCTATATGAACTCAAACATTTCTCATTCATTATTTTTATTTTTTTAAGATTATTGGATGTATATATATCCATTTAAATACTATTTCAGTCTTTTTACTTCAAAATGTTATGTTTAGTTCAGTCATGTGTAATTAATTGTGAAATTTACTAGCGACTTCTGAGTGAAAATTGTCTCTACACCAAATGTTTTTTTGTAGTGTAGTCTGGTTTAATTTCTCATAAGGCATTTCACAAGAAACCAGCTTAAACTTAAATTAAACATATTTAAAAAAGTCTCCTGAGCAACATCTGAGCAGTGAAACGCTCCTGAGAAACATTCTTACGGTGCTTGTGTACAGCAACAGTCTTCGTGAAGACACAGTTAATTAGATACATAAATCTGGAGACAGTGGAATAAATTCCTGCTTTGGTGACACATGTTTCCAGAGCGACCGGCCCTGCGGATCCGTACGGGAGCAGGGATACAAGCCTGCTAGTAAGAGTTTCCCTTATCTCACATCCTGAACAATGCAGAATTGTTAATGCATAAACTATTTTCGCCCTAGTTTTGCAATAAAATATCTAACGGTTCTTTAAGTAGATACATTTCCCTGAAAACCAATGTTGTTTAAGATATTAAAGGCGACCTATTATGCCATTTTTCAAATTCTTGATGTTGTTTTTGGTCTCTACTGAAAAGTTTATCATGCTTGAATGTTCAAAACACATTATTTTTCACATTGTTGCAGCTCCTCTCTTCCCAGTCTGTCAGTAACACCCTGTTTAGTTCCTGTCTCTATGAAGCCCCTCCTTCTGAAAAGCACAATGTGCTCTGATTGGTCGGCTGGATCAGTGTGTTGTGATTGGTCGAGCGCTTCGAGCGTGTTTGGGAAATGTCCCGCCCCTTTTACCATAACCGCCAGTTTCAACACAATACAAAAGTAACTCAACCAGGTTTCGACCCCTTTATTTAGCATATGCCTTGGGAGGGAATTATTTAAATGAGGAATATTGCGACGTGTTCGTTCCCGGAAGAAAACTTAAGACTACAATCGAGGCGTTTTTTCATGCTCAAACAGCAACATTACACACTAAAGACAGTTGAAAATGTTAAAAAGCATAGCAGGACCCCTTTAAGGCCCAGATTACTGTATGTGTTTTATATAAGTCTATACAGTCTTGTTCCAAATTCAACAAAATCCTCCAATGTATTTAGAGGATTTAAAGGGTGCAAAATAGGGTTTTTGTAGCGATACAATAGAAGAACTTTGGGACTAGCAGTTCATAGCAATTCAGATTAATTTTTTTTGTGTGTGTGAAGAACATTTTAATAATCTAAAGAACCTTTTTCCACTATTAAAAACCTTTTGTGGAATAAAAACCATAAATGCCAATACCTTTATTTTTCAGAGTGACTTTCTTAACTTTTAAATTCATATTGTTTCCATATTTTGACTGAATAAGAAAAGCGATCTTGGTAAAGGATGAGCTGTTTTACGTGTTTTGCAGTGATATAGTGCGACATGTTTTATGAGCGCATGAGTTTTCTCTCTCTCTCTCTCTCTGGAGATCACTGGGAAACAGACTCTCTCATCTGTAAAATCAGACTGACCCAAATGTTCTCTGATTAAGAACAGAGAGCCAAAACACTGGAAACACGCGTGAAGAACACTGGGCGTTCTCTGAACGTCAGTCTGAAGAGGAGGAAATAACAATAAATATCTCCAATTATCTGACCGGATGCACTTTTCTTTTTTCAAAAATAGTTCTGCAATTATTTATTCACTCAATTCAATTCAATATTTAAAAAAAAAATCAGAATTGCTTTCAGAGACGGACGGGTTGAATATAATTTTGACTATCTTGAATACAAGTGTATTGTAAACAAGTTTTCAAATTTATTGAAGTGTACGCGTTTATGTACGATTAATCAGCTGATATTTCACGGTCGGAGTTAATGCACAACCATTCAAAAGTTTGGTGTCAGTAAGAGTTTTAAATGTCTTTGAAAGAAGTCTCTTATGCTCAACAAGGCTGCATTTATTTGATCAGTAATAACAGTAAACACTGCGAAATATTATTACAATTTAAAATAAGGGGGTTTCTATTGTAATGTATTTAAAAGCGTAATTTATTCCTGTGATCAAAGCTGAGTTTTCAGCATCATTACTCCAGTCTTCGGTGTCACATGATCCTTCAGAAATCATTCTAATGTGATTATTTGATGCCCAAGAAAAATGTATTATAATATCAATGTTGAAAACTGTTGTGCTGCTTCATATTTTTGTGGAAAACTATGTTACATTTTCTTTTTCAGGATTCTTTCATGAATCGGGAGTTCAAAAGAACAGCATTTATTTTGAAATATAAATATTTTGTAACATTATAATTGTCTTTATTGTCACTTTTTTATCAATTGAATGCATCCCTGCTGAATAAAAGTATTAATTTCTTTAAAAAACAGCTATTCAGTAGTTCAGGCCAATAATCATTTCTGCTTATCCAGTAAACAGTAATGTTAGTCGTGTAATATCGCTGACTTCAGTGTTAAAGTGCAATCTATATCTATATCTATATATATAGTCTACATAATCTTATACGGAAAGGAGGAGAATTTGAATTAAAATTCATGTCAATAACTCCATTTAAATATGCATGGCACAGTTGTATAGACAGAGCCAGGTTTAACAGTTAGTGAATTCGGCACAGTGCATTTTGAGTAATTTCCTCTCTCTGTTCATTGGCGTAAGCGGAGAAACGCTTTCCAGTAATCGGCACTACGCTTCTGATTGGGTCACTGGTTGAAAAAAAGGGAAAAAGCTGGAATGGTGTTGCTCAGCATTAGTCTGCACTGCAGTCGGTCTGCCGGGCACAATGGCAGCGCTGCGTCTGCGAGCGAGAGAGGGAGACGAGCGCTGCAACAATGCAGCTTTGAATGTGTGCACACTGGCCCTGTGTGTCCCTCGCTGCCTCACACATTGTAGCTCTTTGTGGTTGTTCACGAGATCTTAGAGGCCTGACACATTCACACAGACGCTTATCCCCTTCTGATGACCCACCGGAAGGATGGAGGAGCTCAAATGCATCTTTGACTGCATGTGGAAACACTTTAATGTGAAAAGCGTGTTGTTAACCATGTAAATCCTGACATATGTCAGAAAAATCTCTGTTTTTGAAATGGGACAGTTTATTGAACCTTTAAACTAAAATATATTTGAAAAAAATTAAGTTTGCATATGTGTTTTTGATTGAGTATCATGTTTGACACATCAGGCTTTTATGGCTCATATAGTGTGATAAAGTTAGATTATGGAAAAAACTAACAGGCCCAAACTGAGCAAAAATATACAATTTGGTGCAGTTGCTCATATTAATATGGCCAAAAAGATGAAATATATGATATATTTATATTACAGACTACTTACATGAAATGCAATCTTAGTAAATTATATTTATTAAATGCTCAGTTTTATGATCAAAGCTCTGTAGTTATATAATGTACTGCAATCGAATGATGATTGAGATGAACAAATAAATATTCCTCCAAAGCCTGATGGATCATATTTGATACTCATATTTGAACATGATAAAAAAGATGTATGGATAATCAAGTAAACCTAGGATGAGACCTATTCAGATGAGACATAAAAAATGGAACAGAAGTAATTCACAACTATATTGCTGTAGCTGTAATATGAAAATTGTTTAAATATTAATATGCACATAAAGATGTGTGATAATCATGTGTCTTACCTTTGGCTGTTTTCTGAGTGTGACGAGGTGTTAGTGGCACATCAGGACCATAAAGACAAATAAAGAACAAAGCGCACAATCAACAGCATTATTTTACAAGGCATTAATAATTGACCCATGTAAACCTTCTTCAGAAATGGCTCATTCAGCAAAGAAAAAATATATATAGTTTGGAGTAAGTAGGGGTTTTTTTCAACAAAATGTACTCTTGTATTCATCAAGGATGCATTAAATGGATCAAAAGTGACAGTAAAGACATTTATATTGTTACAAAAGATTTATATTTCAAATAAATGCTGGAATATCAACTTTGAACTGGAGTTATGATGCTGAAAATTCAGCTATGATCACAGGAATAACTTACATTTTACAATATATTCACATAGAAAACAGCTCTTTTAAAATTGCAATAATATTTTACAATATTACTGATTTTACTTTCTTTTTTATCCCAAAACAATGCAGCCTTGGTGAGCAGAAGAGGCTTCTTTCAACCCAAACTTTTGAATGTGTACATTTCTCCTTCAGCAAATGATCAATTACCAACTAAAACACATTTCACTTGTCATGATTTCATTCACAAATGGTTTTCTAAGACTCTTAAAACGGAGAATCTCTGCTTCTGAAGAACATAAGATGTGATAATACAGTATAAACAATTTTTTTGTTTAATAATTTAGTATAATATAGACACATACAAACTGCAACACTTCTCAATAACAGTGAAAAGCAACAAGCATCATGAAATGAAGATGAGCTTACATCAACACAACAAATAACGGCAACACTTTCTTTTAAGTTGACGTAGTTACACTTTACCACAGTAAATTATGCATAATTACAAGCAACTAACCATAAACCAAACCCTAACCATAATTCTATAGTAAGTACGTGTAGTTAATTAAGATTACTCAGTACTTATTTGAGTAAGTACAGGGTGGGCCATTTATATGGATACACCGTAATAACATGGGAATGGTTGGTGATATTAAAGTCCTGTTTGTGGCACATTAGTATATGTGATGGTCACCACCCATCTTGAGGAGTTTGCCCCCTCACATATACTAATGTGCCACAAACAGGACTTTAATATCACCAACCATTCCCATGTTATTACGGTGTATCCATATAAATGGCCCACCCTGTACAACGTAAATACGTCACCTTAAAATAAAGAGACAGAAACAGTGAAAAAAACACCACCAACAATCCTATTATGGCAATGCATGATGGGTGCTCTTTTTTAAATGCTCCTGCATTGTTAAATTTGCGGATATTTTACTTGTGTATAAAATTTTGCATGGTATGGCCCCACCTCCACTTAGTGAGTTTATTAGACAAAATCATAGGCCTAACTCCTCTACTAGAGCTATAGGGGACTGTATAATACCATATAGAAGGAGTGCTTTTGGGCAGTCAGCTTTTTCTAATAGAGCTACACATGCCTGGAATACCTGCAAAATTAAGAAATATTACATCTTTTACTTCTTTTTCTGCATCCATAAAACAGTGGTTATTGGATAATCAATTATGTGTTCATGATTTGGAGTAGTGCCTTGTGTTTGTCTCCTTATATCTAAAGTCATTCTGTGTTTGTATTAATATGCTTTGATTATGGTTATGCTTGTTGGAATGTGTTTTTATATGTTTTGTGGACTTGTGGATTTTGCCATCAACCTGCCAGGGACTACAGATGAAAAATAGCCTGTATGGCTAAATCTGGCACATTTACATGATGGACTTGAGTGCTCATGTTGATTAATGTGCACTGTCCCTTTAAAAAAAAAAAAAAAAAAAAATTGTATGAATTATTTTTTAAAAGTCCAAATATTCCAAGTAGTTAATTAATGTGAAGTCATAAAATCTGCATGCATAAAATGTATAAAAGCATGAGTACGTCAAGTTTCCAAAAGTATCTTTTTTATTTATTTTATAGTGTTAATTTCTTTGTTCAAAGACAACAACAAAAAAGAAAGAAAAAAAAAAGAAAGAAAATCTCTATTAAAACTGGCAGGTGCCCTGAACATTTCCCAGCACATTCCACATCTTGTGACACTGACCTCATTTACAGGTCATTTCTTTCCCCTTCAAACCTCGTTAATGACTTGATTAATGGAGGTCTTTACCGTCTCCTTGCATTTACGCTCGTGTTCATTGAGTTGTTCGGTGGCATTTCCTGACTGATGAACATGTGAATGGACTCATAATACACAGAGATTTAGGCCTGAATGTCGCAGTAGATCTGCTGTGCAAACTTCAGTAAAGCTTGTGGATTTTACAGCTGAGGTCAGGTACGGGTTACATCTCACAAAACCTCTCTCTCTCTCTCTTAAATGCAACGACAACAAGGAAAAAATGCATGCGACTGTCTTGCATGCAGGAACCACCTTTCCAAAAAAAGAGTGGAGGTAAATGAAAACACAATCTCCAAAACCTAGTAAGATGATCTTTGCAATGCATTATGGAATTGCCGTCTCCGGACGTGGATTCATGCAGTAATGCATTAGATTTTGGAAAAAAGAAAGCGCATCTATGAGGTCTACATAAGCAGTTCACTAGGTTTTGGAACAGATCTCTAGTATTACCAGCACAAGAGACTAAAAATACTCCTCCGTTCACCACAAATGTTTTCCCAAGCTCCTTTAGTAGAACTAAAATAAAATAATCTCTCAAATGACTTTCCCATACACACTCGATTTGATTTCTAAAAATAAAAACCTAAAGAAGAGCTTAAAGGGATGGTTCAGAGTAAAATCAACCTAGGGTCCTTTGCACCATGACCTCGAGCCTTTTTTCCCCTCGGTCGAACATTATTAAAGTTAAAGCTTATTTAGAGATATCAGCCGGATGGTTTAATGCAGGCGCTAATGGATCCAAGGCTGTATCTCGTAAATTACCCCACTAATAATGCCCAGAATGGCACCAAACTTCTACAGTAGTACAAATAGGTTCTGTACTCATAAAACGAGGCATTGGAAAGTTTGTAAGTACATCAGGAGTTTATTTAAATAACACTTGACCGATGGCTAATGCTACCGCTAACCCGCACGTCGAGGTCACTTCCGTGATTTGGGAAAAGCACGTAAAAGTCCTGGCAGAAAGCGATGCATAAGGATGTAGAGTAACGACGCCCATTTCCAGGAATGCACTAATATTTTGTTGGTAGTATCAGTTTGCAACAATTATTAGCTAAGTTGTCAACACTTCGGAAAAAAATTATAATTTGTCGTTACACTACATCCTTATGCATCGCTTTCTGCCAGGACTTGTACAAAGGACCCTATAGGTTGATTTTACTCCGAACCATCCCTTTAAATATTGAGAAAAGTGAAGCCTGAACCAATGCACACAGAAAAAAAATGATCATAATTTTAATGGTGAATTAGTAAAATCCTGTAAATTGGTTAATGGTACGAGTTATGAATTATGTACATTAGGGTTTTATGTTACATCTTATGTTGTTAATTGAGTGTTTATAGCATTATTTTAGTGTCATGTGTGTGTTTCCATGATGGTGTTTTGTATTTGTGTGTATGACACTAAATGCTAAATACACAATAAATAGGAAATGAATAGGAATGTGACTTTCTCTTTACCATCTGTGTTTTTAAGGTATTCATAAGCATATTATAAAGGTAAAAAAACAGATTTTAGTACTTTGGTTTTTCAGTCCGTAAAACTCAAGTTGCTACTGTACTGTTTAATACTGTAAAATTTAAATTTCTTCTTTTTTGACAGTGCAGCAAAGAGTGATAAATGTTGCGTGTATAAACTTAGAAGCTATAAACTAGAAGTACAGACTCTTTAATGTGCCAATTGAGCTAAAAATACCGTTCAGTATCACTGAATGTTTCTGGATGTTACGTGAGGCCTCTGGAAAATCCCTCTCTGATAATGTTTTATTGCACGAGCTGATAAGAGTTCAAGTATGTACCATCAGCCTCAGCAGGATTGGTGTGGCATACACACTCCTCTGTGCTGATGAACATACCTGAGCTGTGTGTCATTACACTCCCAGCCGTCCTTCAGCCCCGGGCACTGCCCACGCTGGCACTCGTTCAGCCGGATGACCATCACCTGCTCACTGGACTCAGTGAAGACCTGGACTGGATCTCAGATGGACTAGAATGCCAAACCCTCTCTAGTAATCCAGCACTCGCCGCACTGGAGCCTGTCGACTGCCAAGTACTAGTGTTGCACTGTGACACGGCACTACACAAACCTCAAAATACCAGCATTGCCAGAGTTTATGATTTTCAAAAGTTAGTAATGCAAATCGCACTGTATGTATGTATACTATAAATATGAATATATATTATGTTAGTTAGTTTTATTCATATATAAACATATATTATACATTTAGAAATATTATATATGATAGCCAAATTGTGTATATATATATAAATGCACATATAAATATATATATATACACACACACATTTAGATAAATACTATAGTTGTTTATTCACATATGTAATATATATATATATATATATATATTAATGTTTGTGTGTATATATATATATATATATATATGTGTGTGTGTGTATATATATATGTACACACATACACACACACACATCCTAGTGAAAAAAACAATACCAAAATGTATTTAAAATGCATTTATTTCATTCTAAGTATACTACAAATCCATTAACATATTTACTGACATATCGTTTGAGACTTACTGATATGGAGTACTTCATTGCACAATGCACATTCCTTATTATTAAGCCTAAAATGTGTTTAATTTCACTATAAGTAAGGATAGTATGATCTCTGTATAATATCAGTCTTTAAATGCAAGATATTTAAAGTGTACCTGAAGTTTACAATTACAATAGTTGCATTTTAGCACAACCAAATATACTTAGCACTATTTCCGGATAACTAAAGTGCATTGAGTACAAAATGAGTTGTTCCGATTTAGCAGACTTTAATACCAATTTAGTATACCAAAAGTACAATATGAAGGTATGTATTATGTAAATGTATTTTTAGTGTACTTATAATAAATGTATTTCAAATATATTTTAGTATATATATTTATACTGGTTAAAATACCTATAATAAACACTTAAATTATAACGTAATGTCTTTGTGTTGATAAACACAGACACATTATGCATCACCTATATATAATACAATCTAAATTTAAATAAAATACAAAAAAAGCAATAATATCTTAGTGTAAACCGTAAGGAACCGCAACAACAACAGAAGTCATAATTAAGATAACATCACAAACACAACAACATTACATCAATAAAGCAAAATTTTTGCTTACTAATGCTTTGTGGCAAAAGAGCACATACATTTTGAATATGAGTTTGCACTTTCTGTGCCACTGCTAATCTGTTTTTTATAAGCAGAGCCATTGTGCCTCCAGCCCCTCATTAGAGTGCATGACAGACGTCCAGAGACTGAATATGGGCCACTAACTAGTGTTACGTCCAGCCGCTAATCAGAGCGGACAGAACCAGAGGAGCTCGGACCACAACTGAATCAGCTCAAACTCTCTATTTCAGTTCATCAAACTCAATCCAACCCGAAGATTCATGCTCTGCGAAATAATATATACTAATAAACAAAAGAATAGAGATGCAGCCAACGATACGATTTGGTTTGATACACAATACTGATCTCACCATGCGATACTCTCATGATTACTTTAAACAAATGCTAAATAAATATGCTTTTTTTAATTATTTCTTCTAAGACATATGATAAACAGAAAGTACGGTTCATAAAAATACTACAATTAGTATAAATGAACTTGGTCCTGAATGAAAAATGTAAAAAATTCATGATTCTGCTTAGCTGAAATTACAGAACTGTGTTAAAACATACTTTCCGTCACTGATTGCATGCATATACATTGAAAAAGTTACTTTTACTGTACTTAAAAAAAAAAAAAGTATTGTCACTTAATTTTAAACATTTTTAAAATGCATGTTTAATGGCAGTGCACAATTATATTATTTTTATTTCACTGAAGATCAGGCATTTGGCATTACCCGTCCAGGACCAACTAATTGTAACTCCCCTATTGCATTATCATACATTATGTTCAGCAATAAGCAAAATGCATGTGCACATGTTTTTACACGTGTGTTTATGTTTGTCAGAAACATCAGAACAAAATTTAACAGTGAGTGTAGAGTTTAAAAGAGTGGGAAAACATCACCCTAGACAACACACATGACTAACTTGAAGGACCAGGTGATTCTACAGACTTGATTTTGTGGGAAAGTTTGCAGAAAGGATTCAAATGTATGAGCTGAGAGTATGTAAAGCAAAAATACAATTCTGCGTGCACTAGAGCTTACAGCACGCACAGATTCGGTGTGCACCCGCTACATATTCCCCACTGAGCTGTAACAGGGAAACGCATGTAACCATTTGTAGCATTCGTCCTAACATGTGCCTTAAGCATGTGCACACTGACACAGAAATGCCACATATGATCACAATCATCCCTGATACTGAGCAGATCCCGAGCACTGGAGCTCCTTCTTACTGCCATAGGTTGAAAATATCATGCTATGAGAAACTGTATGTGGTATACATACTGAACAACATCCATGCAATAAACATATAATATCACTTGTGTATGTAGAATTTGAATGCCCATATACATTTATATAGTGGTGTAACCTATGCAGCGCTACTGAAAACCAAAGTGACACATTTCAAAGAAAAAAAGATAAAAATACCCTAACTGCATAAATGTGCACTACCTTTTACAATTGGCTATGTGGCTGTAAACATCACGCTCATGTGAAATAGTACACACCTGTCTTCACCTGAAGTGACTCTAAATAACTCTCAGCTGTTGTTGTAAGATTTTTCTGATATCATCTTGCATGATACTACAAGAGCCATTGTCCACAGAGCTTCCGAAGCATCAACGGGATCTCATGTTGAAAGGTATCGCTCAGGTGAGGACTACAAAACTATTACCAGGGCATATACCAAGACAACAGTGAAAGCAACATGCAGTGGTTTGCGTACTATTATTTTACCATCAAACCATCAGGAGCCGGATTAAGGGAAGTGGGTCAGCATATGCATTTACATTTACATTTGGCAGACGCTTTTATCCAAATTTCAAGGTACACATTTACATTCTTATCAGTTCTTGCTCAGTTACACTTTATTTTACAGTATGTGTACTTATGTACTAAGAAAGAACTGGGTAATAGAAGGTAACATCATGGGTTACGGTTAGGTTTAGGGGTAGGTTCAGGGTTAGTAACTAGTTATTAGCCAGTTATTGTAAGTAAATGGGGTACAGGACTGTAAAATAAAGTGCTACCCTGATCACGATGACAGTATGAAGCTGAACAAGTTAAGATGTTTAGAGACTTCACATCACAAACACAGAGAGAAGCCTGTTAAGGTTAAGAAGCTGTAGTATTGTATTACTTACAGTGTTTTTCTCAGGTTTTTATGTGGATGCATGTAGGTGTGGGGGTTGAAAAATGTAGTTTAGTTACTGACTTGTTCACAATCAAAACCAGAATTTTAAAATTCCTTCCAATTCCTATCCCAGACTCAATCACTTGTGCAACCAAACACTCACAAAGACAGAATGATGAATCTGCTTTAGACTCGCAGCAGATGCTGAACCTGCAGGAAATCAAGTGTCACTGCAGGAATTCAAACATTTGGAATGTTCCGAAAAAAGAGTCTCTTGCTACAATGTTTCCAGTCACGATTGGCAGAACTTTTGACACTTTGGAAACAGACCAAAAAAAATAAAAATGATAAATGTTGTAACATCACATTTATGTTGCTCTCCAGCACAAGATTTCAGAGATTAATTACTGGTTGTCTAGTGAGAGACTTCATGCAAACCAAAGCAACGCTGGTATGGAAACCATTAGGAAATCACACATTTCACACTCCATTTTTAACCATCAGAACATAATAGTGCAAAGTCCAGGGAGGACATGACAAGCCACATCAGGAAGGAAGCAACTTGCCCTTCCCATAGAGCAATCAGTCTCACAGCTCAAACAAAAGCTAAGCATCCCACCCAACAAGTCAAGCTCATGTCTAATCCACAGCAGTGTCTATTCAACATATACATTGAGTATAAGAGTATGCTCCATTTAGTGAGTTAGAAAGCCATTTAAACATCTACTGATTAGTATTCACGCTTGTGTTCACCAAATAATGCAATCCAAGAAGAGACTTGCTGGAGGAATCAATGCCAGGTTCTCCAAATCGTCATGCTTTAACTGATTTAGAGATGGAGTCGGATGGGGCAGTGGAAGAACTGATGTTTTAATAACCCCCCAAAAACATGGAACATAATGAGGGCGTCTCTGGTATTGGAACATCGTCGTTCCAGACTGTTGTTGGTCACTGAGCAACAGATCAACACATCAACATTTAGAAAACATAACAATCACTTGCCTAGTGAGTCAAAGTTCCTAATAGATGATTAAGCTCTGCACGAAAGCAATACTGTGACTGTTACAAAACCTAGAGCTGCTTTGCCTACTCTCTACATAGGCACCTTGTGAGACAACATGCTGACTGCAATGGAATCTTATTGAAACTCAAAAAAAATAAAAAAAATAAAAATAATAATAATAATATATATATATATATATTATATATATATATATATATATATATATATATATATATATATATAATTTTTTTTTTTTTATGACAGCTTTGAATGAAATGTTGTTCAACAAACAAACTACACTGAGTTAGAGGAACTTAATAATTAGTAGCATAAACAAAAAATTAAGTTGTTCTAACTACTTACAAAAAAAATAAACGTCAAACCACATTAAACTCTTACAGGACTTTGCCTTAAAAAACACATAAAATAACTTTACCAAGAAAATTTTATTACATTAATTCAACTTATAAAAAAAAAAAAAGTAATTAAAAGAATAAATTATAACTTTTACATTCATTTAAATTGTGGTTACAGATCCTATGAATTTTTTTTACAGTGTAAATGGGCTCTAAAGCCGTATTCGCACGGGATAAGTATTACTTGGTGACCTCTAGTCATTTGTAATAACTGCGGAGGTTGCCTGTGATCTTAATCCCGTGCGAATCGTAAATGACCTACTATATTTCGGCGAACATCGCGGTCCCGTGATAATATTAGTCCCGTGCGAATCGGCATCTCTGTGATTTGGCGGGTCGTTTATCATTTTTTCAAGGTTTTTGTTTCCTGTGCGCTTTTTTTAATCCATCTTTCGCGAAGAATGGAGTGTTTTGATAGTGTTTTGGGTGCTGGGTCATATCGCTATACACCATACAACTATACAATTTGCAGAAAGAGAAAGCTGAAAACCATGATTATATTATATGGGGATGGATGACATGTATAGCAGCATGCGGTCAGGAACATTCTTCTGTTTATGATATATCATACAGCTAGACCTGTAATAACGACAAGACTTTTCCAAGCAATAGCCTATTGTCATCATATCCGGGAGACAAGTCAGTAAATTCGAGTAAAATCACAGGCTTCGCTGATCCCGTGCGAAATGCGCCACACGAAATTCAGATGTGGGGGGGTAATTTCTAAATCACACGAGGTCCCCAGATAATACTAATCCCATGCGAATAGGGCTTAGTTCAGTCAACTGATTTCAATCGAATTGCTGATAAAATAGGTTAACAAATAAAGCCTTGGTATTTCTTTAAAATATTGCCTAAACAGTGAGAATAAACCTTAACCCCAAGACTGAAGAACAGCAAACCTCTCTATAAACTCCCACATAGATGAAAGCAGCAACATCAGCAGGAACTCATCAAGTTCATAAAGATGTTAAATGTGGTTCAGTTCCCTCCCAAAAGCATTCAACACTGACATATTTACTGCGGTGACCACTCCTTCCTGACCGGTCCTCTCTGATGGACGCCATAAAGACTCGTGCTGGGAAAATCTGCAGTGAACTCACCGGAAGCATTAGACATGTCTGTCAGCATCAGGCTGTAATCTGGGAAATGTGTCTTGATGTTTAAATGTGTTTTTGGACTGAAATCGTCATTCTGACCTCGCTCCGTTCAACAATGATCATCAGTCATCTTACAATTAGTGTTAACTTTGTTCACCAAGCTAAAAGTTATGCTTCAGTTAAGGCAAACCAAGCTGCTTAAAAAAAAAAAAAAAAAAAAAAAAAAAGGTATTTCGCTCATAGATATGCATCAATATGAAATTTTTTGGCAGATACAATACCTCTTTATATTTTAAAGCCAATAACCGATATATTGGCCCATAAATCTAATTCCACATTTGTATATACATTTTGAGAGCCTGATTACAAAAACAAAAGTCTCACTATTAAAAGCCATGTCCCAAGCACACAATTATAATGATCTCATTATTATTTTATGCAGCCTATAAAACAGAGTTGCACTGCACATGTTGCACTGAACTCTACTTCCCTTTTTTGGAGTGATTCCAATCATATTTCAAGCAATTCAAAACCATAAAAACCACAGCATCTGAAGTGTCTCAGCTGAAGGAAATAATACATTATTTATCGGCCAAATTTTCTTATCGGGCCGATAACAATCACATAAAAAATATCGGCCGATACCATTTGGACACTAAAACCCACGATACATCGATAGTTTTAGTCTTTATTAATTTTACATTTTTTAATTATAGATTTTTTTTTGTCATTAATAATGTTTTCTAGAAAGTATTTTCTTATTACAAATATTTGGCAGAATTGGCACAAAATAATTATGTCATTAATGTTTTTCTAAAATTTAAGTTTTCTCAAAACAATCTTTGGCACAAAAATGTTCTCATTAATGGTTTTTCTAGAAATTAATGTTTTCTTCATTGAAAAAAAAAAACTTCGGCACAGAATTTTACACCGTTAATACATTTCTTGAAATAATTTTTTTTCTTAATAAAATCTTTGGCACAAAAATAATGAGGGTGAATTAAACAAACATAAATCAGCCCTAAATGCAACCGATAGAACAGAAATAGAAACTGATTCACTAAAATGAACAACATATAAGAAGTGAGAACAGAAAGTGCATTGAATTAAAGCTGTGGCGTGTAATACAATGTTTCAAAAAGCAGTGATTTCATTAATTGGACTCGGTGGCCAAACGTGCTGCTGCTGCGGGAACAGTTTCAGTTTTAAAGCAGCTGAGATTCTTTCATGATCCTGAAAAATGTGTCTACAACAGTCATCTAAACACCCTGGGCATCTGTGCCACCGTTTTGTGTGATGCCAACTTATCTGCATGGAATTACCCACAATTCTCCATCACCGCTGCCCTTTCCAGACAGTTAATCAGTTTAAGCACCCAGCAGTGAAAGCAGAGTTTCTGTGACGCTAGACTAGAGGAGTGGGAAAGTGCAGTCTAATTAATCAGCCGTGAAACACTAAAGAGGGACATTACTGTCAATAGTATCTGTGCTGTGGTGCAGCGGAGGGATTTACAAACATCCCTGAACCTCTTCTAGGTCAAGATGTGTATCGATGTTTTCTATAAACACAGCCGCACCTCGTGCACAAAGGACGGGACTCCTCTGGGGAATGCAATTGTTTTATCGGTGCAATGCAATTTTCCTCCAAAGGAGCAGACGGATAAAAAACAGACGGCTAGAGTAAACATGCACATTCACACTACAGCTCCAAACATACACTATACTGTTCATAAGGTCCGGGTCACTTACCAAGGCTTTTAAAAAAAAGAAATTTTAGAAATTAAAGCTACACTGTGTAGGATTTTCTCCCATCTAGCGGTGAAATTGTTTATGACTACCAACTGAATATTACTTTCTAGCTCCTCCCATTCCGAGGGCGTTTTAACTCCTACGGTGGCCGTATTATTTCAAATCTGCCGGCAGTCGCGAGTAATCTCCCCCTCGCATTCGTCACGGTGCCACCAGAGCCCGTCTACGGAGAGCCTGGTCACTCCCTATTAAGTCCTATTGTACCGAATTTTGGTTGTAGTTCCACCAGAGTTCCACTGGGGGCGATCGCCCATGAGTGCAAAATGAATGGGAGTCTATGGGGCTAGACGGCTAAATTTGTCTCTTTCACCCGATTGCCGTTGAGAAATCTCAGATTCTCAGTAGGTTTTGCAAGTTCAACATGGGTTATAGGTCGAAAGTTGAATGAACGAGTACTTACGTCCTTTCGATTTCTTACAGGTTGAGTTGTTGTTGCCCATAACACGCTAGCATTCTGCTAATGAACGCTGATTGGTCAGTGAAGGACTGAGATACCGCTTGATGGCATCCGAAGCGGGACCAGAAACAAACAAAACGAAAACTCGTCTAGCACGCGTATTTACCTGTGTCAGCTGTGTTGTCGATGCCTCGAGAGAAAAGAAAGTGCAGAGCGCGAAAGCACCAAAGTGACTGAAGGATTGGCGTAAAGCAGTATCTGTGGTCGTACGATGTATATGACATCATTGACACTTTAAAAGACTTTTTAAAGCAAATAAGTGACTATTCTAACACCCAGCAATGTGTAATTTCTTTGCATCTCCTTTCGAATACAATATTCAAATTACTAGACAAGAAATTATATCCTGAGAAAAGTGGATTTTGAGGGGTATAGCGCCATAGACCTCCATTCATTCTGCACTCGTCCTGTGAGCGCCCTCATATGGAATCAAAGTGGAACTGCAACCATTTCAGAAGCCGGAAGTTTACTGAGTGGAAGTTCTCGCCTTATTAGACATTCTCTGGTGCCACTGAGTCTAAAAACGCGAAAGGCGAAGCTTGAATTTCCAGGTATGTCCCTCTTTGACTAAAGATGGAGGCGCAACATGGCTGCCACCATTCGAGCGACTCGCTCGTATGTATTCTAAATGGCAGATTTTACGCTTACGAGAATACTTGATTAGTTGGTGGAAGTAATTACACATTAATGAGAACATATCATTTTGAAAGAACAGTGTTTTTTGCTAAGAATCAACTTAAATTACACAGTGTAGCTTTAATTTTTGTTCAGCAAGAATGCATCATAGTAAAGACATTTATAATGTAAAAATTTCACATCGATGTCGTTCTTTCTGTTAACTTTTTATTCATTAAAAAAATGTTCCACAAAAATATGAAGCAGCACAACTGTTTTTAACATAATATATCAGAAATGATATACATAGAAAGAAACAGAAATAATCAGAAATGCTTCTTAAGCAGCAAATTAGCATATTATAATGATTTCTGAAGGATCATGTGACACTGAAGACTGGAGTAACGATGCTGAAAATTCAGCTTTGATCACAGAAATAAATTACAATTTAAAATATATTCACATAGAAAACAGTTGTTTCACATTGTAATAATATTTCACAGTATTATTGTTTTTACTGTATTTTTTTTGTTAGAATAATTATTACATATTGTACTGTATTGCATATTCACATTCACATGAAACGATACTTTGGTGGATTCACTCCTAAAACTCTGCAGTGTGTGTACGTGGCCGATGTCGCTGAACGGAAAGGCTGGTTATTCACACACAATACGCTGTGAAAACATGCAGAGACAAAAGATGCATTCCAGAGGTTGACCACTGAAGCCTGCACTGTCATTTCAAGAGACGACACACACAGATGAGTTTAAATGGTAAACACACTGGTTTATGACCTGTGTGTATTTTACACCTTTGAATCATGAATCTTTATCAAAGGGAATCGAAATGACCAGCGGCTTAATAAAACATCCATAACAGCAATATAATAAAAGCCAACATTCAAACAATTCTTCCACCAAGTGTTATTTTACTATTATTTATACTATTAGCTTTTATTCATATTTTGAATTAGCTTTTATTTTTATATTTCCATTGTAATCTTAGTTCATTTTAAGTATGTTTTTTTATTTATTTATTTATTATAGTTTAGTTACATTTAGTAGAATATTTACTAAATGTTTAGTAGAATATTTTATTTTAGATTTTATTTATTTATTTAGTTTAGTTGCAGTTAGTAATTTTAGGGCTTCAACTCAAAATTTTCATCTAATATTATATTTTATTTTAACTTGATTAAAACTTTTTTGTTTTTGTTAATAATAACCCTGCTTCTGCCTAACTGAACATTAATACTTATTTTCAATACCAATATATTCTTAATTTATTTATTTGTTTTATATAAAATACACTTTTAATAACTGCCAATTCAATATTTTATATATATATGAATATTATTACGCTCCACAAACCAGGTGTTTGAAAATATCATATATGAAAATTATTACACATCGCTGATACATGCCCATTTTTCCCATCATCCTTTGCAGTGCTCAGATACCGTCTGCATTTCTTTGGGCAAAGGAAATGACTTGACATGTAATTGAAAGCCAGAGAGAAGATAAAAAATTACCAGGTTACAAGTTTAAGGAGGAATTATGAGATGAAGACATGCTCTCACTTGTCAGCTCATCAACATCCCATTAAACTAAGAAGAGACAACATACAGGAAGTAGAAGAGGGAAACAGGAAGTAGAAGTGGGAAACAGGAAGTATAGGTGGAAACCCGAGAGCCAAACCCAAACCCAATGTATCAAAATGTAATTATATTTCAATGGTTTTATGCTCTTAGAAGCCAATAACTCGCCGCACAAAACACATTGTGGTCAAAACAGCCCATGTTTATCCTCACTGCGAGTCAAATCACATTTATTCCTAATAATGTTTCATAAAATACAGATTGTTTCAAAGCAGCTTCACAGAATTAAGCAAGAAAATAACCACCAATTCATCAATTATGAAACATTCGATGTCAGCTAAAAACTAGCACTACAGAAGACAATAATGTCATTATTCTGTTCAGTTCTGTTCAATGTTAATTCAGTTCAGTTCAATTACAGTATAAATGTTGCAAAGTTATGATCAATTCAGTTCAAAACTTGTTCACATCCGATAGTTTCAGTGCTGGTTAATCGATAATATTACTGAATATTAGTTGTGTTTTGAACCCCAAGCGAACCGGGTCGTTTTTTATTTGATTTATTTGATCGTCAGCACTTTGACGTCAACTTCAAAAAGTGTTTTCTTCTCTCTTTTTGCTATCCTAACTATAGCCTATTCAAGATTACATAGTTAGTAGTACTTCATTATTTGCATTTATCATTGTTTGTTTGTTCCCGGCAACCCATTTTAAGTCACATCCCACTTAGGGGTGCTCATTATTAACTGGTTAACCATTAACCAACAGTACGAATTTTGACCGATTAATACTCAGTTAATCGCTTTAAAAAGTATTTTTGCAAGACATTTTTCAATGCTTGCTGCATGGTTAAAATTATACGATACACGTTTGTTTTTCCTCTTGAAAACCTAATTTTAGTGTTATTTCATAAGTCGCATTTAATTATTACATTTAAAAATACCGGTAAATAAAGCAAAATGTTTACAATCATAATATAAACACTATAAACACAGCTATAGGCGATTTTAGTTCTCCTCACAAATCCTTACAATTTAACAGTATTCAGAACAGAACAAGACAGAAAAACACAAGTATATAAATACCAAACCAAAACAAATTTATTTCAAGTGAAACAGAAACCGGCGTTGGTCTCACATAACCTACCCCTTATTCGACACAAATCCAAATCTTTGCATATGTGCTACTGCTACGTTACGTATTTGTATGCTAAACCATTATCTACTATGTAATCTAGGCTGTGTTCATGTTCCAATATCGACATAAAATTGCAACTCCGTCATTTATGGTCATACATAAGAGTAAGACATCATTCGAAACTATAAAAGTGTTTACTTTTATTTGTGAACACTCACAATCAATACAAAACATTGTGCTTTTATAACATAAAAGCTCAATGCCGTCTCGGTTTCCTTTCCGTGAACTTGTTTGTGGAGTGCATCACAAAAATGAACCGAAACTCAGCATTTACTACGTCGCAGTTTTTTTTCTTTCGTTTTGTTAATCTGTTAAAGGCACAATATGTAACTTTTTTTGCTTTAAAAATAGCAAAAATCACTAAATCTATGTTATATATATTTTTTTTTTTGTGTGTGTACTTACATTATCCCGACTGTTTCCAACATCTTTCAAACCAGGAGAAATTTGTAATTTAATTCGAAGACACGTCCCGTTTCTTTATTTCCGTTTTGTCGCCGTCAATGGCGTCATATCCGCGTTGTCCCTGGTTTCCGCTCGTACTGCCATAGCAACCAGAGCCCTCTGATAGTGACCAAAGCGACTGACGTGGACAACTGTGTAGTGCGCAATGTCTATTTGCACGCTGTTGTTGTTTCGTTCAAACATTATGGACCATGGCAAGCAGACTTTGGATAAAAAAGGAGAACTAAACCGAGAATCAATATCAGCGCGGTGTTTTCGAGATGCCGAGAGCTCCACGTCCGAGACTTCGACCGCTCCTACATGTACTTTATTAAACAGGTGAGCACATTTACATAAAACTAATCAATGTTATATAGTTCAACAATGATAAAATGTTAGAATATGATCTGTATGTTATTCTAATGTTGATCTAGCTTACTGCTAGTCTCATACAGACAAACTAACACATACATTTCAACATTCAAAATGCAGTTTAGTGTGATAGTGTAATGTTAGACCAAGTGAAACAGCGCTGCGTTACCTCACAAGTTTAATTTGTCTAATAAACTGACCTGTGAGTTGTAATTCTGCACTTGCGTGTAGTTCGGTAGAATGAAATGTCCTTATTCCTTTTATATCCGCGGGACTCGCGTCGCGTGTGGAGCTGATAGCTGTCTCTTAGCAATCCCGACCTGCTTCATATCACAGTCATGATAAAAGCATCGATGTATTCAGTCATCCATAAACATTATTAGATCGGTCGGCTTGACGTTGACGACAAGATCCATAATTCTTAGCAAATGTTGCGTCATCAAACTACGACTTTGTTATTGTAAAGAGGTTAGCGACCCCTAGCGGCGAAAAATTCCATACTGTACAAACGTATTATTGAAATATAATATATATTATATATATATATTTAACGAAATTATTGCAGTAAAATATATTTTGCATATAGGCCTATTTATTACTTTTACATATCAAATTGTATTCTGTTTTTCTCCGTTCACAGAAGCGCTGCAAGCTCATGTGGGAATCTAAATCTGGGAAACTAAATGAACATCCCTAATCCCACTATTTGAGAAACACTGCATTACTCAAAAGGCCTTACACATCAAAGTCCATCTATTTTACAAATAAACAAACTGAAATTTAAAGATGAAGTGGGATTTCTGCACCACTTGGGGCAACAAATGAAATTTAATCTGTTTGTGTGAAAATATCACCTTGTCAACTCTGAAAAGACAAACGCAAAACACATGAAATCTCACGTAAATAAAATGTCCACTAAAAGAGCACTGTGCGGTATTCCCAAGATTTTCAACACGACACCCTCAGGTGCTGTTCCTTTTCTCTCTGTCATCATCTCTCCTTTCACAGATTCATATTTCAAACTTCAAGCAGCTCAAAGAAGGGAAAATTGACTCCAAAAAATGCCCTAAAGTCACGTCTCAGTCCAATTATGAAATGAGCTCAATGCAAACGTACCGTGAGAGCTTAAAAGAAGACAGAAGACTATTAATCCTGGTGAGACTCATTTGAACTAAAAAGAAGTTCACGGCAAATCTTGCTTGTTTTAAAAAAAAAGAAAAAAGTGATTTTATACTTATCAAAAAGGGTTGTGTTTTAGGCATTAAATGCACTGAAGAGACGTCATCTTTACACGTAAAGACAAAACTGCTCTAAACTAGAAGGCATTACTGCATATTCAGCCCACATAACACAACACTTAACAACTCACAAGGTCTAATCGGCTTTCTGTAACTATGCCCTGTAGGTTTTCTTGGGTGCTACTGACATATAAACCATAAAATCTGACATGCATCAACTCTGAACAGGTGCCCTACAGCCGCAGGGGAAAGTCTGGGGTTTTTTAATCTGACGTAATCACAGTCTGGGAGGTATTACGTTCCTGCTGCATTTCAGAAAAGCTTTGTTACCGCACTTGAATGGAATAAGAAAATGCAAGAAATGTACAATTAGTACAGTACAGAGAACTATGGAAGCTTATTTCCATCACAGAATGAAGCTAATTTTAACTTTTTATCTGACAATTCTGACTTTCTTTCTTGCAGTTGCACGTTTACGATATTTTTTTTTCTCGTAATTCTGAGTTTACATCTTGAAATTCTGTTTTTCCCACAAATTTTGCAAGATGTAAACTTAAAAAAATTCAGAAATGTGACTTGGGCTCATGTGAACTTTGACATTCAACTTGCAAAAATTTGCATAATTGCTTTGAATCGTTCCGTTCCTGGTAACTGAATATCAGATAGCGCTAAAAGTGTGCTGAGTGTGAGTTAATGGCAGCAGTGCAGCTAATGCTTGACTACAAATTGCAAATCTGCTGATAAATGGACTGGACCAGCTCTAACATGGATATTTAATTACCCACAATTGAGCTAATCGCTGCATGAATAAGGCTAAGAATAACTGGACTAACACTGTAATTGCATGGAAAAATGCAATAAAGTCGTAGAAAGTTGGGAGTAAAATGAATGGATGATGACAGAATTTTCTTTTTTGACTAACTTTAGATTGGAATACAATTTTTTAGTCTTGTATAACTCGGAATAACATCACTTGTTTGTTTTTTAAACTGCGTGAAATTGAACATAATGATCCTCAGCATTTCCTCTGGCTATTATTTCCAGCTTAGAAGTCGAGTAAGCTTCATCAAGGCCCTGATTGTTTTCCATTTCACATCCTGAATGTAAGACGAGATGATGCTTACCTGTTCTTTCTCTAGCAGAAGCTGCGCACCCACCTGACCGTGTAACTGTGATGCATGCTGGACTGCAGCGCTGCCTGTTCACACAGTTCTGGCTACATTAAACCATCTGCTAATTGTTCTTGCAGATTCTCTAACCTTGAGGCAACGTGAACTGAGAAGACTACTGAACCCAGTTCAGGAGATCATGAGATCCAATAGCTTGTGATCCACAGATGGGTTGCCCTTGAAATAATGCAAAGGCCAATCGCTTACTGTAGGAACTGAAAAACTGACACTCAACTTGACTAAATGAGCAATGTATTACAATAAAACAAGTGTTTCATTACAGTTTATGCAACTAAGTATGAGATTTAGGCTGTAAGATTCAATAACCAGACTCAGAATCTGCACTTCTTTCATATTTTTCTATGCTAATTATGAGAAAAACGCTTGACATGTTTTTCAAAGCTCAGAGTACTGCATTCATATTGCTATAGTTGAATGTATCAAATCAGCTGAAATATTTCATAAACAATCTAGGGGCAGGGAATCGAATTATTAAATAGAATTTCATTATGTATAAGCGTTTCTGTTTTATGTGGGCCTGATACAGTAACAACCAACATTCATCATGGCTTTAGTATGTCACAAGTTTGTAGGTGTTAAAAGGAAACTAACTACCACACCAGTGAAACATTTCAAACATATTTCACTAATCATCTTAATGCAGTTCACAAACCGATTAATTCACCACTTGAATTGTTTATATAATGTAGAATTAAACCACAAGACTCAGAACAAAGCAAATTATTGAAACTGTTAAAGTTGTGCTAAGCCTATGTTCTTAATCAAAAATAAATAAAAAAAAGAGAAAGAGAAAGAGGGACATGCTCAAGGCCAGAATGACTAGTTATGTATGCAAACTTATACTTTTATACTATGTGGATTCATTTTACTTTTTCTAAGGATATAAAACCAAATCAAATCCTTGAGACTGCCGTGGGAAAACACACACTCTCTTCAGCACCTGCTTTGTTCTGCCATTACAAATCATATGGAACACAACATTTGTCCCTCATATCATTTTAATTAGTGACAGACCATAATGATAAATAGGCCAAAATTGCATCAGCTGATAATTGCTGATTGACTGATTTACCAATTTACAGAAGTGCTGCTCTCCCTTCTATAAGCTGTAAGCTTTACCAGCAGCCTAGACTTTGGATGGCAATAGAAAAAATGTCTTATGTACCACTACTATTTGAAAAAATATCGTATTATTCTGGCAATCCTGTTCTGTAGTTATCGGTACTGGCAGCAGCCACTGAAAAACTCATACTGTTCGAGCACAAATGCAATGGCATGATGTGAAGACATCTACTGTACGGCATCTCAAACTTCAGTACTGCCGAACACGAGGCCTGTCCAGGAATTTCACAGCAGCAGAAGTTTCCCCAGCGCAGGCCACCACGAGCACGCCCAGAACGGGCCCTGCACTCACTTCTGCTGCTCTTACATGAACACACATGCAGGAGACGTAAACAGATTTAAATCATCCTCTCTGTGTGCATGCATTTGACCACTCGTCTCGGGCCATAAAACTCTTCCTGGCAGAAAGGAGACCCTTCTGCCCTGATAAAATCTCACCAAAAACACATGCAGCCAAATTATGAGGAGGGGGGGTGGGGGGTGTCAAACTGACAGCATTCACCTATAATGAGGAGAAACATGGCTCAAACATGTCACATGAATAAAAGTGCATGACCATGAAATGATTTGACTGTACCTGTTTTCTCCTTTTGTATTGGAGGGCGGTGGGTGCAGAATAGTCTGGTTTTCCTCCATCTCAACCACACATTTTGTGTTGAGCTCAATCTCTGCAAGCCAAAAGTTATTAAAACTTGCCTTAAAGTTCTTATACGTGGGATTTTCGTGTTAAATACTACAAAAAAGGTCTGAAACATATTTAAATGCAGAATTCACAACAACCTTACCTGAACTGTAGCAACTTATTCCATCTGAAAACTGATTTAATCTTTAAATATTAACGCTCAGTTCTACTTTAAAATGTCTCTTACCTCTCCGGTTCATTGGTCGAACTCGAACCGCCACTTTTACCTTCGTATCAGACATTTTTGCACAATTTTAAAGGCTTTAAAGTGGAGGAGAAAGCCGCTAGCTGCTCCGTACAGCTAGCCGAATAATAACATGCAACTCCCCGCAAAGTCTCCCACAGAAACGTCTGAGGTGCTTGTATCCTGGTGAAATACTCCAACAGTGCATACCCGAGCAGAAAAAGCAGTCGAGATTAATCCAGATGAGACGGTGTGGTTGTGTTGTATTCGGGTTAAATGTGTGTGGTTATAAGGATCCTCCGCCGCGGGCAGAGCAGCTCCTCTCAGCCAGCCAGCAGCATCCAGACCGCCATCTTCCGCTGACTGACCCCAAAAACACACACAAATGTGCAGTGTGCATGAATATGCATGAAGGAAACGGCATGGACTTAGTTTAAAAAGACCAGATGAACCACAACGACCTGATGCAGTTCCTACAGAGCGACAAAAAATATAGAAGAGGAGGAGAAAGAGACTTGTGTCTCTATCAACAATCCTGGTAACGCTTTATTTGGTTACAGTGTAATTATGCATTTAAGTAGGCCTACTGAGTAATATTAATTAACTACATGTACTTACTATAGGATTAGGGTTTGGTTTAGGGTTAGTTGCATGTAATTATGCATAATTTACTGTTATTATGCTACTATGATAAGTAGCCTACATGTAACGCTGTAAAATAAAGTGTTACTTTTTATTTTAATGTGTCCTTGTTACACGTTACATGTATTTACTATAGTAACTATAAATTAGGCTCAATTACACACAACTAACCCTAATCTAAACTCTATAGTAAGTACATGTCATACATTATTATTATTTCTCTGTATTTAAATGTATTATTACACTGTTACTAACAGGGACACATTAAATAAAGTGTAACCATAAACTTGCTCATTACTCATCATACTAGTAATGTTTCTTCTGTAATTTAGGCTAATCCTTTTATTTGGTTATCTTGCTTTTTCTTCACCCATTCAAAAGGTACTGTTCATGCAGAAACATCTGCATTCTATTCAAAAATATTATTTAATATGACTGAATGACCATCATTTTGCACTTCTCATTGTATACAGCTAAAACGCAAACACTTAGCGATACTAACGCACAGTTTATGTCATGACAGTAAAGCACAATAATCTGATTTTCTCTAGTGAAAGTGCGGGTCGTTTTCAGTGAGATGTGATTTTCGGTAAGAAGTGCTTTATAACGGTGACAACCCCAGTCTGGTAGGATCAAGGGAAATGGAGCAGAGTAGATTATGGGATTCCCCTAGGGTTGTTTTAATCTCTGTGGATTTAAAATTAAGAATTTACTAAATTTAATGCATGCCATTTTAAATAAGTATGCACCCAGTAATAGCTACACAGGGCAAATACTCACTTAAAATGACTTAAAATTATTAAATGTTGCACTGTAACCAACTTTGAAAAGTCATCATTTGTGCCAATGACTGCCAAGTGGTTCCCAACCTTTTCCCCCATTTTAGGTTATAGGACCACCATGAAAAAAAAAAATCCTTTGTTCATTATGAGGGAAAAATCAAAGCATAGGCTGTGTGCATTTCAGCTACGTCAATGGACAATTTGGTTATTATTAATGCATTGAATGATTAACGCCAACTCATATACTGTATAATGGGAACCAGTGCCTGAATTTCTTCAGCAAGGAATATCAGGTGTGATTGACATACAAAGGATTGAATTTAGAAGGTGATTATGCATTTGATGATTTAGCATACACGTAATTATCCAAAACGACTTGCAGTATACTTATAAGAGGAAATCAAGGACAATCCCACTGGAGCAAGCTTGAATTAAGAGCAATCAATACATAAACAATATGCACAAGCATTGCATTTTGTACATTCTAGCATATGCATGCCTGTATATTTTGTGTAATATTGATGACATTACAAGTCAAATTCCCTGCAAGTACAACTTGACCAATAAACGGGAACTCTGTGTGGCTTGAAACTTTCCATTTATTAACTTTAGCCTCCATGCCATATACGCATCATCAACTCACAAATCCCATTATCACAACTTAATCCACCTAAACAACATACGTGGATCCTAATGTGAAACACACTAGTTGTGTTTATTACACTTTCTCACAGTACAAGTCATCTTTGTCCGCAGCATAGAACTTGACTGCATGATCTCCTCCGTCCAAGACCACAAGCACATTCATTGTAGTCGTAGCCAATGCCACTGGACGCAGCAGTCCGCTCACTAGTGGAGTCAGTGCAGGTGTTTTCTGCGGCTTTCCCAAACTCCAGACCATCCCATTCTGTGAATCCCCTACAATCACGTCTCCATTTATATCAAAAACCACTGAAGATATAGACAAACTCAGAGAGTTCTTCAAGTTAAGAGCGAAACTGTCCACCTGCGTCAAAGGAACAAAGTCACTATTGAATATTCTCAAACATGAAGCCGTGAATCCGGCCTGAAAACGTTCCACAACTGCGATGTTTCCCGATGCTTTGCAAGAAGCTACCGAACGCGGACATGTAAGTTCTTTGAAAACCACTCTGATAACTAGGACTACCCCACGAGAAAAGTCTATTACGACTTGGCTAAGTGTTCCCATCTCAGCGTCGGTCACAAAAACACGTCCGCGGGCGTCCACATCAACACCCCACGGCAGCCTAAAAGAGTCTCGGATGGCTGCCACCGGACGGCCTTTGGAAGTGAAGACTTTGACTGATTGGTCACCAGCATCTGTGACCACAACATGTCCACATTTGGTCAGTGCAACATCAAGTGGGTGACATAAATCAGACGGGTTGTGTCCATAACGTCCGAAGCCATCCAAATGAGTTCCTTGAGCATCAAAAACGGCAACTCTTTTCTCACCATCGTGCACCAAAACAATCTTCCCTGATGTCTCAGAAACAACCATCCCAGAAGGGTTGACAATTGTTCCCCATCCTCCAAAAGCTGACCGGAGATGCAGCGTCCCAGATCCCAAGCTTTCAGTCCATCCTATGACTCGATCATACAACCTGGGACAAGCTTCTGACAGCAGAAGCTCCTGGAGATCGGTGAGCGCATAGCATTCGGAGGTGCTGCCCACATCCCACGGTTTCCTACAGAAAGGACACTCCAGCCTCTGGTTTTCAGGGTGGGAAAGTGCACAGATGCATTTGAGACACAGCACGTGGCCACAGGGAAGATTGCGGGGCGTGTGGTCTCGTTTCTGAATGGAGAACTTCTCAAAACACACTTTGCACTCCAGCAGGTTTGCTTGAATCTCTGCCAGGATGTCTTCCGCTCTCATATGTGGTTGGACGGCTGTCTCGGACATGCAGTTGATGATCCTGGGCTTCATATAAACACTGGCCTAATGACTTGCAGGAAGAGTAGAAGGATGAGAGAGGGTTTTGCGACAGTAGCCAGCAATGGATACACATGATCACGTGACTATATAAACATGAGCTGAGGGTCTGTACTGCCCCCGAGTGGTGAGAAGGAAAACTACCAGGATATATACTTACTGGTAACAATTGTACTTTCTAATATGATATAACAGCAATTCAAATCTTTATTATTACTGATACTCATTACAAAAGTGAGAATTTAAGGGGTAAATGTCCTTAACTGACAATGCATGGTCCTAAAACAGGCTTCATTTGTGAAATATGACCTGGACGTTCCTGACAGGTTTTGCGAGGTTCAGCCTGTTTGAAACAGAGCTCAACACGTGTCTATTTTTGGCCGTCGTGTACACCGTCTGAAACCTGAAGCCATTAGTTAATAGAGTTGGTTAAATGAGCTCACCGTCCACCAATGCAGATCACAGCTGAGGTCAAGCCGGATCATCTTCCTGCACCAAAAACAGTCATACAGTGTGAAGTGCATCAGTTATTTCCACCAGTGCATAAACTCTCTGTGAATCAGGATATTAGAATGATTTCTGAAGGATCATGTGACACTGAAGACTGGAGTAATGATGCTGAAAATTCAGCTTTGATCATAGGAATAAATTAGTTTAAAATATTACTGTTTATAATATATATATATATATATATATATATATATATATATATATATATATATATATATATATATATATATATATATATGACCCTGGACCACAAATCCAGTCACCTGGGTCAATTTTATGAAATTGAGATGTATACATTATATGAAAGATGAAAAAATAAGCTTTCCATTGGTGTATGGTTCATTAGGATACAACAATATTTGGCCGAGATGCAATTATTTGAAAATCTGAGGGTGCAAAAAAAAACTAAACATTGAGAAAATCGCCTTTAAAGTTCTACATTTATGTTCGCGATTGTGCTGCATTCACTCACAAAAATAAATGTTTTATATATTTACGGTAGGAAATTTACAAAATATCTTCATGGAACATGATCTTTAATTAATATCCTAATGATTTTTGGCATAAAAGAAAAATCGATAATTTTGACCCATGCAATATATTGTTGGCTATTGCCACAAATATACCCTTGTGACTTGTGACTGGTTTTGTGATCCAGGGTCACATATATGCGATCCAAACAACTGTATACTAAATGTCATATCTGACTGGCTGTGCTCAGAGTAAACAAATTACTTATTGTATTGGTTAGGACACCTTGAATTAAAAGGCAGAAAAGCCCAAAACTAAAAAAAATGCACAATTATGAAAACACAAAGTCACGAGATACAGATGAAATTTAATCTTAAAATTCTGTTACATCCCATGTAGTTGCATGTAAATTCTGAGCAAACAAACAAACGTCATATATATTGAAAAGCTGCAAAGTTCAGTCACGTTGTGCCATTCTTCACCAAAAACTAGTCGTTTAATATTACTGAAAAGACAAACACTGATTCGTTTACAATTTATGTGAAATGTACAAATCAGAAGCATGACAAAAAAGGCATTTAAATGTTTCACAGTGACTAAACGGACACAAAACAAGTGTTTTGGCAAATGGATATGTAGAATCACGTGATGCTCCGACTGTCCACAGACTGTCATGAAGGACATTAATACGGAAATGAAGAAAACTATATGTTGTCTGAGCACGATGAATACACAGGACATGGTGTTGGATTATGAACACAAGTAATGGAAGAATATATATCAACCAGGTCGATAAGCCTACCAACATTTTTAGATCATCGGCATAGCTGATAAACATGCGATTAACAGAAACGATAGCTCTTCTACGAGTTTCAAATTAGTCAACACATATTAGTTTGAATGGAGTAAACTGTGAAAAAATTGGGTGCAAAACATTTTAGTTTGTGTATATTACAATAACTGCATTTAAATTATATTAAATGATACCACATATATCGGCCACACCGCTCTCTAGTTATCATATCAGGAAAAAAACACTATTATACACAACACACACACACACACACACACACACACACAAAGCAATAAAGGTTACAGGTGATAGTTGTTAGCCTAAACATGCATGCAGGCACACGATATCGGTGTTAAACGTCAGTCTAAAAAGGCTTAAATACTGGTTTAAGGGTGTGTGGTGAACAGGATCATTTTAAACAAACACATGGAATAAAAAAAATAAAAGGTGATTGCGACTTTTTATCTCACAATTAAAAAAAAAAATCAATTCTGAGGGAAAAAAAAAAAAGTCAGAATTCAACAAAAGTTCGATTTGTGAGTTTTTCCATCACAACTTTTTTTCTCTGAAATGTGAGATATAAACTTAATTTCGTGATATAAAAACTTGACAAACTTACAATCGCGAGAAAAAAAGTTCGAATTGTGAGATATAAACTGAATATAGTATATATAAAAAAAAAATTCATCTCGCAATTCTGACTTTTTCTCAGAATTGTAATGTAAAAAAAACGTAGCCTACAATTGCGAGTTATAAACAGTTATGAAAAACTTATATAGACTTAACACGCAATTGAAAAATAAAAAATATACACATTTCAGAAATTGCCACCTCAGAAAAGTCAGAATTGCGAATTTTTCATCTAGCAATTCATACTTTTTTTCCTCAAAATTGTGATATAAACTTAGTTGCGAATTATAAAAACTCACAATTGAGGGAAAAACTATGAACTGTGAGATAAAAACCAGCGATTGCGAGAAAGTCAGAATTGCGAATTCTTCATCTCTTTATTTCTCACAATTCTGACTTTTTTCTTGCAATTTTGAGTTTATATCTCACAATTCGTTTATGTCTCACAATACTTTTTTTCTCAGAACTAAGAAAAAAAAAAAAAAAAAAGTCAGAATCGCGAGATGAAAAATTCGCAACTCTTTTTTTCCTTGCAATTGCGAGATAAAAAGCCATAATTACCTTTTTTATTTTTTTCCCATGGAAAACAAGCTTCTATAGAAACTGATATAGATGATTTTCACAGACATGCAAAAGCAAAAAAAAACGCCTCTCAGGTGAGAACATAAAAACGACAGCAGCTGTAGAAGGTCACTGGAGAAGCAGAAACACCAAAAACAAACGTCACACATTAAAACATCAGTGAAGCCACTAAAAGTGTTAAAACACTTGTGCATCTATTAGATCCTGCATTCATCTACAATCTTAAGCAGCTTAACCTAGAAACATTCAACTCATGTCAATCGTGAACAGATTTAGTCAGTCTGGATAGAGTACTGGCCTGGTCAGTCTTTCCTAGATAGAGTCAACATTAAAATGATGCTTGCAACCATTTTGCTTCTGTTATCTGACATGCACTACTGTTTAGAAGTTTGGGGTCTGTAAGATTTTTTTTTAAAGAAATGAATACTTTATTCAGCAAGGATGCATTAAACTTATCAAAGTGACAGTAAAGACATCGATAACGTTACAAATATTTAAATTTGAAATAAATGTGAAACTTTCTGTTCAAAGGTCAAAAATATGAAGCAGCACAATGGTTTTCAACATTGATAATCAGAAATGTTTCTTGAGGAGCAAATCAGCATATTAGAATGATTTCTGAATGATCATGTGATACTGAAGACTGGAAAAATTCAGCTTTGATCACAGGAATAAACTACATTTTACTATATATTACAATAGAAGACACTTATTTTACACGGTCATAATATTACTGTTTTTACTGTATTTTTGATTAAAATAAACGCAGCCTTGGTGAGCAGAAACATTCTTTCAAAAACATAAAATCTTACCATCCCCAAACTTTACAATTACATTTTAATGATGTTTTATTTAAAAAAAAAAAAAAAAAAAAAAAAACATGCGCCAGAGAAACATGCACAATAAGACCAGGAACGCGTTTTTAAAGTAAAAATAATAAATTTTGATTTCATGTTGACTTGATCTGACATCATTTGTAGACACATTATGATATGAATAATCTGAAATCGCTAGCATATAATACACTGTTGATAACATAAAATACAGTGACAAGTCAACGACACTTCCGAGTCACGCATGCTACTGAAGAACACGGTGATTCACAGCACTGCTCGGGATCTAAAGTGTTAACCAGTCTCTAGTTCAACGGGTAAAGTGAGCTCGCCATCTAAACACCGGACACACAGTATTGCCTAATCAAAGTGTTCTGCAGCGTTGCAAAGCGCTCTGATATCTGAAATGTTCGAACTAAACCTGAGACAATCTCACCATTCATAAATCACAGTCATCTGACGTTCCCTCCATTAACGGGAGTGACACCTGTGCAAACGTTCCTGTCTGAGGAAAAAAAAAAACGCTCAAAGCCTTCTGGAGACGGACTCATTTCTCCACCCCGTTGATGGTTCTGTACGACGGTTCTGAGTCCCTCCGTTTCCTGGTAGAAGAGTAAGTTGTGCCGTCCATCTCAAACTCCCCTACAGCACAGTTGCATTACAGTGTGAGTTGAAACACTGAAGCAGTTCATGCACAGAAGCAAAGTATAATGCATGCACATTTAGAAAAATCGAACGCCTAAATTTGAACTCCACTAGATATATTCAGAGTTGCATACTGATATTTTACCATTTTTACAATATATAGCATGCATACTGAACATAGCATGTAATTTGCTATGCATTTTATTTATTTTAGTTTTATTCATATTTTTAATATTAATAATATTTTTTAACTTTATTCATGTTTTTAGTTTTCATGCTCATTTTAGTTTACTTTTTAATAATTTTGTTATGTGTTTTTATCATTTTTCTGTTTTTTTTATTTCAAATATTTCTATTTAAGTTTAATTTATTTTTATTTCAGTTTTAGTTATAGTTTGTATTTATTTATTTATTTTTGTCAATAATTCGTTGGTTTATTGCTGAGGCAACATTTCAAATTTCCGCTTAGCTTAGGTTTTTAATTATATAGACTAATACTTCTATTTTATTTCAGCCTTATTTCATGTTTTTAATAGTTTTATAGTCAACAATAATAACCCATGCCTGGATGATCTAATACATTTGCCAAAATTCACAATAAAAATATGCTTGACCTTTCATTTCCAATGTGACAAATGCACTTATCATATATTAAAAAATTAAATAAAATACTATGCAATATACAGTACTCTAGTGTTAAAGACGTTGCCAAGTCTCAGAACTACACGCGTCTTCTGCTCGTTCTCCACAAGAGGTCACAACACTACAGGTTAGACTCGCTGAAGTCTGTAAACTGCCATTAACGTCCTGGTAATCTACATGCTGATGTGAATGATTTAGTGTTTACCTCTGCATTCAGACACGGCGTCACCCGGCTCAGAGTAAAAGCTGTCCTCACACTCCGAGAAGCTCTATGGAGGTCAAAACATCATGATTTAGATTGCAAAACTCTTAAGATTCACTTTAGCACTGCTTGTATAGCCTGCTGTAAAGTCAGTTTTTAAATGTACATTTAAAAGGCAACAGGGTTTGAGGTCACAATTGATAATGGGGGAAGAAACAATATAATGAAAATTCTTTCATGTCATTCCAAGCCTGTATTCAATGCAACTTAAGTGGATGATTTTTAGTGCTGAGAGAAAACACAGCCTGTTCACATAGAACGCGTTTATCCATTCCAATGAGCTACTTCTACATTGTTTTTCTATGTAAACACGCGTTAGACGGACGTCTATGACCATTAAAGGCTGATTTACTTCTGCGTCGGACCTAAGCCATAGGCTACGCGTCGTTTTCATTTATACTTCTGTGTTGTTGCAGAAGTATAACGTTGCAGTCCGCTAGTAGGCAGTGTCCACGCCACGGGCATGTTGATGGTGTAACCCACAGCATCAAGGCAAAAGCCGAAGAAGCAGCGGCTTGTTGTGTAGTATGTTATCGGAGAAGCAGGAGCGGTGATGGCGGGAAATAGACAGCCACTTTTGCAGCTTGAGTTGTTAAATATCAAATAACATCTTTGTTTTCACCGTAGTTATGTCGCAAGAGGAAATGCTACACTTCCGCAGATTTTATTATTTTTTTACACGAGGAAGGTAGCCTGGAAATCCGGACCCAAATCTGAAAGATTAAGGGTCTGGCATCGAGTAACTGAAATCGCCCAACTCGAGGGGCGGCACCAAGCATGCATTTGAAAATCTCACTGATTGCACGGTCACTAGTGCTGCTGTCGTCATCCGTTTAGCTCGCCTCTGGCCAGCCTATATCAGATAAACCGATGTGATTGGTGCAGCTCGGCTACAAGGGCATAGTTAATGAGCATCATTACTCAATGCTAGAGCAACTCACTGAGCAAATTCAAATTGTGCTCTTGCGAGAACTCTGGATTTCCAGGGTAAGAGGGAGGGGTTCTAGCAGACCAATCACAGCCCTTGTGGTCTGCGTAGATTGATGCGTTGTTACGTTTTTGGAAAGGTGCACGTCAGGTTAAGCGTGCTACACACAGCTTATGATGTAGCTACGACTCGAAGTATAAATCCGCCTTTATGCTCACGTCTTGCTTTTGCAGTGTATCGCACATGAGCACCGCGTTTTTAATACGGCGAGTCAAGGTAAACTATTCTTTTACACGCAGCACTACTCAATGTCAGATCCAAAACAGTGGACCAATCAGAAGACCCCGGAGGCGGGGCAAGCGTTGCGAGCTTTCGTTTACAGTATATGCAATATGACTGAGGCCCCGTTTACACGTCCATGGTTATTTTTTTTTTATTTCCCTTCGTTTGTGCTCTTCGTTTACACGCAAACGGAGAATTCGCCTCTGAAAACGATTCTTTCTAAAAACTCCAGCCAGATTTAGTAAAACTCTGTTTGCACGTTTGCATGTAAACTGAGAAAAACGGAGTTTTCGGCAGCCGACGTCACAGGATGCAACAGAACTTTACAGAACGTCAAAAGTGCGACCAGAAAGAGGAAGTGATTCGTTGCTATTTTCGGAATTCTGATTGGCTAACGTGGGCTTGAGCTTCTCGTTACACTGCCACCTACAGGTTTGGCATGCTCTTGACTGCATATATACATGGGTTCGTGTAAACGAACACTTTTCTGAAAACTGACAGGTGTGCACGATGTTATTTTTGAAAACGAAGAGGGTGAAATGTCCGTTTATGAAAATAGCCGGCCATGTGTAAACGTAGCCTGAAGCCAGGTTTATTTAATTGTGTATGCGTGGCGCGCGAATCACCGTACTCTGCGCACGTTCACCTGCGCGCTCCAAGTGTGAGCCGTTCCTATAGCGGATGATAAAAAGATCTAAAACAGCCACATAAACTAAAAAGACTGATCAAAAGAGGGGAAAACATTATCCTTCGCCAACATAAATTAGAAGCTTTTTAAACTACTCATGACCACCTTTACTAGGATTTATCACGAGTTGTCAAAAATATCGATATTTCGATGTGTATCGATCCTGAAATATCTGCAACTATTCTAATACTCCTTTCTGCAGTATCGATACACCAATATTAGCTTTGCTTTCTTGCTCTCTCCGACAGTGAGTTGACATTTTTTTCCCCGTGGTATCGAAAATGGTATCGAATATCGATACTTTTCAAGGTAAGTTAGAAATTTCAGTATCGTGACAACACTTTCACGTTCTATTGTATTTATTGTGGTCAATTTTGACTAACCTGTTGTAGAATTTATAAGAGATAATCTGTTAAGGGAACAGATTTATATTTTAACTGTGCCATGTTTTAGCTATAGTTATTTTTCATAACAAATGCTATGGATAGAGAAAAAAGGAAAGAAAAAAAGTTAACATTGGCCAAAGCATGCTAATGAGGAGCCATCAGTGGTCTTAATTATATCCTTATTGTAACAGATGCTATAGTTAAACAATTACAAGAACTATGTTAGGTAAGGTTAAAATTTATTTTAAGGTGTCATTGTTACAGTGTAATTATATATTTAAGTACTGTGTAATATTAAGCAACTACTTGTACTTATTATAGGGTTAGGGTAGGATTAGGATTTGGTTGAGGGTTAATTGCATGTAATTATGCATCATTTACTGTTATTGCTATGGTAAGTACATGTAACATATGTAACAAAGACACTGTAAAATAAAGTGTTACCCTATGTTACTTTTTCATAAGGCCAGGTAAAAGCCAGAATCAAGAGCTTTAAAGTCGGGACCTTCTTGAATTATTGACTAAACAATTGGGTTTCCCCGTGTGTAAAATGTGTTCTGCTAATAATGACAGATATTAGGAACAAAACCTTCCAAGAGATGACAGGAAATTAACAAGTTAGTTTGACCACTTTGATTTAGAAAATTCTGTCAAACTGATAGGGTTTTAGGTGATTAAATATCATATCCTATGCAAACTAGTAATTGTTAAAGATTTAAAAAATAAAGTAATAGCCTAGTTAAGTAAACAACAGAAATGCCAACAAACGGCTGCTTTTATCATGTTCGTTTTGCGATCTCGCTAGTTTCCAGTGATTTCTTTCTGATTCGTTTTCAGATAAAACTTCCATTTGTTGGTGAAACGATGGGTTTGTGTGACCTTGTTCTATAGAGGTGTGTTACGCAGCATGTTTTTGGGTTCGGTGCTACAGGTCCGAGGCTATTAGCCCTGCCCAGCCCGGCCCGTTGAAAGCCATGGCTCGCACTGGCCTGACAGTGAAAAAGCATCTATAGTGGCTGTGTCCGGATACCATGAATTATAAAACATTTCTTCAAGCGATTATCACAACCTGTTTCCTAAATGGGTGGTATAATGCACTTTTCACAAGATGTAAAATATGTCTTTAATGTCCTCAGAGTGTGTATGTGAAGTTTTAGCTCAAAATACCCCACAGATATTTTTATATAGCATGTTAAAGTTGTCACTTTTTGAGGGTGAGCAAAAACGCACCGTTTTGTGTCTGGCCCTTTAAATGCAAATGAGCTGCTGCTCCTGGCACAGAGGGCGGAGCTACAACAGCTTGTGTCCTTTTACCTCACACAGATATGCACTGAAAATGTCAAAAACTTTTAGCGTTTTATGTTCAAACCAAAGTCAGACAGAGAGACTCAAGAAGTGACAACATGTAGACAACATTTCTGAATGGTTAGTTGATGAATTTATGTAGCTTGTGTGTAGTTATCTTTTAGCCATTTACTAGCATATTCTGTCTTGATAATCTATAAATCGCGATCAGGGGGCGGGGTTTATGTAAATTTTAGGGTTTGTGATGTCACTAACCCGGGAGGAATATCCTGTAGTTCCTACCAGCCGTTTGTTGTAGTCCTTGAAAAGCAATTTCTTTAAAAGCAAATATCTCCCTTTGCTTTGAACTTTGAGCGTCGTAACTTTGCTGTTGTCTAGATGTTGTTTAGATGTTGTTTATGCTCAAACAGCAACATTACACACTAACTAAAGTTAGAAAAGTGAAATCACAATCAACCACACCTGTAAAGAAAAAAAGAGATGCTGTCTGGCTATTTCCGTTATATACGCCTCAAAAGCACGTTTTGACACCCTCATGTTGTGCGCTGCGTTTAAAAAAAAAAAAACATTCCTGAGCGCTGTGTCTCGCATTTTTAGATGCAAAGACATGTGAAAGGCCCCTAACAGTATCATAACAGTAGTCCAAAAGTCTTCTGAAGTCATACAAGTGTTGTTTGAGGGGGAAAAAATATTTTCTTTCTTATTTTCAATTACAAATATATAAACATTCTTAAAATCAAGATATATCTACTTGAGATGCAAATTGATTTAAGAAACAAGGAAAAATATCTGCCAATGGGGTCAGAAAATTCTAAATAGTTACAGACTCCTCCTCTCCCGTTTTATCCTTTTAGCGCGAGTAAATGATGACAAAGCCGTGACTCACCTTCTCTCTGGGTCCGTAGTTTTCAGCATACCAGACCATCCCATATAGACACAGGAATGTGATGGAAGCCTTCAGATGAGAGACAGAAACAAAGACTCAATCAATTACACATCAGCAGCTTTTGTGTTCACACAAAAGCACTTTCTGAAAAGACTATTTTCAGGAAATCTCCTCCCATAGATGCCAAAAATAGCTTTGCGTTCAAGTTTTTGCTGAATGAGTAGAAATCAGAGTCATATTGATGCAATGAAAAGCTCAAAGTGAAGACAAAAAGAGCAGGAACTCACCAAACACAAGAGCCACAAAATCACATAGAGAATTTGCGTCTTGGAAAACAAGTCTTGTCCGAATTTAATGCAGGCTAACGCCTCCAGGAAAGCTATTGCCCTGTTGGAAAGAAGACAAGAGCGTTTCTACTGGACCTTGATTGTGCAACGTAAAGCTGACGGATGTTATATGAAGTCTAGATGATCGTTAGATGAACCTGAACTGCACACAATCTAGGTCACTGTCCTATATCTGAGATAACGCAAATAACAATAGAGCAGCGAAGCCCACCAAAGCGCTTGTGGAACACAAGCATTCATGCGGGTTTTGTGGTTAAACGTTCATTTGAATGAAAAGCCTGCAAGGCTTTTACCTCAAACACTGGTGTGACACATGCATGAACATCAGTGCTCGCTGAAAAACGTACTACCGTTACTCGTGCATTACAGTGGACCACATGGGAGGCGGCTTCACACAAGTCATTTTCACAGGTTTGAACTCACCCGAACACCCAGCATTGTGTCCCGACCCGTTTGCACTGTGTGTCCGTGAGGTACGCATAATACTGCCTGTAGAGCAAACCACAGAAATGCATCAGTACACATGAATAATCAAAGTCAAAATGATCCTTTAATACATGTTCTGGGTCTTGCTGCCGATTCTCTTCATACTGTTTTAGAAGAGTGATTCCCAAACTCTTCCTGAGATTTTATGTTAATATTTCACATAAGTTAACAACACATTTGCATGCTCATGGTTCTCTGAAATCAGTTAATGGTCACATGACATGCAGGTAAACAAATTAAATATTTAATCTTTTTTAGTTTGGTCTTTTTTTGTGTGTTTTATTTTAAATGTTTACACTCAAAATAGTCAAAGATGAGAATCTTGGCCAGTGATGTCTAAGAATTTTTAACAATATTTACCACAAAAAAAAAGTATAGATTTCTCCCAACCGGATATGAATATAAAAAGGTAAGATCAGATTTTTTTAATCAGGCTAATTTAATCATAATATTTTTTTATTTAAGGCCTTGGGACTGAGAACACCTACTGGAGGTGCAGGTTTACCTCAGGAAAAATACTTTAGTCAAAGTAATAAACTACTAAAACCAAACAACGTGCATAATCAAAACTCTCATCATGAGCACAAAACAAAGTTAACTTAGTTTTTTTGTCTTCCTTTGCCATCTCTAAATCATTTTTTTAATTATTACATTGTTTATTATAAAATTATCTTAATATGCCTAGTAATAATGATAAATGTATGGGGGAAAAAAACCATCTTAAGGCGCCACGTGTTAACTTGTCTCAAACCTGGTTTAGTTAAAGGGATATTTCACCGCTGGAAAGATGAATGTGTATTTAAATTGGGTCATTTATGTAGTAGAAATGTGAAATTATTTTAGAAGTTGGTGCCTTCTAGACTGAGAAAAGCCAGAAAATGTATTTTTGGCTCATGTGGATGAAAGACAGTCTGTCACATGATCAGTGCATGGCTGCATGATTCCTGCATGTTGAAGTCCATTTGAACCGGACTAGATGGAGCTGCGTCTGACGGCTTCATCTGTGTGGGTTTGAATGTAAAAACGGCACACTGGATTTAATCTGCCTTTATTAATTCATGCCATTTATTTGTTTATATTGGTATTATCCAAATGTGCACCTGACACCGTGTCTACACTGGACGCTACAGGCGGACGTTACAACAAGTTTAGACTGGACGCTACAACAAGTTTAGAAACCAGAATGCTCAGATGTTACTGAAATACTCAATGAATTAAAGGGATATTTCACCGCTGGAAAGATGAATGTGTATTTAAATTGGGTCATTTATGTAGTAGAAATGTGAAATTATTTTAGAGGTTGGTGCCTTCTAGACTGAGAAAAGCCATAAAATGTATTTTTGGCTCATGTGGATGAAAGACAACAACTCCCAGAATGCACTTGCTTCGCTGTCATACGAGGCCACTCCCAAGCCACACCTACCGGTTACAGAGGGCAGTATCGGAAGAAATTACACAACTAGGCTACTAGTCGACTCGAAACTGAAAAGACGGCGTTTTATCGTGAGATCCCCCTATGGGCGGGTTGAAGACATGCGGAACGAGCTCCTCCTACTGGCTGCAGTCTCTCGCCTCTGGCCTCTGATGACGCTAAATGACGATTTTTCCGTCATCTGAGTTTTTTTTCCAGACACACAATACAGAAATCTCTCACCTCAGGGGGACATGAGGGAGGGAAGCACGGTCATTCCAAAATACTACCGGGTTTCTACTGATACAAAGCTTAATGCTAATCTGTGAAGTATTCCTTTAAACGGTCAAGAGTCATCTGTAGAACTGTATTCTCGTTTTCAGCAGAGTTTTAGCAAAAGTATCTATTGTGTTTCAGCTACTGTTGTTAAAATAACAGCGTCATCCACAGCTCTTAATGTAGCGCTTTACGTCTTCAGTGAGAGAGAGAGAATTAACACACACTGACCAGAAAGGGTTTAAATAAAGCACGTCTGGCTAAAGGATGTAGCGTTGAAAGATCATTACTATAAACAACCCTGAGCGCTTGTGGTGTGAACCACTTGGTTGTTTTGACACACATTTTTCTTAGTTATTTACAAAATCTGTTCCACCCTTCATTTTTTCATGTTTTACTCTGAAATACATCAAACTTTGGAAGTAAAACGAGTTGGGAATGGCATTTTGTTATATATTGTTATACGTGTACCTACCGTACGGTGGGGGCAGTGATGATACCGATGAACAGAATTCTGCACCAGCTGAGAGCGTGGCATGCTGGGAACACAAAGATGTGCTTCAGGAAGAATGTGTTCAGCTCTGTTAGCTTGAGAGAGAGAGAGAGAGAGAGAGAGAGAATATATATTTTATGCATTGAACTAAATCCAATGACCCTTGAGAACTGAAACAAAACAGAACTGCAGAAGTATACCAATAATTTAATAAACCAAAAGAAAACCTAAATGCAATTTTACATTTAATAAAGTTCAGTAAAGAATGAATTTGAATGAATCTGTTAATACGAACCTGTTAATTTGCCTTTTGTTGCGACTGTCACATCAAACTTGTATTAGAAATATTGATAATTCTAGCAAATATTGATAAAGAAATGCATGGATGGTTTCAAACTGACTTTTTGATATACCTATTGTCAAGTATATTTTATTTGTTTTGCGATGATATAATAAACAACCAAGATAAAAAAAAAAAAAGTTGCACGCAGTCATTTTGTTTTTATGGTGGTGTTGTTTCCTGACCTACTTAAAACAAGGCTAATGATCTATTCTAAACCATCATACAAAAAGAAGTGGAAATATGACTACTTATTAAAAAAAAAAGCTACATTTGTAATAAGAATCATAGTGCAGTTAGTTCAGATTATGCTTCAGAGATTCACACGACACCAAAACCAGTATTCAGTTGTCAACTAATTTGGTCACGGTCTCTGAAGTGGAACACAATCCCCTCCTCCGAATTCCCATTTCAAAGACATTTAATTACTACTTAAAGGGCCCTCAATAGGGAGCGAAGAGACCGGCCTCGCTCTCTCACAATAGAGAATGAAGAGCGTGCTTTCATCGCCATGGAAACGAGTCTGCACTTTTAGTCTGACTGCCCGTTCTCTCTAGAGAACTCATTTGACCCACATTTTTGAGCTAGTTAAAGCCAATCAAACTAGTTATTTTTTATGCTGACCATAAAAGTTCAAATATTCAACTTTTAAATACTGTTAAAGGGATAGTTCACCCAAAAATGAAAATTCTGTCATCATTTACTCACCCTCAAGTTGTTCCAAACCTGTATGAGTTTCTTTGTTCTGCTGAACACAAAGGAAGATATTTGGAAGAATGTTTGTAATCAACAGATATCGGTCCCCATTGACTTCCATAGTAGGAAAAAAAATATACTATGGTAGTCAATGGGGACCGAGATCTGTTTGGTTACAAACATTCTTCCAAATATCTTCCTTTGTGTTCAGCAGAACAAAGAAACTCATACAGGTTTGGAACAACTTGAGGGTGAGTAAACAATGATAGAATTTTCATTTTTGGGTGAACTATCCCTTTAATTAATATAATGTGGTATTTAATGAATGATTATTTAACTATTAAAGGTGGGGTAAGTCGTTTTTGAAATACGCTGTTTGGAAGTTAGCAGGACCGACACAACAACAAACGTGTAGCCAATCAGCATTAGTATCCGCGTACGGCGGTGGAGGAGAGAGACGAGCAAGAGGGAGATTTGAACTGAAGAAAGACTGCAGAAATAGAGATGGAAGAAACCACAGAAAATAAAAGAGTCATGTCTGTAGGGCTGCAACGATTCATCGAGTTACTCGATTACAAAAATTCCTCGAGGCAAAAACTCTGCCTCGAAGCCTCGTTAAATTCCTATGACGCGCACTATACGCGCAGGGATCTGATTTCACACGGACCGTTGTTCAGTGTTCAGGAAGCACAATAGCGCGTGATACATTTTGAATTTAGTTGGCGCGATGGCGGAGAGTAAAGATGTCCATAAAGTTTGGGATCGCTTCCTTCCAGCGTCGCTGAAACAAGGTAACGATTCTGTCCCCCGCATTTTTTTTAACCCAGCGCCAATATTTCCGCCCGTGCCGAAGCCTATACATTGATGTTCGCTGATTTTAATCCCATACTGTATTTGTAGTGATGTCGTGATGCGGTTTGACTAGATATGATGTTTAGCTTTGATGTTTTAAAGTAGTAAATGTATTCATGTTCAACTGCAAGAGAGTATAGCCTAAAAAAGAACCCCTTCACACACACACACACACACACACACACGCACCCTCGTCTCTCTCACGCGCCAGTCAGACCAATTGCGGCAATGCATCACATATGCTCAAACTTTTATGTAGCCACGCAACAATAATTTCAGCATGCATTCACTGTATACACCGGGACGTGATGGAGGAACAAATATTGCATTGCAGTCTTTGCGAGACCTTGTTTGTCACGTCTGCCAAATAGTTACAGACAACAACAAAAAATGAAACTCCCCAGCCTGCTTCTCCAAATCCACTCGTACTTTTGGGGAAGACATAATCGGCTACCAAAGTAATTGAGCATAGAACATTTTCAATAACCAAAAAAATATAATAGGCCTACTACAAAACGTGCTAATATACTTCAACTAGCCTAAGTGAGAAACAAAATGCTGTTCTTTTTAACATATTTGCAATAAAACATTCCCCTTTTTAAAGCTACACTTATTTTTTTATAAATTGTATACATTGTGTACCTGTTTGGCTTGATATTTTATATTCATTTAATTTATTTTTGTTCTCCGGTGGGTAATTTGCAGAAGGTGCAATCCTTTTTTTGTAATGTTGTATTAAGAAGACAAAACTAAGGCCAAATGGCCTTTACTATTTAAGTTCGTATTCATAGTTTTACATGTTATACATGTTTTACAGTATAAAGTTGACTTAACTGTATTGTTATATAATTGTTGGCACTGGCACTTATAAACACTAAATGGGTAAAAAGTACAATAAATAGGCTTAGTTTTGGAACCAAATGTTGGAGTTGGAATAAATAGCTCTGTTTATTTTTTTTATTTTTTTTTGAGAAATAAAAGCCAAATGCTTGATTATTTTACAGCCACATCATTTTCGTTATGCATTATTTGTTTTGGTTGTTTAAAAACACACTAATTTATTTATCCGATTACTCGATTAATCGATCGATAAAGTGCTAGATTAATCGATTACAAAAAGAATCGATAGCTGCAGCCCTACATGTCTGCTTCCTGATATCACGTGCGCAAACACATATAACCTATATTTATATTTATAAAACAGTTATGTCCGGTCGAACGATGTATTAATTAACTTCAGATTGGATTGTGTTGATAATAGGCACTTAGCTAACGCTAAAAGATGTTTTGTGTCTCAAACAAGTGCTTTCGATCTTCTTTCTGATCTGAATGGTGTGTGGAAAACACTTGCCACAGACTCGTCCCAGCATCTAGAACGCAACTGAATATTTTTTCAAGCATCTCCATACTTGAAAAACCACAGAAAACTACTTTTAGTAGTACTTTTACGTATTTATTTACAGCGGGTCTATTCACACGGGATTAGTATTACCTGAGGTCATTTTTCTGGACATTTTTACTGAAGGTAAAAGTCGCCGTAATCTTTACTGACATTGTCCGTGATGATCACTGAGATGGCACATTCGGACTGGACTAAAATCACAGAGAAGCTCTGGTAATAATTACTTTACCCCACCTCTCCATGTTAACCTAGTCCCGTCCGAATAGGGCTATTGTGTGTCTGGAGCTGCTGTAGCCTGGATGCCAGCCGAACTTAGCCCCGCCCCCAACAACATTTGAGGTCGGGAAGTTCGGTCTGGACTTGATCCGTTGTGGAGCAACTATGCTCGAACCAGAGCTGTTCGGACCAATCAAATTGTCAGGGGGGGGCTTTATACGATGTTGGACAGATGATCAACAGTAACGTAATCATCCACGTCACCAAAGGGCGCTTGGGTTTAATTCATTTGATGGCTGCCGCTGGAGAATTGAGATGTGTAGATTCCGCCATCGCGTCTGTTATAGAAGATACTGACAGCACATTATTTTAAAAGAGGATCAGAGAACCGTTATCAAGGCATTTGTCGATCGGAAAGATGAATGAAGAACATACGTCACTTACTCAGTCGCTCTGATTGGTTGCAGGTCTATCCAATTGAGTGCAGAGGCTTTCGGTTGAAACACGGCCCATAATCACAGCCCAATGGAGCAGGATCAGACTCATGTTCTGACTAGAATCTGAGTATGACGACGTCAGGCTAGAGCTGCTGTGCTGTTGGCAACTAACAACCAACTCTTGTTTGTAATTACTATTGTGTACTGTGCGTTCATTTTTTGTGCTTCCTTGTCATTCGTTCGTTCGTTCGTGACGCATTATTCTGATGCGCTTCTGCTATGATAAACAGACATCAGGGTTCTCAAGTCTCACGCATTGGCCGTGAGACACACGCAATTCAACCAGTTCACACGCTCACACGCCACACCGTGTATTTCTCACGCTGAAAAGGCAATGCCAACCAAGTTGTCCTGCAAGCTTTATATATAACGTTGTATACGAGCGCAGGCACACAAAGTGAAGTTTCCTGCCGCCAGCACGTATCTCGGCCAGATTGCGTTCGTTACATAGATGCGCGAACCATAGGCGCGAACACACGGAAGTTGACGGAAAATTCTCGGCCGCCGTACGTTCGTTACTAAGTAACCAACAACATCACGCGAACACACGTCTTGATGGAGAAGGTAAGTTGGAATTAAGAAAGCTCGTCTAACATTTTTAGGCCAGAACATTAAATATATCAATGTTATCAAGGCGTCAAAATGTGCAACAAACACTTACAACACAAAACACATTTCATAAGCTGCAGTGTGTACTCTTGTGTACACACATACACACACACACACATGTAGTGTTTTAATTTTTTATGGGGACTTTCCATAGACATAATGATTTTTATACTGTACAAACTGTATAACGTTATTCTATTCCCTTACACTAACCATACCCCTAAACCTACCCATCACAGAAAACTTACTGCAATTTCACATTTTCAAAAAAACATAACTTTTTTGATTTATAAGCCGTTTTCCTCATGGGGACCAAAAAATTTCCCCACACGAACAAGGATTTCGGATATTGCCGTCCTTGTGGGGACATTTTGTCCCCATAATGTAAGGTTTACCAGGCCATACTTATACACACACCTTAATACTATGTCATTTGTTCACAATGTCCCACCACACAATAAATCATTATACCATTACGACTAGACACATTCAAAATGCAAAAAGATTTGTTTTTCCAAACTGTTTGGAGCAATTTGTTATATTTTTGTATATTTGTAATTTTGAAATATAACATTTAAGAGTATATTTGATGTGATTAATTGCTCTGTCATTTATCAGATTTACCAATTGTTATAATTTCAATTTGTGCTGGTTAATTATGAACAATGGGTAAAATTGGGGGGCGGGGGCGGGGCTCCATTAGGGCTCCTCCCCTAACCGCATGTGATCTCACTCCAAGCTTTTGATAAAACTTGAGAACCCTGAGACATCCTCTCTTGGATTGTGTGTGTAACGGAGGCCAGTTAGAGAGAGTCGCGCTGACGACTGCTAGTGAACGCGGTGTTTAGAGTCATTGTTAGTGCACTCGACTCGCTCGCAGGGGGATCGGGGTTCGAGACCGACTCGGCTGTTAGGATTGGAGTGTGAGTTTTGGAGGCGGAGTTTCGTAGAGGGATGCGTTTGTTTGGGTGTGCATTAAAACTGTAACAAAATAACTGATTGCACAGTGAGCCGTGGATCATCCCTTACATATATTTATCAATAGGTCTCACTATATAAGAGGATGAACCCTCCATCTTCACAATGCATTCTGGGATTGCTTAACTAATCAGGTTTTGAACCAAAATTAAACCCGTTTTATTTCTTAACATTGGCTGATTAAGACGCAAATTTTACTAACCTGCCATATGATCATGAACAGATAGACTCCCGTCACCCTCTGCAAGGAAGACTTGGGGTCGAACCAGCGCACGTATGTCCAGCTGGCAGGCGTGAACTGTAAAACTGCACGTTTGATCTTGCCCGTGGTGCTGTGGATGTCTCTGTTCAGCAGAAAAACACAGTTTGCACAGTTTCTAGCCACTGCAAATGCTGCAAAATCCAGTTTGAAATGAATCAGATCTCTTACTTGATACTGGCCCAGTGATACGTGCGCATCTCTAAGAAACGGCAGACAGTCATTCCCAGCCAGATGCCTCCTCCGTTACACAACAAAATATCCAGGATTACTTGATCCCACCAGCACTCCGCAAAATTAGGAAGAAGATGCATGAAGAACAACTGTATGGAGAGATTATATTTGTGCATTATTGTGTGCTCTTCAAGAGACTCGACTCAACATTGATTTCAACTGCGTTTGCCATTAACATCTTTCAAACTAGCAATGTGAAAACATGCATCAAACAAAGCAGTTAACTCAAGTAGTTTATTAACATATTCAGATGTAAATGATAATTCATTCAATTAAATACCACAATATGGTAATAAACTACTTGAGTTAACTATTTTGTTTGATGCATGTTTTATGCATATTACAGTATCACGTTGTTAGTAGATCCCACCCGCTGGGGGGATTTTTAATCATAAAGGTAATTTAATCATAAAATCACTATTGTTTTGCAATAATAAGTGCAGCAACTCATAATATTTTACATTTGACAGTAAAGCACCGAGCTTGAGTTGAGATGCAGAAAAAAAAAGAACTTTGAATGTGAAAACATGGGAAAAAAATATTTAAAAATGTTAATAAAAATAACATTTAAATTGGATAATATTTAGAGATTTGAAGTGCTGGAAAAAGCATTGAAAAGTGCTTAAATATCACTCTTAAAAGGTTGTACAAACCCTAAAATGAATAACGTAAAAACATTAGACTATTTCTGCCACAATACCATGGTTACAGTTAGCATTGCTAGTGCTACATTAAATCCATGGTGAATGTTGGTGATTTGTGGACTGAAAAGCCTTCTATAACTCGTTCGTTCATGGCACAATGCTCACGGTTTCAATGTCAGTGCTGTTTGATCTGATATCTGTGGTTTATTACAGAGAATTCTGCGCCGACCTTGAACAAATGGAAAGACAAATTCAAACGCTTTCTCACTAGATCTCTCAGCACTTTGTAGTAACAGTGTTGCGTGATCGAGATCAGCCTGTGAAAACCTGTTCTGAGCTCGGACCGTTTAGACAGCGCAGCTCAAATGAGTAGAGCGGTTTCGTTTCGCTTTCGATTGTATTGATGTTTTAGGTTTCTCATATGCAACATAAAAGGCAGCTCTTGTGCAACCTCTAACAAAATGTATTCAAAAAGGTCTCAAAATGCGACCGTTTGGTCGCAGTCTGGAGTCCTGCTTAATAATAATTATTATTCATATTTAATTATATTTAGCAATATTTCTCACTAAATAATTTGGAGCCAGTCTCGATATATATATATATATATATATAAAAACATTTAAGATGAAGGATGACGTGAGTAATATTGATAAATTCTCACTTCGTCCTTCATCTTGGATGGTTTGTTTTTCACTGCGCATTTCACAATGAATTCTGGGATTGCTAAATTAACTAGGTTTTGAACCAAAGCTAAAATGAGAGCAATTATTTGAAGCCAGACTCTGAACAATATCAAATGCTCATTAGTTGTGAATTATCATACATTGTCTTCTGCGAATCATCATAACAGCATTATAATAAGATACATGTTATTAGACCTCGAGCCAAACAATGACCAATGATAGTTTTAGAGCTAGTAAGCCTATTTAGAGGTGCAGATTAATTCAGGTAGGACTCTGTGTAGACATATTTTATTATGTGTATTATGAGGTGGTCCGCGAAAATTCTTGATTACAAATATGGTCCACACACACAAAAAGTTTGAAAACCCCTGGTTTAACCTATTGATCTTCACCGTCACGCTTAGTAAAACATACAGCTGTGCCCTAACAGTGTCGCGCCGTACCGCGTTCCCAATGTATATCATAACAAAAATAAACACCGGTATTCGGAATGAACCGGTATACCGCCCAGCACTACATGTTATATGTGAAGCCATGCATCGAAACAAGATAATGAGCCGCAGGAATCCCATGAGTTGCAGAGGTTTACCTCGGTGAGCTCCCAGGTGATGCTGATGCTCCAGCACAGGCCGTAGCTGCGGATGAGCAGAGCCTTCATGCCCCAACCCCAGAAATGACTGAAAGCGAAGATGTCAAAGTGGCTGAGGATTCGCTCCCATGTGATCACATGACAGTTCACCGCATACTCCTGTCAATCACCACAACACCAGAAGGACATCAGTGACACAACACTCGCTTAAATTTGCTATTGTGGGCTTAACAAAGTTCAACTGAACATAATGCATCATTCTGAGATTTGTGACTTATTTTAGTATCATTGAGATACTATTATTGTTTTCATGGAGAGTTTGAATGTTTTTTTTTTTATTATTATTGAAATTTTAGTTCAAGTTTAATTGATTTTGATGTGCTTTGTTTCCACTGAAGAAAATTGGAGTAGAAACAATTCTCACTCAGAAATGTCACAGTTAATCACAAAGGAAAGGCAAGTAAAACATTTAATTAAATGTGAAATTTAGAAGTAGTATTAAATTGTATTTTCTTGTAAAACACTACAATAATCTGTTTTATTTACAACTTTGAAAAATCATATATATATAAATATAAAAAAGGACAAATTATTTTCTCTTCTGCCAGAGAGAAACCATACAAATATGTTGTGTGTGTGTGTAATATATATATACACACACACACCATATTTGTATGGTTTCTCTCTGACAGAAGAGAAAATATTTTGTCCTTTTTAGGGCTTAATCATAATGACATTATACTAATTTGTGGGTGAACTACTTCTTTAATAACAAAACTGAGTCATATTTCCCTGAACGTCACTGACCATGATGTCAGCCTCTCGTTTGGCATAGCGAAGATTGGGATCCAGCCAGTACATGACGGACTTCACCTGCTCCCAGTTCAGGAAGATGATGAAAACGAGGAAGAGGAAGTACAGCACACTCAATCCTGTACAACAACATAAAACATGCACTTCAGAAAAGATGAAGGTGGAAAATTACATGAACCCATTAATCACTTTAATGGTAACACACTCTAACCCACTTAGACACGACCTCATCATTTATTCACGTTTAAAAAGCATCTCACAGTGTATGTTTATCATTAAGCTTCATAATTGGCCATCAAGGTCACATAAACACATCTGATCCACTCACCGAACACTATACGCCATATTGCTGGATGGGGTCTAGTAAACGGACCTGAAAAGAAATTTATGAATAGAGTTATAAGAGAGTTATGATTATGGCTGCATGATACTGGAAAAACATGACATTGCAAAATTGTGTTTTTCTGTGAAATATATTGCAATATGGAAGAGACACTGGATTTCTCACCAGATGACATAAATAGCTAGAAAAGAATGAATCATTGTAGAGTGAGTTGGGGGAATTTGTTGGGGAGTTAATCGGTATAGAAAATAAAATGAATAATTAAAAAAAGCGGAAAATTACTGAAAGCACGAGGAATGCTAGATCTAACCATAATTGACAAAAACAACTGTCAGTTTTACCCTTCCGTCAAATATTGCGAGGCAAACATCAATAACAACTTTGAGTTGTCAATGCTGGCAAATAACCATGGTATAAACGTCATAATCCATGGTTCTTTGCCTCTGCGTCGTGCATTAAAATAGATTAATACACAGCTAGTCGTGGATTATACCTTAATTTAATTAAATTAAAATCTTAAAGAAAACAATATTGTAATATAATTGTACTGTAAAACAAAACAAAAATAGAGAATTAATAATAATTTTATTCTAGTGTAAAATTACAACACTCATTTAATTAATCATTTGATTTGAATTTGATGAATAATCTCTTTAAACGGTAACCTATCAACTTTTTATTTTGACGGGTTGGCACTAAATAAAGTTTCATAGTTAAGCTCAGCACTGTGTTCATTGACACGCATGCAGCTCATAATATCAGGTGTGTAAATGCTGCGCTTCGCTCTGAAGTAGGCAAGGGCATATTTATTTAATTAAATCGCAGCCTGTACGATCTCACTAATGCATATTGCAATGCAATATCAATTTTATTTCAATATCATGCAGCCTTAGTTATGAATCTGAACAGAAGAACCATGTGACCATGATCATAAAACACTTATGGCCTGAACGCTGGAGCTCTCCGATACCAGCCCGAGTTCATGACTCTTACCGTTTGGGAAGGCAAGGACGCTGATGATCAAGAAAAACGAGATGACCAGGATGAGGCCCACCCACAGGTTATTGTCATGGTTTCCATCATCTCTGCAACGGAAACATGTGGTCATACACTCAAATTCACCAGCACAAACAGACGATCTTCCTCTTTCTATTTCACCATCGGCTTTACACACCAAAAAAAACAGTAGATGCACGTAGTCAGCCACATCACATAAATAAATGTCGTTTTATTTAAAATTTCAAAACAAAAGCATGAAAAATGTCTTTTCCTGAACTAACTTTTCCGGAACTGAAACTACCGCTTCTGCTTTCAACAAATATTTTCCACGTATTCTGCCTGTGCTCAGTTGCAAAAATTCCTTTAATGTAATGATGAAATAAAACGTAGTGACAGATCCTTTCTTCCACATTGTGACACACATCCGTGTATAATATAAAAAAAATAATAATAATTGCAAGGTCGGGACTTGGTTCTATTATATTTGTAATAAAAAATACAAATGCACAGACCAATTGTTTACATTAAAGACCAGTAATATTTATTAAGACAGTACAAAGGCCAAAAACTGCCAACTGTAACTTAAAGTCACCATCATAAAATTAAAATGGAAAATTCTTTTTTTTAAATGGAATATATTTTTATTATTTAATCATGTGCCTCGTAATCTTTATGCAGAATAACTTCCCCTCCCTCTTGCAGCTCATCTCGTCTCTGATGATGCGTTTACTGGCGCGAGGGCGTGGCAACCTGTCACTCACATGAGATCCACCAATAGCAAACCACAACCATCCAATAATTCTTTCTAATGGACATAACCACCCTACATTTTTTCGTGTTTCAGAAGCCGTTTCATTTATATATGTCACAATAGGGAAGAAAAGATTATTGCAACTTCTGTTTCATTGCCGACTTTAAATATCCTATGAATACATTATAATGTTTGCATCACAGACGTGAACCATGATTTGCTACTTCCTTACTTATAGAAAATGGTGGTATCAGGGGGGAGGGACAATGTCTTTCTAGAAAGCATTTTATTGAACCAAAAAAATGTCCCCAAGTGCACGATGACGTCATTAATATTTTTGTCCGTTTTCCCGGAAGTGATATTCGCACTTCGATAGAAGATCGTTTTCGTCGACTTTAGAAATACACACGCATATAGGTTGACCTCAAAACAACAAACATGCACTAAAAGCCACCAAAGACAGATTTCGAATTGAAATGCCGTGTTGCTAAAGTGACATGCCGTTATTGCAACTCTTTGTGTGGCTTTAGGGTTGTGCGTCACTCACCGCGTAAACGCGAAGTACATCAGGCTGAGCACGGTGCATGTCAGCAGTGTGATAGTGTGTGGTTTGTAGAAGAACTCGATGGTGATGTCCTCCACCTGCTGTTCGTTGATCATGCGGAAATGCATTCTGTAATTCACATCATGTTTACTGAGAGTCCGACAGCCGAACGTTGAAGCCATGCACGTGAGATCAGCAGATCGGCGTGTTTCCTCTCTGTCCCGGATTCACCTTTGATTACCGTGATGTTGTTAGCAGCTCTCTCTCGCTCTCTCGCTCGCTCGCTCTCTCTCTCTCTCTCCCTCTCTCTCTCTGGCGTCTGCTGCACGAATGACGGCCATGCATGTGTGCTCTCCGGATCTGGACGCGGCAAATGCATGAACACTAGTATATCAGCTGCACAGCATCAGAGAGAGCGATGCATGTACGAAGCAGAAAGATGGCAGACACTTTGGATGAAAACAGAAAATTCCGTGTATTTTCATTGGTTTGCATGCAGCGCCGGGCGTAGAGCCGCTATGGCAAGCCAAATAGGCCAAAAATGCAGCGCTGTTCGAGTTTCTCACGCGCTCAAGGTCACACTGCTGTGTTGAATGACACACCTGTGTGTGTGTGTGTGTGTATTGCATTTACACACCAACATTGGAAAACGTGGTCTTTCGTTTTTATAAGTTATATACAGTGGATAATATAAATAATTAAAGGTTAAGTTTAGATTTTACAACAACAACAACAACAAAAAAGAATAATTTTTACACACAGCTCTAAAAAATTGTTTGGGTATTTATACAGATTTGTATTTAAAAATGTGGAGGAAAAAAAGGTTGGGTTTGTCCATATTTGACCCAAACATGGGTTGAAACAACCCAGCATTTTAGAGTGCATAAAAAAACCGCACTTTTTTTTTTTTTTTTTCGTTCTGTCAAATATTTGGTTTGTAAGTGTGTTTGTAAACTTTCTTTACACAATAATTGATATTTGTATGTAATCATTTTCGATGCATTACTAAGTAATTTATTACAGTAATTTAATTACTTCTCCTTTGAAAAAGTAAAGTAAGGGTTAGCAGGTGTATAATAAAAGTTGTGAAATAATTGACTAATAATAACTCTACTTTAGTGCTGCACGGATATTGCACAACGCCAAGATAACCAACCTTCTCATCTGTTCTGTCAGCGCTCAAACACCGCTCATCAATGTCAAAATGTTTGAGATCATGATGACCAATCAAATCAAAGTAGGCGGATGTTGACAGAAGCTGCTGAATGTTACCCCGGTAAACCTGTAAACAAAGCAGCAGCGGTACTTTCTGTTTCTGAACAGCACATACTTCCAACAGCCATTCAGATTTTTGGATTCTCTCTGGTGTTCAGGCTATTTAACTTAATCGACTAATAACTTAATAATCTTTTTTTTTTAAAACAGTGGTTACTTAGGCCTAAACATTTTTACAATCTGGATTAAACCATATACCCTCGATAATGTCCTGATTCTTGATTATTGTTCGGTAACATTTACAATAAGGTTCCATTTGTTCATATTAGATAATTCTTTAGTTAACATGATCAATTATATGGCCTACTTCTATAGCATTTGTAAATAGTTGATGTTAATTTCAACATTTACTAATGCTTTATTAAAATCATAAGTTGTAGGCTATCTGTTAATATTATTTAATAGACCTGAGCAAATATGAACTAACAATGAACAGTTGCATTTTTACTTACTAATGTTAACATATATATATATATATATATATATATATTGTTAATACATTAACAAACATTAACTAATGGAACCTTATTATACCTTATTAAGTGTTACCAATTGGTCATTATAGTTCCAAGAATGCTGATATTGCACCATTATCAGTACAGAAGCATTCAACTCTTTCTGTATATCAGTCATTAAACCAGATTATCATGTTTAAGTATGTGTGCTTGACAAGTAATGTATGCTATACTGACATGGTTTTAAAGGTTTTAAACATCTAATTTTTTGGCCTTCAAATGTCAACAAACTAATATTTTGTGTCCTCTGTAATTATGAAACCCTGCGTATGGCCCTGCTCTTCATTTTTTCCAAAATTTAATTACAGTTACTTTTAATGTAATTGCACCAAATCTGTATTGACTATAGAATAATTCTATATAAAACAATAGTGGATTTAACATTGATCAAAATGCATATTTTTAATGTAACCCTCTCCCTTTAACTACTTGGTCAGTTCAAGAGTGATTTGTGTAATTTTATATAATTTATTTGAAAGTATTAAAAGAGCAGTTTCATGTCTGTCCTGTTTGAGGTTGATATGGGATTTAGAAAGTATTTTTAGATACTTTTAGAGAAAATACTGTTGAAGATGTAATTAGTTAGTAATTAATGACTTTCGATGAGTAACTTCGCCGACACTGTAAAGCAGTGGCGTTCAGACATGAGCGTGACTGAAGCGTGCACATGCTTGTTGAGGTCATTTGCACGTAGTGAGATGTTTTTTCAGGCTCGAGTTATATTTAAGGCAGAATACAATTCTGCAAACCACTGGACATATGAAGTATGTTACGTAGGTGTGATCGAGCAGGGAGCAGGCCTGATGCACAATGGGGTTTTATTTTATTTTTGATGATTATTTTGTTGCATTAGAAACAGTTGTGGTTGTTTTTCATATTGTGACGCCCCCTGAACTTCACACATCTTCATGGTCAACAGCAGGAACTGTGGTTTTATCTAAAGAACTCACAAACACAAGCAGCAAACGTGTTTCACAGTTTAGTGATCGTTTAATGAAACCCTACTTTCTTGTACTGTTAGTATTTGATGATTTTTAGCTAGTATTTATTATTAAAACAACAAAAATAAAGACTTTTTTGCAAATAAAACTAAATGATCATCATTTTTTGAATACATTTTAATTAAATAAAAAAATTAAACAAATATTTAATACGTGTGTGTGTTTCAAATACAGTAGCTTAATTATCCATTATTGCACAGAAAGAAAGCACAAACTGATGACGAGAAATTCAAAAAGAGTACTTTAATAGTGATCACATAGAAAATGAATCAAGCTTATCATTGTACATTTACATCAATGCATTTGGCAAACACTTTTATCCAAAGCGATTTACATTGCATTCAATATAAACATTTGCCCTATTCATACGCTCACTGCGAATCAGATCCATGACGTCGACACGGCAGTGCAACGCTCTACCAGCTGAGCTTCAGACAAAAGGGCATTAAACAAACATCTATATACATATTCAGATGCAATTAAACAAATACAGAGAAATCCACGCCTCAAGGTGTGTCCATCTCACTGTCCAATCAAACGTCTTGCTTGATAGTGATCAAGGGCTGAATTGAAATGAAGAAAAATAAAAGAGTTTTCAAAGTGTTTGATAGTTCAGCATGTTTTGTGGATTTAAACTGAAAACTTACCAGTGTGTTGAAATGAGGTCTGCATATGGCTTTACTCTCCCAGTAGATCAGAACCAGAGCCAGAATCAACTCCAGCCCGCACAACACGCAGATCACCACCGTCAGCCCAACTAACATGTGGCTCTGGCGGAAACCAATAATAATAAATGAATAAATGAATGTGCACATGATAATTAAACATCAGCTCGTAAGTGCAGGTTTGCTACATGTACCTTTGAAATGTCATTGCTGCCCCTATTCTGTAAAAATAAAGTAAATCAATGAGATATATGCATAGCGCTCCAATTCTGGCTTCTGTAAGTCATACAGTATATGTGAAGAATGATAAATGTCCTGTAGGCCTACCGGCGGTACTTGACTCGTCACCGAGCAGAGAACTATAGCTGCGATGGACCAGAAAAGGCTGATAACGTTGAACACGAAGGACAGTTTCACCTTTCAGAACAAGAAGATAAATGATTCAATTCAGTTTCCATCATTATAAAATTTTTTTATAATTCTGGATAATATTTGTCCTGTGATCACTTACCACGGGCATGAACGGAGACTTTCCCGCAGCAAATGTCAGAATGCCACTGGCAATGTACTAAATAACAGAGATGTATGTGTGTTTACATGAATAAAAACGTACACATAAAAAATTAGCTGTGATAAATAGAAACATGATCGCTATGTTCTCACCAGGGCACTAGGTAGGGTGTACACTAAATGAAACCCATTGTATTCAAGAGCAAGGAGGACGCCGATGCAAATGACAAACGCTCCGATGCTGAGCTGAGCCGCCTGCAACATCAACAACATTCATACAGTCATAATTCTCATAAAACTACATATAGTCAAGAAGTCTGAGATCACTTTGAACATGAACATTTTCCAAATGTAAAACTAAGGGTTACACTTTAGTCTAGGGTCCAATTCTCACTACTAACTAGTTGCTTATTAGCATTCATCTAGGATATTGGCTGTTTATTAGTACTTATAAAGCACATATTAATGCCTTATTCTGCATGACATTCCACATCCCTTAATCCTATCCAATACTTAACTAACTATTAATAAGCAGTGATTATGAGTTAACTGAGGCAAAAGTCATAGTTAATAGTGAGAAATGGACCCTAAACTAAAGTGTGACCAAACTAAGATATTTATAGATATTTTAGATTCTAGGTGATTAATGAAATGTAAGTAAATGAGTGTCACTGATCACGTGACTCTTTGTACAGACGGTCAGATATCCTCAAATCGCGCTAGAAAACATAATCATCAGGCTTTGTTCATGCAGCTCCAGCAAAAGAGAAACACACTAAGAGATGTTGAAATTATTATTGCGTATAGTAGATATATCTTTGATGGGAAACTCTAGTCATGTAACTGACATATAAATGCTAATCTGTTGAAATCAGGGTCACGAATCAACCAGCAATCAGGCCAAAAATACCACTGAAACTCACAAAACGTCCCAGATATCGCAGCAAAAACATGAGCAGCAAAAAAAAGTAGATGATGCATTCTGTTATGCATCATCTGATGTATTTCAAGATAATCTATTCTGCCAACACGGGTGTCTCTGCAACTAAAACGAAACTAAAATCAACTCACAACTTTGACTACATCAAAATCCACAGTGATGGTAGACAGTAGAGAGTTTATATGTTTAGAAAAATAAAGATAAAAAAATGCACAAATAAAAAAAATTCTAGGACAAAAATATGACAAAAATATGATTAATAAAATAAATGAATATCTGACATTTGACATTATTATGCATTTAAATCTTGGTATGTATAGGCCTACCCCGAGTTCCTTTGGTCGTCCTTTCAGAAAAACCTTGTACGCATCTTTGAAGATGCAGGTGAATTTCTCGGGCATCAGCTGGCCCTCTCTCATGCTCCTGATGCTTCCCAGAGGAATGCTGATGACCATACAGTCATCCGGCTTAAACGTGTACCGCATTTGTCTGTCATTTGAAAAGAAAATTGTTATCTGGCATAATGGAACACAAATGAATGTGCCAACTTTCAGCAGTTCAAATGAGGACAGAATGAGAGACTGAAGTCGGCTGGCAGAAGCAGAACGACTAATAATAACCCTCTGGTGCTGTTCGGCCACGTTCGACAGACATTTTCTTTTTTTAAATAAATGTATTTATTCTTTTTTTACTTTATCGGAATGGTACGAAACTTGGTAAAGGTTTTGAGACTTGCTGTGTGAACACACACACACATAGACACAAAAATCATGGACATGATTCGAAAAGGTTACATTTTCCAAAAAAAAAAAAAAAATAGTCACACTTGTATTGTTCGTGGTCAAAAATGGCCTAGTGGAAACGTTTGGTACTGCGCACAAACAGATTCTTACTGAAGGCAAATTTTTTGCGATATCAACCTCAAATTTGGAACACAGCTTGTTTAGATTGTTTGTTTTTTAGAGTAAAACGCGTTTTGGAAAATATCTATTTCATATAAAAACTGGAAATGGTATTTTTGTGCATTTTTCGTAGCAATAAAAGTCAAACTTTTTTGAAGTTCACTTTTTAACCTTTTTTTTTTTCCACTCCAGTAATAAACTGCCTTTAGTCTGGTCAGATTTATGATAGTTTAAGTTTAAACTCAAAAAAGTAAATAAATGGATTATAACTACTGCATAAATATGATTGAGCATCATTAAATCCTCTAAAAAAAGGAAAACAAATTAAATTAAAGACATTATCAAACTAAAATATAGTACAATCATTTCACTGAAATGGAAAAAAAGCACCAGAGGGTTAAACAGCAAAACATGGTTTTATTACTCACTATTGTTGTGGAAATCTCACCGACTTTTTTAAATGCCTCCTTCATATGTACCTTTCTGTGAGGTAAGATATACAGCATATGTATGGCTTTCAAGGTTTCCAGTTACTTAGTTACAGTTTGCCTGGCTTACATAATGCCCAGGATCCTCCACAAGTTCCTTTTCTATGTATTTCTGTCTTGTTTTCCAGTAAAAATATCTAAACAAATTATCAAAATTAAGTAAGTTTATGCTTTAAACAACAAATATCTTCCAATGGTGTCAGAAAAATGGAAAACACCCCATTGGCACATATGTATTTTAGTTTGAAGCAAAAACTCACCTCATTTCGATATTTTTTTTATTTTTAAGTAAATGTATCTTGATTTAGGAATGTTTAGAAAATTTGTACTGGAGAACCGAGGAAGAAAATCATGTTTTGCAGTGTAATAAAAGAGTTAAATAGAATCATATATCATAAATGAATTAAAATAGTCAGAGCATGTTAGTTTGGATCAAAATAAACATGTATGTCAGTTGCTTCTCACTTAAAACGCCACACATAATTTTAGCCATGAACTACATTTTAGGAATATCCACTAAAAAACTACAAAAAGTGACTCAAATGACACAAACCCAACCACAGTTTAGAAAATGCAGAGTTTCAAACGTGTTTACAGGAAGTCTGAGGTGAATATGCAACTTTTAGCTAATAAAAAAAAAGATTTCCGAGTTATCGGAAGGTCTAATAAAACACAGCGCATCAACAACGCAGTAATCTTACCCTTAAATGTAGTTTTGTAGGTGTAACCTAATATATTTAGGTTGATTCAGTAATTATTTTGTGGAACAAAATCCATTAATTTAGACGTAAGCTCATGAATCACATGTTTAGTACCATTTTCTCAGGGTAGGCCTGCCTGACCTCTGACTCTCACTATAAGAGGGGTTTGTGTTTCAGGTAAAGAGTGGTAAATAAATTGTCTTACCAGCTGGAGAATATAGTGTGTGAAGGCTTGATTAAGTTTCTGCTCAGATAGCAGAAGTTTCTTTGAGAAATGTAGCTCACATCATCGGCTCTCACATCACAGTTCCTTTTTTTTTTTTTTTTTTTTTTTTTTGGACCAACCACATGAAAGTGGTTTGTTGGCTACCAAGAAAAAAAAAAAAAAACACTAAAGTGACACACGATGATCTTTTCTATCTTTAATACGGAAGACAGACTCGGCTCGGTAAGATGAACTCATAAAGCTTTGCATTTGTATATGTATTTATATATAGCTTAATGAAGAGCTGTATACGATTATATTTGTAAATATTATATTTACAAAACTGAACATTTAAATGACTTTGGTGAGACGATTATAATATTAGAACATTCCTAGCAGAGAAGCGTGAATGAATATTAATGAGGGTTTCATGCATCTTTAAAAACAGACATGATCAGTAACTTATAGTCACTTCTATTCAATTCATATTTGTTTTATTTGCTTTTTCCCAACGTTTAATTTTGGGTTAACGTTAACTAGTTACGCCCCGTCAAGGCGGGTAATTGGACTAACATGAAAAAACAACAACAACAACAACAACAATGCGGTTTATTTTATGGAAAAGTGAATGAAACAATATTTATCGAGTTTTAACAGATTTGTGATACAATGGGATTATATTTCTGCTAGTTGATTTGAGTGTGTTTGTCTTCGTGCAGTGGTTGAGAACATGGCTAAAGCAGATATCGCGATGGAGATTAGGCACGAGGACCCAGCAGGAGGAAGACGAGATGATGAAGGGCCGCTCATCAAGTATTACCGCGCCAGTGAAGCTCTGCCAGGCACAGTGCCAGTCCTGCACGGGCTCCTGAGGAAGGGACCCGCCACCTGCGCGGTAACCCTGAACACCACCAGCTTTTACAGCATTTACTGACCTTTCGTTGAGCTACCAGAAGAAAAGAGCCTGCTAAACATGATTATGCAATCATTTCTCCTTATATAGAACCTTTTTGGCATGAACCCTCGAGTTCTTTATAAAATTAACCTTTTTTTTTCTTGAGTGTGTTCTAGTTGGCTAATAAAATGAATAAATAAATGAATAAAGTGAGAACAGCTGAAGGCCCATGCTGAGTTTAGCCTGTAAATGTAGCTTTACAGAATTTGTCAACATAAAAAATGTGATTGTAAAGGTTATTTTTACTGTTGTCCTGCTGTAGGCCGTGCAAATGTCCAGTGGGATCCTGAGTTTTGGAATAGGGGTGGTATTTGCAGCGTCATTCGCTATCAATAATAATCTACTGACCTTATTCCGAGTGCCAATCGTTACTGGGATAATGGTGAGCTTCATTTGCTTCTGTGATATTATGAAAATGTTTCATTGTGCAGCACATGCAGGAATGTTACAGAATCGTACAGATAATAATCTGTTTATTCATCAACAATGTTAATCATTTGAAACAACAAAATGCTGTTTCCTTTTGTCTTCCAGTTTGTCGTGGCTGGAACCTTGTCTAATCTTCTGTACAAAAGCCCCGGGCTTCTGCAGGTTAGTGTGTGCATTTAACAAACACCGTCTTTGGAAAGTACAAGCGTTCATCAAGAGTTTTATTTTGAACAGACTTGCTTCATCGCCAACATCGCATGTCTGGTGGTGTCTGGGGTCGGAGTGATTCTTCTAGCTGTTGACCTTCATCCAGGTCAAGATCAAATCCAGTACAAGGTAGAATTAACAATTCTAAACAATTCCTGCGCTGTTGTTACTTCACATTTGGTCGTTCATATCGTTTTATTAAATGCATAAAACATGTTTTCAAATGTGATAGCAATACTGTACTGTCTACATTTTTGATTATTTACAGTTTAAAGATAAATGTGCCAAATAAAGACTGAAGACTCAAAAGGGGAGAATATATATATATATATATAAAATCAAAAACATAAATAAAATCGTTTTAAAATATTATATTATAAAATAAAGAATTTAGCAAAAAAGAAAATCAAGACTCATTAGGATTCTTTGCATTATGACATTGTTTTCATGACAATAATATGCTTTAATTAAGCATAACTTGCTGGCAGTATAACAAATAAACATGAAAAAAAAAATAGGCTTTATGCAAAATATAACTTCTTATTTTGAGGTCAAATATGGCCTGAACATGTTCCCTGTAAAATTGTCCCTGTAGGATTGAAAAGCATGTATTGATCCAGGTTGACATTTGTGTTGGTTTATTGTTGTCAGATGTTATCGGTGTGTGTGTGTGTGTGTGTGTTTGCGTCCTGCAGATGGAGGTGCTGGTGCTGTGTGTGACTCTGATGGACATGCTCATCGCTGCAGTGCTGATATACTGGTTTTACAGAGAGAAGCGTGACCATAAGCAGTGACGCCTCTGTGTTCGCAGTCTTCATCTCTCATCGTTTCTCAGAAGGTTAAGCAACAATAATAGAATTAAAGAACTAAAAAAAGAAGAAGCAGTAGCTACAGCTAAACTCTCCTTACTCATGATGCAATTTCTGATGAAATTCAGTCGTGGGAATTGAAGTCGTGAAGCCGTATAACAGGGACGAACACATGTGGATGATTTGACTTTTAATGGGTCTTGTTAGTAAATTCCAGTAAAATACAACAGTTCTTGTTTTGTTTTTTAGCAAGAATGAAGAACTAAAGCACAGACTCTGCTTCTGACCCTCATAACAGTTGCTTGTAGCTTTATTTGTTTATTGTGTTTTTTTACCTGTAAAGCTGGATATCATTTCTCTGTACATATTTTCACATTTATACACTGAACTGAATTAATGTATTTTCTGTATCTGTTACATATGAATTTGAGTTAATAAAACACCATCTTAATAAATTACAGAATTCAATACAGCTTTAAGTTTTTTTTTACCGTTTTATTTTTTATTTTCAAAGTAAAAAGATGGACTCAGTCCTTAATAAAAATGCAATCCTCAATGGATTTTATTAGTAGTGCCAGTACTCTCAACTATTTAAAGACACTTTGTACAGATCAGTCAAACGTCGAGTGGTGAATCTGCGGCTCGGAGCGAGTCTCTGTTGCGCCGGTGAAATCATGTTTCTTAAAGTGAAAAAACGCTTCCGTGACCTTGTCGCCCCCGGTCCAATAACGTACCAGCACTGGTGAGGCTCTGGACGATTATCAGAAGTTATGAAATGTCTCAGTGCATGTCGAGCTCCACGGCGTCCAACATTCAGTCCAACAGCTGTTTTATCATCTCTCCGTCTCAGTGGATTCACAGCTGGAAAAACAAAAGAAAACAAGTTATTAGAAACGTCTGACGTGCGAGTCTCTGCTAAGAGTTTGATCTTTATTAGAGGCGTTCACACTCAAAGCGATCGTGGGAACTGTTGGTTGCAAGGGCTGCATGATATATCAAAATATGGCTTATTCAGGCCTGGGACCAGCTTTGAGATGCATGGTATTCTGTTTACTGTTTTTTATATTATAAAATATCATTTTTATTTTCTCCTGATAACAATTTTGTGATTTCAGATTTCACAATAGGGGCAAGGTTTTGAAAGGGACTATAGCAGGGACTACACTGCTATACTGCATAAATTACTACATTTCTATTTAGCTTCTTGCTCATTTTGTGAAATACTGTCTCAAATGCAATTATGCATTTTTCTTTAATGCTTCAAAACTAATCCCACATGTCTATTATTAACATTATGTATGAATAATTATGTTATCTTATATCTGCTGGGGGCAGAGATTAAAACGAACAAATTGTTTTTGCTGAAAGAAATATATATATATAAAAAAGGAACAAACTTTTTATTTTTGCACTGGGACTTTTATTTTCTTCCTAGTGAGTGTAACAACTGTACAGTTGGATTATTTTTATATCTAAATTAATGTAAATTATATAAAATATTTCTTGCAATTTTCTTTTTTTGTTTAATATTTGTATTAAAATAAAAAACATTATTTTATAGTCATATTTAATTGGTCTAAAATGAAAACTCACTTATTTTTTAAACTCTGTTCACGTTATGGTTACTGATAGAGGTTTGGTTCGTACTCAAAAAACAATCTTCAGAGCAAAAAGTAATTTTACAGCTTTTTGAAATAATTTTTATTTTCTATGCAGATGCCAACAACTCCCCAATAAATGATTAAACACTCCTGTATTTTCCAAATTACAGCATTACACAAAATGTCATTGTTTTACAAAACCGTGCATCCGTAGTTTCTGCTCAGTGACAAATTACAACTGTATTTGGAAAGTCACTAGACGGCATCATCAAAAATCGTTCTCATGCGCCACAAGTCGCGAGCTGCCATTGTAAATCAATGACTTTCTGCCGCTTTGATGCTGCAAATCGCTGTCAGCGTGAGTGCACATTTGTTCACATGCGTGGAAGAGAACCTTGCAGCGTGATCGACGTCAGCTGCACAATTTCACATTTATTGACCTGTGTATTTAACAATTCAATTATTTTTTGTCCTTCTTCCCCAAAAGAGATATTTGTGCATTATTGCTTTAGACACAATAAAATCCGTGACACAAACAGGACTCGACACCACAGAATCTTACACATGCATTACAGTGCATGTGCATCGCAGGCGAACAAACAGTTATGTTCAACACGAGGCTCATCACCATAGACAATAACGTCAAAGCAAAACCAGAAGTTCCTCCAAAACAGTAGTTTCGACTCTCAAAAGCTTGGTGTACAAACTTCACGCTTCAGATTTCTGTGTGTTTGAACACACTGAGGGATGACGTTATTGTCTGTGGTAGCTGTACATGCACATTGAGTTGAAAATAACCTAGAACAACCCTTGAAGCCCAGCACACACATGCAGCCCAACACACTGACATCAAGCAAAGGGATTCTCTGCGCCAGCTTCATGCGTTAATGGGGAACAGGCATCAGGAATCACACAGGTGACTTCAGACTAGTTACTTACTGATCTAAACCGTTTGATTCAGACCAGAGTCGAGAGGCCCAATGGGCAATGAGAAGTCTTGCTCTGGTAAAAACAAACATGTCAGATACAATTAGATGAACTACAAGAGGAAGTCAAGTTCTCAGACTTAGTGTTGAGGCTTTCCTGGAATCATGAGGAATAGTAATAGCGATGCTTGACACCAGTAAAGGGGGATCTTTTACATTATTTTAGCTCGTCTATAACTTGGTTGATATATTAACATCAGGTGCAACATTGTGTGGTAGTTTGGAAAAGTAAGTAGATGTCATGTGAATTATTATTATTATTATATAATTTAACGCCATGTCAGCATCAAAAGCTATATTCATGGCAAACTCAAGAGTCATAAAATAAAATAAAAAATCATAATAATATTTCAGTTAATTTTACAATATTATGTCTACAAAAAAAAACAAAAAAAACAAGAACAATAATAAATAAATAAAAAGTATAACTGAATTATTATGTATCTGTACAACGACCTTGAGCTTGGGACAGGCACTTAACAAATAAAACATTATTATTATACCAATAATACCAATAACAGATATATAAAATATTCCCAATTTGATAAAAATAAAAATAAAAATCCATCAATGTACTTTCTAAATAAAAATGTTGACTAATATAAATGAAAACAGGAAATTCCAACAAAATACTTCATGGAGGACTTACAAAAATCACATTAAGGCAATTCTTCACCTTTTAATAAATATACATGGGTAAGTCTTGAGACCGATTCGACATTTGGTAAATAAAGTCTGTTCATTTCCATTTTCAAAATGAGAATTTCATTAACTAGATTCACTTCATATACCACTTTCCCATCCACTTTTTTAATAAGAACTACACACATTCAGTATGTCTTCACGTCCACTCTTACCGCGGTGATGAAGTTGCTGCTCTGGGTCTCTGTGTGGTAGAGGATGGAGGACGTGAGTTTGGGTGGAGACGGGGACGGGGACGGGGACGGGGACGGTGTGTGAGAGGACAGGTAGGAGCCTCCGTCACTGGTGTAACTCTCCATCACTACAGCAGGCTGACGCTGGACACTGGAGGTGCACTGGGATGAGCTCTCGGCACTGTCACTGACTGCACACGGACAACACACACCGTTAACATCCATGCATTTCACTGATCAAAAGTGACAGTGAAGACATTTATAATGTTTCGAAAGATTCTATTTCAAATAAATGCTGTTCTTTTGAACATACTATTCATTAAAAGAATCTTAAAGAAATGTATCACGGTTTCCACACAAATATGAAGCAGCACAACAGTTTTCAACATTGATAATAATCAGAAATGTTCATTGAGCAGCAAATCAGCATATTAGAATGATTTCTGACGGATCATGTGACACTGGAGTAATGATGCTGAATATTCAGCTTTGATCACAGGATATAAATCAAAATCATATTTTTAAATACATTACTATAGAAGACAATATTTCACTATAAGATTAAGATATACTTTATCGTCCCCGAAGGGAAATTTGTTTTGGTGTCAAATCGATGAATGGAATGGAATTTTCTGTTTTCATTTATATTAGTCAACATTTTTATTTAGAAAGTACATTGATGGATTTTTATTTTTATTATCAAATTGGAATATTTTATATATCTGTTATTGGTATTATTGGTATAATAATAATGTTTTATTTGTTAAGTGCCTGTCCCAAGCTCAAGGTCGTTGTACAGATACATAATAATTCAGTTATACTTTTTTATTTATTCTTATTGTTCTTGTTTTCCTTTTGTTTGTTTGTAGACATAATATTGTTAAATTAACTGAAATATTATACTACTGTTTTTACTATATTTTTGATCAAATAAATGCAGCCTTTTAACAATAGAGTATAATAATTATTTATGTATAGAATATATTCATGTATATAACAATATTATAATATATAATAGATAGTATATATATATATATATATATACAGTGCCCTCCACAATTAATGGCACCCCTGGTAAATATGATCAAAACTGTCTGTAAAAAATAAATCTGCATCGTTTATCCTTTTGATCTTTCATTCAAAAAATGCACAAAAATCTCACCTTTCATTGAAGTAAAAGAATAGAAAGTGGGGGTAAATCACATTATGAAATAAATGTTTTTCTCCAAAACACGCTGGCCATAATTGTTGGCACCCTGTTATTAAATACTTTTTGCAACCTCCTTTTGACAAGATACCAGCTCTGAGTCTTCTCCTATAATGCCTGATGAGTTTGGAGAACACCTGACCAGAGATCAGAGACCATTCCTCCACGCAGAACCTCTCCAGATCCTTCAGATTCCCAGATCCATGTTGGTGCTTCTTCTCTTCAGTTCACTCCACTCATCAGGTCAGGGGACTGGGACGGTCATGGCAGAAGCTTCATTTTGTGCTCCGCAACAAATTTTTGTGTTGATTTTGATGTTTGTTTTGGACCGTTGTCCTGATGGAAGATCCAACCAAGACCCATTATAAGATTTCTAGCAGAGGCTGTCAAGGTTTTGATTTTTTATCTGTTGATATTTGATAGAATCCACGATGCCATGTATCTGAACAAGAAGTCCAGGACCTCCAGCAGAAAAATATGCCCACAACATTAAAGATCCAACAGTATATTAAATTGTACACATGGGGTACTTTTTATCCTTGTGTTCACCAAACCCATCTAGCGTGTTTGCTGCCAAAAAGCTATTTTTTTAGTCTCATCTGACCACAGAACCCTGTGCCGTTTGAAGATCCAGTCATGTCTGACAATTCAATTTGCTGGTGTTTGTTTCTGGAGGAGCGAGGAGGATTTTTCTTGAAACCCTCCCAAACAACATGTGGGGATGTAGGTTTTTTTTTTTTTTTTGGCTTTCTGACCCCCAAGACTCAACTAATCTCTGCAATTCTCCATCTGTGATCCTTGGAGAGTCTTTGGCCACTCAAACTTTCATCCTCGCCGTGCATTAAGACAATATAGACACACGTCCTCTTCCTGGCAGATTCATAACATCTTTAGTTGATTATAACTTCTTAATTATTGCCCTGATGGTCAAAATGGGGATTTTCAATTCTTTAGATATTTTCTTACAGCCACTTTCTATTTTGTGAAGCTCAACAATCTTTTGCTGCACATCAGAACTATATTCTTTGGTTTTACTCATTGTGATGGATGATTAAGGGGATTTGGCCTTTGTGTTTCCTCATATTTAAATTCCTGTGAAACACGAAGTCATAGCTGGACAGTTTCATGTTCCTAGTCACCCTGGTGTGCTAAAACAGGTAAATATTAATGGGAATATACTTCAGAGATATTTTACTCGTAAAAAATTCTAGGGGTGCCAATAATTGTGGCCAACGTGTTTTGGAGAAAAACATTTATTTCATAATGTGATTTCCCCCCACTTTCAATTCTTTTACTTCAATGAAAGGTTAGAATTTTGCACATTTTTTGAATGAAAGATCAAAGGGATAAACGATGCAGATTTATTTTTTACAGCCAGTTTTGATCATATTTACCAGGGGTGCCATTAATTGTGGAGGGCACTGTATATATATATATATATATATATAATAGATAATGAAATATTACACCAAGTGGCATTTGTTTTCAAGTAAAATTAATAATATAATAATCACAAATACTGTACTGTACAGGAAGAGAAATTGGACAGTCTAACAATTACCAAAAGATCTGAATCAAAAGATTCTCTCAGTGTTATTTGACTATCTTTGTCTTAGTTGGTGTATCTTTCGGATGCCCAGTGAAACCGCACACATTCGGCCCCTCAGAGTTTCCATTGGCTTCCACTGTACCAAAGAAACACCGCCACAGAGAGAAGGGGCGCGTTTCCTGTTTCAGACATCCTGTCTGAAAAGCGTGTATGAAGGTTTAGCTGTTCTTCATACACACCTTCTGCCCACCACACACACATAAGATGACACATCCTGTTGATGAATTTAGACTGTAGATGAACTCCACTAATATATATTAGTGCTGTCAAATCGATGAATCACTATTAATCACATCTAACATAAAAGTTTGTGGTTATATAATACATGTTTCACATTTAAGTTCTTGTTTCAAGTCAAGCCAAGCCAGGTCTTTGATTATTGTGTATCTGTTCACTTTGGGATTTATTAAAGCTGCACTTGGGTTCATCAAGCGTGTCTTCACTGGACAGCTAGACCTGAAACGGTTCCTCTCCTGCGTTTGAGCCAGAGAAATCGTCCCGTATGTTGAGAAAATTCTGTGGATTTTAATGATGTGAATTGGTTTAGATGAGCATCTTGCTTATCTAACGCTGGGCAATACTTCTCACTGGACTCAGTATATAGACTTTGCCTTATTGCTGAGTGCTTCCTCATTTACTGTTAGGACTCTGGAGGAGGAACCATGCAATCTGCACCAATACCCTCTGCTCCACGGCCCACATCCAGGCCCGCCCCCACCCCGTGATTCAGGTCCAGTTCCCCTTCCCGGGACCGCCTCTGCTCCTCCGGCCCTCATGGACTGGGGTGGGTGTTTCAATAGGGCATCTGAAGCCACTCATACGTCACGTCTGTTTTGGGTTTTGGTTCACTTTTATAATTTCATGTATTTTATTTTGTAATGCTTTCAGTTCGTCATGTGCTTCCCTTGCTCCTCATGTTATCCTGCCATTGTGAATGTCATGTTCTGATTGGTTGTTTTTGTCACTTTCTCATTGGTTCGTTGCTTTCAGTTGTTTCTTATTAGACTTTGTGTAAAAATAGCCCTCATGTTTCATTGTTCCTATTTCTAGTAATGTAATCCGCTGTTGGTGAGTTTCTGTTCATGTTTTAAGTCAAGCCAAGTCTTTGTTTAATGTGTGTCTGCTCACTTTTGGATTTATTAAAGGGACACTCCACCCATTTGCATTAAGCTTTGCATTGTTAGAAACCCAGTCATACTATTGAATGGTCGTGCAACACTCTCTCATTTTCCCCTGAGACGGGAGGAATCCGTTATTTACCTTTTACACTTCCTCCTACAATGACGCAAAAATCGTCATTTTGCGTCATTGTAGGAGGAAGTGTAAGAGGGGGGGATTTCTGTTGAGACTACAAGCACTAGTTCCTCATCTTTCCCAGGGGGCGGGACCCGCTCACGCTACAGACCTATTACAGATCAGTGGGTGGGACTTTACTCTCTGAAACTGAAAGCAATATCCTCCATCTTGTTTGAAGCTAAGCTAACAGGCGCTGTGGAGACAGATGTAAAGTTATGACAATAGCGGAGGAGAGTGCTCAATATGATATAGAAGAAGAGGATTTCGGAAGTCTGATGCTTGAATCAGGTGTTTGTGGCTACCTTTACAAGCCTCATTATAGCGAAGAGCCGCCGAGGCAGAAGACCTGCCTGCTGCGGACGCGGAGCCCGGACTGGCTCGAGTTAGGGCGGACTGGTGGCCCCGGTGATCTCACTATGCAACTCATAGACTGTAAGATGCAACTACGAACACAGAGATAGAGTCCGTCTGCGGCAAAGAATTTCAACGATGACAATTTCTCCTGGACGAAATCTCTGAATCAGACGAGGACACGGACGTTTGTGTTGAGAACTATCCTAGTTTCGCACCGCATATGTTCTGACTGAACATCCAGGTACCATGCAATAATTCACCTTTTCGAAAGAAATACAAACGAGGAGTAATGAGTTCGCCAACTAACTAGACATTTTGTGTGAATGTGAAATGAATTTCAAGCTCTGGTGGTAGCTAGCCTTGTAGACGGAAGAGTGATTTCTCTTATAGGCAGATATGCGCTTTCTGGATTAGTGGGAGTGGCTTGCGGAGCTGTGCAATGTGGTGCATTGTGGGAGTTGTTGTCTTTCATACAAATGCGTCCTGAAGTTATTTTTTGTCTTTCCTCGGTCACGAAGGCACCAAATTCAAAATTTATTTTACATTTCGACTACATATATGACCCACTTTAAATAAAAAACAATGTTCAAATGGGTGGAATGCCCCTTTAAAACTGCACTTGGGTTCATCAAGCTCGTCTTCAGTGAACTTTCTGTTACAGTGTGTGTATACACAAACACACACACACACATCCATATATACATACACATATATCATATAACTTTTATGTTAGATATTAATAATAATTGTGATGAATCAATTTGACATCACTAATATATATATATATATATGTACTTTTAGGGGAAAATGTGCTTAAATTGGCATGAAAATAATGTCACGGTTCAAAAAATCTTAATGGACCTTAAATAGTCTATTTACTTCATGCTAATTATTTTTGCATTTGATTTTGAAATGTGATGTTTTCATGGAGACACACAGCTATAGAGCGACTCACTCATGGAGGACTGAACGGTGGAGTCGTGCTCCAGCTCGTCCTCTTCGATGCAGTCGTACGGCCAGTGGCTCAGAGACGGGCATCCGGGCAGCGGGTGAGACGGGTACAGATGCAGGTTCAGAGAGCCCAGCAGAGACGACGACGACTGACTGCCGGAGGATGACGAGCTGCTGTTGGAAATGGTGGAGTGAGGTCTTTTAAACGGAGTGGTGTGGTCGAACGAGGACACCGCTATGGACGCCCGCATCCTCGACTCTGCAGAGACGGAAGATGGACGGAAATCAGATCAAGGCTTCCATGGCTCTCAGGTAGATTCACATATGCATCCAAACATTAAAGGGATAGTTCACCCAAAAACCACAATTCTGTCATCATTCACTCACACTCAAGTTGTTCCAAACTTGTATGAGTTTCTTTCTTCTGTTGAACACAAAAGAAGATATTTTGAAGAATGTGTGTAACCAAACAGTTGATGGACCCCATTGACTTCCATAGTATATATATTTTTTTTTCATGTCTACTGTCGACTGTTTGGTCACACACATTCTTCAAAATACCTTCTTTTGTGTATTTTTGGGTGAACTATCCTTTTAATTAAGCTGCAGGACTGAATTAATGAATAAACATTCCACATAAACATTAAAAGTGTTTAACTATTAACTTTTAATAATAGAAGGTATGATGAAATAAAATAAAATAGAAATATTAAAAGAAAAACTTAAACTTACATGAAAAATTAGAAATGATGCCTTGGCAACTAAATAAAACAATTACTAATACTACAACTGAAATAAAAATTAATTAAAGCTAAATCGAAATATTAAAAATGACTTACAAGCTTAAAAATTGTATATACATACACACTATTTGAAAATATTACTATATGGTAATTTGTAAGAAGGATTTGTATTGTAAACTATAGATTTTCCCTGTAATTTAATAATGTCAATATATTCAAAGGGTATTTCTATCAACATTTTGAGACTGTTTGTTGTTTCTGTATTTCACAGTCACATCACAGGACGATTTCCACACGAATCAATTTTAATAGATAATTGAATGTTTATGCACAAAATATGTGTTCTTTGCTGTCCAACTAAATGAAAATATAAAGAATGAACAGTGTTTTTTGCAGGCAGTAAAGTGCAGAGAATGTCAGGCGTGTGGTTTCTGCTGCTTTGAGCCAAATTACACAACAGTCATTCATAACATTTGATGCATGACATTCAAAAGCTTCTAATGCCCAAGACGTGTCACCCAGATACACGACACAAGTTATGACCTGAGTTAGACACAGTGAAGTGAGGGCAGATCTGTCCTCCAGATGACACTGCTCTGAAAGGACCCGCATAGTAAAGATCAGCTCAAAGGCTTTTCAACGATCAAACGCTGGATCCAGCTGTGATTTGCTGTTTGATTCTAAAAATATGCCTTCGTACAGGACGAGTAAAGTCAATGTGGGAATATGGGCCACGTTCAATAAATATTTCAGACTGTGTGCCTGTGTCTTCTGTTCATTAGGTACTTAATACTTATTAAAACTGATATGAAAATTATTGTTCTTCCTTAAAAGTATATTTTAGTATTATTATTTTCATATTTTAATATATTAAAACTGATATGAAAAGTACTGTTCTTCCTTAAAAGTATAATATATATATATATATATATATATATATATATGTGTGTGTGTGTGTGTGTGTACACACTTTTCATATCAGCTTTAATCTATTCATCAATAGTTATTAACCCTATACTTTTATATATACTGTGTATAGGTTTAATATTATATATATATATATATATATATATATATATATATATATATATATATATATATATATATATATATGGACATAAATAACTATAAATATTATATTATATGTTTCATTTTATATTATTTATTAATACATTTTCAAAATGAACAATACTTCTCGTATCTATTTTAATCTACTTGGCTATTATTATATTGGATATAAATATTTTCATAAACTGATGCTGATGCTGATGATGTTAATGTCTTGCTGATGCAGACATCTTACCTGACCCTTTCATTATGTAGTCGACGGCTCGATCGCTGATCGCAGAGTCGCTGGGTTTGATGTCCATGAACGGCTTGTTTCCAATTCCCATAGAAACCATTTCCTGCATCCGCAACTCTGATGTTAAAACACACACACACACACACCTGCATTAGGCGAATATAAAACCATCTACAAAAACAGAGTGTATAATGCAAAGGGCTTTGATACCACATTGTTTCTTCCTAACATCTATTGCAACATATTTTCAGCTCCTAATAACAACACAAGAGACAAAAATGTCCCACAATGCATTTATAGTAAGGCCACAATGCAGAAGTGATATTTCTGCTGCTGCAGGACTGAAAACAGAATTATGTTTTGACTGGATAGACTAATAGATATAACTAGAATCACATGGTATGACCAATAGACACCAGGGCTTCCTCTGCTACTCAGAGATGAGACGCTGCCACGGCTCAATGTTTTGTAAAGGAAATGAGCGCGGTCTGATTCTCCGACGAATGACTCTCATGAGCTGATGTAGCCGATGAGTCTGAATTAAGGGGGGCAATATGATTTTTATTTCACAAAATGAGAAATTTTATTTCACAATAACAATATCGATATTTTGTGTTATTTTATCTAATTTCTGTTATTAGAAATAGTAAAAAAAAGGATCAAATTACAAACAATAGGACAAATACAATATAAAAATAGGTTATTTTAACATGTAGTTAGAATTAGTATAGAAATTTAATAAAAATGAAGTAAAAATTAAAATATTGCATAATCTTAAAAAAGCTAAAAAAAGCTATTCAGTAAAGAGCAGTAAGTTATTTTCTTTTGTTTGATTCACATTACTGACAGAACGTCAGGTAGCCTATATTAGGCTGCTGTCACTTTAAGACCAAACGCACAGATCTATTACACTGATACACAACTGTTTACTTTCACTTGAGACATAACCGGCTGTGTTTATGTGAATATTCCACACGATGGGCATTTTGACATAATTGCGTGTGTATTCAACCATTCAAGCGCAATAAGACGTGAAAGAGAACTGAATTCGTGCTGAGAGACGCGGCTTTCTGTGTTCTTTTTCACTGCTTATTGTGCTTAATAACACTTCTTAAGGTCGAGCAAAAACCCCAAATGCAGATTTTCAGGATATTTTGCGCTTATAATTCTTTTTAACATCAAGCACGTCCCGCTCTTTATGTTCTCATTCATGCATTTCATCACTCTAAAGTATCTATATATTTACAGACCGCGATATACACGATATAGCAAAATCTCTAATAAAGCAAAAATCTCTAGACATTTTATACCGTGGTTAAGATATGTGACCGTGGACCACAAAATCAGTCACATGGGTCAATTTTTTGAAATTGAGATTTATACATCACATGAAAGCTGAATAAATAAGCTTTCCATTGATGTATTGTTTGTCAGGATAGGACGATATTTGGCCGAGATGCAACTATTAGAAAATCTGGAATCTAAGGGTGCAAGAAAATCGAAACATTGAGAAAATCGCCTTTAAAGTTGACCATTTATGTTCGCGATTGTGCTGCATTCACTCACAAAAATAAATGTTTTATATATTTACGGTAGGAAATTTACAAAATATCTTCATGGAACATGATCTTTACTTAATATCCTAATGATTTTTGACATAAAAGAAAAATCTATAGTTTTGACCCATACAATGTATTGCTGGCTATTGCCACAAATATACCCGTGTGACTCGTGACTGGTTTTGTGGTCCAGGGACACATATATATCAACATCATAGCACCCAGCCCTAGTCTGAATCATTCTAACGAATTACTGAATTCATGAGTGTTACTGACAAAAATCTGACAAAATGTAGTTAAAGATTCACAATGTTTTTGTTGTTGTATAATGTTGGAAATATCATTGTTTTGTTCAGTATGCAGTAGTGGAACTGCTTAAAGGAACAGTACTGTATTCGTCCCATTAAAAGCCACTCTTTCTGACCTCGGTTTCGTAAGGCCTGCCGCCACAGGATCTTTCCGATGACGCTGGTCCACACGGCCTTCACCTCTCCGGAACTGGCCTGTAGGATGAACGTATCCTGGGATTTTCTCCGGCGAAACCAGATCTCAAAGCGCAGCCCGCTGTCGCCGACGTTCTCTGTCATTCCGATCTCGGCTGTCTGAAGAATATAAAACAACAGTTCAACCTCACAACTGACGCAAGGCACTCTGTGGATAAAACAGAAGTTGACATCACATTATGTACCTTGTATGACTGTTTGTAGATGTAGATGTCATATCCTCCTTCAATCTTTTTGGTCTTGCTGAAGAGGATGAGATCCTCGAACAGGAAAACATGACGAAGGTATTTTTTGCGTCCGCAACAAACAATGAACTCATCCTGACACCGAAGCTGGCCCTGCTCCTTCAGATTGACCTGAACACACAACACAGGAAATGATGTATCAGCCGCTCTCAAATCATGTCACTCAGTGGGTTTTAGTTCTTGTATAACAGTTAACTGTAATATAGTAAAAAAAAAAAAAATTGTATTACAGTAATAATCATCAATAAAAATAATAGGAAGAGTAAAAGGAAAAAAATTCTTTAATGATTATTCTAAAGGAAAATTTGTTTAATTGTCATACAAGCAAACTTTTATTGGTACAAAAATAGATTTCATTTTATTTCAAATATTCATTTATAAATATTCATACAAACAAATTAATAAATATTTGAAAACGTATTCAAATAAATAAAAAATAACATTTGAAAATAATAATAATTTATTTTGCTTAATTATCAAATCATTATTTTTTACTTTATTTACATTAAATATTTATTCAAATAAGTTTTTTTTTGTTTTTAATAATTATTTATTTCATTTATTTTAGATAAATCATTTGTTTTTCAAATAAATAAATAATAAATACATCTTTATTTATATAAATAATTAATATTTATATTTTTAAATATTTTTAAATAATAAATATTTATTTACATGAAATGTTCTTTAAATAAACAAATAAATAAATATTTACTTAACATTTATTCAAATATAATTATATATTTAATATTTAATATATTGTTAAATAAGTATTTTTAAACAAAATTAATATTTTATATATTTGAGTTAAATTAAATGATTTTTTCCAAATAAATAAATAAATAAATAATAAATATTTATATTTTAAAAATATCTTTAAAATAATAATAATAATTTATTTTAATAACATTAAATGCTTTTTAAATAAATAAATATTTATTTGAATAAAATCTATTCAAATAAATAAATCATTATATTTTAAAATAACATTTTAAGAAATAAATAAATACAATTTCGTGGTAAAATATTAATTACAGAATAGACTACATTTACATTACATTTACACATTTAGCAGATGCTTTTATCCAAACGACTCACAAGAGAGGAACAAAGCAATTTGTCAAAGAACCAACAATAGTCGTACTATACATTGCCAGGTTTATTTGACAACTAGATTAGAAAGCAAGCTAAAAAAGTAATAATTATTTGTTTGGGGGGTGTGTTTGTAAATGCATTGGTTTATGGGGGGTTTAGTGCTTATGAAAGAGGTGTGTTTATTCCAAACTCCATCTCCTATCATCCAAACTCCACTTACATCACATCCACGGATGGCGTCCATGGCGAGCAGGTCATTTCCGTGGCGCAGCTGGAACTTGACCATCTCTTCAGCTGTTCTGAGGTCAGTGAGCTCCTGCTCCTGAGAGTGACCGCACTCCTTAATCAGATCCTTCAGGAGAAGAGCGTATTTACTCATCCTCTGGATAGGCTTCAGCAGGTAGGACGCCAAGTCCATCTTATCGCCCAACTCCACCTGTTTATTCTGAAGACCACACGGTGACATTCAGAAAAGTCTGAACCAGCTCGTGTGAATAACGTCATGGAGGAGACATGAGGTCGCTCACCTTGAAGAAACTGTTTCCGTGGCTTATTAGCAAGGCGTCTGAGCGGGGCTTGTTCTTACTGTACAGGGCGTACATACCGAACTGCTCCTCCTACCCGTGGACAAAACAATGAAGGATGCATTTATATCTTAAATAGAGGCAGACAGCAGAAGAGATCTCCCCGACCACAAACTTTCGAACAGTAGCGCATCATGTTAAAATCTCTGTGTGCATCCTTTACGATTGTTGCTTGTCAGACTGTAACATGATCATTGCTGTAAGCCATGACACACTGTAAGATCTCAGTTGTCAGTAATGTCAGAATGTACGACAGTCAAGACGCGCTAAAAACGGATGCATGCATTACATCATCAATCAATGACACGTTCGGTAATGTGTGCTACATTACACGCGGGATTGAAATGGTGGCTACAAAGAAATCTCTAACGTTCATTATGGTCATGGCTTCCCAACTAGCAAAACGTCGTCTATTAGACGTTGAATAGACGTAAATCTTCAACGTCTAATTACGACTTTTCAACGTTGAAAACAGGTCGATCTTCAACGTCTTGATGGAATATGTAAAACTCTTTACATTTATTTGAGATAATAATGAACATGGTTTGGTAGTTTGTATTTCTCCGTTATTTTAGCATGTATAACAGACTTATCCTGTCTTAGATTATCAGCTGAAAACATGTGGTCAAACAGTCCGGCCGAAACTACTTAGTTTAGTCTAACCAGTCCAAGGCGGACCGACTTATTTTCAACCTTATTTCAACGTTGAAAGACGGTAATTGTTTACTGGGTTGTCTTGATAAACGAAGACAATTTGACGATCGTCGTAGGAGAAGTCACACTGCGAGTCAAATCTTCTGACAGAAATCAAGCATAGCGTTAGTTCTGGCAGGTCACGTTAGTCAAGCTCGCATCAGCTGACCCTCAGCTGATCCACATCTACCTATAGGAATACGACACCTATCACCGTATACATATATAAGCTCCTTCAGTATCATCAGCAGCTATCGCGTTTCTCAGGAGCAAATTACCCTCCTCCATCCCCAGCTCCTCCTCTCGCCCAGTCAGGATTTGACATTCTGATTCCCCTCAGAATAATTATTGAATAATGTTGTACTTTAAATCTTGAATTAAATATATTTGCAAATTTTCATGTTGGTTCTGTTCTGTTTACCCCAAGGGGGATTATTGCTGCTCTCCCTGCTCTTATCCATGCTAGGCTGCATGGATGCGCAGGGAGTTCTCGCCCAGAACGGAACCATTCCGCCAATCCAAACTGTATGCTAATTGTCAATCATATTTGACGGTAGTGGTCCTAACAGAATTTCACTTATGCTCATTAATCGGCTGTCGGTGAACATGTCAAACTAACGATCAAACACTTCAGATTTTAGTCTAGGATTCTTTTAGGATTTGCAAATTTGTCTGGATTTGCAAAATCGCACAGTGTGCACCCGGCTTAAAGGGTCATTTGAACTCACGTGTTTTCGGAAGCAGCTGCTGATGGACAGGGGCGAGTGGGCGCAGATCTCCAGATCCTTCAGGAAGAACTGGCTGTGGAAGTCACACAGCTTCTCCAAATTCCCAAAAATAATGCCGCGCTTCCCTCTCAGGTCCTGAGGAAGGTCCAGTCGCTCCATCTCAGGGAAGTAGTGCTGGATGATGTAGCTGAGAGACCTCACGTACTCTCTCTCTGTGGCGATCATCTCATCCATGATGTGCTGGATTTTGCTGAAAGACAGTGTGATAGAGCGTGATTGAGGAGCACACCGCGGTTGGAGAGTCAGAGGGAGTTGTGTAGTTGTTATGAACTGGCTTTTATCAGCTTTAAAATGTGGATTTTACAGTCGATTGAATGAGGATATATAGGGAAAAACTCCCCCAGACCTTATAGAGTTTTTAAAAATCCCTAAATGTCACCGGACTCAGGTTACATTCTCACTGTTGTTTTTATGGAACCCATTCAATATGATGGATAATAATAATAAAGTAGTATTATTATTATTTTATTAAATTATAAAAATTAAACTAATCAATAAAAAATTGCTATAGTAATAATGCTATACTGTAAAATAAAATATTGAGTAACAAAAACTTTTAATTATTATTACTAATTTTATTATTATTTACAGAACAACAGTAAAATAATACAAATAATATATACAAAAAATTTAATAATTTCTATTATTTACTATTATTACTAATATTTGTGGTCTTTATTTTTTGCATCCCTGCACGATGCTTCACTCACCTGCTGTTTATTATTATAATAAACTTATAGTGAAACAAATCAATAAAGAAATAGATTATAATAGTTAAAATAAATCTGTAAAAATGTGTATTAAATAATAATAATTAATATTTTTTATATTAGTAAATTACAAAAAATAAAACAAATAAAGAAATATATTACTGTAGTAATAATACTGTAAAATAAAAATTGAGTATTTAATAATAATATTGTTAAAAATAATAATAATAATCATAATAATTAAAGGGGTGGCATAATGCACTTTTCGAAAGATGTAAAATAAGTCTTTGATGTCCCCAGAGTGTGTGTGTGAAGTTTTAGCTCAAAATATCCCACAGATATTTTAATATAGCATGTTAAAATTGTCACTTTTTGAGGGTGAGCAAAAACGCACCGTTTTGTGTCTGTCCCTTTAAATGCAAATGAGCTGCTGCTCCCAGCACACAGAGGGCGGAGCTACAACAGCTTGTGTCCTTTTACCTCACACAGAGACATGCACTGAAAATTTCAAAAACTTTTAGCCTTTTATGTTCAAACCGAAGTCAGAAAGATGGAGAGACTCAAGAAGAAGTAACAACATGTAGACAACATTTCTGAATGGTTAGTTGATGAATTTATGTAGCTTATGTGTAGTTATCTTCTAGTCATTGATTAGCATATTCTGTCTTGATAATCTATAAATCGTATTCAGGGGGCGGGGTTTATGTAAATTCTAGGGTTGGTGATGTCACTAACCCTGGAGGAATGTTGTGTAGTCTCTACCAGCCGTTTGTTGTAGTCCTTAAAAAGCAATTTCTTTAAAAGCAAATATCTCCCTTTGCTTTGAACTTTGAGTATTGTAACTTTGCAGATGTTGTTAATGCTCAAACAGCAACATTACACACTAACTAAAGTTAGAAAAGTGAAATCATATTCAACCACCCCTTTAAAAATTATTTTTACAGGACAACATTAAAAACACAGATAATTATTAATATTTATGTTTAATTACTTCCATTATTTACTATTGTCTTGTTTTTCCAGTTAGCATCCCTGCACAGCTCTCCTCTCACCTGCTGTGTGTCTTCACGTCCCCGGCGCTGTGTCTGCAGGCTCTGGACGGGGACGACATGCTACGACTGCGGCCCAGAGACGGACTCTTCACGTCTGGCCGCTGGAGCTTCTTCTCTACACACACGTTGTTGGTGACCTCCAGTCCTTTGATGTAGATGCCCGTGTACCCATGATGCCCGGCATCCGGGTGAGCTTTGTCACGCGCCGTCAGCTCGTAGCTCATGGTTTTCTTCATGATCTTTTTGAGCGGCTGCTTGCGCTGACGTGTGGCCGGTGAATGAAGCGGCTCGGAGTGACACGAGGCGGACGAGTCGACCGTACAGTCGCTGTCGGTGTCGTCAAACGGGGATGGAGAGAGCTCGCCGCTCTCCGGTGGAAATGGGAACCGGCTTCCAGAGAACGGTCCTGCTGAATGCGGTTTCTCATCTTCGTACTCAAAACACAATGTGGAGGAAGAGTTGCGAGTGGGAGGCTCCGAGGAACCTACTCCGTTTTGGGTTTCCAAAAGTTTTGTTGTCATAGTTGTAAGTGAAGACTCTTTGGCAGCATTGGCCAGTGCTTCCTCCAGCTGCTGTTTGGTTTGCTGGCACTTCTGCCAGATGTTGCTCCACTGCTGAAGCTCCCGTGGGCTGTTGAGGTTCAGCACCATCTGGTTGAGCGCGCTGAAGTTGTCCAGGGAGAACTTTGTGGCTTCGCTGTGGTAATCCTGCAAAACATGCAGCACAGCAGGCGTGTAACTGACCGCGTTATCGTCCACCCTCAGCTGGCAGAAATACTCCTGGCAATGGACCATCCACTGGTTTGCCTGCGTGAGAGACGTTTTAATTAGCATTCACATTATCATTAGTGGTGGATATCTGCCATTTTTTAATTAATGCATCAGTAATTTTTTTCTGTTTGGCCGATAAGTGCTGCAAGTGGGACTTTTATTTATTGTAGCATGTTAAAATTGTCACTTTTTGAGCGTGAGCAAAAACGCACCGTTTTGTGCCTGTCCCTTTAAATGCAAATGAGCTCCTGCTCCCAGCACACAGGGGGCGGAGCTACAAGAGCTTGTGTCCTTTTACCTCACACACACATGCACTGAAAATTTCAAAAACTTTTAGCCTTTTATGTTCAAACCCGAAGTCAGAAAGGACACAATGGTTTGGCCGATAAGTGTTGCAAGTGGGACTTTTATTTTGACAGAGCCTGAGCATAGATATATTAGATTATATTTCACCTTATTTCAATGAATGCTTATTTTTTTCCAAGTAATATTTTTTTATGGTTTTGGTTTATAATAACCATGGTATAAATGTGTTTATTTCACAGATTTGTTTTATCAAGTTAAAATTATTACTTTTTTCAAATTAATTCATTTTAAAATGAATTATTTGCAATTACTTTGCTAAACATTATGTAAAATAAATATAAATTTAACTGCAGCAATTTGTTATGCATGTGTTATTTACTATCTTTAAATACAATTTTAAACATATATCAGTCAACCACCAATTATCATGACAGTAGTTGCAGCAAAATAGACATAATGCAATTAAAAAAACATGTTTTTACCGATTCGTAGAACTCGTAGAGGTTGTGCAGGACCTCCAGCTCGTTCCTGCGTGCCTCGCTCCGCTGCAGGACGGTGCTCATGTGCTGTTTGACCTCTTGAAGGCTTGGACCGGCTTTAGACTCCTTCAATAACACTGCAGCTTTCTTCTGCTGTTCCTACAGGAGCAAAATCAAGACCACATTTAGTTGACCTTCTAATCCGAAATTACTTAAGACTTTTCCCTACACACTGACCTATAGCGTCTATTTTTTATAAAAAAAAATTTACACAACACTTACATATAATAATAATTATAAATAACAATAAATATAAATAAAAAATACAAATAATTATTTTAAAAAAGCCTCTCGAGCCCTCAAGGTCCACTTTCCTGCAGAGTTTAGCTCCAACCATGCTCAAACTCACCTGCCAATAACTTTCTATTCATTCTGAAGAACTTGATTAGCTTGTTCAGGTGTGTTTAATTAGGGCTGGAGCAAAACTCTGTAGGAAAGTGGACCTCGAGGGCCAGAGTTGAGAACGTACGTATACAATGAACACTTTACTCTCCCATGAGGCCACGGGAGAGGATTTATGAACTGACACTGGTAGGTCACATGACAGTAACAATGTGTAGTGCTGTAACGGTCACCAGCTGGAGTGCCCTTGAGAGCCACCAGAGGGCACTCCACATAAGACTATTATCACTCACAAACTACATTTCCCATAACTCACTGCCCGGACTCATCACTTATCACTGATCACATTCACCTGTACCTCATTCACTGATTGCATTCACCTGTGTCTCATTATCCTGTTAGTCTCAGTCTATTTATACCATGTTCATTCATTCACTCACCGCGAAGTCTTGTTTAAGTGTTACACTGCAATTTCGAGCGTTTTCCTTGGTTTCTTGTCTTTTGGTTTATTTGATTTCTTGCCCTGTTCCCTGGATTACTCTTTTGCCTCTGGTCCCTGCCTGTTTTGTTTGTTTCTTTGTTGGTTTGTTTGGACTGCCTACCTGTGTTTTGACCTTTTGCCTACACTGGATTACGCCTCTGGATTACCCACAATAGAGCTGCGTTTAACCCTTAACCCTCGTGTCTCGGAGCAGTTTCGTAACAAGTGCTATGTAGTACGTCCGAATTTTATTCAAAGTACCCCTATTCACACTATGTAGAACATACTTTTTTAACGGTCGGAAAGTACGTTCAAATTCAACCTACTTAGACAATATGCGATTTTTGACGCAGAAAATGTTTTATTATTTCATGAATTCATAATTAATGGAATTCCTGTAGCTAAAAGAGTAGTGCATGGTGTCGGTTTCCCTGTAAACTTTAATTGTCAGGATTGTGTCTAGTGCCACTTCAGTAAAAGTGGTCCAGTGGTACAGGAGAAGGTCAAACTGGTTGTTGTTGAGAATGAAATCTGACTGAAGCCTTTTCTTGAGCATCCTGGGACAGTAACATGCCAGCTCCTTTTTTCTTTCGGCATTTGAAACTACGTGGACACTTACTGTGGACTCCTCTATGAACTGCGCCAGACTCTGTCTCATGTCCTGAATGGAGCTCAGAGACAGACTGTAGGAGTCCAAAGGAGCCAAATGTTTCTCACTCTCCACATAAAACCACCTCTTCACCTGAGGAGAGATACAGAAAAACATGATCATCCCATAGTCTTCCCCAATCATCCATTATTATTTCAATAAAACAATAACAGTCAGGTCACGGAAGTAAAATTCATTCATTTACACCGCAGGCAACCTAATTTTCAATGCTAACATATTTTAATGAGCTGCCCTATTATTAGTTAATGTTGGATGTTGTTGAGTGATTTGATTGCATTATCCACAATGCCTTATTTATTTATTTTTTATCACATTCAACTCTTAAGATATACCTAAAGAGAAAATTGATGAGAAAAAAACATGCAGAATATAACGCTCATCAATGTGCATCACTGCATTTGTGGATTTATCAAATCAGGTCACACTTTATTTTGGGGGAAGGCATATTCACTATAAACTACGACTTTTGCCGCAATAAACTCCTAATTTACTGCTTATTAATACTTAGTAAGGTTGTTAAGTTTAGGTGTGGAGTAGGATTAAGGAATGTAGAATATGGTCATCCAGAATAAGGCATTAATACATTCTTTATAAGTACTAATAAACAGCCAATATGCTAGTAATATGCAAGCTAATATTGGGAGAATTGGTCCCCAAACTAAAGTGTTACCGTAATAAAGCACTGTATTTTTCACCTCCTCGTGTCGCTCCTGTAACGTGCGCAGCTCCAGTAGCGTCTCCAGCTGTTGCAGTGATTTATTAGACAGAATGACGAGTTTGTGGACCTCTTCATCCACCTGGTTATACAGCGCACTGACCATATCCACAGCGTCTCTGCACACGACACAACGTGAGGTTAAACTTAGTGAAACACAAATTGAGATGGTTGAAAAAGTCTGTTGCTCAGCAAAGATCTACAAGTTACTCAATCAAAACTCAATTTCGGATGTATCTGATAGCCACTCCGACTCAAAATGAGCCAATATCCAGGAGTATATGATCCTATGATGCCGGTTTTTGCCAACTCAATCAATCACTGAACTGAGACATGCTGAGAACTGACTGCCGAGAGTTTCATAAAGGGATTTGTGATGTCTTTTGCTGAAAAGCATAAAGCATAACAAATAAAACGTATTGGAAATATAGCAGTGATCCGATGGCAGTAGTTCTTGAGTCAGATAGATGAGAAACACTACATCACATTAGTGCTTTTATCAACTTTAATTTAGTAAAAATACATAAAAAAGTAAATGTACATTTTGTTTTGATGGCTCCTATTCATGCAACAAAAGTTAAAACTTCAATGGTTGCATCATGATGGAGCATCACTTTATTTCTTCTACATCCTTATGTTGTACTGTCACATATATTCACATAGTAAAATAACTTTTTCTAGGCCTATCAGTTATTTTTTAAAAGAACTGATAAGAATGTAAACATGTACCTTGAAATGCAATGTAAGTCGCTTTGGATAAAAGCGTCTGCCAAATGCATAAATGTGAATGTAAAAAATGTACTATTCTTTATGTGGACATTTTTTTACAGGCAAAACTATATATATATATATTATTTTTTTCATGCACTGTTCAATTATGATGTTTTGGGCTATTTTGCTCAACTCCAGCAGCTTTACATACACTAAACTTTACAGTTTATTCCTATCTATATTCTGAAATGTTTTACAGAAATACATAATTCGCCTGATTAATACAACATTTATTTCTAAAAACATGAAGGCGAAGATGTATTTTAACTCTAATATGTCGAACAAATGTTCAGATTTATTTTCTGGAAATGTATGCAAATTAATGTATATTTAAACATAACACTGTAAAAAGAAAACGTATAATTAAAAATTGAATGTCTTAATACACTGTTATCGAGTAACTGGGGAAGTATAGTGATATCTATTAGTTTCAAATTCACTGGTCATGTCTTGCCTTAAGTGGGAAAATAATGAATGGATCTTTTATCTTGACTGCCAATTCTCAGTATATAATCATCCATCAGTCCTCTAATAAAGTCAGCACCTGTAGTTCTCGTTTTCACACATCTCCTCTTTCCTGATCCGCGCCAGGAACGTGCCGCCCTCCAGCCGCAGGCGGTTCAGTTTAGTGTCATCCAGAATACTCTTCATGAGCTTCTTCTGCTGGCTGAGGATCTCTGACACCTCCTACAACACAATGTTCAACTCTTAATGTTCAACTGACCTTTTTCCCTTTTGGTTACTGCACAACTTTCTAAAGAAGATAATTTGAAGAATGTCGGTAACCAAAACAGTTGATGGACAAAAATACTATGGAAGTCAATGGGGTCCATAAACTTCAAAATATCATCTTTTGTGTTCAGCAGAAGACAGAAACTCACACAGGTTTGGAACGACATGAGGGTGAGTAAATAATGACAGAAGTTTCATTTTTGGGTGAACTATCCCTTTAACGATACAGTATTTCCCAGAGAATGACCATAAAATCAAAGATTTTGACAGAATTACCTCAGACGTCTCCAGATTGCCGATGTTGTTTAGTGTCTCAATGGAGCTCTGAAGGGAAGAGATCGCGGCGCTGCAGCTCGTCGCAAACGGTTCGATTTTCTGCCAGGAGGGGAAAAAACAAGCAAACAAACTTCAACATCATTTTTATGTATTTAAGTGTATTTTCTTCGAGATAGCTCAATGTTTCTGTATTCAGGATGTACCAAAATGTTGATTAAAAAGCTAATTATTAATAAAATCATAAAAATTTAAAATATAAATGATTTTTTAAATAAAAAATAAAACGGTAAGGAAAAAATTGTTTACTTCCAAGTCACATGACCATTAACTGATATCAAAAAAACATAACCATGCGAATGTGTCTTTCAATTTTTTTTTACTTAAATATTATAATATATATAAACATTCAAGAAATAATTAATTTACTATATATATATATATATATCATGCATATATATCATGCATATATTTCATGCATATATTAAGACAAAGGATTTGGGCTGAGCAACAATGTGTTGTAATTGCACCTGTCTGAAGTGAATATAGTGGCTGTGGTCGTATGGGAATGTGCCATCAAAGTCTCTGGTGAGCTGAGACGAGTCAATGTGCTTCTGTAGAGCTTTCAGAGACGTCAGGACTTCAAACTGCACAAGAACAGAGCAGAGCAGTTAGAATAAACACACATTTACACAGACTGAGATCAAACCGACAGAACAACACACAGTCATTTACTCACTGGAACCGTGACGTCTCTCTCGACTTTCACTGCCGCATCTTTGTCCACGAGAAACAAAACTGAGTAAAGTGCATTGGGTTTAGAAGTCTGGTGGAGAGAAGAAATCAAAGAGCATGAATAAATACAAAATTAAAATTAAAAACAGAAATAATAATTTAAAAAACATACATATAATTACAAAGGCTAAACAGCTAAAAAGCTATTTTTTGAAACTATCGTTTATCGTTATCGCTGTAGTTATCATCCTTGGTGTGAACGGGCATTAAATCAGGGATTTCCCCCATGCTAATATTAACCCCAGTTAATATTTCATTAATTTAACAACATGTCCACAGTTCTCTAATGTCAATTAATGTGCATAAGCAAATAAAATATTTAATCTTTTTTTTTTTTCTTTTTTTTTTTTTAATTATTATTATCTTAAAATTTTTATGATTTAATTAATTATTTGAACCCCTTGTAGTTCCCTCACAAACCCTGGTTTATATCATATATTGTACAGACATTAAAAATCAAACAACAACAAAAATATATATTAAAAAAACATGGATAATTACAAAGACTAAACTGTTAAGATAATTTATTGCACATAATAGTGCTAATAGGGATATATTTAAGTCATTCGGTGCTCTTTTCTCATATTTTGCCTGTGTTTGTTTGCATGTTGGGACTGATCTGAGAGTGGGTTTAAAGGAGACAAGCTAATACAGGCCTCATCTCCGTCCCTGAGGACAGGCTTTGCTTTCGATGTTTGACGTGAAGCAGGCAACAGCTGATATACAGAGATATACAGAGCTGATATACAGAATACGACAATCAGCACGCTGAAAAAAAGGCCTGACATGTTACCAATTTAAAAAGTAAACATGACCACAGATACTTTGAGCTATGCAATTCACACATCTCAAAATGTGTCGAAATGAGGTTGAAACTGTCGCCGTTTGCCTGCGCACTTGCCATATTTCTGGCTTACATCAAATGTGTGACAATAATAAGGTCTTGCAACTTGACTATCCATCACGTTTTAGAAACATCTTGTTAAAATGTGAGTATCAAATATGATCCATCAGGCTTTTGAGGAAGGTTTATTTGATCATCTCTCAATCATCAAGTAATGTAATAATGTATGGTTTTCTAAAAATGAGAACTGCTGCGTCTGTGTGTAGATAAGATAAGCAAAGTGTATGCGCGTTGTGCACACGCTACATTGATTATGGCCAAGCATGCGCCCTTAAAATAGCATATGAATAACATGACTTTAGACTAGGTTTTTCCTGGTCAGTGGTGGAATTGTTTTCTGAAACTGCAAAATAGCACCAGGGAACGTTTGCGCCGGAACACGCCTCCTCTTTTCGCTGAACCGCCCCCGGGAGCGCAAGTTCATTCCCTAATTGACCGACGTGCGTCTGTGGAGGGGAAAGTCCGCTGTGCGTCGGGTGCAAAATAGGAATGATACATGCGTCGGTGTACTAAGTCAATTGCGCTGGGTGCAAGATAGGGCCCTATGTGTTTTGAAACTACAGAGCTTTGATCATAAAAACTAAGAATTTTGTCCCAATTGAATGGGAGATATAGAGATTATGCAAGTCGTCTGCTATATAAAGATCTCATTGATTTACATTACAAACTATCAGAATTGCATCTTATTTTTTGGCAATTTTAAAATCAGCATCTGCACAAAATTGCATATTTTTGCTCAGTTTGAGCCTTTGGATAAAATTGAGGAGCTTTTTACTCCATATTCTCACTGCTTTTTACTATATGAGCAATAAAAGACTGATTTAACAAATATGATACAAAACATAAAACACATATGCACATTACTTTTATATTTAAATATATATATTTAATATAGGGCAGCTCATTAAATAAATGTTCCATTTAAAAAAAAAAAAAAATTTCTGACTACTATTTTGGTAACACTTTAATAAGATTTAATCTGTCAACATTAGTTGATGTATTAACTAACCATGAGCAACACATTTGTAACAGTATTTATTAATCTTTGTCAACGTTAGTTAGTAAAAATTCTGCCGTTCATTGTTTGTTCATGTTAGTTCACAGTGCATTAATTAATGTTAACAAATACAACTTTTGATGTTAATAATGTAGTAAATTTTGAAATGAACATTAACAAAGATTAATAAATGCTCATCATTATTTCATGGTAACTAATGTAGTTAACTAATGTTGAATAATGAAAACATTGTAAAGTGTTAGCATTATTTTACATGTCAGGCGTTAAAAAACAGGGTGAAACAGCGAGGGTTTGAGACGTGGCATTCACAGCTGATCTGCACTGGAAGAGCGCTTCGTCTCACCTGAAACTGAGACAGGGCTGAGATCAGTGTGGACGTGGCCTGTTGTCTGCGAGCGTCTACGAGAACCGTCAAACCCAGATCTCGCTTCTCCCTCCTGAAAGAAAGAAGAAAAAAAACGCAAGACACTTAAACACATTTGTCTTGCAAATAAAAGCCTGTGACACAACTGCCTCGAGCGAATCATTTCCATGTTGATTCAGTAAACGGCGTCCCCACTCGTGCTGCCACAGAGATGGAAACACAGGCAGTGAGACCCCAGCGTGTGTGTGAGGCGTTTCTCACCGCAGTCTGTTGCAGTAGTAGCAGAGCAGCTCGGTGATCTGGTTTGTGGTGCGACACGCGTCTGTCCACACCTGGTTCCTGGTGCACACCTGCAGCACTGCTCTCCCACTGCGGTCTTGGTTACCTGGAGCAGAGGTCAGATGAGTAACCCGAGAAATCACACTGCACTCTTCACTAGGCCTGAACCCTTTGGGGGAGAATTCTTCTAGGAATTGTTTTTGTTTTTTTTGTTTTTTTATAAAATTTGCAATTGCAATTTAAAATGCATTGAAAAAAGTTTCAGGTTTGCTGTGCTTGTTTGTAGGGCTGGCCAAAAATGTTGTGATTATATCAAAATGACTGTAAAATAATAACGCGGTAATAAGCGGGGCGAGGCCGAGAGCTGTGGGAACGGAATGTTAAAGTCATCATGAAATCAAAATTGACCCTATCTGTATTTACTTTGCAAGCGCACATTACTAGTCTTGTGGTGAACAGTTAATCAGTGCAAGTTAATACACAGAAACAAATGTGTGTGTCATGGTTCATCTTTAATCTGAACATTTGCTTCCGCTTTAGATCGGCGTTCCTTCTCTGATGACGCCAGTTTGACGGCTTGGGTTGAATATCCTTTAACCACTTCCCTCCGACCGTCAGTCTGCTATAGTCCTAATATGTCTGTATGGAAATATGTCATAACTCTGAAGTCAAGTCGGCTGCAACTTCTGGTTCACGGGGACTTTAGTGACACCTGTGCGACACACCGGTCTCGAGTCTCACGGAGGAGATAAGTGACGGCAGAGATAAGACCAGGCCTGGGACTAAAAAAAAATGTATGTCTTTTTTTTTTTTTTACTGTACTAAAGCACAAAAATACCATAGTATGTTATGTCTTTAACTTTGTTACAAATAATACTTCTTTTTTTTTTAATTATGATCATAATTACTAAATAAAAATATGAAATAAAATATGAAATATTACTATTGTAAAACCTAGTATTTAAGAAAAATATTATAATAACGACAATCATAATTTTACAGTAAAATTACGATACTTATATATTACAATTTATTTATTTTCAAATGAGCTTGACTTCTTAATTTTCAATTTCCATCAAGCTTTTATTAGCCATAGATTTTGAAGACATGTTGTGATTTCTGTTTTATTTTAATAAGGGTTATTATTGTTAACTAAAACTAAAAAACATAAAAAATGCATTACCTGAAATAAAATCAACATTAACTGAAAGAAATTTATAAGAAATAAAAGAAATAAAAGAAATTTTAAAAAAGTATTTTATTTCAGCTAGTTGCCAAGTCAACGTTTCTCATTTTTATTTAGTTCAAGTCAAAGAACTAAAATAACTAAAACTAAATAAACTAAAAATTAAAAAAATTAAATCAAATCAAATTCAAAATACTAACAGAAACTATAATAATATATCAATGATACTAAAATAACACTGATTTTGATTAATCATGCATTCCTACTGTTCATTTTACGATACATTAAAATGCATTAATTTGTGAGTGTGTGTGTGTGTGTGTATATATATATATAAACTCATAATCTGTTTCTGTTCAGCTGATGGACGTACCAGGTAGCGTTATGGCACCAGAGGTCAAGAGCTCCTGGTTGAGCTGGGTCATGAGTGAGGGCAGCGGCGGGGAACAGACAGCAGGGGGCGTCGTGGACGGGACAGGAGAAACCGCGGGTCTGATGGAGGGTTTGGGAGAAACACACTCATCTCCGCTGTTACTGTTCCTTCTGGGACCTGAGCGCAGACCATCATCAGAGAGACCTGAACAGATCAGAGAGTGTCATCTCATTATCGTGGGATATCCTGAACACGCACTAAATATCCACTGAATATGATGATTGTGATTTAAAATTAAGGAACATTGTGAATATTCGTATAGGCACATTTTATTTTTAAACTTCAGCAGCAAAAACTGATTTAGAGTTGGTCAGTTCAATTCATTTTTTTGTGAATCGTTTAAAATGCATTGATTCAAAACTAGCTCAAACAGTTTCAGAGAATGCATAAACTGATAAAATGTATATTTTGAATGCAAAGTAAATTGCTTTGGCTAAATGGATGCATACATGTAAATGATTTTAAGCATTTTAAGAAACTAAAGCAAGATACACTACTGTTTAAAGGACATTTCTGCACACCAAGGCCACATTTATTTAATCAAAAATACAGTAAAAACAGTGAAATATTATTACAGTTTAAAATAGCTGCTTTCTATTTGACTATATTGTAAAATGTAATTTATTCCTGTGATCAAAGCTGAATATTCAGCATCATTACTCCAGTCTTCAGTGTCACATGATCCTTCAGAAATCATTCTAATATGCTGTTAGCATTTCTTATTATTATCAATGTTGAAAACAGTTGAGCTGCTTTGATTTTTGGTGGAAAACATCTTGAATTTAATGCATCTTTGCTGAATAAAAAAAAAAAATCTTACTGAAACCAAACTTCAAAAACACAATGATGAGCTTAAAACGAATCAAAAATACATTTAAAATGGCAGAGTTGCAAACAATCAGTTCGTTCGCCAACAAATTGAACCCGCAGAGTTGCACAATACAGGGCATATATTGAATAGACTGTCTGATGGTTGGTTTACAAAAACTATACAGTGAGTCAATGTTGAGTCACGACCGACACCAGGTGTGTGAGGCAGACACACAAACACACACGTCTGATGACGGTAACACACACAGCTAAGTTTTTCAGCCCTCGGGCTCCGGATTGAGGAATGCTGTGGCTGACATTCCCAGCTGAAGCAGATGTTTGTGAACTTTCTCCAGAATCCAAGCCCTCGGGCTGTTTCTTCCAAACACAGCAACCCAAACAACACAACACAACACAACACTGCTCAACACACACTCATCCTGAGAGGAAAGGGCTGCGGCTCAACACACGCCACAGACAACTCTAAGAAAAGCTACATATTAACTTCCCTCTTTCAAGGCTTAAATTATCCAAATAAAAAATTACATTGATGTTTAGTGAAACTAAACACGCTCAATACACTGAGCTAGAATTAATATAATATTTATATGTTAATATAACATTTTATGGCACAGAGAGGAGAACTTTTGAATAAAAAATCCATCAAATTGAATCGAATAATCCTTACATATTATTCATATTATGAAATAGGAAATTGAAATAGAATTTTAAATGAGTAAAAAAATGAGTAAAAAAAATTCTATATTTTTTATATATAAATCTTAATGGAACAAGGGAATGGACCGTATAGTTTATGTGATTCCTATATATATATATATATATATATATATATATATATATATATATATATATATATATATATATATATAATATAAATTTAAGATTTTATTCATACAAAATATTTTATTAAGCTCTAGATTTTTTAACGTTTTATTTTCTAGTTTTTTTAACTCATTAAAAATTCTTAATTTACAGTATGAATATTATGTAAGGATTTTTCAATTCAATTTGATGGAATGTTACTATTAATTGAAATGTGTAAATCTTGAAAAAAGGCTTTTTTATGAATGCATTAAAGAAAGATCACTATATAATGCTTTTTACATAAATAATACATTTGAATAAATAAACAAATAAATAAGAATTAATTAATAAACATAAATAAGCCCTTTAGAACTCCTATAGTTTGAGAAAAATAACCCTGAACTTGAGCAAATAAAGATCTTTTATAATTAGATAAGGCTAGTGACAGTTTAGTGAATTTCGAGGACATATTGTATAAAAATGTTTGTGCAATTTCAGTACATACAGTAAAAGCACCTCACGCACTTACAAATAAACAATGTCAAGTTATCTTTTTGAAGTTTTAAACTTCCTCCTCCTCCACTATTGTCTTTTTGATGACTTCATTTCCTGTGTGAATCTGAGACCTGAGTCCTTTTGTGATGCACTTCCTCAACAAGCAGAGGAAGCTTGAAATGGACACTGAAACCTCTCACACAGAACACAGACTAACACCGCAGAACTAGTGTTGGTGAAGAAACTGTGAAAGAGAGATATATAACTACATTGAAGCTACAGATTATTTATGCAATATATACTATTATTTTTTTTAACACTTTACTTGAAAACCTGCATTTCTAAATGTAATTGTAACCACAGTTATAATACATTATAATACTTCATTTTTACACTTTTAGAAAGTATAATGCATTAAAACACATGATGAACAAACCAATTTGATGTGTAACAAGGAATCTGCAAACATTATAATGCATTTTAACTTTACTGAAAATATATGATGAATTGCAAAGTCCATTATGATTTTTTTGTATAATGCATTTAAAGGCTTCAAGTAAAGAGCTTTTTTTTTTTTTTTTTACTTTTACAATATAAATATGATAAACAGGATCAAAATTCGATAAAAAGAAGAAAAAAAATCTATGCCCCCCCCCCCCCCCCCTCCCCTCACCTGAATGCATTTTTCTGAATGAATGAATTGTTAAACTTATTATAATACCAGATATAATTACATTTAATGCAATTAAAAAAAAAAAAGAATAATATATAAACTCATCTGAAAACTTGATAAGCAACATTAAACTAAACATTACATTGTTAACTTTTTTTCTTTACAATGTTTGGAATTGTAAATAAAACAAAGATTATTGGAGTAGGTTTTAAAAATACTAAAATACTATTTCAGTCTTTCTTCAAATGTGAAAAATCTACAAGCAATTTCTGTGCAAAATGTGTTGCAAATACACTTTGTTGAATCAGTTCATTTGTATGAATCATTTGAATGAACTGATTCACTGGACTGAATCAGACTGAAAAAAAAAAAGATTCGTTGAATTTAATAAAAAAATGTTATGGTAAGTGGTTGCACACAATTGATTTTAGCTACATTTAAACAAATGCATTAAGTTGAACTTAATCAATTTTAGTTCAACTTAATGCATTTGTTTAAATGTAGCTAAAATCAATTGTGTGCAACCACTTACCATACATTTTTTATTAAATTCAACGAATCATTTTTTTCGTGCAGGATTTCCAATGCTACATATGAGTTTCTTTAGTTTGCTCAGTTGTAAAGTTGTGCACCACTTCAAGTTGGAAAATGTAGGTTGTTGCTGGGAAAGCTAAAACAAGTTAGTAGTGTCGTTGCTTTTAGTTATTCACTAACCAACACTGTTCAAAAGCTGCTGTGCCAACAACATTTGGTTGACTTTGCATGCGTCTCTCTGTGGTATCATGGGAACCAGGTTATAATCGCAAGAGACCTAATGGAATCCCAAAGGCCGGGCAAAACCACATCACCCGTAATCTGATCCAGCCTCAAAGTCATTGGCATTTGTTTTCTGAACAAAGTCTGAGCTGACCCTTGCTTCGCTCGGGCTTTGTAACAGAACAGATATTACGTAGAGATGGGCTTCACTCTTTAAGCCTCTCTTCAGCATCTCCACGAGCCCAACAGGACACAATGCTTCCCATTATGACGGAGCGAGCCATCTGGATGTGAGCTTCACATCAGCGCAGGTAAGCGGCACAGAGATCCTCCCTCAGGTGGTCATCGGATCCGCTGTGGCTTCATGCCCAGACTCAATGGCTCGGATTTTTATGTGTGGGAATGAGAGCCAGAGAACAGAGGGACTCTGCAGATTCCCAGATGGGAATTTACCTAAACCACTCTGTGTGTGAGAGCCATAGAGAATCAACTCACTTCTAAAGCCACTTTCATTCCAGACTTGATGTGACAAGTCATATTTCATCTTTACACTAAAAACAAACGGGCTGGTAGTAGTTAAAGACCATATACCATTCAGGCTGATTAATCATCTAATGTTTAGCCATTAAGAGATTGACAGATTAGCCAATCAAAAAAAAAAAAAATACATTTTTTTTTTAATAATAACAATAATTAAACGATTAACTTATTCCCTTATTAATAAATTATTATTATGATGATCTTAAGTCTCACATTTTTATTCAGGCCTTTTTATGACCTGTTCTTTATTGAGCTTGTATTTGAATGTATTTGTAACATGCGTGTGTGTTGTCTTGTTTATTGTTACTTATTTTTGCTTGTAAGGTGACCTTGGGTGTCATGAAAGGCGCTTTTAAATTAAATGTATTATTATTATTATAATAAAAACAATATTAAATAAAACTATAATATATTATTCTTTTATATAATAAAATATAAGTATTAATATATATATATACATATATATATATATATATATATATATATATATATATACAAACAATAGTCAACATTTGAAGTGGATCAAAAAAGTTTGTCAAAGTTTGTCCTAAGACAAGAACGGATATTGTTCAAAATTCATGTATAACTTTGATGAAAAGTTTTGATCCACTTCAAATTTTCAAATTTCAAATCTTCAAATTTTGATCCACTTCATATATATACCGGTATGCCACTTGGCACAGTGAGTTAGGACAAAACCCTAGCTAAAAAAGAAAATATATGGGTTTTGCTCATAAATGCATCTTCTTGTGGACAGTTAGGACGTGGTGTAACCCTTTGACACGAAGTAACCCAAAATCTTAAGAATGCCGAACAGTTCGGAATTTCCTGAGGATAGACCCCAAAAACACTCCTGGGCATGAAGCACTAGACGGAGGGCAAAACACTCTTTCTTTCAAACACTCAATAGCAGGAAGAGCTAAATAAAGCAGTGCAAAGCCTTCAGTGCAGTATCGTGCCTTTGGGGTCCATCATGGCTGCGCATTACAGCAAACATGTCAGAAAGACAAGCAAGCCTCTCTTACAGGGCAGGGCCGCCGAAACATTCCAAAACACACGCGCTATTAGTCCTCACATGCAGCCAGTCGCAGGCCATAAAATCAAGTGGAAGGAATGACAAGCTGTCTCCTCCGATAATCTGCTCTCAGATGAGCTCGTTGACGGTCCTGCTTTCTGCTGCCGGTGATAATTACACAACAGAACAACTGTCTGGAACCAGAAGCTTTCAAGGCCTCAGGCGACATGATTTGATAAGGGAAGCTTGTCGGGATGAGTACACTGCACTGAAGAAATAAGAGTTCATACTGATGGTAAAGAAGCGCTCTGCACACTAAACGCAATGCCAATTAGATTCCAGCGACAGACAATCTCTGTCTTTACAAACGTGATGCGGCAAAATCAATCACAAATCACAGCAAATCAGAAGAGTGTGCAGACGGGGCTTTCTCTGCAAGTGTTTAAAGGGATAGTTCACAAAAAAAAATTACTCCCCCGCATGTCATTACAAATCCGTAAGACTTCCGTTCATCTTCAGAACACAAATGAAGATCTTTTTGATGAAATCTGAGAGCTTTCTGTCCCTCCATTGACAGCTACGCAACTACCACTGACGCTTACGTTAGTCTTACGGGTTTGGATCGACTAATTTATACATTTTTGGGTGAACGATTCCTTTAAGATACATATTTGCTGAAACCAGACAGTATATGAATAAAGTATTAGAGCATTTGCCTTTCAAATATTAGACAGAACTGTTACATAAAGAAGGTAAACTATTGAAGACCGATGAATTGGAGGTCTAGCTTACAGGAAACATGTTTGGTACAACTTGTTCTGGTAAGGTTCTCTCAAAGTTATGAACAAACTTTTTCTAGTAAGTGGTCTTTAATAATGTTCTCAACATGTTAGCATAAAAACATTATTTATAGAGTGGTCATGGAACGTCTTTTTCTGATGTTTTTTAATGCTACTACTCTTTTTCAGAATGTTCAGAGAACATTAAAAAGTAATGTTCCCATAATGTTTGCAAAATTATAAATCGCATGTTTGCATAACCAAAAAAAAACTAACATTTTTTTGTTATCTAGGTGTGCGTCTGTGCTCACACAATGGGTTCTCAGCAGTATCAAGTTAAAAGTCGACCGCTTCTGAAACTTACGGGCGCTGAAACTTAAAAATTGCCAAATATCGGCCTTGGTGATATATTGGTTGACCACTAGTTAGGACATGTTATTTTTTATAAAAGAGTTGACAATAAAGTTTACCTGAGCACTCTTTGTTGCTCCGTTTCTCAATGCCAGGAAAGGCCGCCTCCAAGTCCAGTTTTCCGAAACGGAAAGCATAGCCATTCATAAGTTTCTTGGGAAGGCCGTTGCCAGAGCCGCCGGAGGATGAGCGCGCCCGGTGACCTTTAACCTGCAAGGCCTTTTGGGTACGTTCGAGAGATTTGGAGCGTCTCTCGTCCGGACTGAGCTCAGTGTTCTTGGATGGATTTATGGCGGGAGAACCGTTGCGCGATTCATCTCCTCCCAACCATCCACGGGCACAGATCCTCCGTGGGATCGGCTCCTTTGAGACGGAGCCAGGAGTCGACTCGGTTCCCTCCTCCAGAATGGACTCAGAGCTGGAGCCGAGGTTCATTGGGTTCTGCAGAGCCTCCATGTAGGACTTGCGGAAAAGCCGGCGTGACTCGAAGGTTGTCGAGTCTCTAGGGTGACGCTTGCGAAGGCCGGGATTGCTAAGGTCGGTGCTGAACGAGAGCATTTTGTGTCCGATTCTACCTCGAATGCATCCCTGATCCGTGCTGGGACTCTTCTGCAAGGGCGAATCCTCTGAGCGAAGGGAGCCGATGCCCATATCCGTGAGGCTGCGACTGAGAACGGGCTCCGACACGGTGGACTCACCGCCCAGAGAGTCTCGTGAACTGAGTGTTCCCGTGGATCCGTGCGTGCTGCATGTGCTTAGCTGACCGCGCAGGGTCGCTCCACCGCTCCGCGCCTGCATGATGGCGTCAGCGGTGCTGGTCACAAACAAAGGATTCACCACGTTCTTCCAGGGCGTGCGGTAAACCACGGCGCCGGTACTCAGGAGGCAGTTCTGGAGAGGCTGCAAGTTGCGTTCACGCGTTACATTCTGCAGGAAGTCCGGTGTAAAAACGCTGCCGTACATGCTCTCGGCCACAGGGATCTCTGCGATGGCTTGCCCGCTCCCTGACAGGCATTTTATGACCAGTTTGGCAGCCTTGCGGCCTAAAGGAACCACCTGCAGGTAGAAATCTCCCTGGCGTAGACGTACTTTATGCAGTGGTGCGAGTTGCAGAACCACCTTCTCATGTAAACAGAGCGGCCATCCCTCGTGGTACAGCAACAGGCCTTTGAATCGCAGCTGTGCAAAATAAAAAGAACAAATTCATCAGATACAATGCTGCTTTACATGCATGCATAAGCAACCATTTTCAGTGCAATGTGCAATCATTAAATACAAAAATGCAATGAACTAAACCAATGCAATTAGAAAATATTGAAAAGTCAAATTCCTGCATAACTCAACAGAAATGATGACTATTCTAGAACATAAAATGACTCCCTCAAAGATCATGCCAGAGTTAAATGAGAATGCTGAGTGCCCTTGATAATTAATACAGGAGCATAAGGTTTCAGGTATGTGCTCACACAGCGCTAACCTGCAGAAATACAAAGCCTCCCTGAGCAAGTCTTTCATTTCAGCCTGATCCTCTTTGCCAAGTTCACCCCAGTCAACTCACAACACTCTCTGTTTGGGCTGCTTTTCACAGTAATACTGAACCCTCTTTCAGCCTGAAGCATTCATCCTCCCTCTCATGTTCCCACTCTCGCAGTATTTCTCTCTGAGAGAATTTAAATGGATTGAACATGTTTAGCTGCGGCTCTACTGATTTCAACAACAACATCTGTAGCGGAGACTGTCAGCAGTAAAATAATCAGCGAATGAGTGACGACTAGCCAGCTAATGCACAAAATCGAGTTTAAAGAATGCATGATGCATGGCAAATTTCTATGCAGGTCCAATAAAAAAATTAAAACTATAATAATAAAATATAACATGTAATAATTTGTTAATGTATGCATGTTAATGTGTGTGTGTGTATAAATATATACACAGTAGTCAACGTTTGAAGTGGATCAAAAGTGGATCGTTCTTGTCTTAGAACTTTTTTGATCCACTTCAAATATATACACACACATATACACATATATACACATACATTGTTAATATATACTGTATATATAAATATTTATTAATAAAGCAAATACTGTGTGAATATCCCCTAAGTAGCTTTGTATATTTAGGTTTCTTATTAAAAATGAAAAATATTATGTATTAGCAGGCAACTGGAAAGTTACTTTTAAAATCTCTAAAATGTTATATCTAATTGTGTTACTTTTTTATGGAAAATAAAGTGTTGGTAAATGTAAAGGCCATTTCACAACAAATGGTTGGATGAATTGGATCATCGAAGGTCAGCAGCAAAGATATTGGTTAATAAAGTGAGATTAAATACTTTAAGTATCTTTTTATTATTTAACATATTTAATTATTGCAAGTTTGCGTAATATTTTGAGTTTGCATTTTACTGTTTTTATTCATTTTGAGGAATACTGAATCTGTTTTTGTTCAACTACAAAAAGCATCATGTTCACACAGCGCACACAACGCCTGGCGATTTCTCTCAACATGAGGGCAGGAGAGCGGTCAGTCAACACATGGGAAAACAAAGTAACTTGCATTACTTATTGGAAAAAGTAACTCAGATATTTTGTTGTAAATATTAAAAGTAAAAACATGTAAATGTGTACATTTTTAATGCAATGTAAGTCGCTCTGGATAAAAGCGTCTGCCAAATGCATAAATGCAAATGTAATGTAAATGTAAAAGTAGAGATGCACGATATATCGGCCACCATATCGGTATCGGCCGATATATGCTAATTTTTTAGGTTATCGTTATCGGCCCGATAAGAAAATTTGTCCGAAATATATATAAGCCGATAAATAATGTATTATTTCCTTCAGCTGAGACACTTCAGATGCGCACTGTTCACCATGATGGCTTTAAATTGCTTGAAATATGATTGGAATCACTTCAAATAAGGAAAAATCAGTTTTGTGCTGTGATATCGGCTTCATAAAATTGTGTTTTGGGACATGGCTTTTAATGGTGAAACTTTTGTTTTTGTAATCAGGCTCTCAAAAAGTATATACAAATTTGGATTTCGATTTATCGGCCAATATATCGGTTATCGGCTTTCAAATATAAAGAATTATCGGTTATCTGTATCGGCCAAAATTTTCATATCGGTGCATCCCTATGTAAAAGTAATATGCTACTTTACTTGTTACTTGAAAAAAGTAATCTGATTACGTTACTTTTTCACTCAGCGTTTTCTTTTACTTTGAAATGCTTCTGTCAGAATGCATCTAATGAAACTGAGGGTACTCACACAGGCCTCCTCCTTTAATATCTGCAGGATTCTCTTGGCGGGCAGCAGAAAGTCGATGAAACAGCGCAGGCCGTCGCCGCGGTACTGTCTCTCCACCACGCTGAAGAGCTGCCACAACACGGTCACCGCGCTCACGCTGAACGGAGGGTACAGTGCAGATAGTGTGCTCTGAATACAGTGGTCCAACGACTCCGAGTCCTGCAACAAATCACACATTGACAGTCATTACACTTTTAGGACACATGAATCATCAGTTTCTGGATTAATAGAAACCAAACTAAATTATTGTGGACAGTGTGATGGAGTAAACAATGTCAGCATGTTGTTTTTGGTTTGGTTAGTGAGAATATCGCTGGTTCAATTCCACCGTTCCCAGTTCCAAACACAAAAAGCAGAATGTCAGGAGGTCACGGGACACTGATGAGACAGGAAGCACCTGTCGATGTAACGTCACTGACTGGACAATAACAGGCAGGATGGAAAATCCTGTCCCTAATGCAGCACTACATCATATCTGTGGAGCGGAGAACTTTCCATACGGATATGAGGCACACTATCCTCCTAGACCAACAAAACCGTGACCTGGGACAGTCAACTTCAGGTTAAACGGGCAGGGTAGTGGACAAAATGAAAATGAATGGGATTGAGTCAGGGTTATCCTGGGTTATATACACAAGTTATAACTAAAATTAAAACCATTAAAAAAATTGCTAGTTGAAATAAAATAAACATTAATTGAATTAAGGTAACTAAAAAAATATATATATACATAAAACTTATTTTGTTTCAACATTTCTCATTTTAATTTAGCTTACCTTGATGTGCTAAAATAAATAAAACTGAAATAAAAATTGTAAAAAAATAAAAAACTAATAGAAATGGAAAAAAAACATTAAACCATGTATAAAATTACATTTATAAACAATTTATATGTAATTTATTTGTGAATAATTTATAATTAAATATATTTATAAACCACACATACATACACGCACATATATGTGTGTAATTTTATTATTTTAATTATTTAAAAATATAAAGAATATTATTCGTAAAATAACTAAAAAGAAAACTAAATAAACCTAAATAGACATATCAAAATATATATTATATAATATTACATACACACACACACACATAAATATAAATAAATATAAATAATTTAAATTATAAATAAAAATATATATGATATATATATATATATATATATATAGAGAGAGAGAGAGAGAGAGAGAGAGAGAGAGAGAGAGAATAACTATTTAATAACTATATACTAATACTACTAATACTAATATATTAGAATAATTTAGTAAAATAACTAAAAATAAAACAAAACTGATTAAAAACTATATAGAAAACTATATGTAAAAAACCGAGAGCTAGTAAAAAATGACAAAAAACGCACAACAAAATTACTAAAACATTAACTAAAATGAAAAATATTAACAATAAAACAATTTAAATGATAAATAAAAACTATAATAGTATATGAACGATACTAAATTAACACTGATTTGGGTGCAAGACTATAAAAACTGGATCGGACATCATCATGACAGGGGGAAAGCCCAGGAAAAATCCCCGGCAAAGTAACCAAAAGCTCTCACTTTAACTTTCCCTGTTTGTTCTGCTCTGTCGGCTCTGTATTAGACAATGACAATGTGCCGTCCACATGCCGTGACTCCTCCACAGGGCAGCCATTGTTTCATCCCTCCTGCAGAAAGTCTCTAGGAAACTCAATCACTCGCCCACATTAGTGGCACTGCGGCTCGCGGAGCTCCAGAAATAATCACAGCGCTCAAACTGCAGGGGAGAGTAGAACCGCATTTTGGAGGAAAAGCTAACAATGGGAGGAAAGGCAACTTGATTTCTAACATTATTCAACGGTACTTTTTTAGGTTATTGTGGCAGGCTACAAATTAAGATTATGGATCGGTCCAGCGGGACCAGTAAGGAGCCTCTAAAGCCTCGTGACTGTCAAAATAAACTAAACCAAAGGGCAATTTCATCATATTTAAAGAATAATAATAATGATGTAAGGGATAATCCACGGCTAGCTGTGAATGCACGATGCAAAGAACCTCCGTGAAGTGCATTAAAATCGTTTTTGGATTATCATTGGCCAGCATTGACAACTTAGGCTTTTCTTAAATATCTTAAAGCTGTTGTTTCCATTGATGTTTCCAGTGCAACATTTGACCGGAAGGGTAAAAATGACGGTTATTTTCGCCAGTTATGACCTTCCAGCCAATCAGAATCGAGTATTCAGACAGCCCATGGTATAAATATATATACACAGAACACACACAGACTACCAACTCCCGGTTACACTGACTGAGCGACTGACTATGAGACATGATACAGTTAGGTTGTACTGTACAGTTGTACTGTATCTTTCAACATTCCTTCTAATGTTCATTCATGTTTTTTTGGTGCTGTAACTAGTAGTAAAGTTCATGCGCCACTTGAACTCAAAAATTCACCCAAAAATTATAATTCTGTCAGTAATTACTATGTTGTTCCAACCCCGTAAGACTTTCGTTCATCTTCTGAACACAAATTAAGATATTTTTGATTAAATCTGAGAGCTGTCTCACTCCTCCATAGGCTGCTGCTATGTTATTGAAACTTGCCAACCCAGAAAGTTAGTAAAGACAATGTTTATAGTCGTTATTTTTGTTTGTTTTTGCGCAAGAAAAGTATTCTCGTCGCTTTATAAACTTAAGGTTGAGGCCATTGTAGTCTCTTGGACTATTTTAACGATGTCTTTACTAACTTTCTGGGCCGGCAAGTTTCAATAAGCCTATGAAGGAGTGAGACAGCTCTCAGATTTAATCAAAAATATCTTAATTTGTGTTCCCGAAGATGAACGAAAGTCTTACGGGGTTGGAACAACACGAGGGTGAGTAATTACTGACAGAATTTTCATTTTTGGGTGAACTAACCCTTTAAACAGCACCAAAACTGTTTGAATTTCATAATAAAATGACTGAATTTAAAAGCTAGTCAAAAGAAACAAAGCACAAATTATTGTGATTACTGGATGACAGGCGCACTACAAATAAAGTTTTGTTCACACATCAATTGAAAACATCACATCAGAAAACAGCTTTTTATTTTGACTTCCCGTGGAGCGTTCAGAAATTAATGAATGGGGTTTGATCTCCACAAAGTGTCTCTAGTGGAGTCTGAAGGTTTGAAGATCTTTAGAACGACATGTTTTAACCCGAAAGCGTTTTGCGTTGGTATAAACTACAAGCTGTAGCCTATTCAGGACGGCCTGCATATCTGTGTCAGTGCGCCCCTACCCAAAACAGCACTTTTAAAGTCTGGGAAGACTAAACAAACGGCTTGAACACAGCACTGGACGGAGAGGTGGAGATAAGTGAGGCTTTGAAGATGAAAGATAAATAAGACTGGGCAGAGGGAGAGCTTCTGACGCATTTCCATAACCTTGAAAAAGTTATTTCACCTGGCTGAAGCCAGTAAAAGAGCTTTTAATAGCAGCCAAAGCACAAGTGTGGGCTTGGAGGAAGCGTGGATGTGTGTGTGTGTGTGGGATCTGAATCCGCCCTCTTTGATGGGGTTTATGGCAGACGGTGGAGGTGCTGGATGAGACCTGGCTGGACCCGTAATTATATCGCGTGTATTATATGGATTCCAGGTGTCACACTGTTGCTCTGACATCCGCTACAGAAGGTACAGCCACACTAAGACGCACATTTAGCTTTGGTTTAGTCAAACATCTCCATTATTGCCGCTCACACCGAGGTTTAGGGATTTGATCACAACCTGCTTCAACTGCAACACGTCTACACGACATCTACAAATCAAGCAGCTTGTTGTGTTTGCTTCTTTTCTTTTTTAAGTGACAGACTAACAAACTGGGAAAAAAAATATATTTCTTATTTTCTCAAGGGGATTTAACAAGCAAGCAAGCAATCATCTAAAACACCATAACAACCACCAAGCAATTCCCTAGCAACCATCCAGAACACCATAGCAACCACACAGAAGATAACAACCACTCAGAACATGTTAGCCTCATATTAATAACGAGAACCATTCACATTTTCTTTGAAAAATGGAAATATATTAAGCTGCTGTGCAATGTCGTTATATGCTAATTGTTTGAAAATACAAGAATTTACTCTACAACAGGGTTCCCACAAGTTACTTTTGGTCAATTAATGTCCATTTATATATATATTAGTGTCGACTAATTTATTAATTCCTTAACATTTTATTATATAAGTTGTATAATATAAATGTTTTACATGTCCTGCAATATACTACATACTGTGTGTGTATATATTACTGATTTCTATGACTTTTACAGGCCTGGAAACCACAATTTTTAGGTTTTCCCAAGACCGTGGGAACCCTGAACCGAACACTAAAGATGTTGTTTTTACAAATCATTGACATCACGGGTGCCACTGATGCTCTAATAGACTTGAGGTCCACTTAACCACCTTTTACTGCAATGCAAACATACAGTAACTAAGCAGGAGCTGCGATTTGCCAAACGAAGCATCCCTAAACGCCAGCCCTTCCAGAGAGCGCTAAACAAACCATGTGTGAACTCCTGACAGTCTGATGGGAAGGGCATCTGTGTCCTTTACTGGGTCAGGAAGACAAAGGGCTCGCGCACCAGCTCTCCAGTGGAGCATGAAGACACCGCGGGAGTGAAACAGGAGAGGAGCAGCGGCGCAGACACACACCTCCTCTATGCAGGTGTCGAAGCAGGTTTAATGCATCTATAGAGCTGTCTGTGACAAATGCATGATTATGGAGAGGGAAAATACAACAGGTCGACAGTAGGGTTGAGATACGCCATGCTGAGCTGGGGTTAGCACAGCATTTGTGCTGGTAACTCCGCATTGCAGCGCCCAAACGTGTACAGTTATATAGATGCTCAGCAAACGACAACCATTCACAGGCCTCATATTCAAATGAATGGAAACACTGCATGCTGTCACAGTAGTTTCAGGAAAATGTCGAATTCAATTCAATTAAAAAAAAAGTTTATTTTCTTTATTTCAATAGTGCACTTTAGACATTCTACTAACTATAAGTAACTTTGCAACTACATAACTCTCATTAGAGTATTAGCAGACTGTCAGGTTATGGTTAGTTGTTGCGGTTCGGGTTCTTGTAGTTGCCAAGTTACTTATAGTCAGTAGAATATCTGTTGAGGAGCATCAACATAAAGTGTAAGCAAATATTAAGCATAGAGTCTACTAATACTCTAATGACAGCTAGTTGACATGTATTTGCAAAGTTACTTATAGTCAGTAGAATATCTGTTGAGGAGCATCAACATAAAGTGTAAGCAAATATTAAGCATAGAGTCTACTAATACTCTAATGACAGCTAGTTGACATGTATTTGCAAAGTTACTTATAGTTAGTAGAATGTCTAAAGTGGACCATCGAAATAAACCACCGTACAGTCCTTTCAGTATAAACTTGATAATACAGTTGGCACTATATAATATGAGGATGCACAATTATAGAGCCTTTATGTAAACAGGACGCATGATGCGTTTGCCCAAACAATGACTACGAGAGCGAAAATATGCAAATAAGGACGTTAACCCACGGTTTAGGAGTGTACAGCTTATGAAAACCCAGTATATATATATATATATATATAAAATGGGATATGATACATACAGTCTTTCTGAATAATATCCAATATAATTATTATAATAAAAACATCTATTATTATATCATTATTATTCTATAATATAAAAAATAAATAAAAAAAATATATACATATATACATATATATATATATATATATACATACTGTATGATGTAATATATGATTTTTGATCTAACCCTAACCCTAATTTTATTATAATTTACTTTAACTATTATAATTAATATTACTATTCACATCTTTATAACCCAGGCAACGTGTGTTTACAAATACTTTCTTATAGGAAACACATTTCATTGTTTCCAAGTTCAATGTGAATACATTTCAAGGCGTTTGTGTGTTCCAATGCTTACAATGAATAATGCCATATGCCGAAATGCCTTAATCGTGCCCTCCCTCGCTAAATCCATCAGTCTGAAAGAAGACGAGTTCTGTAAACGCCGCACCTGATGTGACTGGCAGCTGTCGAACAGGTTGACGTCTACAGATGGAATGTGCATTGACTCGCGGGAGGACAAAAGCAACACGCAGCTGCTCTGAAACAGGTTCTCTACAGTGAATCTATGAGCGATTACAGCATGACGACACAAACACACCGTAAACAAATCCTGCATCAGCTCTCAGAGCTCACACACACACCGTAAACCTGCTGTGACATGGCGAATTATGGTTTCAGAGGTAATTACGTGAGGAGTTAAAAGTGCTCTAATTGAGGGATCAATTCAAGACGCCGCTCCCATGATGTGCGGATTACTGCACAAAAGCCCAAGCCGAGTCCTAATGCCACTCATTACCTGAGTCAAACTTCTGTGCTTGCAAACTATGTTCTTCCACAAATCACGGATCTACCTAATATTAGAACTGAATTAAGTCAACACGAAACACAAAAACGACCAAAAAGTAATAAGGGTAATAATATATATCAATATATCAACATGACATTTCCTAGTTTGTAAGTCACTTTCAATAAAAGCCTCTACTAAACAAATAAATGTGAATATAGATGTACCATGATACCAGTCAGTGCTTTCTTTTTTAGAGCTGCTTTACATCAGAATTTGTCTCACATTTAATGAAGTTTGCATTATTATTTTCCTGTTCATTACTGTATAAAGCGCTATAGAAATATAGACTGTAAGGGAAGTAAACCGCCTCAACACTAGAAAACGAAATACTTTCCACACAACACCAGCTTCCCTAAGGAAAAACTGTTTTCCTGTTTGATAGGACCGTCACAATCCCAATGGAAAAGCGGTGAATGCTTTCTTAACTTAAAGTTCAATAACAATAACTCATCTTTTTCAAAGCATAATGATACCTGTGATTTGGAGGGAGGGTGTCAAGCGTAACACGCACCAGTGCAGCAGCGCTTACCTTTATACTCAGGTAATTATCACAGCTCCGCGACTTCACTCTGGAGTGCATAGTGCTCGGTGTCCGCACTCAAGATACAAGAAGAAACATAAATACGCTAAATAAATAAATACGTTTAGTTGATTAATCCAGTGTAAGTCCATGCACTGAGCAGTGTGAGTCCTCTGCACCCATGACTACGTCAGCTGGCGTCTCTCGGCTCTAATGGGACGTTTGAGAGAGAGGCAGACAGCGAGCTCGGCTACGGCCCTCCTCCCGGCTGGATAATGCATACTGATGCAATTTCCTTTAGCACTGAGAAAACACACGATCTGAGCTGCACACAAACCACAACAACACCCCCGTCCACAACTGCCCTGCAGGGGAACAAACCTTTACTACCCCCTACTTTAGACTGGCCAAAGCCTCCCCCTCTCCTCCTCTTTGTCCTGACAAAACAAATGGACTAGGGTTTCAGCTTATGCTGTCGCTTTTGTAAAAGAAGGAGGGGAAAAAAGAAAAAAAGAAGACATCAGCATGCCATTGGTGGCTCAGGTCAATCAACTACAATAGTGCTGCTCTAAATCTTGTCAGGGAAATGGCTAATCCCAAAAACTAAAGCTGACACAAACTCCAAAGGTTCAAAAGAAACTGCTTTGAATTTCATGTAACACTTCACTTGAAGCCTTTATATATATATAATGCAAGTAGCTTTAATGCATTAATTGTGCCTTGTAATGTATGATTTCATGGATAATTCAGTTGTAATACTTATAAATGTTACACCTTTAGAAAGCATAACGCATTAAATCACATGACAAACAACCAATTTCAGAGGTAACAGGTAATCTGCACATATTATAATGCATTTTAACTATCATTTATTAAAAGATACAATGCATTACAATGTGGACTATGAATACCTCTGTATATAAAGGCTTCAAGTAAAGTGTTACCAAATTTCAATCCCCAATATTTCGCATAATATAAGGAAAAATGTCATATATATATATAAAAATGTTCATATATATATATATATATATTAATATTCACATAGAAAAGAAAATTCAAAACAAACCACTTATATCTTGATTTATTCTCTTTGACAGTGAGATTAAATGGAGAGAAATTGGAGACTGTTAAGTCTTAACTGCTTTTCATGAGAATCTAAATATTAACTAATAATTAATATATATTAATATATTAATAATTAATTTTTCTGTTGTTTTTCCTTGACATTAAATGGAGAGCAAATGGAGTCTTAATGTTTCGGGTAAGAAAAAAAGGACCCCAGGAATCTCACAATGTCCCTCCAGAGTTAAAATCTCAACAATGTCTCAAACTGTGCTCAAAAGTTGAAGATCTCAATGTGAACTAAAACAATTATCATCAAATTCTCTCCTTTCGCTTGCATTTTGAAGTGAGAGCTCCATTAAATCTCCTGAGCAATAAAAGAGCAACTTCTGAGCTCTTTAGATTTTTCCACTGCATTTTCAGAGAAATAGTGGTTTCAATTGTTAACATTAGTAAACTACATTAGTTAACATAAACTAACAATGAAAAATATGCCTAAATCATCTAAGTTCATGTTCATTTCAACATTTACTGATAGATTTTAAGATCGAAAGTTGCATCTGTTGGCATTGGTTAATGTGAACTAACATGCACATGAAACTTTTTATTAACTAACATTAACAAAGGTTAATAAAAGCATGTTGCTCATTGTTAGTTTCTGTTTGCTAATGCGTTAACAAATGAGACCTTACAGTGTTATCGAAATATCTAAATCCCTAAACCAGAACTGGCACAAAATCATATATAGGTTATCTTATCTAAACCTAAGATACCAGAAACATGTGAAAAAAAAGCAAACTTAGTGTAGCGGAACTTTGGATTTAGATTTTCTTGTACACAATTGTGTTAAATGCACTTAAATTGAAATATTGAGTATGTTCATTCACAATCTGATTGGAAGAAAAGTTAATGAAAACGTAAAGCATGATTATTTGCAGGTTTTGCCGCGTGTGCCACACCTGTGCTGAGCGTGTGGAGAGCACGAACATGTCTGTACACTGCGACGGAATGTGTAACTCCAAACATGTCAGAGTCATCCATTACCACCCTAAACATCTGTACACCTGAAGCACACATCGAGGAGAGAGAGATCATCTTAACCCAAGAGAATCACATGAAATGACTGTTAGTGCACAGAGGAGCGAGTGTGTATGGGTAATCGTGTTAGGATATATTTAGAAGGGCTGAATTCTTTACACACAGCATTATAGTCACTGCGACACAATCTCAGAGATTTGCAAGGATTTAAGTCTAGGTTTAGCTGATCTCCCAATATGTTGTGTAAATATTTGCCACAGTTTATCATAATCTCGTCGTCTGAATCTAAACAACCAATTTAAGCAATAATTCACCCTCAATTTTCATGCAGCTCTTTTCCATTCAACAACAGTTTGTAGTGACGTCTTACACTAAAATCACCACACAAGTCAAAAACTTGATTCTGCTCCTCTCACAAACCTGTCGTATGACTTCAGAAGACTTGGAATATTGCGCACAAGTTTTACGGACAACTGTTATTGTGTTTTTTTGACGTTTTTATCATTAATGGTCACTACGAACGACTGTCATATGAAAAATACGCATTCGCATTTATGCATTTGGCAGATGCTTTTATTGACTTGCATTGCATTTAAAGTCTACATTTGATCAGTTAATGCATTTCCATGACCTAGCTCTACAGTTGAACGCATTAAGACATAAAATCTACGTAAAAAAGCTTACAGATTTGAAACAATAAAGAATCGGTAAATAATGACAAACAGTAAAGCATGGCATTAGCAAAGCCAAGCTCTTGGGTTTGATTCCCAGGGAAAGCAAGAACTGATCAAATGTAGATTCTGAATGCAATGTAAGTCGCTTAAGTGTCTTCCAAATGCATAAAAGTAAATGTAATAATAAAAGCACTGTTTCACCATATTGAAATTGCACTATAAATGAGTGGACAAAAAAGACAACAACAGAGGAAATGCCTCTAGTATCTGATTGAGGTATTTCAGGGGTTTAATAAACACTGAGCTAGTATCTCTTCAGGCATCCAGTCTAATGATAATTCATCCTATTCTCCACTAGGGGGCCGTTCTTCACACTGCAGGTCAAGACTGAACTTGTTTAGCCTCATAATATACAGTTAAATTACAGGAGCACAGTGTGATTTCAACTTCATACTTAACAGATCAAGTGAACAAATCAAATTTAATTACCAAAACTCCAGCTGAAGAACCCCAGTAGTACATATAATCCTGAAGATCCACCAGAACAAACAGAATCAGAGATATAATGGAAACAGGAATCACACTAAATATATATTTGAAGAGTTCAGATGCAAAAGCCTCAAAGTGCCGTCTGAAATTTTCTTCTAGAATGATCATTTTTATCAAGCTCATATCAGTAATTTCACTTAAATGACAATTAATAGGTCATTTTCATTGCCATTTAAGTGAAATTGCTGAACTTAAATATATGAGCTTGATAAAAATTATGATTCTAGAAGAAAATTTCAGATGGCACTTATAGGCTTTTGCATCTGAACTCTTCATATATATATATATACACACACATATTTTTGTGCTCAAAAAAAGTTGTAATGTCTTGATTATTCTCAGACCATTTCAGTTTAATTCCAGGTTTTCAAACGTGTATTACAGACCAGCATGCAGTGCACGTTATCTTGGGTTAAGAGGTAAAGTATCTCTACACAGTAGCCGGTCTAATCTGTAATCACTGCTTTGGTTCACCAAGCTGTTCAACTCAAGGCTGTGCACAATGTTTCTCTCTGTCACTCTCGGGTGGCTTAGCAAGAACTCAACCAACAATAAAAATATGATCCTGCTAAATCAGTCTGTGTTATGTTCCCGCTCGTTAACAGATGCTCACAGAAGCATAACAACATTTGTTTGTGCATACAGGTACATTATAAATGAGGAATAAAAACACACAGAAGCATTCGACATCAACATCAGTCACGTTGTTTCCTGTTTTTCCAAAAGCGGCTGCTGAAAATATCTCAAAATATGTTCTTCGAACGTAGAAACCCCATTTTGTGAGATGGTAAAAAACAGATAAGACCCTCCCCGGTGACAGCCACCATCTGATAACACCACCAACACAAATTAGTCCAATGACGGGCACAGCAGCCCTGCTCGCTTTCCCATAATCATAACTCAAGTGTGTGACAGATAACCAGCGAACTCAAAACATCTGCTCTGTCAGGAATTAATGAGATGTGTGACTATTACTTGCCAACATTTATTCTAATCTGTCTTCTGAAGAGAATGAGAAACTTAAAGTAAGAATATTAGGGCTTGCTGCTTCAGTGTTATTACTATCATTTGGTGTCGGTGAGATTTTTTAAATGTCTTTGAAAGAAGTCTCTTCTGCTCACCAAGGCTGCAATTATTTGATCAAAAATACAGTAAAAACAGTAATATTGTGAAATATTATTACAATTTAAATGAGCTGTTTTCTATGTGAATATATTTTAAAATGTAATTTATATCCTGTGTTCAAAGCTGAATTTTCAGCATCATTACTCCAGTCTTCAGTGTCACATGATCCTTCAGAAATCATTCTAATAGGCCTATGCTGATTTGCAACACACACACACACACACACACACACACACACACACACACACACACACACACACACACACACACACACACACACACACACACACACACACACATACACATATGTCTGGTTCACTATATCACTGATGTTCACTGGTCCCCATATCTTTGTGGGGACTCTCCATAGACTTAATGGTTTTTATACTGTACAAATGGTATATTCTATCTCTCCTAAACCTACCCATCACAGAAAACTTTCTGCATTTTTACATTTCCAAAAAAACTCATTTTGTATGAGTTATAAGCTTGTGTACCCATGGGGACCTCTATTTAGGTCCCCACTGTGACACGAGTCCCCATGTCTGTGTGCATTCAGGTTGAAGTCCCCACCGGGATAGAAAAACAGGTACAGGTACACACACACACACACACACACTTACACTTCTCTGCATTTCTCCTCTTCTCTAGCTTGCTTCTAATAAACCTGGCATTGTATATAAAGTTGGCTCTTTGACAAATTGCTTTTGCTCCTCTTTTGGATAAAACCGTCTGCTAAATGCATAAATGTAAACGTAAATAAAAATCACTTGAACCCTAACAGAATAGTGAAGTCCACACACCACGACTATCAACATAACGGCACAGAGAAACAATATAATTGGAAATACTTTCAGAGAATTTTTTCTTTTTTTTGTTCGGCTGATGAACGCTTAAAACTTCGACAGCCAATCAGAATGCATCTGTCTTTAAATGCTGAGAATAAACAAAGCAGTCACCTGTTTGTCAACGCACTGAGTTGGAGCATTGGCATATTTTGAGATGGTATATGAGCGTCTCTGATTGACAGATGTGGCGTGTGCTGACGTCCGATGCGGGTCAGTTTGACATCAGTGTTTGCCGAGGAGGGGAAGCCCGGACGGGACTGTCCTGCACACACACACACACACACACACACACACACACACTCACCCTGCTGTGGAATGTGACACCCTGATCTCACTGCAGGCCACCCGCGCTTTACTGCAACACTTCCTGATGACCTCGTGGCAAAAACACCGCAGATTCCCTAAAAGCTCTCTTCACTGCTGGTGTCAATCATCCTCGGACAAAAGTGATACGTCTGAATACAACACAGACCATAAAGACACATCACACACGAGATCTCTTTAAGATGTTGATCATTTCTCTAGAGTTTCAGAGGAGTATTAACTAGTAATGCACTCATATACTGGACAGTTTGAGGTTTTCAACATTAGTCATTATAATAAACTACCATTCAGAAATGTAGGGTCAGGAAGGTTTTGGTTACACTTTATTTTAAGGAAACGTAGTTAATTTGTACTTATTCAAATGAGTACTGAGTAATATTAATTAACTACATGTACTTACTATAGAGTTACAGTTAGGGTTTGGTGTAAGGTTGCATGTAATTATGCATAATTTACTGTTATTACTATAGTAAGTACATGTAGTAACGAGTAACTACGTCACCTTAAAATAAAGTGTTACCTTTTTTAAAAGAAATTAATACTTTTATTCTGCAAGGAAGCGTTAAATTTATCTAAAGTGACAGTAAAGACATTTATAATGTTACAAAAGCTTTCTATTTCGAATAAATGTTGTCTTTTGAACTGTTTGTAACATTGATAATAATAAGAAATGTTTCTTGAGCAGCAGATTAAAATGATTTCTGAAGGATCATGTGACACTGAAGACTTGAGAAATTATGCTGAAAATTCAGCTTTGCATCACAGGAATAAATTGTTTTAATATGTTTTAATATTTCACAATATTACTGTATTTTTGATCAAATAAATGCAGCTTGGTGAACAGAAGAGACTTTAAAACATCAAAAGTGTCCAAACATAACCATACACACACGCTGTGTTATTTTTTGGAAATGTATGTTTCCCAGGGAGTAGCAGGCAATAAACAATCCTTTCTAAATGTTATCACAAGTGCTGAATTGTACATCTTAAAGTGGATTACAACAGCAAGAAGACACCAATGTTCAATAAATTCATAAACTGAATACACAATTCATCAGCCAGGTATAACTGGTGTATCAGCAGGAGCATTTCACAACATCTCGGAACAGGACTCGTCCGATCAAACTAATCAAATAAGACAGATTTGATTCCATCAGATATGCTATTAATCTAAAATATCAAGCAGAATTTACTCACAAAGGTGAATCTCTACATGCAGCGGTCAGTGTGTGTGTGTATCCTCTCTAGATCCTGTAGATGTGAGTCTGCAGACGTCATGCAGGGAGAGAGAGAGAGAGACATTAGTGCTCTGAGCACCTCACACGGCCTTGAGAAAACACACACACACACACACACACACACACACACACACACACACACACACACAGTCGGTCTGGGAATCAAGTTTTCTCTGCTGTGGGAGTGACCGGCACACACAGAAGCCTGATATCAGACGGACACGACTCGACCAAGGACGCAGATCAGAGTGTGTATTGTGTATTTTGAGAAACAGACTTAGAAAAACATAATTATTGCTTAGAAGCTGTTCTTCTGTAGCTAATGGAGTTCAGTTTCATTTAAGTGTGTCAGAAAGACTGTACAAGAGAGAAATTACTTAAGATTACCTGAGCTTTTTGTAAGGAGAAAATCTGAGAAGCAAAGACTCAATTTGCTGTCTCTAAAAAAATGGCTATGAAACGGTTGAGATATTAAAGAGATTGCATTGGTGATTTTTTCTTACTAATCAGAGGCAGTTTGAGTGTGTATTGTGTATTTTGGGAAACAGACTCAATATTGCTTAAAGGTTGCTCGTCCGTAGCCCAATGCTCAATGTAAGTGTCTCAGATGATTCTCCTACAATTCCTTATGAGAAATAACAACAGAGACAAAAATGCATGAGAATGTTGAGATGTTTTCTGAAACTGCAGACGAGACACATGTGGGGCTGAGAAGCCGGAGACTTCAGCATTTACTCTCTAATTAATCACATTTCTATCTATGAAACAATTGAGAATGTTTTTTTTTTTCCAACACAACTTTAAGAGAAATAAGAACAGAAACAAATGGAGTCGACTTCATGACAATTTTGAGATATTTTCTGAAAATGAGACTGACATTTTTTAAGAGATGTTGTATTTAATCATATTTTTCTACAACCTAGATAATAAAGAAATTGCATTCTTCCTAACCAGGTCCGATCCGAAATGTGCATTGTGTATTTTGGGAAGCAGAACGTCAAGAATAAGTGTACATTCAGAAAACACACACCGACCCGCAGTATGTCCTTCTAAGGGAACTACTTGACCTCCCAGTCAAACAGCGTTTAGACCACATGGAGATAATGGGAGAGGCTCGAGGGTTTATATTTAACCACACTTTCAGTGTTTGGTGAGGACAGACTCAAACATTCATCAATCTCAGTCGCAAACAATCAGTCTCAACGATGCAGCTAATAGATGCTCATTAAAAACAGACACCCCGTCCCACAGCTGGACCGGGCCACACGGCAGAAAACATTATATTGGCTTTATTTTTCCCAGTATTCCATATACACAAGATCTGGATATTTAAATATTTACTCTTTTCAATCAAAGAAATCATTTAAAACGGCCATTGTTGCTAAATTGAATCATTTAATTTAAAAATAGAGGAAAATGTCTAAGGCCTGGTTTCACAGACAGGGTTTAGATTAAGCCAGGATTAGACCTTAGTTCAATTAGGACACTTAAGTATCTTTTATAAACGTGCCTTAGACAAACACATTACTGGTGTGCATCTTGAGACAAAACTATGATGCCACTGACATATTTTGCAAGTTGCTTTCATTTAAAACACATCAAACATGCATTTTAATCCAGGACTAGACTTAAGCCTTGTCTGTGAAACCGGGGGGTAAAAGTTAAAATGCATAACAATGTTGCTTAATCTTAAAGTTTGAGTACTTGTTTGCAAGCAGACACAGCAACAAACCATTACAACTTGCATAACAAGCAAGTTAAGAAAGGCTTTAGTTATAATTGTATGGTATTATCACTAATGGGTTTCTTCACTTTAGTGGTTTGTTGCAACCGGCTGCAGATTTCTATATTCTGCTAGTTTATTGTTGTTGTTTTTTTTCATGCCAGTCTATTTCATGCCAGTCTAAACCACATGACAAAAAAAACAACAACAACAACTGTGATCAGACCCATTTTTAATTTGAATAATCATTTCTGTTGATGGCTGTTCAAAAGTAGTAACCAAAAAGACCTTAAAATGTGTTTGTTTTGTTTTTACCACGGTTTCTTTTGCTTCCAATGGTGTAGTTACGGTATTTACCAGCAGGGGTTAACGGCCGAGACTAACCAGCCAAACCTCAACACTCTGGGTGGTCAGTTCTTGGACAGAAAATGATGCTAACTGGCAGTCAAACGTCTGGCTACACGAAACTACAATTTACACCACTGGCTTGGAATATTTTTTTAAATAAGTCTCTTCTGCTCACCAAGGTTGCATTGATTTGATCACTAATACAGTAAAAACAGAAATATTGTGAAATATTATTACAATTGTATTTGAATTTATTTAAAAATGTAATTTATTCCTGTGATCAAAGCTGAATTTTCACTTTCAGCATCATTACTCCAGTCCTCACTGTCACATGATCCTTCAGAAATCATTAATATGCTCAAAAAAACATTTCTGATAATTATCAATGTTGAAAACAGTTGTGCTGCACAATAAAACGTGATACATTTTGTTTCAGGATTCTATGATGAATAGAAAGTTCAAAATTTAAAATAGAAATCCAGTTTTGGAACATTTTAAGTCTTTACTGTCACTTTTGGATTTTTTTTATTAATTTTTTTTTAGCTTACTTGGTAGTAAATATTTCCTTGGTAGCAAATCATCATATTCGAATGATTTCTGAAGGATCATGTGACACTGTAGACTGGAGTAATGATGCTGAAAATTCAGCTTTGATCACAAGAATAAATTACATTTTTAAATATAACACACACTTGTTTTAAATTGTAATAATATTTCACAATATTGCAGTTTTTACTGTATTTTCGATCAAATAAAAGCAGCCTTGGTGAGCAGAAGAGACTTCTTTCAGAAACTTCTGACCAGTAGTGTACATGGTGGCTCTCAGTTGTCACTGCACACAGTGTTTTATCGCAGAGGAACTCCAGGGATCATTCGCACCTGTCATCCAGCCGCCCCCTGCCGAGCGTGTGTGTTCAGACATACAGACCTGCCAACACAAAGCCCACTGTCTTCTCTATACCGTAAGCACAGGTGGCTGGAGAACCGAGGGTTCACGTTACACAAACACACACACCCTTGTGATATCAGCTGAGGTTTGACTCTGGGAATGTGATCCAACACACACAGGCCAAATGGAGAAGGAAAACTACCTTGACCCAAACGCAGAGTTCAGACTTGAGGTTAAAGGTCAGTAAACACAGCTTGTAGTCACAAAATAACAGTGCCAAAGTGAACATCTATGAAGAAAAGCGCAACTTTAATCTTACCCACAACATTGGGAGAAGCCTAACTTAGTTTCTGAAAGCCATGATACTTTGAATATTAGTGAAGCAAAAAATAAAGCAGAAGAACATTTATGCTACTGTTGTTTTTGTTAAACTAACTGCAAGTGAAAAGTTTGTGTTGAAACAAATGCATTAGTAACACTTTACAATAAGGTTTCATTTGTTAACATGAGCTTACAATGAAATATACTTCTAAAGCATTTATTAATCTTAGTTAATGTTAATTTCGACATTTACTAACACATTATTAAAATCAAAAGTTGTATTTGTTAATATTATTTAATCAATATGAGCTGACATGAACTAACAATGACAATTGAACTAACTAACGTCAAAAGATTAATAAATACTGTAAGAAATGTATTGCTCATTGTCAGTTAATTGATTAACGAATGTTAACTAATGGGACCTTATAAAGTGTTACCGTAATTTTTAAGAAAAACATGTTTGGCAAACATGAAAAATTGATATGTGGAAGCAATGGATCTTGTTCAGCATAATCTTCCCTTTTTCCTTTTGTGGACACAATAAATATACATTAAAATGTTTTAAAGATGTTTAAGTTATATAAAATAGACATAAAAAAATAAAAAAATAAAAAACAGAAGAAACTCAATGGATATTTCAGAAAAATAGACATTTAAACATTTAAAACATGCTGGAACAAACTAGCACAGATGTCCACCAGAGTTATACTCTAGTTGACTGAAACTAACCATAACAAAAAATATATATTTTACTACTTGAAATAAAAAACTGAAATGAAATAAAACAGAATAATTTTTATTTCTATTTCAGCTAGTCACCAAAGCCACATTTCTGTGGCTTTCTCATTTTAGTTTAACTTGAAGAACTAAAATAACTAAAACTGAAATAAAACTGAATAAAAGCTAGACATTTAATAAAGATGTGAAACTTTAGCGGCGCTCACCTTCGTGTCGCTGTCCTTCGCCTCACAGTCGTCTGATCCGAAGCGCTGGACTGTGCCGACAGCTGTCTAACCACACACACGCCACATGTTTCATCACTCACTCCGGCTGGCCTGAGGAACACATCAAACCTCAGATAAGTCTTCAGTGGGGCGTGACACTCTCGGCTAATCTGTTTATTCCATCTTTCTTCCGTCCGTACTGCCTGGCAGTATTTTATCGCAGTGTGACTGCAGGGGTTTGGGCCAAAGCCTTGAAGTGAGCACACTTACTATAGAACATTATCTTGAGAAAAACGATATAGGGTCATCATAACGGTAAAGCAAGCATGCTGGATGTTGATCCTTCTCACAATAGCAAATAAGTGCACACAACTCATTTTCAGTAAATAATTTCACAAATTTTGCTCACATATTCATACCATATAGAACATAGTGAAGTAAGTTCACATTCAAATGTAGTGCCTACTTAGACTGTATGCGATCTCGGACACACCGAATTACACTTTCATTTCTGGTTAATTGTCAAATGTTTTGGATCATGTTGATAGTTAATTTAAAGGTGCTCTAAGCGATGTCACGCGTTTTAGGCCAAACATTTTTTGTCACATCCAGCAAACATCTCCTCACTATCCGCTAGCTGCCTGTCCCCTGAACACACTGTAAAAAAACGCGGCCTCTGTAGACAGCCCAGGCTCCACAAACGGCAACAAAAACAAACTGGCCCAGCCTGGACCACGAAACATAACAAACAGTGTTCCAGTGTTAGTGCGCGTGCGGGGAGTGGAGGAGAGAGAAGCATGAAGAGGGAAGTTAGCTAGAGGAGAGATGTCCTAGACAACGACTTAAAGTCCCGAATTTACATCGGAAAAGCGTTCAAAAGGTGGCGAGGCAGAAGGCCATTCAGGTGGCTCTGTTTTCGCTGGACAGGGTAAATCCAGTTTGGTTTTTCTAAATGGTTCATGACTGTTTCAGGAAGCACGGAAGGGAGGGGGAGGGGACGGGATGAAGAGGAGGGAGGGTCGAGCTAGCCTCCGTTTTGTTTGACAATACTTCGAGCGTCAACAAGAAGTGACGTCACCCAACATCGCTTAGAGCAGAGGTCCCCAACCCCCGGGCCGCGGACCGGTACCGGTCCGTGGGACATTTGGTACCGGGCCTCACAGAAAGAATATATAACTTAACGTATTTTCCGGACTATAAATCGCTCCGGAGTATATGTCGCATCAGTAAAAAAATGCATCATGAAGAAGAAAAAACATAATATAGCCTAAGTCGCACTGGACTATAAGTCGCATTAATTTAGAAATGTAGCCTATTTCACAATAAAAAAATTAAAAATAATAATAATAATAATAATTGTTCGGATGGGACAGTTCACCCTTACGGACGTGAGCGCTCTGAAAGCGGCACAAAAAGACTGCTTTAAAACTTTCACAGAGACCTCAGACAGAAAGCAAAAAGCCTGTCTTTAAATTGTATTTCGTTTTGTATTAATTGTATCTTAATTTTAATCAATGTTTCATCACCCAATTGCCTGGATTTAACAAGAAGTAAATATAATAGAAAATATTTAATCAGGACACGGAGGCGCGGGCGCGTGAACTGGAGCTGATCTCATAAATTAACCGAAATTCAGCGTATAAGGTAGCCTACTTGCCTCACAGACCTGAGACATAGAAAGCTTGAAATGTCTAATTTTAAACAGAACAATTCAAAACAAAAGAAAACTGACTGTTCTCTGCTTATGTAATTCGTATGAAATGTGCATTTCTCTCTGGCGCGTTCACTAGGCATACTGCGAAGATCGAGTCAGCATTATCAACTTCATCTTTGCACAGAAAACACTTGTTTATTATTAAACAATTAAAATGTCTCCTGCTATATTTTACATATTCATAATCATTAATTTTGGTTCTTAAAATCGGTTCTTTGTGACAGCTTTTAGGTGCTTTATTGGCAGCGCCACCTTACATCGCATCAGCACCGTAAACATGGAGATTTTTTTCTTTTGGGGGGCAGTTTGTTTGTGTTCAGGCTTTCTCAGTTGTCTTTAGGCGCGATATTACGAGTACCCTGCTAATAAAATTGCAAGTAAGCCTACACATTGGATTCAGGTTTATTATTATATTTAATTATTTTTTATATTTTTTTTATATTTTGTTGTATTTATCCGCCGCACCTTAAAGGCCGGTCCGTGAAAATATTGTCTGATATTAAACCGGTCCGTGGCGCAAAAAAGGTTGGGGACCGCTGGCTTAGAGCACCTTTAATAATTTAAGAGTTAAACTACACCTGTGGTTATTCTGCGACACTTCTGTGAACTGACTTCAGACAACCACAAAAAATTACCTTGACAACATTTTTGTTTTTAAAGTGGCTCAGAAAAGTAATAACCTTTAGCATCAAGTGTTTGCAGATGCCACTTGGTTTGATATTTTGTATGGTAGCACTTTATTTTACAGTCCTGTTTCCCATGCATATACTATGTACTTATTACAGTAATTATAATAACTGGGTAATAACTAGGTACTAACCCTGAACATAACCCTAAACCTAACCTTAACCCCTGTAGTTACCTTATATTACCCAGTTCTTTCTAGGTAAGTACATGCAAGTACTGTAAAAATAAAGTGCAACCTCTTGTATCTAATGTGACAAAATTCAGGCCTTTTTTAAATGGGACTTATGTGTCAAAACACATTTGGAGCCTCTGTATGTGTAAATATATACACACATCCATTCAAAAGTTTGGGGTCAGTAAGACTTTGCTAATGAAATGAATACTTTTATTCAGCGAGGCTGCATTAAATTAATCAAACGTGACAGCAAAGACATTTAGTGCCAGATTTACTAACAGCTATAGCTCCAGCGCAAACCCTCTTTAGGTGTTAAAAAACTACTGTCAGGATTTCCTAAAGAGACGCAGTGAAAAATGAGCGCTGAAAGGCATGGACAGGGTTATTCTTGCGGCTGAACTTATTGCATTTGCATTTGTATGAGTTTCCCTTTCAGATGCAAAATGTATGGGAGGAGAGTATTTAAATGAATCATGCGAAGTGATTTACTAAGGTTTGTACTCGTCAATTTACTGGTATTTGCACCATTATTTAACGCCCCAAAACAGCACATCTTAAACCAGACTGTAATTTGCGCTGCTCTAGATTGTGTTGGTCATAATGGAAATGATCCGGCTGTGTCTGTGTTCTTTAATGTGTGTGTCGTCAGTAGATCAAGCGCTGAACTTTACACTCCCAACGCCGCTTTCATGGGATTGCGCTCTCACGCTACTTTGCCCTGTTTGGTAAATCTGGCCCTTATAATGTTACAAAAGATTTCTATTTCAAAATAAAAGCTGTTCTTTTGAACTTTCTATTCATCAAAGAATCCAGAAACAAAATGCATCCCGGTTTCCACAGTAAGCAGAACAACATTGATTGGGGAGCAGAAGTTTCAAAAACGTTAAAAAAAAAAATCCTACCAACCCCAAACTTTTGAACAGTAGTCTGAGAAGTGGAACACACACACACACACACACACAGCACTGAGCCCAGATGAGACCAGATGTCAGGCTCTTTTGTCACATGGATTACAGGAAACACTCAGCAAACACCTGCAGGTGTGCATTCCACACTAGACAAAACTCCTCCTTCATATCAATAAAAACCTGTCTGAGCTTTAGATCAGAGACCACCAGTCAGTGGCGTAATGGACTCATTTAACCAAAAACTGAAAACTTTGTCATTATTTACTCACCCTCATGTCGTTTCAAACCCGTTGAACACATCCATGAATCTTCACTTCATAGTAACAAAAGGACAATCATATCAGACCTCATCACAACACGTGCGCTGTATATTTCAGGTCTGTGTGACAATATCCATGTTAATATTTGCTATTCAATCAAAATCTTCCCCTCTGTCGCAGCTCGCAAATCTCATTCTCTGTTCCACACTCAAACAGAGACCAGAACCAGTTGCAATGATCAAACCGAAAGCAGGAATTCAATGAAGGATGAGTGGATAATGATATCGTTTTCATTTTTAGATGAACTACTCATTTTAAACCTCCGAAAAAAAAATGAAAAAAAATAACATTGCATAACATTGCACAAATGCACATAACATTTTCATGCATTTGGATTACAGAGTTATAACATAAACTAATAAACTTAATATGATGCATATTTGTCAGTCATACATGAAACAGTTAATATGTTAAACTATTAACCTGTTTTAACCAGGTATATATTTATCTTCAATAAATTAAATATCTTTCAATCTCATACTTTTTAACTGAATATTGCTTGTTCCACATTTTAACCAGTTTATACTTTTCAACTGAATAAATTAGTTTTTTTTTTTTTAAATAAACAGATTTATGCTGATTGTAAGCAATTTGAAGAAATGCATTTTGAAAATAGGATTTTTTTTTTTTATAAAACCAAATAGATGCACATATTTAATAACAAACTATGCCATGATTGCAGAAACCCGTTTCATTGTATGCATGACATTAAGTTTATGTTAATGTTAAGTGTTAATGTGTTTATGTGTAATCTGTGTGATTTAAATGGATGGACATTTCATATGACAGTATATATCCAATATATATTAAATACATGAATCTTAAATTTAGGCCTTAATATTTTTTGAGTGCAATACTCTCTTCACCGTGAGATCATTTCCTTAATGAACAGGGGTGAAATACAGAGATAAGTCGAGGGATGTGATTTTGAAAGGCTGCGATTAGGGTGAGAAGGAAGAGAGGCTAATGGCAGCTGTATATCAAACACCTGGATTGTTAGGCTTAGGGTTAGTCGAGTCTTTCATTTACTGAGGAAAGGACAGAAATTACAGGCCAATGCAAGAAGAATTTATGCAGGACAAACTTGCTAAAGGCTTTGAAACATTCACAGCAAGTGAGTCAGAGATGGATGAATGAACAGGTAGATTTCCACACTAGAGCTTCAGTCCCGCGTTCAAATGAGAAAGACTGTAAATATCTCAGATGAGCGTTTTCTTCAGGTCAGAGAAACTGTCAGTGTGGTTTGGAGTAGTTTATGAGAAGCTGTGGACGTGACTCATCTGTTGACCTATATGCATAGTTCAAGCAAAATTACAAAACTGCATTTCATCTCTTATAAAGGACAAATAGAAAAAGAAACTACAATTTAATATTGTCTGATGCAAAACTAATCCTATAGTGTTGTTTGTTCAGATCACACTGCAAAACACGCAAGGTGCGAGAGCAACGGTCAAGCATGTCTGTCTAGAACATATGTACCACAAAATCAATAGAAAAGTAGCGCAGAGGAATGCAAAAACAGCCCTTCAAGTTAGTGATATCACTAATAACGGTAGCATTTTTAAAACAAAATAATGTCTAAATAAAATATCTCAAAATTCCTCAGTTTGTCAATGTTTTTGATTATTTTTAAGCATCATTTTTACTAGTGCTTTGAACATACACGACACCCTAGCTTCAAATTTTGCATCAGAAACTGGCGAAATGTAGTTTCTTTTTTTATTTGTCCTTTATCAGAAATATTTGAGAAATGCGATGGTTCAGATTTGGTTTGATTGTTTTTGAAGCATGACTTTTCTAATGATTTGAGAAACATCACCCTATTAGTTTCTGAGTAATAGTTTATTTTCTATTTGTCCTTTATCAGAAACATATGAGAGAAAGGCGATACTTTTTTTTATATACCCCAGTTTTGATCATTTTTGAAGCATGACTTTTACTAGTGCTTACATTGATTTGAACTAACACAACACCCTAGTTTTGCATCAGAATTAGTCAGAATTACATTGATTTGAACTAACACAACACCCTAGTTTTGCATCAGAATTAGTCAGAATTACATCAGAATTTTATTAGTCCTTTTATCAGAAATATCTGAAAGCTTTTTCTTATATCCCCATGCAAATTTGTTAATGTTTTTGATCATTTTTGAAGCATGACTTTTACTAGTGCACACAGTGCACTGTAAAAAATAATTCTGTAAAAAAATGGTAAACTACTGGCAGCTGTGGTAGCCAGCATCATACCGTAAAAATACGGTATGTTACTGTTTTGAAATTAACAGCCGTTTTGTCAGCTACTACTGTAATTTAACAGCATGTAGCTGTTTAAACATTAACAGTAGCACGCCGTATTTTTACGGTATGATGCTGGCAACCACAGCTGCCAGTAGTTTACCGGTTTTTTACAGAATTATTTTTTACAGTGTATCATTGTGTCAAAAACAGAAATAAAACAATAAATAAAGGTCGGTTTTGCATATTGGTTATTAAACATGCAAAAAAACGGTATTGGTATCGTTATGAAAAATCAATATCCGTCAATCTCTAATCTCATTTCCTTTGCTTGCAAAAATTAGTTGTGTGTGAATAGCTCTTAAGACTGTAACGGTGTAACCTGATTTTGTTTCACATTTAAATATTTAGGGATGCACGATATATCGGCCCCCATGTCAGTAGCGGTCGATATATTAAAATGTTTTATGTTATTGTTACCTGCCCGATAAAAAAATTGGGCCGATATATTAAAGCCGATAAATAATGTATTATTTCCTTCAGCTGAGACACTCTGTTCGCCATAATGGTTTTATTGATTGAAATATGATTGCAATCACAAGTGCAGCGCCAGTCTGTCATATGGGCTCCATAAAATGATCATGGGATATGGCTTTCAATGCTGAGACTTTTGTTTTTCTAATCAGGCTCTCAAAAATTACATAAAAATTTGGAATTAAATTTACTGGCCAATTTATCGGTTATTGTATCAGCCACAATTTTCATATCGGTGCATCCCTAGAAATATTCAACAGCATGAAAGGAGCATGTATATTTCCACTTGTGGACGTTGGGAGATAATTGAAGAGTGTTTCCGGAAACCAGCCCCATGTCGTTTCCAGTAAAGGCTCAGAAATGAGCGAGAGGCATGAGACACGACACGCTCCCTTGAGCTCATCCTATGTCGCAACATAAAGGCAAGAGGAGTAAATGAACACCCGTAGGAAGGGATGGAGATTGAGCACGTGGGCGAGGTACTTCCTGTTTTCATTTGGGTTAATTATACTCCTCTCTCCAGAGGATAGTTCCTATCTGAACAGAAGTTCTTCAAAACTGAGGCACGAGCAGCACTGCTAATGCAGCCAAGCATACACAAAATAACCAGATGCACAAACCTCCCTCTTATAAACGATAATTCACATGCTTTTGAACGGATGGAATGTATACCTCGAATGCAATGGAAAACAACGTCTGCCAAATGCAAAAACGTAAAAGTCAAGATGATTGTAGTGTAAATAACAGTGAGGTCAAACTGTCAAAAGCCAATTAGGCTTTAATGGCTCTACAAAAGATACTGCACTGATTGCATGAAGCATAAATTGTCACACTTTAGGAGATGCCTGTGTGGTTTCAGTCTGAGTTAGGGTTATGCACTAAAGTTTGGAATCATTAAGATTTGTGTAAGTTTTTGAAAGAAGTCTTTCAAGGCTGAAAAATACAGTATAAACAGTAATATTATGAGATATTATTACAATGTAAAATAACTTTTCCACGTAAATATATTTTAAAATGTCATTTATTCCTGTGATCGGAGATGCATTTTCAGCATCATTACTCCAGTCTTCAGTGTCACATGATCCGTCTGAAATCATTCTAAAATGATGATTTGTTGCAACCAAACAAAACTTGACAAACTTCATAATCAAAAATTAGGGGCACAATGTCACATAATGGCTGTTCTTATGTAAACTAGATCATTTGCACAGTTATCTCTGTAATGGCTCTTTCCTGTTTGGTAAAGTGTTTGTTCAAGATGGATCCCTAAGCTGTAGAGTTTGGTCTTTTTGTGCTAAATGCCAAAAATACACTTGATGACGTACAGTATGTCTGAATACTACAACCACCTCTGACTCTGAGGATTTACAGTTTAGAGAACGAGTCAGTTTGAACAGACTTAAGTGTGTCATTTCTTCTTCATTCATGAGCCAGTTTTATAAGCAGAGACTATAAGTATAATTTTTGTTGTTTAAGTCCACGAAATGCTTAACATTGATCTGTTTGTGTGAGCGGCTTTGGGACAGGACTATCCGTTTGTCTAAAACAATGAAGAGTCACTATTTTTGCAAAGAAACCAAGTTTACCTTTAACTATGACAAAAAAATCCTTATGAGGCACAAATCCTTGGCTGTGTCCAAACCCTGAAAAATGCCTACAATGTTTGGTGGATTTAGTCATTATAAGCAGTCATTAAACATTTGCTCGATTAAAGGGATAGTTCACTTTGAAATTAATTTTTGATATGTTTTAGCTTACCTCAAGGGCATCCAAGATGTAGGTGTCTTTGTTTCCGCAGTAGTTTCAATTTTGATATTTTTAGGTCAAACCGTTCTTGTCTGTCAGTCATATAATGCAGGTCTGTGGTCACTGTCTCAAAACACAAGCACAGAGTCCAAATTAAAACAATTCCCCATCGTCCAAATGAAACAATTCCCCATCATAAGTACACATTGATGGCCTAAGACACGAAACGAGCGGTTTGTGTGAGAAAACGAACAGTATTTATATAGTTTTTAGCTCTTGAAAACAGCACACGTCCAAATGGTCTGACGGCGCGGGCGAGTATAGATGTATACATAGATGTCGCCTTGGCTACTGCAGTTCATTGGAACGAAACCGTAGCCAAGGCGACATCTATGTATACATCTATACTCGCCCGCGCCGTCAGACCATTTGGACGTGTGCTGTTTTCAAGAGCTAAAAACTATATAAATACTGTTCGTTTTCTCACACAAACCGCTCGTTTCGTGTCTTAGGCCATCAATGTGTACTTATGATGGGGAATTGTTTCATTTGGACGATGGGGAATTGTTTTAATTTGGACTCTGTGCTTGTGTTTTGAGACAGTGACCACAGACCTGCATTATATGACTGACAGACAAGAACGGTTTGACCTAAAAATATCAAAATTGAAACTACTGCGGAAACAAAGACACCTACATCTTGGATGCCCTTGAGGTAAGCTAAAACATATCAAAAATTAATTTCAAAGTGAACTATCCCTTTAACTCTACAGCTCTAAATATGTTCTTTATCATCAGCTTTGGAAGACTGTCTGAAACTGGTTTCACCTCCATACAAAAACATGCCTGTGAATTCACAAACGGACTGGCAAAGCAAGATTCAAAACCTCTGGTGGTGACCAAGAATATTAAATATAAAAGTTCATGAGGGGCATTTGCTTTCTAAGCTTTTTCACACACAAAAAAAAAGCCAAATCAAAGAGAGATGCAAACACACCGCCACCAAAAACTAACGCTCAAGTGGAAAATTCTCCAAACTACAGACTAAAATTTGTTAGCATGCATATTCCTCCATTCCCAGTCTTCAGCATTGCCCACACTAAAATGTTTTCATTTGAAACTGAATCTTTTTCTCTCCATTTTGGCCTTCTGTTACACTGCGATGGCGTTTTTGTCATGCAAAAACGTAGCTTTTTGAAAACGCAAGTGGACACATTTAAAAAATGCCATTTTCATGTTAGTGTGAACTGTGAAAACTGAGGTATTTGAGAACGATGACGATGTTAAGTCATGTGACGCATATTGAACCAACAGATATGTTTATACTAGTTCATACAATAGTATGTGCCATTCACTTTCAAACTGTTGCTAAAGATATGTTACTTTGTACACTCTTCATATCGGAGTCCTGCAAAGATGACAGAAAATGTCACTCACAATTGCTGTCCTGCAGCAAAACATGCGCACTGAAGACCAAACATGGTGACCTGGATGCATCAGTGAATATAGTTTGCTAAATAAATGATCCTGCCAGAAGAATAGCTTGATAAGTTTATGATGTCTGAATCATCTTAGTGAGCTATTGTGAGGTTTAACGTATGCGAAGTAAGGAGAATTTGGATGTGGATGAGAAACCTTTGAAAATGCTAGTGTGGACAGAAAGCGTTTTGAAACGAAAACGCCGTTTTCAAATGTAACAGGATTAATGTAGACGGAGCCTGAAGCGCATTAGTATTCTTGTTGCACCGGCCAGAAGAAGAGCAAGAGGAGGCGGGTGGAGAAAAGCAGCCTATCGTGTCACCGCCGACATGGGACGCCCGTCCACTTCTAACTGCACATTGCTAAGCAACTGCTTGAGGAAACAGAGAATTTGTACAGTGTTTGGTGAAAAAGATGCAAAGCTGCTCTTGAAACTCTTGAAATCTTATTTCATGCATTGCTTTTTATCATCTGCATGTATGAATTCGTCACTTAGCAAAGTTTCTTGCTGATTTCAGAAGAAGAAAATACATGCAGAACACAATAAATAAGCAAACAAATGAATAAACGAAGCAGCTTCAGCAGAGAGGAAGATTACCAGTGAATACTGAATTTGCAAAGCATTATGCGAGTTAGTGAAATTGTCTGTAATGTGTCACAGACAGCAGATACTGGAAATGAAGGGCGTAACTTAGAAGATCACACACATACAAGATGCAATCTGCATTAACACAGCAGTAAAATGTCCCCACATCACTAAATGATCACTAAAAGGGTTTATAACAGCATTTAAAAAGCTGTGAAAGATGTGAAATGCAACATGAAAAGCACGTTTACAACATCTGCATTTAATGCGCCGTGAGATCTGCAGCCATCAATCACTCACTTAACAAGCACTTATAACACATGGCAGCAATTACCTCTCACTCAACGACACAAACGAACTGAACAAATGATAATTACCATAACTTGCATTGCAGCGTCTTTGGAGTACTTACGGACAAAATAACCAGCAATGAACCAATAAATTGAGTAATCTGCCAGTGTTTGCTCTTTTTTAAGTAACATTGTCATTGCCTGATAACTCGCTCTCTTGGCTGATTAGCAAACATGGTGGTTTCAACATCTGCAGGACCAAAATCAATCAGTACCAACTTTTGAGTTTTAAAAAATGTTTGTCAATAATTGAGTAATAAAGAGTGTAAAATAAGTGCATATGCCATCCTGGTCTCTATCAGCATCGGCTATTGAATGATTATTTGATAATTGTGTCAAAAATGAAACACTGCCGTCTAGATGCAAACGAGAAACAGAACCCAAGCAATGAGCAAACGGGGACAAATGCCACTTTTATGCGCAAAATGTCCTCTCTTGTGTGGTTTTATTCTTCTGACGCTCCTCGAATACACCGGTCAAGATGCAGAGCGAGGGAAAATAGTACCTGATTCAATTAGACTCAAATTAGTGTGGAAAGGGAAAAGTCGCTCTTGTTTTGTTTGGAGGTCCCGTTCCAAAATTAGTGAACCATTTTCCCTGTGGATTCAACTCAAGAGGCTTGGAGCTTAATCAAGTGGAAATTGGGGATAGACAGTGGGGGTAGAAGGACAGAATGAGGCAATTGTTCAACTCGCTCTTTGATGTCAATGCAATGAACCCAACAAAAATATACCAAGCTGTCGCACACAAGTTGAGAAAAATTTCAACATAAATGAATCACGTGCACGATTAGGATAATTATAGGACAATAATACGCACAAACAAATCCAAAACATCACGCCTCGGTCGCCGTCCAGCAGAGCGTCAGCACTGTAAATGGATTCTCTTCTCTTCAGACAGGCCATTATGAAGCAGATGTATGCATTGTTATATCTAATCTGTCCTTTTTCTACATAATTCTCCCTTCAGCATCTCAGAAAGCACGCAGACAAACTCCCAGCGCCTCTATTGTGTTGCGGAGCTTTTCTCATGCATGAGTCAGGGCTGCAGATAATCACATTTTCCTAAGAAAGGCTTAGTCGTGCAAAGTAGCGCAAGTGTCTCTGTGAGAGTAAAGGGATGCATTAACGGGAGCTGCAGTGTAACATCTTCAGCAAGAGCGCTCTGGGAACAAGTGTAGTCGATACGGCCCATGCAGATGCAGATGTCTGGAGAGCAGGAGGTCAATGCAACACTGATATACAGAACATATTTTAAAATGTCATTTATTCCTGCGATCAAAGCTGAATATTCATCAGCATCGTTACTCCAGTCTTCAGTGTCACATGATCCTTCATGACGATTTATTATCAGTGTTGGAAACTGTTGCGCTGCTTAATATTTTATATAACCTGTGATACTTTTTTCAGGATTCTTTGATGAATGAAAATGAAAATCTTTTTTTTTTTGAAATATCAAATCAGCATATTAGAATGATTTCTGAAATGGATCATGTGACACTGAAGACTGGAGTAATGATGCTGAAAATGGAGAAATAAATTAAAAATAATAATGCCTTCAAACTTTTGACAGGTACTGTTTGTATATATAGAGATATATACACACAGTATATATATGAAATGAACATTATTTTACACAATATTTACCCAATATTCACAAAATAACATTTGAAAACATCTTTGGCATCTCAAAACAGCCAAATATAATCCGATTAATCAGCCACATATCACTCAAATACATAAAAACCAAGCTCTATCCCAACATGCATGTGTATGTAATGTCACCACAAAGTTTCCCTACTAAAATAATACTTTAAACCAGTATAAGATCATTTTGATGGTCCTAAGGTCTCAGCAAACCATCTTAGGCTTTTTTTTATTATAATTTTTTAGCAGGGTTTCCTTTAAGCATGATAAAATAATGATTACTTTATATTAAACATGGTATTTGAGATCAAAATGTTCCAATGCTCTTTTTTCCCCCCATCATGGGCACTTATTGCACAGTCAGCATGTTGAGTTCGAGATTATCCTGTGGCAGAATCAGAGCTCTCTTACCTTGTCTATGTGACTGAGATGCAGAGCAGCGATGCGTCGCGTCAGTCCCGCGCGTCTCCGTCGCGCTGCGCGTTCGAGCGCTGATGAAGGAATGTGGGTGACCGTGTGAAAGTGGCAACGCTTAACTGGCATTATTTTCTAACTTCCACCCACTCCGAATGGAAACAGCCAGTTGTCAATGGCAGAGGAGGTTCTCTCGCGCAGCACAAAGTAGGAACATTTGCATTTCTCCGACCCTCCCCTCGCTTTTCACGGATGGCATTGTGTGGCGCGGTTGGGGTCCTTATTTGGCCCCCGATTAAATCCTCACTGGCCCGCGCTCAAAAAAACGACTTATAGTTATAGTTATAGTCTGACACATCGCGTTAAGACCCAGTATTTACTATATTCTCTTCTGAAATGTGCTGAATGCAACGACACGAGTTTACAAAAAGCTTTACAAAAAAGTTTTGGAGCAACAAGTGTCATCGTAAAAAGGAAAAGACACGTGACTCCCCACTTTGCGGTTCCTCAGACTGACAGAACCCTCTGATGAACATGTCCTTGTCAGAGATCCTCGGATATCTTGTTGTATATTGGCATAACTTGATCATATTTACATCTCAAGTCTTTCCTTTATGATGTGGTTAATGATGGCCGTCTTTAAAGTTCTTGAAGAAACTTAAGGGTTCTTCAGAGAAAAAAAAGGTTTCTAGAAAATTCCTTCCGTCTGACGACATGGAATTTCACACGTTTTAGTATTCAACATTTTGTTTTTTTTAAATCTGTAAGTATAATTTTTTTTGCAATTTTTGCTTTTTATGATGAGGTATTAGCTAAATGTTTTAGCAAAATGTTTAAATAGTTTTAGATAAAATAGAAGTATAGCATGTCAGCAAATCAGTTTCATAATGGTTTGTGCTATAGGCCTTTGGTTTGTGTCTCTCTAAATCATTCCATCCCACTTCATAAAAAATTACACAAATCTGCATAACAAAAATATTCAAAAGAAAAGATGGTTAAAAAAATATCCAAATGAAGTCAACGTCGTCATGTATTAATAAAAACATGAACATTATTTATAATAATATTTATATTTCTATATAGGCTATATAGCCTATATTCTTTCATATATATATATTAAATAAAAGCTTGATGCAGATTACTTTAGGTCAAGGGGTGTGAGTGTGACAGATGAATTTCTAAAACAATGTTTTTATAACAAGGTCATTCAACTGCATGCATAGAAGAAATAGCTAAATGTTCTTTAAAATAGTTTGTCATGTTTGCAGGACATTTGACATGTCAACTACCCAGCATATACAACTTTGTTTAAAAATATAATTATATAAAAATGTTATATAAAATTATAAATTATAAAAATAAATTACAAATATAATACAATATAATCTATAATATTAAAATAATCATAAATCCCAATCCAAAAGGCCCCAATATAGAGCTATCATTTCCCGATCTCGCCGCAAGTTGGCGCTGGAGCCCGCAGAATGCACAGCATTCAAATCCAGTTAGAATGGGTTGAAGTAACTGTTATGTAAAAAAAAAAAAAAAAAAAATTAGTCGTGTAAACTATTATTCATTAATTCTCAGGGTTAGTGATAGGAACAAACGTACGGTCGACACTTGGTAACTCGACCCGTTTGATTACCACAGAATGAATGAATGACCAAATCATCAAATCATGTGTGTTGTTGATGAGAGCGGTGTGCTATTACTTTACACAAAGTGATCAGACGTACTATTTTCAACTAATTGTGTAGAAAAAACACACAGACTTACATTGAAGATACTCGAGGAATATCTATAGACCGAACTAGACTTGAGGATGATTTGGCAACGTCCTGGAAACAACCCGCAACTTCAAGTTAACGAGTGGGTCATGGAATAACTTAATGTTAACCCACTCACTAACTAACTACGTGTATTTTCTCCTTGATTTATACAGTCTATGATTTTCTCATTAAAAAAAAATATTTTGACAGACATCCCTGTGAAAAGCTTTTGCAAATCATGTGTTTCTTCGAACAAGTCACGTGATTTCAGTAAACGAAGCTTTGTTACGTCATAACTGTTTCGAAGGGGTTCGCCGTTATGATCGCGAGTCAGTTTTATACATGATTTGTAGACATTTTAATGACACATTTGTTCAATAATAAGGAAATGTTGTAGTTAATAGTCCCTTATTGACCCATTTAACCAATAAAAGAAAACAAAAACCTTAAATTTAATAAAATAGGCTAACACTTACAGACACCGCATAGGCCTATAATGGATTCAGATGATTTGTTAATTGCATTTAATAGATTACACTTTCAATAAAAAAGTTTCTAAATGGTTTGTAAAAGGTGTTTTTATACATGTTGAGGCTGAGTTTTCGCTACACCGTTCTGGCCAGCCATCGTGTGACGTTTCGAAAGCTTCGAAGCAAGTGAATCTTTTGACGAAGCAAGTGATTCAGAGATTCGAAAAGCTTCGAAGCAAGTGAATCTTTTGACGAATCAAGTGATTCAGAGATTCGAAAAGCTTCGTTTCTCCCATCACTACTCGCAGTGGTGGGCGTGGCCAATAGGAGAGGGGTGTGGCTAAAGTCTGGGCGAACTTTTGGCGCATGTTTATCAAGTATTCTGTTGGTTGTGACAGTAGCACCACTGTCCATTCTAATGAGCAAACTGCCTAAGTAATGAGCAATTCTACTTAATTTATATAAAGAATGAAAGGCAGATGTCAAATGCAGTAGATGTATTTTATTAAAATATAAAAACAAATGCATATGTAAACCATGATAAATATGCATATGCGGTATAATCATACAGTAAAATGTTTATATTCATATAGTTTTTATTTTTAAACATAAAGGATATTTTAGCATTCAAACTGGCAGTGGTGATATTTCCTCTGGTAAGAGGGAGACGTTCAGTCCATGGCAGCTCTCCCAAAGGAGAAATAGCCTTTTTCTTTTCTTTTTTTCTTTTCTTTTTAGAAAAGCTACAGAGCAGCACCATTCACCTGAGATCCATGTTTGGGAGAAAATACTTGAAGAGAAACACAAAACCACATCCGAGTGACAGACAAAAATCTGTGGCCAAGCAGATCATGATGGATAAATTGTACGATCATTTTATATATATGGAGTCATTCCTTCTATGCAGTACATTTCATGTCCCCATCATATATGTCATAATATACTGGATAAAATCTTAAATATGGGAATCATATTAGTTTCTTTTATTAGAATTAAGTGAACACAGGGGGGGGATATCTAGAGACCCAAGGAAAATGAATATCCATCCAATTATTTAATTTGGTTTGAATAAATATTCATTTTCCTTAGGTCTCAAATTGAAATGTGAAAATTAAACATGTTTTCTTGGGTATATATTATATATATGGGGAAAAAATTATATATAGATTTTTATACTGATAATAGATTTATAGGTCCTCAATATTATTTTGCATCCTGTTTTGCTACTAGTTGGTTTGTGTCCCTCTAAATCATTCCATCCCACTCGATGAAATTACACAAATACAAACATAATCAAAACATGAAGAGAAATTAAGTTGACGTTCTCATGTAAACGGTCAGCAAATGACAAACTTTAGCTCTATTTTCATATTCTTTCTAATGTGTAAATGATCAACTTAATAAGTGCCTGAGTTTGACCCGAGCAGATTTCTGAATATCTGACATATGCAGTGTTGGGTGTGTAACGAATGACAAATAACACGAGTTATGTAATCAGGTCAAGTAACTAGTAAAGTAACGCATTACTTTTAAAAAATGCAAGTTACTTTGTATTCCTCAAAATGAATAAAAAACAGTGAAGTAACAGTGTTGTACTTTCTCCTCCTGCACAGCTGAAAGGTTTGTTTGAGCGGCGCCCTCTACTGTACAGGCGTGCATTTGCATTTCCTTCAGCCTGAGGCTTATTCATTTCACTTTTGGTGTGAAAGGGCCTTTGCATTTGCCAAATATGTAACTTTTTTTGTAATTAAAAATCAAACAAGCAAGCCCACCCCAGGAGAGAAAAATGAATGCAAAAGTAACGTAACATTATTTCCCACAAAAAGTAACTAAATAACACAATTAGTTACTTTTTTTTAGGGAATAACACAACATTGTAATGCATTACTTTTAAAAGTGACTTTCCCCAACACTGAATATACGCTTTTATATAAAAAATAAAAAAAAACCTTTGTGAACATCCGTACTGCAGAACAGGAATGACCCTTGAATGAGGCCTGGAATTCTGCTGTTTGCCCGCAAGCTCTCTTACGTGATCAATGATTCCAACGAACATAAATCCACAGCTTTATGAAAGCAGAGTTTCCGCTCCATGAAATGACTTAAGAAGCAGGGTGCAGTCATGTCTGATGGTAGTGGTGGTAGTGGTGATGATGATGATGTTCGTGATGATGATGGTGTTCGTGTCGCTGGACCACAGGAAGCATGAAGCCGGCGTTCTGCTCGCGGTCCGGCGCTGGAGAGGGTTGTTTTGAAGGAGACAGGGCTTGTTCTCTGGCTTTGGCTCTCAGCCTCTTGCTGTGACTGTGCTGGAGAGGGTGTTGGTGACCCGACGGGGCTTGAGGCTGGTTCTGCTGGGGTAGATGGTACACATCCTGAGCCCCTGTGACATGCATGGAGGGATAGTAGCCGTGGCACTTGCTGATTTTGGCCGCAGCCTGGCCGACGCCTGCTCCTTTGGACGTCCCCTTGGGGGACCTGATGAACTGGGGCCCGTTGCGCACGCGGGGATCCAGTGCCACACAGTGGTCGGACATGACCTGCGACCGGCGCTGATGGGCCTGTGTCTCGGGCTCATGGGACCGGGAACGACTCTGGTTGTGTGGAGGCCGTGAGGGCGGCTCTTGCTGGGCCGCAGGAGGAGAGGCACCTTGCAGAAAGAGAACATTAATTATATATCAAATAAGATTTTATAGAGGGTCAGCACAGTGAAACGTAATTAAGAGGATCAGAACAAAATTAAGATATTTATATTTTATAAAGGGTCAGCACAATTAACATAATTAAAGAATAATACTTTTATAAAAGATCAGAACAAAATTACGAAATTATATTTTATAAAAGACCAGCATAATTAACATAAAGAATAATATTTTTTATAAAAGATCAGAACAAAATTAAGAAATTATATTTTATAAAGGGTCAGCGCAATGAACAATTACATATAAACTTTTTCATAAAGGATCAGAAGAAAATTAAGATATTTATATTTTTTAAAGGATCAGCAAAATGAACATATTTAAGACATAATATATTAGATAAAGAAAATGAAGCCTGTTTTTAGGAAAATTAATAAAATGAAACTTTTTTTTTTTGCATAAATTAAAGGCAGCACAACAAAAACTACCATGATGAGGACTTTACAATTAAAATAATATCTTATTGTTTCTTTTGCATTGCAGTCATGAGATTCTTATGAGAAAATGGAGGGGGTGAGCTTAATGTATGAAAATAATGTCAAATAAAAAATTTATATAATAAATTAATGTCTTAAGGGTCCTATAATGCATTTATACTTATTCATGCGAAATAAAAATGTATTTTAATTTTGTGGTGAAATACGACATTTCCTGGTGGGTTTTGTGAGACTCACCCTTCAGTGTTTGTAAAATATTGGAGTAAGTTAATTTTGAAGTGAAATATGGCCATGAGATTCTCCTTTTAATCTCTGATCATTTCAAACAGCGCAGGATTTACTGTGAACAGTGTAATACACAACTCACTCATGTTTTTCTGTGCTATCATGCATGGAAAATCTTACTGTCAAATCTGGAGGTGTAGTTCTCTATTCCAGCCAGATCCAGGTAATGATTTCTTCTTTCTGTGTTCTCATCCACGCAATAGTGATTCCTCTCGTGAGCTTCAGCAGGCTGACCTCTGTAACATCACAGTTAAAAAAACATCCATCACATGCACATACAGACACATATAAGGCATAACATCTACACAGTACAGTGACGTTTCAGCACGGTCTAATCATGCATGTTAGATAACAACATGATTACTTCTTGAAACGGTTTCATACACTGCATGATGCAACACAAAACTAGATATCCCACATTATAATCAACAGAAAACAACAAAGCCCCACACGACATTAGCTGGTCACCTGATGTGTGTGTGTTGCCGTCTCTCCTCCGTGTGAGCCGACTCGATGCGACTCAAGCGACTCGCGTCTCTCTCTGAAGAGGGAGCAAACAAAGTTAGGCACAAACAAAGTGAACTTATGCTGTTTATGGTTGCTTTGAATGTGTCTTATTCGATCATAAATTAAAGCGTGAATATTTAGTTGTATAATAGTTTGACTGATTCATTAATTTGTCCATTTAGACAGAAACCAAATGTACATAATAAAACCTGCAATAAGAAAATGAAGTAAACAATGAGTAAATAAACAACACTGCGATTAATATTAATATTAACAATTAATATTACGCGATATTACTCCCTGCAATAATACTGTGTATTGAAATCTCACAGGCTGACGAATCTCACAAAACTAACACCCATAAATTATAGTGTGCAAAAAAATATGAACTGTTTTTTGTTGTATTCTCATCTGAAATAACGATATTTACAATTATGCATTTGGAAGATGCTTTTATCCAAAGCGACTTGCATTGCATTGTCTGCGTTTGATCAGTTCATGCATTCCTAGGGAATTGAACCCATGATATTTGGTTAGATTTGTATGTGTGTTTTGCAGAGTCCCACCGGTCCCGGCGTGTGTCCCGTCCCTCCTGCGAGATCCAGGTTCTGGAGAGACCGTCAGTTTGACTCGGAGGGTCTTTTGTTTGCTTTTACACGAGTGATTGACGGAGGCATCCACCACGTCATAGATAGTGTGCATCAGACTGGACATGTCCTAACACACAACACACCACACATCATGAATGCATTCTCATTCTCATGCATTTTAATGAATGTCAGGTGCTGAACGTGTATTAGCAAGTTTGTTTAAGGCAGGCTGGTTCACAATCATTGATCTGCACATATTAACAGGTTACAGAATTAATACTGCATGAACAAGCATGCAACACACTAGTGCACATGCAACGCTGCTGCTTCACTTAATGCTGCTAAATTGAAATACATAAAATGCAGATATTTTACCTCCTTCGTGACTTTTCCGCTGTTGTCAAAATCGTAGAGGGTAAAGACCCACTCCTGCCTGTTGTCATCAACCAGCGACACGTTACACTCCAGATCCTGAGAGATCAAAACACACATACGTGCAGTTACACACATGACCAGCAGGAGGCGGTCAACTACTGTCACTGCAGATTAGGAAATAAATCATTCACTCAAAACTGAAAACGGGACAATGCAGAATAACATTACTGAAAATATAAATATAAGATTACAATAGGTTAAAATACAAACTAATATGTTGAAATTGAAGCACTAAAATTAGTAAGAGTAATAAAAAAAAAATGGAAAACTGAACTAAAACTGAAATAAAGAAAAATGAAACCTAAATAGTATTATTATTACTTTTTAAAGAACAAAAATGAAAAAAGCACATCAATTACTAAAAATAAAAAAATTAATAAAACTGAAAAAATAAAATGAAAGTTTTACAATATGTAAAACAGAAGCTTCATCATTTCTTTTTGCACAGAATAAACAAAGTCGTACAGATAGGGATCAACATGAGGGGGAGTAAATTATGACAGAATGCTTATTTATTTATGGTTATGTTATTCTTTTGATGAGGAAAACATGTAATCTACAGGTATTATGTTTCAGGTCAGGCTCTTAAAATACAATTGGAGCCGTTCAGAGAGGATGTACAGTATAAGGGAGTTTTTCACCACGATTCTTGGCTACAGCTTTTGGCAGCAGCTGTAATTCATGGGTATCTGAGTAAAAAGGATGATGATTGGACGAGCACACGTCTGGAGATGCTGCGGGCGCCTGAGCAAGCGAACTCTTACAACATCAGAATGGATGGTGAGGTAAAGCAGGAAGACTTTCCTCCGAGCTCATGCGGTATATGCTATGATTTCAGGCCTTTGGCAATGCACTGGGATATCACTGATGCGTCTCATTCGTTCAGCACTATTGGAGCGTGTGGCAAGCAGGACGAGGCCGAGAGCCGGTGGTTGAGTTAGTTAGTAGTGTGTTGAAACTGGCGGTTATGGTAAGGGGCGGGATATTTCCCAAACACGCTCAACCAATCACAACACACTGATCCAGCCGACCAATCAGAGCATATTGTGCTTTTCAGAAGGAGGGGCTTCATAGAGACAGGAACTAAACTAACTCCTTTGAAAAAGGAGATCACATTCTCTGGTAATGGGTTAAAGAAAAAATTATACACTATTTAGGGTGTGTGTGTGTGTGTGTGTACTTGTACAACTATCTTTGTGAGGACCAGTTTGAGTTTTAGACCATTGGAGTGAGGACAAAGAGAGTAAAGTGAGGACATTTTGGCCGGTCCTCACTTTCTGAGAGCCCTTTAAAGGCCTGTTTGAGGGTCTTGGTTTTAGGGATACGGTTATAATGAGGTTAAGGGTCGGTTTAGGGTCAGGGGTCGGGTTAGGCACTTAGTTGTGATGGGTAAGGTTAGGGTAAGCGGCTAGAGATTGCATTGTGTCAATGAATGTCCTCATAAAGATAGATGTACAAGAATGTGTGTGTGTGTGTGTGTGTGTGTGTGTGTGTGTGTGTGTGTGTGTGTGTGTGTGTGTGTGTGTGTGTGTGTGTGTGTGTGTGTGTGTGTGTGTGTGTGTGTTGATGAAACCAGCAACACTACTAACCAAACTATTTTTGTACAATAACAATTCCTCAGTTATTTTGTCTTTGTTTCATAGTACAAATATCTAAACATTATAAAATCAATACATAAGATAAGAAGTCTTGTTAACTGAGAAATTTGTCAAATAATTAAAATGTGGTTAAAACAACGAGATATCTGCCAATGGGTTCAGAAAAACAACTTGATTCAAAAGGAAAACAAATGGACTTTTCTAACCACATTGGCAGATATTTGTTCTTGTTTTAAGAATAAACTTAATTTTGATCACTTTCTCAAGATACACTTCTTATTATTGTCGTTATCTTTATCTTAAGTCATTTTGGATAAAGCATCTGGTAAATAAAATGTAAAAAAAAAAGAAGAAAAAAAAAGAAAAAAGGTATTTAGTACAGCCATTATAATATAGTAATTTTACTACAACCCTATTTTTAGAGATATTTTTAGTAGACAGTAAATGTCTTCTAAAATAAAGCCAATCCATTTGAACGATTTGGTTTATTCAGATGATGAATTAGTTTAATAAATCAATAAAAAAAATATCACTTACTAGTCTTCCCACAAATGTATGTCATTTTGTAGAGAAATAAATATTTAGATATTAATGATAAATGAAAATATGTAAAATACAGTTCATTATCACGGTTTTCACTTACATTTAAAAAAAAAAAATTATTTTGTGTATTTTGTGCATATTTGAGTGTTCCAGTAATATCAATTATAAAACTTAATAGTTATATAATCACAAAGGTGCCCTCCATAAATGATGTCACTGCAATCAGCTTCTGTTTGTTGCTTGGCGTGAACTTACATTCAGACTGATGCGCTTCTTCCCTTTGCAGGTTTCCTTCAGGTCTCTCTCTCCATCTTCAGACGGCAGATACTGAAGAAAACTCTCACATCCTTCTGCCTTTTCTGGAGGCAAAACCACTAAACACACACACACAAATACAGTGAGTACACTACACTGAGTGCACAGAGTTCCAGTACAAATATCTAAACATTCTTATATCAAGATATATTTACTTGAGAAGCAGAATGTCTTCAAGGGTTAGTTCACCCAAAAATGAAAATTCTGTCATTAATGACTCGCCGTCATGTCGTTCCAAACCCGTAAGACAGAACACAAAGATTTCTGTGTCTCCATTGACAGCTACGCAACTACCACTTTGACGCTTCAAAAAGTTCATAAAGAGATCGTAAAATGAATCCATATGAATTGAGCGGTTTAGTCCGAATTTTCTGAAGAGACTCGGTCAGTTTATGAACTTTTTTAAGCTTTAAAGTGGTAGTTGCGTAGCTGTCAATGGAGGGACAGAAAGCTCTCAGATTTCATCAAAAAGATCTTCATTTGTGTTCTGAAGATGAACGAAAGTCTTACAGGTTTGGAACGACATGAGGGCGAGTAATTAATGACAGAATTTTCAGGTTGAAATTTTTTTAAAATGTCCCTTTAACAAATTACCTGATAAATCAAAATGAAGTGAGTTTATGCTCAAATAAATAAATACAAGAAGAAATATCTGTCAATGGGGTCAGAAAAGTCAACTTGTTTTCTTTTGAATTAACCCTCAGGTTGTGTTCAAAACCCTTGAACACAAAAAAATGCTTTTTTTTTTTACACAAAAAATTGCATGCCTACTCTCAGATAAATGAGGCCTACAATGAATCAGATGCAAATAGAAATATAAAACCAGTCCTAATTGAAAGAAAACAAGTTGACAAAAAGATTGAATCCAATATTGGGTGATAATATAGTGATTTCTAAGGTATTTTTTGTAGGCTGGTCATTTTTGACCGGGAACACCACAAGTGTAGTAACAAGGTGACAAACCCCCCCAAAAAACATTTGAGAAGTAGTTATACCCTTTGTGAACAAAGTCACTAAGTTTCAGTCCAATGCGATAACATTAACTAGTATTTTCGGGAAAAAGAACATTTTCTCCGGGTCAAAATGACCCGAACACAACCTGAGATTTTTCAGACCCCACTGCCAGATATTTGTTCTTGTTGTAGAATCAACATGAAATCAAAACTGTGACAATTCTTGTTTTTTATGAAATATTGCAGTATTTCTTATAAATTATTTATTTGTGCGCATCATTATTTATTTATTTTTAAATTCATGTGCCTCATAATCTTGAATCAAAATAACTTCCTCTCTCTCTCTTGCAGCTCTTCTCTTCTCTGATGATGTGTTTTAATGGCTTGGGGGCGGGGCAACCTGTCACTCACATGAGATCGACCAATAGCAAACCACAACCATCCAATCAATTCCCTTAATGACAAAATCAAGTCTCACCCAAATCTGTTCTTGTTCAAGAAGCCGTTTCACTCAGATTTACATCACAAAGATGATCGCAATTTGTTTCATAACCACTTTAAAGGGGTGGTATAATGCCCTTTTCACAAGATGTGTGAAGTTTTAGCTCAAAATACCCCACAAATATTTTTATATAGCATGTTAAAATTGTCAATTTTTGAGGGTGAGCAAAAACACACCATTTTGTGTCTGTTCCTTTAAATGCAAATGAGCTGCTGCTCCCGGCACAGAGGGCGGAGCTACAACAGCTTGCACTCGCACAGATATGCAGTGAAAATGTCAAAAACTTTTAGCCTTTTATGTTCAAACCGGATTCAGACAATGATGGAGAGACTCAAGAAGAAGTGACAACATGTAGAAGCAACAGGACATTTCTGAATGGTTAGTTGGTGAATTTATGTAGCTTATGTGTAGTTATCTTCTAGTCATTGATTAGCATATTCTGTCTTGATAATCTATAAATCGTGTTCAGGGGGCGGGGTTTATGTAAATTTTAGGGCTGGTGATGTCACTAACCCGGGAGGAATGTCCTATAGTCTCTACCAGCCGTTTGTTGTAGTCCTTAAAAAGCGATTTCTTTAAAAGCAAATATCTCCCTTTGCTTTGAACTTTGAGCATTGTAACTTTGCAGATGTTGTTTATGCTCAACCAGCAACATTACACACTAACTAAAGTTAGAAAAGTGAAATTATAATCAACCACCCATTTAAGCATAAAAATAAGTCTCTCAGAAAACAAGACACCTTATCTTGTCATTTTACATCTCCAGTCTCATTATAAGAATGTTTAGATAATGTGTACTGGGAAAGAAGACACGAACATTCAAATACTGAATACACACCCTGTAGAGGGCAGCGGTGTCCGTCCTTCAGCTCACAGTTCTGCAGCTCCTGGAGGAGAAACACAGAGATCAAGAGAGGTGTTAGTTCAATATCCAGCCCAGAAACCTCAGAAAAAACAAACGCCTCCATCTGAAGCATTTCCTCCTCAGGGACGGAAAAACCATGATAGTGTCGCATAAGATTAAATCTCACTGCGAAATACCTTCCACCTTGGACCCAAAAGCAACAGAGAGAAACAGTTGAGTTCCTGAAGTAAAAAGATAATCCTATTAATTTTCTCCATAGAGAATTTCATAATGGTTATGCCGGTTTCCCTGCGCTGTGTTGTAATAGCACTGGCCATATTTACATTTGTTCATTTGGCAGACAATGCATTCAAGGCACACATTTGATCAGGTCATGCAAACATATGATAGAAATACTTGCATATTTGCCCAATTATGTCTCATCTACCACGTTTCCTTTTCTCTGATGATTTGAGAGATTATCATAAACAGAAAAATGTGGGGGTTTTGTTGCTAAAGTATCACATGGAACTAGTTAAATCCAGGAATATGCCTGACAATGAGACCGAAACAGATGAGACTGAGGCCTGTCATAAACACCGTCAGAAAACATCAACGTCTGGACCACAAAAATGCACCGCGGTACACGGCGTACAAATCCCAACCTGCTCATGTAAGGTAAGCAGTCAACAACTACCTCAACCACAACCATGTTCGTGAAGTCTCCTATGCTAATATTGTGAAATATTATTACAATTTAAATGTAAAATGTAATTTATTCCTGTGATCAAAGCATTAGATTCTAATGTGCTGATTTTCTGCTCAAAAAAACTTTTCTGATTATTAATGTTGAAAACAGTTTTTGCTGCTTCATATTTTTTAAGGATTCTTTGATGATCAGAAAGTTCAAACCAACTGCATTCATTTGAAATATAATTTTTTTGTAACATTATAAATGTCTTTAACTTTTGATCAATTTATTGCATCCTTGTATTAATTTCTTCTTACTGACCCCAAACTTTTGAGCAGTAGAGTATCGATGCATACACATAAAAAAACCCGCAAACCTGTGAATATCACTGATTTGAACATGATTTTTATGCTGCAACACATTCTGACAGTCATCCAACGACATCCAACGAGGCGGATCCAAACGTGTTTTCAGGAATCCAATAAGCTGTATTGATTTCAAACGGATCCGCCCCCCAGTTTAAACACAGAACGCAACACTGAGATGACTTCCAGCCGCAGAACGGCCATGTTTTCTGTAAAGTCACGTGTCCGAGAGGCATGAAAGCCCAGTAAACTCATTACCACCCAGAGCAACAGATGCATCCCAGAGCTGCATGCAGGACCTGACCGCCCTCTGCATTTTAAAGGCTGACACATGGTGTTTTACCCATAATGCCATCACCCACTGAGGCCCTTTTTAAGCAGCAATGTGTGGGCCATATGGTTAATTAAGAGAGAGCTGGTTCCAATCCACAGTTGAAGAAAAAACAGGCCCTGGTTTCTTTATCGCCTCGCGTTGCCTCACATCTCTGACTCTTTGAGTTCAAACTCCACCAGTTCAATCACAACAAAGACTGTTAGTGTGTAGAAGGAATGGTAAATGGACTGCATTTATATAGCGCTTTCACAGACCCAATGGCCACCAAAGCGCTTTACAATATTGCCTCACATTCACCCATTCACTCACTCATTCATACACCGACGGCGGTGTCAGCCATGCAAGGCGATCCAGCTCGTCGGGAGCAGCTGGGGTTAGGTGTCTTGCTCAAGGACACCTCGACACTTGGTCAGGTGGAACCGGGGATTGAACCACCAACCTTCCGGTTTGTAGACAATCTACATGAACCACTGAGCCACTGCCGCCCCAGTGGAGCATCTGGAGCATCTGGAGCATCTGGAGGCACATGCATGTGTTCTGTGGGCCATTATCCGTGGAAGAAGCGCGTGACAACTCTAAAATGTGTCGTGGCGAATCAGAGGAGTGTTTGTTGCTGTTCGTTCCTGCTTCATGCAGAGTGGCTTTCTTGTGTTTCTTGTGATAGAGTCACTAAAGAAAGAGGTGGTAAAGAACAGATTCACCTGTCAGCCTCACTACTAACCAGGATTGACTAGGTTGAACTATCACTACTGATGTCGAAACATTGTTCTCAAAGTTCAACAAAGTTCTCATTTGTTAACATTAGATAACGCACTGGCTATCATGAACTAACAATGAGCAATATATATATTTTACAGGATTTGTTCATCTTTGTTAATGTTAGAAAATAAAATTACAAATTAGAGGAAAACGTGTTTTGGAAAATATATATTTCATATACATTTTTGTGCATTTTTCATAACAATAAATATAACATTTTATAACCTTGTCCAAATCAACTCAAGTACGAGCAATAGTGACTTAATCAACACCACTATCTACATTATTCTTCAGGCTAGTAAGTGTAAAGAAACAATGAAAGCATCTGATTGTTCACACGTGAACTCATGAAACTCTGACATTAAAACCAAACGAAAGCCTGATCCCTCTGTGTGACTCCCAGCTTCCCTCAAAGAGACGGAAAGTAAAAAAAATTCATTATTAAAATATGAATTATTGAGTGCAACATAGTGGATTCTATAAAGAAACAAAAGCTCTTAATTCCAGAAGATTCTCAGTCTGGACTGAAAAACAGATGTGTTCTCGACAAGCTCCAGACGGCAGAGAGGAAGCGGCGGTGAGGAAAGAAAAAAACACACATATTTACACTGTCAAGCAATTCTGCTTTTCTTTCTACAGACCTCTAGCATGTGTGTACACCAGAGTATCTATCTATCGTTCTATCTATCGTTCTATCTATCTATCTATCTATCGTTCTATCTAGCGTTCCATCGTTCTATCATTCTATCTATCTATCGTTCTATCCATCGTTCTATCATTCTATCTATCTATCGTTCTATCCATCGTTCTATCATTCTATCTATCTATCGTTCTATCCATCGTTCTATCATTCTATCTATCTATCTATCTATCTATCTATCTATCTATCTATCTATCTATCGTTCTATCCATCGTTCTATCATTCTATCTATCTATCTATCTATCTATCTATCGTTCTATCCATCGTTCTATCATTCTATCTATCTATCTATCCATCGTTCTATCATTCTATCTATCTATCTATCTATCTATCTATCGTTCTATCCATCGTTCTATCGTTCTATCTATCTATCGTTCCATCGTTCTATCCATCGTTCTATCATTCTATCTATCTATCTATCTATCTATCTTTCTATCCATCGTTCTATCTATCTATCGTTCTATCTATCTATCTATCCATCTATCTATCTATCCATCTATCTATCTATCCATCTATCTATCTATCGTTCTATCTATCTATCGTTCTATCCATCTATCTATCTATCTATCGTTCTATCTATCGATTGTTCTATCTATCTATCTATTGTTCTATCTATCGATCTATCGTTCTATCTATCGATCTATCGTTCTATCTATCGTTCTATCATTCTATCTATCTATCGTTCTATCTATCGATCTATCGATCTATCTATCGATCTATCGATCTATCGTTCTATCTATCTATCTATCGTTCTATCCATCGTTCTCTATCGTTCTATCATTCTATCGTTCTATCTATCATTCTATCATTCTATCCATCGTTCTCTATCGTTCTATCATTCTATCCATCGTTCTCTATCGTTCTATCATTCTATCTATCTATCGTTCTATCTATCGATTGTTCTATCTATCTATCTATTGTTCTATCTATCTATCGTTCTATCCATCGTTCTCTATCGTTCTATCATTCTATCGTTCTATCTATCATTCTATCCATCGTTCTCTATCGTTCTATCATTCTATCTATCTATCGTTCTATCTATCGATTGTTCTATCTATCTATCTATCTATCTATTGTTCTATCTATCTATCTATTGTTCTATCTATCTATCGTTCTATCATTCTATCTATATATCGTTCTATCTATCGTTCTATCCATCGTTCTCTATCGTTCTATCATTCTATCTATCATTCTATCTATCGTTCGTTCTATCTATCTAGCATTCTATCTATCGTTCTATCTATCGATTGTTCTATCGTTCGTTCTATCTATCTAGCGTTCTATCTATCTAGCATTCTATCTATCGTTCTATCTATCGATTGTTCTATCTATCTATCTATCGTTCTATCTATCGTTCTATCGATTGTTCTATCTATCTATCGTTCTATCATTCTATCTATCTATCGTTCTATCTATCGTTCTATCATTCTATCTATCTATCGTTCTCTATCATTCTATCATTCTGTCTATCTATCGTTCTATCTATCTATCGTTCTATCTATCTAGCATTCTATCATTCTATCTATCGTTCTATCTATCGATTGTTCTATCTATCTATCTATCTATCTATCTATCTATCTATCTATCTATCTATCTATCTATCGATTGTTCTATCTATCTATCTATCTATCTATCTATCTGTCTTTCTGTCTATCTTTCAAATTCAGCTTTGATCACAGGAATAAATTACATTTTAAAATATATTCACATAGAAAACAGTTATTTTAAATTGTAATAATATTTCACATTATTTACTTTATTTTTGATCAAATAAATGCAGCCTTGGTGAGCAGAAGAGACTTCTTTCAAATATACTAAAAAAATCCTACCAACCCCAAACTTTTGAACTCTAGTGTACATGCGTGTTGCCAGTTTATGACAGACAGTAGCTGACGTACATCTGGCTGTGTTGTGAGAGTTGGTCCGTAACGTCCCTGATGCCGTTCACGTCCAGACCAGACTCAGATCCAGCGGTCAACTCTGTGCCAAACCATCCACAGCATCTCACTAATGTTGTAATCTCTGCTTTGGTCTTGGCTTCTAGCAAAGAAAAAAAATCCTCCGGAGACTCTCACTTCTAGACCCCGTTTACTTAAACGATTCAACACCAAAAACAAGCAGAAAATTGTGCTGCAAAAATGTTTGTTTATGCTTGTGCATGCATAACAAGAAGTTGCTTTTCTACATAATCATAGACCGGACAACATGTTAAGAAATAAAAGCTGCATTCAAAGTGAGCTGGCAAAGTTCGCCCATTCGGTTTCATTGATGAGCTTTGTTTCGGGGCATGTGCTGATGAACAACACGGTACCAACGGGCCACAGATGGCCAAAGGGTTTCCACCCCAGTGCAGAGACTTTTCACCCCAAGGTCAGATGTGAGGCACAGTGTTGGCAGGACATGAAGCGCTTCAGAGACTTCAGAAACAACAGCTGTGGAGCGAGTGTGTTCGCTCATCTGCGTCAGAGGCCCAGCCAGACATTTGAAGTTCCCCAGGCCTGTAAATCACAGAACATCTCGGCCTGACCGACGTTCATTACCGCTCTTATCGGCTTCCTCTGTGAGTGTAACACACTGACATTTATCTGCTAGAGAAAATCAGACTAATTTCATTAAGCCCATCGCAGAAAGAGCTACAGGCCGAATGCTTCTGGAGTTTAGATTGAGGAATTCACTACGAATGTGGCTGCATCTCAATTCGCATGCTTATACTATGCGCTAAAAGTATGTACGCTTTTTGTGAAAAAAAAAAAAAAAAAAAAAAATTACATACTTTTGAGTTTGTAGCAGAAGAGTAGGCAAGCTTTTGGGACATACTACTTTGTCATTAACAGTCCGCTCTGTCACTAGTTACGTGCATTCTGTCACCGTTTTAATTGCCCTGTCAATCATCTTGTCACAGTTAACATTCTACACATTTCGTTTCTTTTCATTTCCTACCGTATTGAAGAGAAACGTTGGAACTTGTTGATCGACCGGTCGTAGGTCTTTCGTGTGGAGAACTCTCCTCGTGTGTTCGCACAATGACGCATTTAAAAGTTAATAACCAAAAGTATCTTTATAAAAAGTTCACAATGTTGCAGATGAAATATAATGTGAATACATATATTTTCATCTGGTTAGATACTGATAATTCGGTCTTGCACATCCGCCATGTTTGTAGTTTTTTAACACTTTTAATTAATTTGTAGTTCTAATCGAATCCTCGTCCAACATGCAATGGGTTGTGGGCAGTTAGCCGTTAGAATAACACTGAATACATATATTTTCATCTGGTTAGATACTGATTATTCAGTCTTGCACATCCGCCATGTTTGTAGTTTAACACTTTTAATTTGTTTGTAGTTCTAATCGAATCCTCGTCCAACATGCAATGGGTTGTGGGCAGTTAGCTGTTAGAATAACACTGAATACATATATTTTCATCTGGTTAGATACTGATTATTCAGTCTTGCACATCCGCCATGTTTGTAGTTTAACACTTTTAATTTGTTTGTAGTTCTAATCGAATCCTCGTCCAACACGCAATGGGTTGTGGGCGGTCAGCCGTTAGATGGCCCAAATGACATCCTTCATGTGCACTTATGTGAAAATCTAGTATATCCAGAGTGGTTTATGTTCGGTTGATTTTCATTTTCACGTAATTTTCTCAATATATTTAGCTATTATTGAGCAACTGACAACATAGCTACAACTAACCGGCTTCAATTCATACTGAACAAGGCCTCTAAATCCCGAAAAACATCCAGAGAGCCTCTCTGAAACCTGTACCAGATGTCGGGGCGTCTTTATGAGCCCCTCCTCAGACTGGAGCACAAATGTGCCACACACTTGAACCTCAGCAGCACCTCTCAAACAGCTTTTACAGGCCGCTCTTAAAAGGGAGCTGCAAGAACACTTTCTCAGACCTTCAGTGTGGTTTGTGTATAATATTTAAAGGTTAGTATGAACACAAGACACAGAGTTCAGTGAGACGGTGCGGTTAAAATGTAGTAAATCCAGCTTAGCTATTCTAGAACGTCAAACAACTACACTGGTCTAGTTCTTCCAAGCTTTTTCTGAGCCTGATAATGTATATTTGCAGTCGTGAAGAGGTGTGTATTAAAATAAGTGCGATCAAAAGAGACGTGCTACTGGGTGTAAATGCTGAAAATCACAATGGCTTCTTCCCCATGTATGGAAACCCATTTTCGCCATATAAGAAAACAAGGTTACACTTTATTTTAAGGTGTGCGTGTTACTGTGTAATTATACATTTAAGTACTGACTCATAATAATGAACTACATGTACTTACTATAGGGTTAGAGTTAGAATTAGGTTTAGTTTTAGGGTTAGTTCCATATAATTAAGCACAATTTATAGTAATTACTATAGTAAGTACATGAAACGACGTGTAACAGACAAATAAAGTGGACAAAAAACAAACATTCTTTGGTAAATCATAATTAATTATCACATTAAAAGTTGAAGAGATGAGATACAAAGTCAAAAATTATGATATACTAAGTCATAATACTAAGATAAAAAGTTATAATTTTTTTAATTTTGACATGTGACGTGACTGACTTTGTCATAATTGCGACTTTTTATATCATAATTTTGATGTCAGTTATGATTTTTCTTTATTTTATGGAAATGGTCGTTCATAAAAATGAAATGCATTCACAGCACATTTTACTTCCATAATCTGACGCATTTACGAGTGAAGTGGGATATTCAAGAAGATGATTTGGTCTTTACATGACAGCCGTGAACCGCAACTTTTACTTTCACGTACAAACACATATTTAAGCACAATAGAGGATTTAAACATGCAACACACACTATGCTAATCCTAAACAACATCGACAGGAACAGCAGATTCTGAGGAGCGAGTTTGGAGTTCAGAAATTGTTGCACCTTAATCACGAAATCCAACCGCATGGCGTCTGATTTCAGCCACAGATTAAAAGCCCTTTAAGAGCTTGACCCGTATCCACTCCGGATAGTGTCTGACATACGAGTGTTATCTCTCTGTCGCCACCTCACCAGACCGGTTTCTTTTGTACGCGCTGCGCACGCTTCTCCCACCCATGAGCGGTGCAGCTGGCAGGACCCACAAGGCCACAGACATTCTTGACGCTCGTGCAGGAACAGGCTTTAATCCAAGATGTGAAGTTCCTCACGGCCATGACATCGGCCAGGGGTCACCGGCGGGTCGACCGCGACCCGCTCCATGTTTGACCTAAAAATACACTCCTGCTCCACCACGAGAAGTGGAGGCGTCTGCAGGACGTAGATGAACACATCAAATGGACCGGAGCCAATGGACCACTGGTGTTAACGCCAAACGGACGGGTTCAACACAATGAACCGCGCCGCAGGAATATAAACAGACTACGAGGAAGGGACTGTATATAAATGTATATACACCTCATTGTTGCGCTGGCTTCCTGAAACGCTAAAGGTGAAGGTTCCTCTTGTCCATCACCTCTTCATGTAGATCAGTCGCAGGATGATACAAGTTAAACTGCAGTTTATTACAACTGGTTATAAATATATAACCATCAAATAATGCAGTTGAAGAGTTCAGATGCAAAAGCCTCTAAGTGCCATCTGAAATTTTCTTCTAGAATGATCATTTTTATCAAGCTCGTATGTTTAAGTTCAGCAATTTCACTTAAATGGCAATGAAAATTACCTATTAATTGTCATTTAAGTGAAATTACTGAACTTAAATATATGAGCTTGATAAAAATGATCATTCTAGAAGAAAATTTCAGACGGCACTTAGAGGCTTTTGCATCTGAACTCTTCAATTTCTTTTTGCAAGCAGAGCCGCATTTAACGGGCACAGAAACAATGCATGTGATGACAGTACATGCCATCATTTACACCAGGATAAATCATCCGAAAGCTTAAAAATACTGCCTTCGGAGAACGCATTATAAGGTAGGAACTAAAGCGTCAAGGCAAATCCGAATCGAACGTTCGCTTCACTCCGTGTCTCCTGAGATACCCTCATCTGATTGATTTTTGAAGGCAGATGCATCCTTCGCTGCCTTTGATATCCCACAATCCTGTGCTTCTCATTCCCTGACAGTTGAGCTAAGAGTAAAGATGGCGTCTGAAAATTGCTATTGCTGGTCAGTTTGTGTTAATGTACGTTTTTGATCAAAGTTTCCACTTCTGATGTAATTTCTAGCAATAAATGACTATTGAAGTAATTAAATATTCGCTTAGTTTTCATCAAAGCTCTGCAGTAGATCAATAAACCGTTACGCCGCCTCAGAAGTCTGTCCGAAATCAAATCAGTTTCGTGAGGTGTGCCTTCATGTGCAAACGCAAACTAGAGTTGTTGTGCCCAAGTTATTTTGACAAAACATTTCGATACAAAAAATGAATGGCTTACAGCGATACAAATTATCACTGATTCATTTGAATTTATGACAAGTCATTATCATTATGACACAAAAAGCCATGTCAAATGTCATAATTATGAATTTTGATGTCATAATTTACAAATACTTAATGCCTCATGGACATTCAGATGAGTCAAAAATAGGTTACACTTTAAGGTGTCATTGTTACAGTGTAATTATATATTTAAGTACTGTGTAATATTAAGCAACTACATGTACTATAGGATTAGGATTTGGTTGAGGGTCAATTGCATGTAATAATGCATAATCTACTGTTATTACTATGGTATATGTAACAAAGACACTGTAAAATAAGATCTGAAAACAAGTCTTATCTACACAGTTCTGCTTGTCAGGTAAGTGTCTGAAGAAAATTTGATATTTTTACTGGACATAAGACGAAAATTTGGATTAAGAATCCACGGACAACTAAAGCATTTGTGCTCGTCTACAGTGAAGGTTTCGAGCCCACAAACATCCCGGCCTGCACTTCGGTGACCCTGAGGAGCCCAGCTGTGGGCGTCTCCACCAGGACTCTCCTGTGTGAAATTCTGCAGTGCTTTTCATCCATGGCAAAAGAAAAAACAAAGATCAAAGGTCTCCTCCTTTCCTGTTCTCCAACTGCCCGTATTTGCAACACTTCTCGAGATATTTACTATAAAACACAAGACCGTGACAAGATTGAGACTAAACCTAGCAGAGCTGCCTTTCTGTCTACAGCCCACTTATACAACAATTAAACGCAGATAATTATATGTCATAACTGACTAAACTGGAACGGTCAACTTTGTGTGGAAAAAAGTCGAATCCCAATTTCAATAGAATTTGACATAAGAACGCAGCTAAGCTAACGGCACGACTGAAAGTAAAGACTGAAAAGCACAAAATACTTGACATTTAACTTTTTATCCATACGTTTTAACAATTAAATGAGTAATATTAATATAAATAATGTGTGTGTATATATATATATACACACACACACACACACACACTCAAAAGCATCTTTGATTTATTTCACTGAGCAGGTCATAGATCGAACTTTACCGGAAAAAAGAAAGAAACGAAAAAGTAAATATAAAATATGCAAACTACACACTTTAACCATAATATAATAATTATAAACATTATAAGTACAACTTGCGCACAAGAAATTAGCTACAATAAATATGAGGTGACATTTGAGAAGAAATATATTTACCTATATATTTTTTTTTTATCTATACATACACACAATTCCTCCTTCGTATCAAGCTTTGTCTGAGCTTTAAAGTTTCAGTATATACACACACACACACACACACACACACATTTTTTACATACATTTGCATATACATACAGTATACCTTTTGCATATATATATATATATATATATATATATATATATATGCATGTATGTATGCAAGGGCGTAGAATTGGTTTGAACATTGGGGGGGTTGAAGTTTGGGTATGCCTCCTAATGCCTCCTTTTCATGTGATAATGGTATAAATATTGGGGGGGGTTGTAATGCATAGATTTAAATATTGGGGGGGTTATCTCCCCCCCAACCCCCCCACAAACTACGCCCCTGTATGTATGTAAAAAAGTGTGTGTATATACTGAAACTTTAAAACTCAGACAAAGCTTGATACGAAGGAGGAATTTTGTCTATAGATTTGCCCTTGTGTGTATGTATGATATATATATAAAAATAATGTAAATATGTATTTACTACTTCTACTACTACTATTATTTATATAATTATACATAATATAATATACATTCTTCTATGAGCTTGTCATAGATTGAAATTTAAATTTTTTAAATTAAATATGCAAACAACATAAAACTACACACTTCAACTTTAAAACATCAACAAGCTGTAACAGACAGACAGACACTATAAGAGACCAATGGGTTCATGGGTATGAACAAAAACAACGAGCTCCAATGATACGAAGTGACGTTTGACAAGAAACAGGAAAACTGCGCACTTCCCAGCCATGTAAAACGCTGGAATGAGAATGGGGTGAAAAGTTCAGATGATGTGGTGATACCGTGATGTTTCAGGGCAGATATGATCAGCCAGACCCACATCAACATGCAGAAGAGGTGGCGTACTAGAAGAGTCCTGGAGGAGGAGAAACCATACAAATGCATCCTAAAAAAAAAAAAAACCTCTGACATGTCAGTGGAAATTGTAAAAGTTCAGGTTTATTGCATCTCGAGTTTCCAAGCGCCTCTGAAAAAAAAAAAAAAAAAAAAATTGCCCATTTTCCTCTAACGGCTAAAAACCACCCAAAACTCAAAGAGCAAGTGTACCGTGAACAAAACGCTCGGCACTCAAAAGACACGTTCCCTCCATCTGACGCCTTCGGACCGGGGCGAGTATTGAATATCAGTCTGAATCACTAATCGAGGGAGAGTTTCACGAGACCGGCTGTTTGTTTAAGAGGAATCTGCAGGTCAACGGAGCGTTAAACAGCAGACAGACTTCAACCGGCGTTTGAAGTCACGGTGCCTGTGGAGGAAGTGGGTGAGAGAAAAGAGTTTGCTTTCAGGAAGAAAATGAAACAGTGGCGTCTTTCAGGCCTTTCAAACCCTCATCAAGTCCTCATCTCATGATGAGATCCCGGCGTTCCTTAGAAAAGAGCCCTGCGGCTGCTCTGAGAACCGCAACAGACAGTAATCGGCTAAATAACCAACAGTGTCGGGAAAAAGAAACTCTAGTCTCTAATTCAACTATAGTCAGAACACTCATTTCAGAAAGTAGTTAGCTATACACTTCAAGCTAATAATATATATATATATATATATATATATATATATATATATATATATATATATATATATATATATATATATATGTAAATAAATAAAGGGGGATAAGTGCGTGTATAAATATATATATTTAAATAAATAAATGTATATATTTAAATAAATAAATGTATATATTTAAATAAATATATATATATATATTTAAATAAATAAATGTATATATTTAAATAAATAAATATATATATATATATTTAAATAAATAAATGTATATATTTAAATAAATAAATGTATATATTTAAATAAATAAGTGTGTGTATATATATATATATATATATATATATGTGTATATATATATATATATATATACACACACATTTAAATTTTTTTTTTTTAACACACACACACACACATATATATATACACATACATACATACATACATATATATATATATATATATATATATAAAAAAATTAATGTAAATTTATAAATAAATCATGTAAATATATGATTTATACATACAGTATATATTTATTATTTACATATATTTCATTATAAATTTACATTTTAATTGGATATATATATATATATACACACACATTTTTATAACATATGTACATATATTTACATACATTAAACTATATATTTATAAATAAAAATGTCAACATATATGTAAAATATATATATATATATATATATATCTCATCTATGCTGTGATTCAAAGGAATCAGTGTATTCTATTTTGAACTAGTTTTATTTAAATGAAGCCAAACGAGCAAATGAACTGATTCACATTTCCCAATGATCCATCCGGCAAAATGTAGACAAGTTAGTGGTGTCGCTATTTACTTAATTACTCGCCTAGATTTCAAAGACCAACCCGAGCGTTTCGCTTCAAACGTGGGACTGCTGCATCAAGCCCAATATGCCTCATGAAAGATAATGATTTAAACATTTGATTCTTGCAGTGGAGCCACATCTGGAAGTGGCTTTTGATGGAGAGAGCGCGTCCAAGTAACAAAGGCCCATTTGCAGCTATTCCCAATCTGAGAGGAACTCAGTCCCGCTCCGACTGCAGCTCGCTTTGAAGCTGCCAGTGTGTTTCGACAGCTAACCACTTTCAGATGTGGCCGTGTAGTTTTATGGCTTGAATAATAGCGATACCTACACATGTGCAAGCTAGAGGTCCAGAATGGGGAGTCTCGCTGGTTTTCTGAACAAGAGAAAAATGTGCTTTCACTCACTTCAGCTTTTCTTATGTCACAGGAATACGAGGCAGTTCTCACAGTTTTTGAACAGCTCAAAGGTTTGAACTACACACAAATGGATCAATCCGAATGACATTTTGATCCGACTGGGTGGTAGACCTGAAATAATCGGATCAAAGCAAAAAAAAGTAAAGGTTAGTTCACTCAAAAATGAAAATTCTGTCATTAATTACTCAACCTCATGTCGTTCCAAACCACATTCATCTTCAGAGCACAAATGAAGATCTTTTTGATGAAATCTGAGAGCTTTCTGTCCCTCCATTGACAGCTACGCAACTACCACTTTGATGCTTCAAAAAGTTCATAAAGAGATCATAAAATTAATCCATGTGAATTGAGCGGTTTAGTCCGAATTTTCTGAAGAGACTCGATCTATTTATATGATGAACAGGTTTAATTTAGGCTTTTATTCACTGATCAGAGTTCATAAGAAGCTCAATCCAACTTGCTTGACGCCTAAATTCGATCTGTTCTTCATATAAAGCGATCGAGTCTCTTCTGAAAATTTTGGACTAAACCGCTCAATTCATATGGATTCATTTTACAATCACTTCATGAACTTTCTGAAGCGTCAGCGGTAGTTGCGTAGCTGTCAATGGAGGGACAGAAATCTCTCAGATTTCATCAAAAAGATCTTCATTTGTGTTCTGAAGATGAACGAAAGTCTTGCGGGTTTGGAAAGACGTGAGAGTGAGTAATTCATGAAATTTTTTAAGCGTGCAAATGCTCAAATTCTCAATCAGATTCAAAAATACCTTGTGCACATGTATGTTTACACACATGCATATATTTATTTAGGTCTCCCGTCTTACAAACTGGCCGATAATAGTGATAAGGTCCAGAACGGGGAGTCTCACGAGGAAAATGTGCTTCCAATCATTTCAGCTTTTATTATGTCACAGGAATATGAGCCAGTTCTCACAGTGTTTAAACACAAAAGTGTGCTGTTTTTACTACATTTCTGAATGCAACAAGACACAGCACTCCAGGCGCCTTCAAGTTGTCCTACTCGGCAAAAAGGTGCATTGTGTCAAAATGCACAACAGACCTCTCCGTTTCTTTCTCGTTCCAGTGTTTGTTTAGTGTGCAGACAGGAAACTGGGTTTAGGGTGTCTGTTCGTAGCCGTCGGTCTTGGGGGAATGTGGAAAAAGGATGAGGTTTCTGAGGTTTTCACAAAAGAGGCTCTAGGAATCTCTTTGAGACAATATTGCATAAGATACAGCATGCTAACAGAGTTTGAGAACGACACGCGTTGAGTTTAAATGATCAGATTTATGTGCCTGGTTGTCTGTTTGCAGCACCTGAACAAAGAAAAGGAGGCTTTTCTCTGATCAAACGGCTCAGAATAGCATACATTTATTATGTCTTGAGTTCAACTCCCAAAAAAAGAGAAAACAATCAAAATGGGATGAAGCACCTTTCAAGTATTTTAGTTACCAAATTATATATATACACAGTGTGTGCAGAATTATTAGGCACGTTGATTTTCTGATCATATATTTTTTTTCTCCAGGCACATTTGACCAATTCCGAACCACATTAATCGTAATAACTACAATTAACTTTGTATTTAATCATTTATAAGTGATATATAATTGTTCATGAAGGCTGGAAATGAAAAACGCCTTATATTCAGGTGTGCAGAATTATTAGGCAAGTTTTCTTTTACAAGATAAAATAAGCTAAAAAAAGAGCTTTAACTCAGACTGGAAAGTCAAAAATTATTAAATGCCCATGAGAAGAATGCAACACTAATGCAATACTAGAAATTGCAGTTAAGGCATGGACCATTGGACAGTGAAATACTCATTAGGTCAGCAGGGTCAGACAAATACAGGTGGAGAAGAAAAGACACATGTTAACTGCAAAAGAATTAGGAATTAAGGTGAAGAATTAAGTGTGAAACCATCAGGAACCCTTTAGTCTCCTGTATATATTTGAAGAATTCATCTTCCAGAAGTTTTAAACCTTCCTTTTAATAAGTTTTGGGAGTTTATTTTTAGTCCATCTCCTACCCTGAAGTCCGTTTTGCAGAGATGGACTAAAAATTAACTCCCAAAACTTACTGTCAGATTCTGGAAGATGAATTCTTCAAATAGTGGTAGAAGAGGATGTGGTGCTGGTCCTTCAAGAGTCACTCTCAATCTGTCTGTCTATAAAGGCTATAAGAAAACTGTCTTCATGTATTTCACAACACTTCAGCTTGTGATTCTTATTAAGAGGGGGTACATTTTTAGGATTCTTTACCTAACCCAAGTCTCTGAGAGCCTGACACCTTGCACTTCTGGAGACTCCAGGTAGGTTGCAGTTCTGGAAAATGGTGGCGCTGGAGACTAAAGGGTTCCTGATGGTTTCACACTTAATTCTTCACCTTAATTCCTAATTCTTTTGCAGTTAACAACATGTGTCTTTTCTTCTCCACCTGTATTTGTCTGACCCTGCTGACCTAATGAGTATTTCACTGTCCAATGGTCATGCCTTAACTGCAATTTCTAGTATTGCATTCTTCTCATGGGCATTTAATAATTTTTGACTTTTCAGTCTGAGTTAAAGCTCTTTTTTGGCTTATTTTATCTGTAAAAGAAAACTTGCCTAATAATTCTGCACACCTGAAAATAAGGCGTTTTTCATTTCCAGCCTTCATGAACAATTATATATCACTTATAAATGATTAAATACAAAATTAATTGTAGTTATTACGATTAATGTGGTTTGGAATTGGTCAAATGTGCCTTAAAAAAAAAAAAAAAGATCAGAAAATCAACGTGCCTAATAATTCTGCACGCACATATGCATAAGTAAGCAAACAACACTAAACTAGTTAATGCCTTTGTCATTTAGGCTTCTTAGTTTTCCACAAACATTTCCATTTTACTTGTAAAGTTTTTCCAAATGCCTTGTCATGAAATTACTGATTAAAACACAAGTATTCAATTAAAACCCCTTTTAATAACAACCACAGTACCAAAATAAATAAATCAAATATTCCCTTGACTGTGCTAATTGTCCGTTTGGAGATGAGCTAAAGCTTTCTACAGGGGAACAGCGGTTTATATGGAAACATACCTTACACACTAAAACGCAATAACCTTTGAGTCTCCTGCTGTTTGACTTGGCTGAGAGCTGCACGAGATCAAACACGGACTGAGATCCAGCAGTCTCGGCCAAGAGAAAGTCACCGCACAGGCGCTCTGGACTCCAGCTTCAGGTATTTTCTTTCCTTCTCCTGTAAGCGACGCAAAGTAAACGGCTGCCATAACATCCACCGCAAACGCTCCATTTCCATTCACTCATTCGGCGCAGACTGACCTCAACGGCGGCCCTTTAAACATCACGCTGACACCAGCCGAACGTGTGCAAATTTATGGCGTCTCACATCATGCTTGTTTACACAGTGGCGTTGGTGAACAGATCTATGCTTTTTTTTTTTTTTAAGAGATTTTCAAAACACGGCATTATAGAAATGATTTCCGGGTTCAGGACGAGTTAAACTCTATAGCAGCGTTTGTGGGATAATATCGATTACAATACAACAGAACATAACCAGGCTCCACATCAATCAATATCAAATTACATGAATTAAAGTCTGTTTATTATTTGAGCTGTAATTTTAAATTTTGCAGCATCTTTTCTAGATGGATGAACTTCTGTGATGTAATTCCTCATTAGTTAGGGTGTAAAAACATCCAATCGAATTCTGTTTATTAAACGCATCATAGTGACATGACATCCAGCTTTTCTTTAAAGGGGATTATGCCCTTTTTAAAAGTCTTGATTTTGTTTTTGGGCTCTACTAGAATAGGTTTTCATGCTTGAATGTTCATTAAACATTATTTTTCAAGTATCTGTCATTGTTGCAGCTCCTCTCTTCCCAGTCTGTCAGTAACGCCCAAGGGGGTAATCCATCAGCCGGAAACTGAAGCTTCCCTGGGGGCCGCCATTGATTAGCAGACCATCACCTGCTGTTAGCATTCCATTGACTCCCATTCATTTTGGCGTCACTTTGACAGCGAATAACTTTACATCTGAGGCGTTTAAAGACTCCATTTGTCCATTATTTATTTCTAAAGAAACACGAAAATGTATAAAAGGACCTTGTATCTTACGTTATGGCCCCATAGAAGCAGTTTTTGTAAAAACTGGCTAACGATTGCGTCATAACCACGCGACTCTCTGTCGCACAGTAGAGAGATTAGCGTATGGACAGGAGGAGAAGCTCACGGGCAATCGGGGGGACGTGGAGGCAAAATGACGAAATAATTAATCAGAATACTTAGCAAAAGTTGCTGCTGCTCCTAGCTCATGGACACCTCCTACTCACGCTCTCCGTCTCTGCAAGTTTCGGAAGGGAATGATTCAGATTTCTCTTGGCACAGCTACTAGAAGACAGACGGGTTGCTCACGTCACATCTACGTCGTCAAGCTCAGTTTGAGTCTGCGCAGTACGCTCAGCCATCAGGAAGTGAGTGCTTCTAATTGACTTCAATTTTCTCCGTTGAAGTCTATGGGGTCGCTGTGTCCATTACTTATACTGTCTATGGTAACGCCCTGTTTAGTTCCTGTCTCTATGAAGCCCCTCCTTCTGAAAAGCACAATGTGCTCTGATTGGTCGGCTGGGCCAGTGTGTTGTGATTGGTCAACTGCTTTGAGTGTGTTTGGGAAATGTCCCGCCCCTTACCATAACTATAAGTTTCAACACAATACTAAAGTAACTCAACCAGGCCCATTTATTCTGCATATGCCTTGGGCGGGAATTATTTAAATGAGGAATATTGTGACGTGTTCGTTCCCGGAAGAAAACTCAAGACTCCAATGGAGGCGTTTCAGGGAGTTCAGAAACAGTGACACTGATATAGAGAATAACTCCCGCTGGAGGGACTTTGTGCTTTGTAAATTTGCAGACCTTTTTCCATGGTCAAACAGCAACAATACACACTAAAGAAAGCTGAAAATGTGTACAAAAGCACAAAAGTTTTGTGAAGTAATTTTGATGAAAGATTAGTCTGATAAATTGTTCACAATAAGACCAAGAATGTGCATTAAGAAAGTACATAGAGTCAATTTTGACTTTATGTTGACTTTAAACAGCGTGAAAACTATAAATTGCCTTAATTATGAATAATTGCATGTCAGAAGTCTGGAATGAGGAAAAGGGAAACATTGGTGGCATCTGGAGGAGATCAAACAGTCATCTGCGAGCGCTTTAAAGTCGCCCGCTCAACATGCTCCACAATCTAATGATGGCACCTCGGTGTCTCTGAAGCCGTGAACGCTCAACCCGCTCGGAAAGAGTGCTTAGACAAGCAACTGGAGGAACGTAAGCAAACACCTTCAAAGTGCCTTTCGCAGCATAAATATCCTCAAGTAAATAAACATGCCATCCGCCTGCAGTGTTGTTCAGATGTCGTTTTCCATGAAACACGGGCCTTGAAAAGCGAGAGGAGGAAGCAGGGAGGGGGGAGAGTGAAAGAAAAAGATCTCGCTCATATGCAGTGTAGATGTTCCGACACAAAAACACAAATCTCCATAAACGCTAACATGAATACCAGCAGCGGACTGCACATCTTGAAGTGAGATCACGTCAAAAAAAAGCTCTCTGTACATGCTTTTATAGAATGTGATCCACAGTGATGATGACATTATAATATTTGCATACTGACTCATGATTGGTCTTCTTTCTTAGGTCTATTTGCATAGTGAATTGTGATTTTCTATCAATAAAAATGCTAATGTGAATAAACAACACCAGTATATTCGTAAAGATATGCGCATATATTCCGCTACAGCATCATCAACTTTATTTAGTTTTCTTTCCTAAAAAAAAGAACTAAATGCGTTAACCACAGAAAAGTTGTGAGATTAATCATGATTAAATATTTTAACTGATTGACAGTCCAGAACAGAGAAGTATTTTAACACTGAGGATCTCAACAGAGCTGTTCAGATTGAGATCCTTAAGACTGAGGACGTTTTTTTTCAGTAAAATAAGTAAAACAAGTTCTGTGGATAAAAATCACGTAAAGAGACTTTAAAACTGTGTCCAAAACATATGACGCGATAAGATTACAGGCTAGACGCAACATGACTACAATTTATTTATATTGCACTTTATACATACCCTGGTAATCCAGAGTTCTCGCAAGTTGAATTTACTCTGGTGTCGAATAATGATGCTCATTAAATATGCCCCTCGATCTGAGCTGCACCAATCACATCGGGTTATCTGATATAGGCGGGCCAGAGGCGAGATGACGACAGCGCTGTGACGTCGAAGTCATTAGTAAACATTGCAAGATGGCTATGGATGAACACCAGTTGTTTGAAACGGCTTTGGCTGCTACAATGAACGAGTTAGACTTGGCTTTTTCTCTAAAACAGGAACAGAAGACGGCGCTCGAATCGTTCCTTTGCAAGAAGGACGTTTTTGCTGTTTTGCCGACTGGACACGGTAAGAGTCTAATCTACCAGTTAGCTCCGTTGGTAGCTAAGCGTATGGGGTTTATTGTTGTGATTGGTCGTAGTGTTATCCAATTGCGTGCAGTGAGATTTTCAAATGCATGCTTGGTGCCGCCCCTCGATCTGGCTGATTTTCATTAGTCGATGCCAGACCATTAATCTTTCAGATTTAGGTCTGGATTTCCAGGCTACTTTATACAACAGATCGCTTTAAATTAGCAGCTTTACAGTGTTAAACAGAAGAAAAAAAAGTGTCGCTTTCAATTAGAATTACAACTTCAGTTTCTACTAAAGCAGCTCTCCACGGTGTTCATGTTTTTACTCACGAACGTCTGACCTCGACGGACTGAACAGAAGAAAGGAAGCGGAGAAGATTTCCACGCCAAAGAAGGCGGAGCCTCGGAGCCACACCTACCTATTACATCATCACCACGGACCAATGGTGGTTTGAAGGTTTTGACCAGCCAAAGCGAACTTTTCCAGAATTTTTCGCTTTGGCGAACTGTTTCAAACTCCTGAAACAAACACCAAACGAACTTCGCATTGGCCAGATTTTGTTTGAAATGACGTCACATCAGTTCGGTCTTTGATTTCATTTCATGAAGGGTAGCCTCTAGGGTTCATATATAAACAGAGCTTTCAGAATCTGAAATCGGATTGAATTCATTTCTAGGAAAATTAGTGCACGTAAACTTACCTAATGCAAGTCAATGGGAGATTTTTACATTTCTAAAAAACAGACTGTAAAAAAAAAAGGTCTGAATGTTAATGCTTTGGGTTCATGCAAAACTCATCAGCATGGTGCTGAAGTGTTGCTATGTGGTTGTTAAAGAAAAAGAGAACAATCCAGACTGTCAGTGCCACATCTATTGAGCACTCCCTGTTCCCCCAAAACAACACCCTTCATAGTGCCCCACCACCTCAAAGCCTTCAGGAAAAACAGGCCCTTATCGGCCCCCTGTTGCCCCTCTCCGAGCTCGAGGATTTCTGCTGTACAAACCAGGAACAGATGTCCACAGCGGCCGCGCTGAAAGACCCCGCTGTTCTGGACGCCCGCCACATGCTTCTCATTCAGAGATGAAGGATCATGGCTCGCCTTCTTGTGAAGCCAAAAAAAAAAAAAAAAAAAAAAAGCCCAAACTCTTCAAATGTCGCCTCAAAAACCTGCATACCATACGAGCACGTCTGAGCTTTCCTCGAAACCACGACAGTGGTTCTGACCGGGAGAATGTCAACTATTAAACAAAGGCAGAACGTCGGGCCAAAAGCGTCGTTCAGCTCCGTCAAGACAATGGAGTTTCTCCGTTTGCTCCGGGGTCGGAGAACGTGAGGAAAGCTGAGGGAGAAAGATGTCATTGAAAGTGACACTCTTAAATATAGGCCAGATATCCACAACACATTTCCAAAGCAAATACCACTGACTCAAAGTTAACATGGGAGAAGAAGATGCCAGAAAACGAACAAGTCCAAATAAAATATCCCTCTCCAGGATAAAGCAAGAAAATACACAGTTGTGTTGAGGTGAGAAATCTGATTTCTAAAAGCAAACATGAGATAATCGAACACGTCCACTCTGACTGGCTGTTAAGAAACGACATCATACTTACAGGTTTTGTCACTGGGATGATCCGTTATATCTGGGAAGTCAGTTTGTTCCCCCATGTTTTGGGGAATAATCATTAATAATCATTATACTTTAAGAGTTTAGCTTGGCCCGTGATTTAAAAATATTAATAAAACTACAATAATCAGTTACCGTAAACAATTTCAGCCACTTTAGAAGCTCACTTCTAAATTAGGCCGCCGCCATCGCATCAATCAAACGATTGTTCATACTAACAACATATTGCCTGAAAAATTACATGACATAATATATATCCTGAATATATATGTCCTGAAAAATTACAAAATATAAATAATAATAATAAAATTAATATAATAATAATAATTAATAACATTAATTTAAAAAAAAAATTATTTTAAAAGGGAATTATGTAGCCTACAGTAAATTATTTAAATGAAATCATATATGATAAATAAAATAGAAATTTTAAATGAAATGTCAGAATTGTTTATTTAAATTATATATATATATATATATATATATATATATATATATATATATATATATACACACAAATATTAAATATATATTTTTAATATATCATCCTCTAATAAAAATATTGATTCATTGATTTATTGATATATATAATAAACAATTCTATGAAATTCCATTTAAATTTTATATTTTATTTATTATACATGATTTAATTTATATATTATTTTACAGTACGAAATTTCCTTTCAAATTAAATTTCGGTTTTCATTATAAATGATTCATTATATAAAAATTGCATTATCTTTAATAAATGAACTTTCATTTCATGTTTGTACCATCATTTGCCAGAATGCTGTAATGCATGTAAAAGTCTTCTTGCCGACTAATGAGGTTCTTCTGTTGTGTGACACTGTTGAGTTTCTTTGGCGGGAAGAGTAATTTCCTGAATTGCAATTTAATTTCCAAAAGTTTAACTTTTAACTAAATTCAATTCGAATTCACACCACATTCTGAATTGTGCCCGACTCTGTATTGCCCCCCCCCCCCCCACTGTTTATCAGATTGTTCCTACTTCACTGGCATCACGTTAATGGCTTCATGCCTAGGAACGCTTAAGACAAAAGGGGTGTTGAAAAGTTGAAATGAGCGAGTGTGTCATTATTTGGGCATCCAGAGAGCTGAAGAAGCAGTCAGTGTGCTGCAGACTGTTGATGTTTCCAGTGTTGAAGCACACTGCGGCCTCACAGGCTCTTTAAGAATGGCGAGTCTTTGGAGGGCGAGACTCCACTGGAATCAAGTGCTTTCCGTGTGGATTTCTCACAGAGAGGCCTCTTGTCCGGCCTTCCAACAACATTCTGAGCTGCTGCTATTTTGGCTGCTCATATTGACTGGTCATTTTGATCTTTCCTCTGAAGATCTCTCTAGCCCCGTGCCAGGTGTTTATACAGGTAAGAGCCGAACACCTGCAATGATCCGTCAAACTCACCCTTCTCCAAAAACCAGCCAACTCATTCTTTCCCTATCGCGGTCTCCTTGAGGAACAAAAACAAGGCCTGTTTTTTTTTTTTTTTTCAGGGAACGTCTTTGATCAGCCAACAGTCACCTCTGAGTCCAAGTCCGTAATTACCCCATTTGCTGCTCCTGCTTTTTTTGCTCCTTTCACTCAACATGCTTTAATCTGAAGGACGTGAAGAATAGTTTAACAAAAATGAAAAAAATCGATCATGCTGTTTCCCCACCCTACTGTTATTTTTTTCTATGCAACATGAAAGAAGAATTTTTAATGAACTCAAAAAAACAACAACATGCATTGTGCATTTTATGCCAAATCTTCTGAAGTCATATGAATTATCTATGTGAGGAACAGGCCCAAATTTGAACAAAAAGCCGTAACATAAAATAGAGTTCCTCACACAAAGCTATATTTTGGCTTAAGAAGACTAAAGGTGAATTAACTACTTTTATGACACTTTTTTTGTCATTTTTGCAGCTTGATAGATGTGTCTGCAAAAAGATCAGTGTTATTTTAGAATCACTTTAGTATCACTATTATAGTTTTTGCTAATATTTTAAATTAAATGTTATTTATATTATATATTTTAATTTTAATGAAAGTTTTATTAATTTTACGGTTTGTTTTTGTGTTTTATATATATATATATATAATAATAAAATAAGCTTAAGGTTTTTTTTTATTTCAGTTAATGTTATATTTTATTTCAAGTAATGAAAATTAGTTTTTTTATATATAGTTTTAGTTTTCATTATGATGATAACCCTGATAAAGACGCTTGATTAAAGTGATAGTTCACCCAAAAATGAAAATTCTGTCATTAATTACTCGCCCTCATGTCTTTCCAAACCAGTAAGACTTTCGTTCATCTTCAGAACACAAATGAAGATCTTTTTTGATGAAATCTGTGAGCTTTCTGTCCCTCCATTGACAGCTACGCAACTACCACTGACGCTTCAAAAAGTTAATTAAGAGATTGTGAAACGAATCCATATGAATTGAGCGGTTTAGTCCGAATTTTCTGAAGAGACAAGATCTTACACGATGAACATTGAATTTAGGCTTTTATTCTCATATAAACATTGAACGGAAGTCTTACGGGTTTGGGACGGCAGGAGGATGAGTAATTAATGAAAGACTTCTCATTTTTGGGTGAACTATCTCTTTAAGTCATTCGGGTTTGGAACGACATGATATTCCTTTAAGGAAACATCTGACTGCACTAATGAGCTCATTATTGCCCACTGAACACTAATGGCTTTTAGAGTTAATACTCGGGAACTCCACACCAGGAAAACCCTCGGGACACTCACCCGTCTGTCTCTCCCCGCGGGCCTGTTTGTCCGTCAGCCCTTCCCCCAGATACGCGGCTCCAGTGATATCAGAGAGCTTTAATAACTCCCAGCTCCACGCTTTGAAGTCGCGTCCAGGCAGCTGAGGAATCCCATTCCCACCGCTTCCCTGACAATGGGATGGGGGATGGGGGGGATGGAGGGGGGTCTGACCAAACACCGGATTTGGCCCGTTTCTAATCTGTGGCCATCAGGATTTTACCTGCCTCCAAAATCCTAAAGCTGACTTTAAAAGGCAGCCAGACACAATTATTGGACACAATCCCTCTTTTCCATTAACTTCAAGGAATGTTCTGGGTTTAGTACAAATTAAGCTGTTTCAACGGCATCTATGGCAGAAAAATCCTCCATCAAGTCTTTTTTTAGCAAAGTTCTTTCAATGAAAAGTGCACTAAGAGATGCAATATACACGAAATCATGAAAGATGAATTGTGCAGCTGATAGTGTTTATTTGCATATGCTCTCTGCGCCGTTTTAGCACCAAAATTACTAAACGAATTATGCAAATCAAGTAATGCCATGCATATGAATAAAGGTATTCAAATCTCTTTTCCATCTTTTGATGAATTACTACTGCCATGATCAAGTCAAGTAACATTTATTCCTATAATAGTGCTTTATACAATACAGATCGTTTCAAAGCAGCTTCAAATTAATAAACAAGAAAATAACCATGTTGATGTTATCAAATTTATTATATATGAAACATTCAATTCCAGCTTAGTGTCATTATTCAGCTCAATATAGTTTATTCAATTCAGTTCAATAATTGTCAAGGGTTAATTCACCCAAAAATGTAATTACTCACCCTCATGTTGTTCCAACCCCGTAAGTCCTTCGTTCATCTTCAGAACACAAATTAAGATATTTTTGATTAAATATGAGAGCTGTCTCACTCCTCCATAGGCTTCTAAGGCATTATAACTTGCTGGCCCAGAAAATGTATTAAAGAGATCGTTAATATAGTCCAAGTGACTCCAGTGGCTCAATCTTAAGTTTATAAAGCAACGAGAATACTTTTTGTGCGCAAAAAACCCCCAAAAATAACGACTTTATTCCACTATTCATTTCCTTCTCTCTGGGCCTCGAGTCTTTTCACGTAGTGTTTAAGCGCAGCGCTTCTGTGTTGTACGTGACACGTAGGCTCACTATTGGCCGACGCTGGTCATGTGTGTGATGCGTGTGACGTACAACACAGACGCGCTGCGCAGTTATACTACGTGAACTAACTCGAGGCCCAGAGAGAAGGAAATGAATAGTGGAATAAAGTCGTTATTTTTGTGTGTTTTTTGCGCACAAAAAGTATTCTCGTCGCTTTATAAACTTAAGATTGAGTCATTTGGACTATATTAACGATGTCTTTAATACATTTTCTGGGCCAGCAAGTTATAATGCCTTAGAAGCCTATGGAGGAGTGATCCAGCGCTCAGATTTCATCAAAAATATCTTAATTTGTGTTCCGAAGATGAACGAAGGTCTTACGGGGTTGGAACAACATGAGGGTGAGTAATTACTGACAGAATTTTCATTTTTGGGTGAACTAACCCTTTAATGTTGCAAAGTTAATGTCGTTCAATTGCTCTGTTAGTGCAGTTCATTTGAATAAGTGTGAACGCTGCCACCCGAACCCTGCTGTGCATCAATCAAATGAACTCTGGGTGTAGTTCGACGGGAATGTGAATGCAACAGGGAACAAAGACATCTAAATGATCCAAAAAGAGGACGTAATTTCACAAGATGCGACCCTAAAAAGATGCTAAATGCGATGCGAAAAGATGCGACCCTAAAATGCTCAGGCATACCTGTTTTTTTCTCGTCATATGAGCGACATGCCCTATCACTGTTTGGTACAGAGATTACACTTCTGTCTCCTTGAGGAAGATCTTCGTTTGTGTGTAATGGAGGAATTCCTGGTGCTGTTTCGACTCCTTTACACATTTTATAAGCTCTTCACAAGTTTTCAACTGGTAAAAATACCATCACATACTGTATGTACGCAAATACAACGAGCGCGTTTAGTCCAGCGCACAGCATTGTTTTGGATGTTCGGTAAGTTCCGTCGCAAAATATACATAATTAAAGCCCTTTTTTTATCTTCAGGTTCAGTCTTAAATATGACAGTGTGAATATGCTAAGCGAACCAGGATTCTTAATTTTCTTTTTTGGTCCGGACCACAAAGAACCGAACTAAGTATGAACACACCCTAAAAGCCCTAATTTACTTATTAAGTTCTTTTTCGTTCTTCGCTTTGAGGCAAAAAAAATGTAAAAATGTAAAAAAGATGTAAAAAAAATAATCTTGCATCACAATAAGTGTATTGTGATTGTCAAAACATTTTAGTAACTAAACTGAATTTTATTAGGTTTAGTGACAACATGTTACAATGTTTATATGGTACAATTTCTGGTAACTACGTTTTTTTTTTTATTGCTTGAAACAAATTTCAGGATTTCAATTCAGTTAAATTCTTGTGATTTGATTTAATATTGACTAATTTGGATAAATATTAGGTACACAAGATAGGCGTACATTTTTCTCAAGAAAAAAAAACCTCACCTAATGCTGTAAACATACAGAGAGCTATCAGCTGGCAGTATTATTTAAGGTTAAAAATAACTCAGATTAAATATAATGCGTTTTTTTATTATAATAACAACTTTATTTAATGATATAAGTAAAAATATAATAAATATGTAATATAGTACACATATTTAGCAAAATACTCTCTATAGCTCTTTTTTTCTAGCCAACTAACGTGCTATAGCCTATTATGGTCATCAAATAGCTTTCCTAAGGTAAATGTTATGTGACATAATTATTCTCCAGCTGTTTTATTGACCCCTTTCCGCGGTTGAAAAACACTGATTGATCGATATTATGTATGATGAATATACATTTCGGTAAGTTGTACTGTTTCTTTTAACATTGTTCAGTCGTGTTTATTTACTATTAGCTAGTAGAGATGATCGGTTCACGTGCCGCTGGAGATCTGTCACGTCACATTTACAAACGCCAAAACGGTATTTATTGTTTGAATTTCATAATAAAATTGACAGAATCTGAGAGCTGAGCTATAATGATTTTTATATCATAAGTAACCTGCTCTGTCTAGTCTGTCGGTCTCCGTGTCCTCTTTGCTTCGCAATTTTTCTGTGCGTGAGAAAATGGATGTGTGGCGTGAGAGCGTGTGAAAAGTGTCAATTGCGTGAGTCTCACGGTGAATGCGTGAGAGTTGGCAGCTCTGAATATGTGCTGTGCGCTTTCCATTCAATAACAAAAATTAACACACAACTAAAATGACAGAGGTGAGAAAACAGTAGTTAAGAAAGCATCTGAATATATAGCGATGTGGACGTTTGCACGAGCTCTGCAATTCAACACTCCAGGAAAGTCACGTTGATTTATATTGAACATGAAAAAACAGTGTCAGTATCTCTTTCAATTAGAATTACAATTACAAGTTTCTACTATAAAGCAGCTTTACTCATATACTTCACTTGATGTAATCCAGAAATACGTCATTCTTAAAGAGAGCCTTTTGTCCAATGATACATCTACTCTGGTTTGTCACGGACACGAGCATCAGTCCATGTAGAGATATCTCCTTTCAGTTCATTTAGAGGACAGAATTACAGCTGCTCTGAGGTGCAAAGTCAAACCGCACTTATAATGACAACACAACACTACAACCGGCTCGACAAATCTCTAACAATCCCTAGGGGTGAGACCTCATTCGATTCTTCATACACTTGTGCATCATCATAACCCAATCGTAAACCACCCAGACTATTAGAGAAAATTATGGCAACAACAGAATAAATCTGTGTTGAAATTTATGGAGTCATTTCAGCATCAAAGATAAATGTCATGTAGACAGTCTATAAAAAGACTATATTTATATGCGGTCTGGAAAAAAAACAACTTATAACAGCTCAACCGCAATTATAAAGTCAAACATCCCTCAATATTACGAAGAGAAACAGAGATGTTCGAGAAATAAATAAACTCGTTTCCATGTTCAAAACACAATGGGGCTTCAAAGACAACACAATAAACATTCAATTTGCTGTTTTTTTCCAGCTTAAAATTCAAGAGACCAGTAGTCCTCGTTTCACAAGTTCCCAGTTAAAGGGATAGTTCACCCAAAAATGAAAATTATCGTATGATTTTCTTTCCTCTGCTGAACACAAAATAAGATATTTTGAAGAATGCGAGTAACCAAACAGTTGTTGGACCACATTCATTTTTTTTCCATACTATATAAGTCCAAGGGGTCCATCAACTGTTTGGTTGCCCATATTGTTCAAAATATCTTATTTTGTGTTCAGCAGACGAAAGAAACTCAGGTTTGGAACAACTTGAGGGTGAGTAAATGATGACAAAATGTTTAGTTTTGGGTGAACTATTCGTGTAATACTAGGTATATACAGCTTACTTGCTGCAACTGCCAATCACTAGAAGTAAAATATAGTAACTCCAAAAAACCATCAATCAAACCAGCTCTGATCCCACAACAATGACTCTTTATCCCTGCAACTCATCAAGATGTTGTTAACGCGGATTCGGTTTACTGCAGAATAAACATGGCAGCACAAATCTGTGATTATAATGTTTAATGTGAGTATAATGTAGTTCTAGCACACATGCATTAGTTTTGTTTGCTTATACATATGCACATTATGGGACATTGGAGATTCATTTGCAATGAAAATCCAAAAGCAAAATGGCAACACAAGACAATGCTTACTGTGACCTAAACTGCAACATGTTATACCACAAGGCTAGTTCAATGATGGTTTGATCCAGAGTTCGACCCCTTCATTTACCAAACTCTGACCTGAAATGGACTCGGATCCGCACCAAAAGCTCTTTAGTTTGAAAGCGCCCTTAATTATACAGACGTCTTGCACTTCAACCACCCTTAATAAACAACTCAAGTTTTGTCTTATCAGCAATCAAAAGTGCTCCTGCTCACAGTTTCAAAGACTCTTTTCAGGTACTTGACGACTGACAAAACACAAATCAGAGCCAAAACTTTGATTAAATCAAACTCTGGACCTGCCCATTAATGACTCATGACGTACCCTGCGCCGCGGTGGTTTTCCCTAAAGATTGCTGTCAGATTTTCCCAAATAACTTTCCCATTCATGAAGGGACCAACTTTTATTAGGCTTCTAATAGGGCAGGTTAATCATCAGTTAGAGTCTTTGTACTATGCCGTCCTTCAGCGTGACGCTAACTGAAATGATGCAATGCAAAGAGTCTGACATAATGAGACACATCGGCTTCTGTTCATTTCAATGAATCAATTCAAAATGTGTAAAACTGACTTTTGAATTGATTCAGTGAAATGCACAGATTGAACTCATTCACAGAAATGAATCAAACAAACTGGTTATAGTTGGTTTCATTCCTATGAATATTTGTCCATTTCAATTAATCAATTCAGAGATTTTTAAGGTTGAATTTTGAACTGGACAGTTTAAAGTCATTCACAGAAATGAATCAAAGATGGTTCGAATCTGCCCTGTGATTTTCTGTCCATTTTAAGTTTGAACCCATCCACTGATTCATTCTTTTGGACCGTGTTTTAAACATGATCTGTCCATTTCAATAAAGCAATTCAGCTATTTTTGAGACTGACTCTTGAATATATGTATATATATATATATTAATATATATATTAAATGGACAGTTTGAACTCATCCAAAGAAATGAATCAAACAAACATGTTTGAGTCATTCTTGTGAATTTCTGTTTATTTAAAGAAATCTTCAGAAATGTTTGAGTTTGACTTTGGAATTGATTATTTGAAATGGATATTTCACAAAAATGAATCAAACAAACTCTAAGAGTGTTTTACTGAAGTTTAAAAAAGAGAGACACTATCAAAACATCTCTCCCTGAACAAGAGCAAGTAAAAAGTGCAATAAATCATTGCAATATTCACAATACTGATTTGTTTTATATAAATCAGTTTCAAATGTGCAAATATGAAGAGAACTGCGTTCCTGACATACGTATGCCATGAGGAAAAATGTCAGAAAATAGCAGTATTGTGTGATCGGAGAAAGAGAAAGAGCTCTTACAAACTGCTTAGGTGGAGGAGAAGAGCATAAATGAAACTGCATAATAGGAGACAATTTGGTTTGCACGAGATGAAACCTCAACCGATCACAATTAGTGAAATTACTCATCAACAACTGACACTCCCAAAAAGTCACTGTACATTTCGACACAGTTCACACGGACATTATGCATGTGAGCTACCGTACGTCCAGGACTAACCGAGACTGTCAGCTGTTAGTTAATACAGTTGTCAATCACCAACCGTCTGCCCGGCACTGATGTCACAGTCCCACCGCAGGGAAAGGGCTGTCAAAACCCATCAAGAACAACCACGGCGAAGCTGTCCCGCTGCCAAACACGACAAAAACAAAAGCAGCTCCCGCCATCACGAGGAGCTCGACATGTCGTTGCATGGCCTTGCGAACACACACTCTGTTCTGTTTGTTTCAGTCGGTGTAATGATGATTTCTCGTCAGTGGGAATGTGGTCTTTGGCAGCGAGATGGCAAACGGCTCACCGCAAGTTGCTCCTTCTCTGGTGCAGATCCAGTCTAGATTCTTGAGCAAGTCAATTATGATACAGGGAAAAAGCTTCAACAATCTGCAGTCATTCAAAACAGTGATTAAAAAAAAAAAAAAAACTTTTCTTAGTATTCGTTCTGTGTATTCTTGCTTATTAGAATAACACAGAGTTACCTTTGCAACATGAAATTAGTCGAGTGTCTCAAGCAAAGTGCTATTTGTATGATGCACAGAGATAGTGTCTATGTAGAACAGTCAGCTTATATGTTTGATTTCAGTTAGAAGGTTGGAAAGAAGGTTTCAGATGCTTAAAGAAAGCAAATGCACAAAAAACAGGTGCTTCTTACCTTGTAATCTTTCAGATTGGAGCCAGATGTGCCATATCGCTCGCCTTCTTCAACTCCTCTTCTTGAAATAAAGCCATTCACAACAAAACTGTCCCCTGGAAATGGATTTGAAAAAGCATTGGGAAATGTTCTAAGCCATTAATAAGTTCATTTTAACTAGAAAGAAAACTGTGTCAAATGCAAATCTCACCCTCAGGATTTTCCCGACGTTTGCAAGCTGCATCCGAACAGCAAAGACAAAAATCAGAGCATTATTTATAATAATATTTATGTATTTTGGAAAATGTACGTCTATTTCAAGAGCGTGCATGGCAAAGATTGACAAAGTATGTGTTCAAATGACACATATGCATGATATGGTTTGGTTAATTTCTTCAAACTGTTCAATTTATGTTGTCCTGGAGTCCGGTAATGACATTTTCCAGTTTTTAGGGAAAAAAGCTGCACGTCTTTGAATTGCTCACACAAGTGATCATTTATCAGTCCGTCATTTGGTCATACCTAACGACGCTACTTTCATATGTAAAAATCTTATATTAAATGACATTTCTGAACTTAAAACTTTTATTATGCTGGGTTCTGTCAGAAATATGACTCTGTCACTTCACATTTACAAAAAACAAAGCAAAAAGAAACTTAACAACAACAATAATAATACAAACTGGGAATTTTTACCTTTGCTGCATATAAATCAACACTTTTAAAATGTAGAAAAAATAAAAAGTTGAAATCTATTATATATTTAGGACAAATTTAAAGTCATCCTAAAAGACAGAAAAGTTCCAATCACTGAATATTACATTCATATACATATATTACGTCCATATACATACGCGTTTACAAATATGTTGCGATTATGTCACTTTAGATGTACAACTCACCATGTTTTGAGTGAAGTTTCCCCATTGTATCGCAGCTGTAGTTAACAGAAGTCGTGCATCTCTCGGTCTCAGTTGTTACATTGTATCCCGTTCAGAGAAATGAAAAGTCAAAATCCTGCAGATTCCGGAAACATGCGAGCACGAGCATTGAGCGCGCGCCACCGGAGAGTCCCGTTCACCGCGAGTCTGTAACGCAGAAGAGTGAAGGAGAGAATCCGTCGCGAGAGCTCTCGAAATGATCTTCTGCTGCAGTGCAGATGAAGATGAAGATGTGAAGTGAAGTGCGGGAGAAACACACACCTTCAGACCAGCCCCCCTTCAGCATCACTGCTGCCCTCTACTGACACACACATGACTAGCGCAACTTTAGGAAAGACACTACAGGTGAATGGATACGGGAATCACATTTAGACATCTGTTTTGTATTACAAGTTTTCTGAAATGTTATTTTTAAATATGCAATTTAGGCTTTATCTAATTACAAATGCATTAACCTGCATGCATTTTCAGAACATAAATTTGAACATTGGATAAACCAAGTTCAAAATGATTGTTTTATACAGATGATTGCTCATCTGTAACTGTTATGAGCTGTTGGTCAACATATTCCACAGACTTTAACTGGGACTTCACAAACTATCTATCTATCTATGCAACAAATGCATCCAAAGCAGTGTTCGTGACATCAGGCCTGCGTGATTAAAGGATTTCAATAGGGGTCAAATAACTCCAGAAGTCATCATGAAATCAAAATGATTTCCTAATGCATGTTCCTGGTTTCTTTTTGTGAGCGACTATATGTTTACAGGAAACATCTTTAATATCTCATCAAAATGCAACTTGCTCCTCAGTCTGAAACAACATTAATCTCTCTTATTTCTGAAGCACCTGTTATAAAAACTATACTTACAACTTTCATAAAGAGACTGACGTTTATGATGATATTTAATGTTGAGCACAAAAAAATAAAAAAATTTTTTTTAGGTGAGCCAGTCAGCAACCCCTTTCTTCAGAAAATGCAAAACTCTAGTGTGGTAATTCATACATGCACGGTTGCCACAGGAACATTTTCCACATGCAATCAGCTTGAGAGAGAGAAAAAAAACGAGATGAAAGCATATTGCATTTGCATGAGGGAAAAGAGCTTTTGCAATACTGAAAGAGGGGAGAGATTTGCAATACTGATTTGCCAATAAGCAGCATAAATCGTTCATTCATTTCAAACAAAAGCTCATATATCTCTCTGCAATCCTACTGAACCGCCCTGAACGCCAAACATCTTGTGTTGTTGTACGATACTTGCCCACAAGTCTATTAACTCTTCAACTAATGTATTACTATTGGCAGCTCTATTGATATTCCAGTGCTTGGAGCCAGATAGAAATTCAGCTGTATTATACTGTTTGCTTTGTTTAGGAACTCTCTGGCAGATTCTAACCACAAAACTGGTATATAAAACTCTCCAACAATAAGGCTTTTGAGGATTTTTTTTTTTTCCTTTCTTCCTCCACTGATTACATTTCAGCAGTTGTGCTTTTGGAAGAGGAACTGTCAGGAAGAGAAAAAAGCCTGCAGACACTGCAATTATGTGTCTGTTTATCTGGTCTGCAGCCTGACACATTTTAATCTCACATCATATCAGAGGAATGCGATACAGATACCTGCACAATGACGGCTCGCAGGTGTTTACCTGTTTGATCCGGTATCGTCGGGTGATGATATACATCAAACAGCTCTTTGTGATTTGGGGATTCTCATAAAACAACCTGACACTTTCCAAACAGCATTTCAAAGCAGGCCGCTTTAAATATGGTGTCGAACAGGTTTCTTACCGGCAAAGGTCAAACATCTTGTGAGAAAGTCGAGTGTGTATAAAAAACACGCCTGTGTTTTATAACTTTAATGCATTCAAATTACACAAAACAATCAGACTTTGCTTAGACATGTAGCAAACAATGCAAAGTTAAATTAAATTAAATCTCATTCGTACAAACTCTTAGCGTTATGACAATATGCAAGACTAGAATTGAAAACCAAATCAAAACTGGATGCAGTGTGAATAAAGCCTGTTAGCACACAACCCCGAATTGGTTTTCAAATAGTTTCGTCTTTTTTTCCTGCATGTTGCACCTTTGGATGCAATTTACGAATTAGACTCTTAAAAATAAAGTTTCAGTGGGGTTCTGTATAGACAGAACCATAGGGTTCCTGACTCAATTTGAAGAACTCTTTATGCCAAAAAGGTTCTATAAGAACTTCTAAGTTCTTTAAGGATGTCTTAAATGGTTGCATAATACTTTCATGTTTAAAAGTTATTAAATTTTTTCCTAGTGATAAAGTACACTCACCTAAAGGATTATTAGGAACACCATACTAATACTGTGTTTGACCCCCTTTCGCCTTCAGAACTGCCTTAATTCTACGTGGCATTGATTCAACAAGGTGCTGAAAGCATTCTTTAGAAATGTTGGCCCATATTGATAGGATAGCATCTTGCAGTTGATGGAGATTTGTGGGATGCACATCCAGGGCACGAAGCTCCCGTTCCACCACATCCCAAAGATGCTCTATTGGGTTGAGATCTGGTGACTGTGGGGGCCATTTTAGTACAGTGAACCCATCCGCCTCAAGGTTGTGCGTGTTGTGGCTTCACAAATGCTTTGCTGCATACCTCGGTTGTAACGAGTGGTTATTTCAGTCAAAGTTGCTCTTCTATCAGCTTGAATCAGTCGGCCCATTCTCCTCTGACCTCTAGCATCAACAAGGCATTTTCGCCCACAGGACTGCCGCATACTGGATGCTTTTCCCTTTTCACACCATTCTTTGTAAACCCTAGAAATGGTTGTGTGTGAAAATCCCAGTAACTGAGCAGATTGTGAAATACTCAGACCGGCCCGTCTGGCACCAACGACCATGCCACGCTCAAAATTGCTTAAATCACCTTTCTTTCCCATTCTGACATTCAGTTTGGAGTTCAGGAGATTGTCTTGACCAGGACCACACCCCTAAATGCATTGAAGCAACTGCCATGTGATTGGTTGATTAGATAATTGCATTAATGAGAAATTGAACAGGTGTTCCTAATAATCCTTTAGGTGAGTGTATGCTTATGAGTAAGCTGTTTAATTCATAAAAGTGATTAAAAACTCAATCCATAAAATGAACCCCTAAAAGGTTCTATATATGAAGCACTTTAAATGAACCCTTTCATCTTCTATATAGAACCTTTTTCTTGTGAGAACATTTTAATTGTAATTCAGAAAACCCAAAAACGAAAGGAATGAATAATTTTCTCATTTTAATCAAATGATTTAAATATATACATATATAAAAACTGAACATAAAAAAAGAACATCATTTTTTCATATGCAGGGAGCAGCCGCTGTATATAAACTCGGATTTAGGACACCAAAACTTCAGCTTACGAATGCGGAATTGAAAAACGTCACCTAGAAGATGACAGTCTCGTATGGATAAGTGCCGTTTTAAACTTTCAAACTTGAAATAAAACAACACTGGTTTGTTCTAGGACATTTTCAGAGGACGAAGCTGGTGAACAGAGCAGGAATATTGAACTAGCAAACAAAAAAGAAAAAAAAAGAAACCGTTTCGATTCAACAGCAGAACGTCCGTTTGCTTCAGCTCAAACACAGTTGACCAAACTCGCCAGTTCCTGTCTCTGTTTGTCCACGGCGAGGCCCATGGCTTTTAGAAAACTCTCGACTGTCATTGTGGCGGTCTGGAAACACAAGAGACGACATGATTACAACAAAAACAGACTAAATTGTATATTCAAAGCATTGTTTTTTCATGCACTAAGATTGTTTGTGCTATTTTGCTGCAATAACTGTTTCAGACTATTTGAAAGAAAATAACCTAAATACACATCATTCACATGTTTATTTTATTACACATTGGCCTGGTTTCACAGACAGGGTTCAGATTAAGCCAGGATTAGGCCTTAGTTCAATTACGACATTTAAGTAGCTTTTATAAACATGCCTTAGAAAACACATTACTGGTGTGCATCTAGAGACAAAACTATGACACTGACACATTTTAAAGGGGTGGTATAATGCCTTTTTCACAAGATGTAAAATATATCTATGATGTCCCCATTGTGTGTATGTGATGTTTTAGTGCAAAATACCCCACAGATATTTTTATATAGCAAGTTAAAGTTGTCACTTTTTGAGGGTGAGCAAAAACGCACCGTTTTGTGCCTGGCCCTTTAAATGCAAATGAGCTGCTGCTCCCGGCACAGAGGGCGGGGTTTCTCAGATCAGACAAAGATGGAGAGACTCAAGAAGAAGTGACAACACGTAGAATGCAACAGGACGTCTCTGAATGGTTAGTTGATGAATTTATGTTGCTGATGTGGAGTTAACTATCTTCAATTAAGATATTCTGTCATGATAATCTATAAATAGCTCGTATAGGAACTGTTGTGAGATGCACACAGAGTGACTTTCTATTGCATGTGAAAAGATGGATGCTAAAGTTTGAGCTGACTCACAAATGTACTCTTATACAACAACTTTTCCTCTTCTCAACATGGACTGCTGGTTCCCGGGGTTTATGTAAATTCTAGGGTTGGTGATGTCACTAACCCGGGAGGAATGTTGTGTAGTCCCAACCAGCCATTTGTTGTAGTCCTTTTCTTTAAAAGCAAATATCTTCCTTTGCTTTGAACTTTGAGTATTGTAACTTTGCAGATGTTGTTTATGCTCAAACAGAAACATTACACACTAACTAAAGTTAGAAAAGTGAAATCATAATCAACCACCCCTTTAAGATATGTTTGTTCAAGTTGCTTTCAGTTAAAACAGCTCAAACAAGAAACCGGGAGTTTATCTATTTGCATCTGTAGATTTCAATGACAATACATATCTTTAAAGGCATGATTTTTTTCTTTTCTTCTCAGAAAAGTATATATATATATATATATATATATATATATATATATATATATATATATTCAGAATAATATTCTGAAGGGTTTTACAGTTCATACGTCATTCGGCTGATTTATAGAACATTTCGTCCCCAATAACATTTTATTTCAAATAACTTTTCAGAAAACTTGTAATACAAAACAATTTACCTAATGTACTGTAATTAATCAACTGGGGAAGTACGGTGATATCTATTACCGTAGTTAAAATTTTCACCCGATTCACCAGTCTTAAAAAACCATAAACTTTCTAGAATTAGACTAATGAACTATATTACTTATTTAAGAACTGTTTATTCTGATTATTATTAATCATGAATATATATTTTTTGGAAAATGCATCCTTTCATCACAGCAATAAGCATTTAAGGTCATGCATTACAGTATTACACGGCTCTGTGGAATACTTGATTCTGATTGGTCAATCGCACCATCCAGTGGTGTGTGTTATCCCTAATGACAACCAGTGAAAACTGATAACACAGGCTCATCAGGGTGACTGAAGTCGGCGCTTTATGCTTGTGAGGAATGTTTTTTCCTCATGGAAGTTTTGTGTTTGGTGAGCTGATAAAATATTAAAACTCAAATCAATATTTTGAGTACAATTATTTAATTATGTCATCTGGGTATCGCAGTCTCGCTCTCTCTTGCTTCATACAAACGCAGCTGCTGCCATTTTGCAATGATTGTTTTGTACACTTAAGATAAACAGGTAAGATTTTAAAATGGTTTCATCTCAGATCAATATCTCTTATCCCCATAATTATTTATATGGCAAAATGCTGTGTAATAAGTGGTATGTTTATACAATACGTATCCCTTAAATTTTTGTCTAGTTCTCAGAAGCTTTGTGTTTAAATAGCTAATAAAATATTTCAGCTCAAGCCAATATTTCGCATCTAATTATTTACTTGTGTGGCAAGCAGTTATGTAATCAGTGGGATAATGTTGTTATCTCAGAATAAACCCCTTCAGGCTGAGGCAAGGCCGTCCTGATCACCCTTTCGAGGTTTACTCTGTGATAACAACTGGCTGGATGTACATTATTCCTTCCTTACCACACTTAAGGGTTTTAGACTAACAACACCCCTTATTTGTGGAAAAATCACATAACATTGTACAACGAAGAGTACCTTTCCAAAAAGCGCATGAGCCAGGAATGGGATTTTCCTCAAGGCTCTTCCACTGAGTCCCACACTCCTCCTGTCCAGAAAGAGACACTTGTGAAAGATATCAATTCTCAAAGACTTTCAGTACCGGTTGCGTCACCAGCAAACACTCACTGGGCGATGTTCCTCAGGCTTAAGCTCAGATGGGTCACGTCGCTCTCCATGAAGTTCATGGTTCCCAGCTCCTCCAAACTCAGCAGCTGCTGTCTGGGGTAGATGATCTGACGCTGCAGGGAAAGATCAAATCTCAATCTCAGTGGAGGAATGGAGAAGTTCAACAGTTAGTGGAGCTGAACACACACTCACCTTCATGAGTTCCTCCAGACATGACAGATAGATGTTGAATATGGCGCTGGCGCTCGGTGGGCCGATGTACTGCTTTATATCAGCTCTATCCACAAAGGCCAGATCGATCTTTTGCGTGACGTTGGATGTAGTGAGGATGACCACATTTGTGTGGCTGAATCAAGGAAACACTAGGTTTATATGAATATGAATGAAGAAGAAGCCCCAATTTAACTTCCATAATATGAAATATTCCAAAACGGATCAGGTTATTCAATGGCACAAAAAAGAGGATGGCATCAGACGAAAAGGAAAAATATGGCAGAACAGGTTATTATACTTTGATGCAAGACTACAAAAACAGACTTTTATTTATTTGCAATAACCTCGACGATGAATAATGCACAATAAGAGCAGCAACGTGCATTAAGTAAATAGTCATTTTGCTTTCAAGCATGACTTTGTAGATGAAAGTGCAGCAGAGATGAAGAGAAACTGACCGTTTGATCTGGTCGAGCTGGGTCAGGACAGAATTGACCACCCTAATAGCATCAGACGGTTCTGTTCCCGCCTGAGATGCACTCCGAGCAGCTGTGAGACTCTCCACCTGACAAACAAGCATCTCTGAACCCTCAGTGATCCAGCCGAGCAGAATTGCAATGTATAAAGCAATTTAATTTACATTTACATTTTACATTTAGCTGACGCTTTTATCCAAAGCGACTTACAATTGCTATATATGTCAGAGGTCGCACGCCTCTGGAGCAACTAAGGGTTAAGTGTCTTGCTCAGGGACACATTGGTGTCTCACAGTGGATTCGAACCCGGGTCTCTCACACCAAAGGCATGTGCCTTATCCATTGCGCCACACCACCCCATAATTTAATAATATCTAACTTTCACTAAATATGGGTATATACAGTAGAAAGCAATTTATCACAAGTTTAGGTGGGGGGGGGGGAAATGCATATTAAATAATCATAGCTTGCTTAAGTGGTATTAAAATTACTGTATTATATTTCAAGCATGCTTTGATATTATTACAGTATTTAAATTGTGACTACTTAACTTTTCATGACTGTATCCTTACTGGTAGAGGTATATTATTCTTTAAATACATTTGTATGCTGAACAGTGCTGTGAATTTAAAATGTTCACTTACTGTATTAAAAAAACATAGTGGTAAAACATATTGCATATTTATTTCATTTTATTCCTAAAAACATGGTGATTCTTTTTCTGCCTGTTGACAGTATTTTATGAGATATAAAAAGAGACATTCAAAATCTCCTCTGTAAAAACTTTATATGAATAAGTCAACAAAATGGAAATGTATCCACAAATAAGTGCATATTTAAATAGATAATGTCTCGTTTGCATATTTAAACATGCCGGAGTTGCAATTTTGCAACATTTTTCCAAATTATACCCTGATGCAAATTTTGAGTACACAAAATGTTTTTATTATATATATATATATATATATATAACTAACGGTTACTTAAAGACAAGTTAAAGGAAAAAAGTGAAAAAGAAGACATCGTGAATATTAATGTTTGTGTCTCTGAGGGTTAAAAATTCATTATTCAGACTGTCCGACTGCTTATGAATGACTGTACTGGAATTTAAATCAACCACAAGACTGTTTATCATTCAGACTCAAATTATAATCAAATTATGGTTCATAAGAGGATTTGAATGACAGCATTTCACCAGGGGCCTCTCTTCTCCACTGTGGTAATAACACTGTAAAGCAAGGGTTTATTGCTTTTATAAGCCAGTCTAAGGTGGTCTGATTGTCTTAGTTGGTTACAGCTGGTTTTGGGAGACCAAAAAGCGCCCAAAACAATCAACCTTAGACAGGTTACATTGCAACTAAATAAATGACATGAGTGACTTAACCCTTAGGGGTCACACTTGGCTCCTTCTCGAACAAAAGTGACCAAAGCCTTGGAATGTAACTTTATTTTTCCAGGAAAATCAATGTAAAAAATTATGATTTTACGATACTATGCATTATTTATAATTTTTATGAGATATTTTTTCTATTAGAATAAATATATAAATATTGCTATTTTTCAATAAATGCAATATTTCACATTAAAATAGAGGGAAGGCCGACATCAGTGAGAATAGTGGCATCTAGAGGCGTTAAAATAATAAAAACTTAATATATATATAATAAATATATAATATTTATATAAATATATAGAGAGGCTTTTGGATTCCCGTTTTTTTTTTTGACATAATTTCTTAATTTTATTAGGTTTTGCATTTAGATATATCATATTTAGACATTCTAAAAGACTACTTTTTGTCAAGTGTAGATATTTTTGGTTAGATAAGTATCAGATTTTGCATTATGATCAATCAAACATTAAAAATTTGTTAGAAAGGGAACACATGGAAAGCATTTTTGTTTCTCTGTATTTGATCATTAAAAAAATCTAACAAAATAAGGAATGGATAGCGATAATTCTACATTAGTGCACTTTTTTCAGCACAGAGGCTAATTTGTAGTTTGTACCACCCAAAGATTCTCTGAGTTTTCATATTTCCCATTCATTTCCTATGTCGGTCATTTCTGAGGGTTAAAAGAATATTAATGTTAATATATTAACATTAATGATGTTAAAAGGAGAGTACCTCATCTATTAGGACAAACACCAGGGCATCTTTATCGTCAATGAGCTCCTGAATCTTCTGAAACATCTTCGTGACCAGTTTTCCACTCTGTAAAACAGGCACACGTGTTCACAGCGTTTCAGACATGGATCTGAGGAAGTGTTTCAGATGTGACGGATCAAGCTGTACCTCTGAGAACCACTTGGAGAAGAGACTGTGGCTGTTGATCTCCACGAACTGGCTGTGCGCGTACCTGAGGAAACGTGTGAAGAAGAACAATGGTGATGAATATAGTACGTTCAGCAGCAGCCTTTTTAATTTTATGAAAGATGTCACACCTGCCAGACAGTCTAATGGAGAGTTTCTGAGCAAGTCCTTTGCATAGAGACGTCTTCCCGGTGCCAGGCGGCCCTGAGGGTTTATGAGAGAAAGGCAACTGTATAAACATGGCATGGGCAGCCGTTCAATGAAGACAGAAATTGCTGAGCTAACAAACAAGCTTTTATTGTCTTACCATGAAGCAACACGACACGATTCCAGGCAATTAAATTGCTGTCAACATTTTTGTCAGAGAAGAAAATTGTTGTCGAAACATAATCCAAGAGCTGGAGACCAAAGTAAAGAGAAAGATCATGTTGTGGGATGCCAACAAGTAGGGATGGGCAACGGTTGAAATGTGTCAACCGGTAAAGATTTTGCAATAATGCTTGCTTATACTGCTGTAGTAGATATACTGTGTGTGTGCAGGATATGGAGAATAATGTGTCCCAAACATTATATAAACACTGTTATACGATTATAATTGATGTATTATAGATTTTAGTCTCTTAGCTCAAATATGCTAGCCTGGTTAAAACCAGATCATTCTCAGTAGTAACTGAGTTATAGTCTGGCAAAGCTTCATTAATAACTCATTTCCAAAGGGGCGTCACCAACAGACGTCGCTCAAATGCCTCTGGGCGCAATTGGATAGACCTAAAACCAATCAGAGCGATCGTCATCGTGTAAAGCCATATGCTGCGTCCCAATTCGCCTAAGTTACACTACGCCATAAAAGTATGTACTCTTTTTGTGAAGAAAAGGTACTTTTGAATGTGTAGCAAAAAAGTAGGCAAGCTTTGGGACATACTACTTCGTCATCTTTGTCGGACGGATCTGTCGCGTGCATCCTGTCACGTAAACTGCCCTGTCAATCATCTTGTCACAGTTAAAATCCTCTATTAAATCTAATTTAATTTCCTACCGTTTCGGAGAGAAATGTAGTAGCACGTTCATCTGCCAGTGAGTCTTTCATGGAGACTGTCCTCATGTGTTTGCAATTTGAATATAATAATGCATTTAAAAGTTGCTGCGCTTCACCAACGGACGTCGCTCAAATGCCTCTGGGCGCAACTGGATAGACCTAAAACCAATCAGAGCGATCGTCATCGTGTAAAGCCCGCCTCAACGTTTCTGATTGGTGCCTCGATTTGGACGGATCAGAAATCGGCTTGAATGGGCTCTTTGCCAGACTACTTGCAGAGCAAATCTAAATTTGCCGGAAGTTTGTCTGGGTTTTCCCAGGCTACAAATATGCTACTGTACTCCAAAAAGTGACAGTCTTTTAACAGACAGACAGATTTAAATCTTTCTTTTCCAGGGAAATGGACCAAATATTAATATAAATATACATAAATATATATTGATATGCATTATGCAACATGCAATATATATCATATGACCTCTACTGTGATATAAGATTTTGGTTATACCACCTACTTCTGCTAACAAGCATTAATCATTCTGCTGATTTATTTCAAATAATTTCAAGATGTGAATATACAGGTCTTACTTGAGTTTTGATGCCGTCCTCATAAATCAAGCTCTCCCAAATGCCGTGAAACTCAGCTGGAAGACATGAAGAAAAAGATGAAGATGTTGTAAGTCTTAAACATGGGTCAGACCACATGTGGCTCTCTGGAACAATGTTTTATTATTAGTTTTCATGTCATGCCAGCTCCTTGGCTATTTTTAATGGCGAAAACCATACTTGAGTTATTAAAAATTAAAACAGAAACTAAATAAGATGAGACTTTTTCCAAGTCTCTAAAAATACATTTGGATTAAACATCTTTTCAAAAGTATCAACAGAATGAAACAATTTTCTCAGAGGAGTAGAAATATTACACTGAGCTCTGACATACTTAGGTTTGTTTTCTCCTGATTGTAAATATGTGTGTGTATGGAAAAATGTATATTATGTTCAGCATAAAAACAGGAAAGAATGAACCCTGGAAAAATATCCCAAATAATATAACCCTGTGATACAGAGATGAACACAGAGGAGCATTAACTCGATTAATTAACCATTTTTATAGGAACAGATCATGCAAAACAATAAATATAATTCGGTTACACTTTATTTTAAGGTGTCATTGTTACAGTGTAATTATATATTTACTTACTGAGTAATATTAAGCAACTACATGTACTTACTATAGAGTTACGGTTAGGGTTTGGGGTAACACTTTATTTTACAGTGTCCTTGTTACATATACTTACCATAGTAGTAACAGTCAATTATGCATAATTACATGCAAGTAACCCTCAACCAAATCCTACCCTAACCCTATAGTAAGTTTTGAATTTATTTTATTTGATCAGGGACAATGCACAAACAACATTAGTCTAAAAAAGAAGAGATGTCATGTGCCAGGTTATAGCAAGAAAATGCTAATTTCCACCTGCAGTCCCTGGACAGGTTGATATTATACTTACAAAAATTCATAAAATATATACAGAATAATACATAGAAGCATTACTTCACTCACATCATAAAAACACTATGCACTTAAGAAATCTATCACTCATTTACTCACAGTTTACATCATTCATATCACAGTCATTCAGTGCGTACAGATTTGCTTTGATAATAACCATTGTTTGGTCAGGCGTGTAAAAGTACTATAATTTGTGCATGAAATAATTTCGTTTGGAAGAGTGTTCCAAAGGCTCACTGCTTTATAAGAGAACGATTGTTGACCATATGTGGTTCTACGTCTTGGAACGCTGCACTCTCCTCTGGCTGTCGACCGTGTGGCTCTAGAAATTTTCTCCGAATTTAGTGTGACAAATTTTCTCAAAGGAGGAGCAGCGATATTATGGATAATTTTAAATAGAGCAGAAATTTGATTATATTTAATGAGGTTTTCAAAACTCAATATATTATATTTACTTTGTACTTTACAATGAGTACATGTAGTTGCTTAATATTACTCAGTACTTAAATATATAATTACACTGTAAGAATGACACATTAAAATAAAGTGTAACCGGGTTGGGGTTTAGGGTTAATTATGCATAAGTACATGTAGTAACACGTAACTATGTCAGGAATTTGTGAATGTGCTTGAAAGGGGCGTGTCATGGATAATCACCAGCTGGGAGGAGCCAATGATTGGCAGCAGATAGCTCCTCCTCCTCCTCCAGAGTGAGCGTGCTCGGACTGTCATCATTCAGGGAAAAAACATGGATACAGAGGTTGTGAACCTTCAGATCCACAAGCTGCGGAACATATAAGAAATATCACATCCATAGGCTTCAGACTGAAAAATGACGTAAAACCCCCCCTTGAAACAGATGTAATAAACATTTAAAAATATAATATAAAGCAGAAAAAAAAAAACTGTATTTACTTTCGGACCAGCTTCATCTCCTATGGTGACTGACTCCACATTTTTGGCTAGAAATTCATCATCAAACTCCGTCCACTTGAAAGACCTTAAAACTGAGCTGTGTCGATCCAGCAGCGACAACACATGCGTCCTCACGTCAGACCTCTTGGCTGTGCTGCAAACACATATTTATACCTTTTAAATCATGCAGAGGCAAATATAAACATGTCAACATGAAACAATGCTCACATGTGCATGAACTACTGATCTGATTATGTAACTTTTTTAATGACTTTAAAAAATTGTTTGTCATGGTTTGCATTCTGTAACAACTAAATCAGAGTCTAATCATCCTATTCATGTTCATTCACTTATGAAATACCTCTGAGATTTCACATGAACCTCTATGTGCACATCAGGGCGGATGATGCCAACTTCAGTCATGTGATGATCAGAAATGTCCATTACTCAAAGTGCTGTTGGCTGAAAAACAAAAAAACACAGTCAGAAGAACTATGCATATAATCTATAAACGTCAAATGACACATCAGATTTATATAACAAACCCCTTAGTGATCACTCAGAACATCTTCACAATAGCCTAGCAACCCCTCACAACTGTTGTTGGTTTAACTTAAAAAAAGTAAGTAAACTGGTCGCCTTAAAATTGAGCTCATTGAAATTAAGACTTTTAGTTAATAAAATTGAGATTGGTTTAATCAACAGAAACTCAAAATAGTATGTTATCTGAACCACATTAATTATCCAAGTTGATCTGACAACAGAATTTAATACTTTTTTTAGTGTAACGTTACATATTTGTTAATCTGCCTCCAAGCAACCACCAAAAACACCTTAGCACTACATAGCATTAGCAACCACGTAACAATAACAATGTACCACGGTATTACTTTTCTGTTAGTATAGACTAACTTTATTTAAACATCCAATCATGTCGTCTGTTTTGAATCACAGCCTTTATTATCATAAACATCACGCGCGAATCACATAACGCATGTTTTATGTTGTCTTATGCTCATATTAGAGTTGTAGATTGTGTTAACTGTCATATTTATTAATAGCTCGATTAAATAAAGACAGAACTGTGGAATTAAACACACTCACCTCTCACAACAGCGACAGACAAACTCGAACTTACCGCGCTAACGGTGACGTCACGCCAGCCTGCGCCGGAAACGACGCCACCTGAAGCCGGAAGTTAAGCATAGCGGCTAATGTTGTTGTTGCTGCAACGAAGAGCGGCGGTGAGACTAAAAATACGCAGATTCTGAAGATTAAACCTGATTCTTTTTCATATAAATAAAGACACATTATGGGGAAGAAGCACAAGAAACACAGACCCGAGTGGAGAGCGGTTGAAGGAGGTGAATATTGGAGATGCATGTGAAAATCACTTTAATTCATTCTGAGTGTTCTGCTAGTGCGTATGTAAATAGTCAGTGAATGCGATATATATCTGGTTTTATTCATGCAAAACCACACAAAATGTTATAATTAATGATTGTTTCTTCTGGGCGTTGTATAAACAAGTGGTTTTCGATCTTTAGATGCTACGGACCCCACAAATATGATCATTCTCATCATAAGACTGAAAAGACAGCTATATATTTTATAATTTATACTGTGACATTTAAATGTGTAATTTGTACATTATTTAAATATTTACTATATATTGCATTATTTCTTTTTCTGTTCACTGTTGTATTATACTCTTAGATTTATTATTATTCATTTATTTATTTTAGTCAAATGTTTTATTTCAATTTTTATTTATTTGGTTTAAACTTATTTTATATAATATATTCATTTAACGTTTCATATTTATTTATTATTTTAATTCAGTGTTTTATTTATTTTCATGATTTTTTCATTTATTTAATTGAATGTATTTTTTATTGTTTTTATTTATTATGTGTATTTATAATTTTTTTACATTTGTTACACTTGTTAGCACTTCTTTGCGATCCTCAGGCCCCAGTTTGAAACCCCCTGGTCTAAATGATTATAGTGATAGTGTGGGTTTGATCTGATAATGAGATAATGATAATGATCTCTTAATGAGAAGTGACAGAACAGCATCATTTTAAAGAGCAGAAATGTCATTAACTTCAACGCTTATACAAAACATTCATGCACAAAAAAACAATTATTAATTTTAAGAACGTCTCTTAATGGCTTTGTGTGTCGTTTTTTTCAGACTATGAGGACAAACCCCTGGATAAACCCCTGAAGCTGGTGCTCAAGGTGGGCGGCAGTGAAGTGACCGAGCTCTCCGGCTCCGGACATGACTCCAGTTACTATGACGACCGCTCTGACCACGAGTGGGAGCGGCACAAAGAAAAGAAAAAGAAGAAGAAGAAGAAATCAGAGAAGGAGAAATACGTAGATGATGATGAGAGGAGGAGGAGAAAGGTGAGTGAAAAGAACAACTCTTAAACACTCAGAAGTCAAGCATCACTATTACTTAAAGATTGCTCATGATTCCTTAAATCTTGTGTATGATAATATTCAGCATGCATATTCATCATATCAGCACGGCCTAATGCTACTAAAATGAACCAGAAAATATACCTTTTTAGCCTTTTTCTTGCCTTGTTATTTGATCAGACTGCCAAAAGTAAAGACATTTTACACAAAATTGGATTGCTAATTTCATGTGGATAATTGGATGCTGCTTGCTGAATTAAACACGAAACGTGATGAGGTTGTATGACAACATTTATCATTGCATGATGCACTGGTTTTTCAATCCTGATCCTGGGTCTCTCCTATCTCCAGTTTATGGATCTCTCTCTCTTAACAAGCTGATGATCTGAATCAGATTTGTTAAATAAAGGAGACATACAAAATGTGCAGAGAATTGGGTCCCCAGGACCAGGATCGAAAACTACTGAGTCATGATACAATTCACATACTATTTTTTTTATAGCCGTATAATAACCTTTATTCTTGATCAAATATATTATATTCACCCAGAATATGTAAAAATCCCATAAACTCACACTGAAGTGGGGCCTGACCCATACATAGAAACAATGTCCTGTTGGTTACATTGCACCAGGGTTATTTTAGTTAACTAAAATCACAACTAAAACCATTAAAAAAAAAAAAAAAATTATTTGAAAAATGGTATAAAAACCTTTTTTATTTCAGTTAGCTGCCAAGGCAAAATTTCTAATTTTCATTTAGATTAACTTGATGTACTAAAATAACTAAAACTGAAATAACAATTAATAAAAACAAAATTACTAAAACTTTATCTAAAATGAAAATGGAAAATACACACCAAAAAAAAAACGTATATATATTTAAGAATTTTTAAGAAAGTTAAAGAAATTAATACTTTTATTCATCAAGGACACATTAAATTGATCAAAACTGACAGTAAAGACATTTATAATGTTACAAAAGATTCCATTTCAAATAAATGTTGTTCTTTTGAACTTTCTATTCATCAAAGAATCCTGAGAAATAAAATGTATGACGATTTCCACAGAAATCTGAACTGTTTTCAACACTGATAATAATCATAAATGTTTCTTGATCATCAAATCATTATACTAGAATGATTTCTGAAGGATCATGTGACACTGAAGACTGGAGTAATGATGCTGAAAATTCAGCTTTGATCACAGGAATAAATTACACTTTACTATATATTCACATAGAAAACAGCTGATTTACACTGGAATAATATTTTCACAATTTTTACTGTATTTTTAATAAAATAAACACAGCTTTGGTGAGCAGAAGAGACTCTTTTAAAAACATAAAAAATCTTAGCGACCCCAAACTTGTGAACGGGAGTGTACATATACACATATATATATACATATTTATATAATAGTATCCAATTTACTTTAGAAAAATCTTGTTATGTTCATCTCACAAATTCTGCATGTGTTTCATCCAGGAGGAGAAAAAGAAAAAACGTGAGCGAGAGCAGTCAGAAAGTGCCGCCACTGGACCGGTGGAGCCGTTCACCCTGCCGAAGCCGGTGGAGGTAAGCCCACCGAACGCCTGCTTGATCATCCAGAGGTTAGTTGAGTGCTGTTACTAAAGGAGTGTATCGCGACAGGTGGTTCTAGAGGAGAAGAAGAGGAAGCGGGACAAATTTGAATCGGAATCAGAGGCAGATGAGTTTCATCCTGGAGTGAAAGTAGAAGTGGAGCAGCCAGCGGATCGACCCGTACGAGCCTGTCGAACTCAACAAGGTACAACTAGATTAGATTAAATGCTTTAATACATTAAAAGTAGTTTAATTAATACTTTAGATTAGGGGTGGAACGGTACACAGAAGTCACGGTTCGGTTCATACCTCGGTTCAGACATCACGGTTCGGTACAATGGAGGGAAAATCAAAACAAAAATGCAGAAGGCTTGTGCGTGTCTCAGGCTGGACCACCAAAGGGAAATAAATTACTTAAGCCTTGTATTTTTTAAATAAGTTTTATTAATAAAGTAAAGGCATAGAACCAGTTTATTTGTAGTGCACTGACAATAGTTTTATATAATTAGTTTATTAATTAAATTAATAAAAAGACCTTGAGATATGTTTGCTAATTGCACCTGAATGAATTGAAAATTAGTTTGCTACATTTCAGATTAATATATTTGTTTTCCTTAAAATCTTAATTAACAGTAACTTAAACACTTTGCAGTTTGAATGATGTCCTGTATAAACAAAATGACGGAGTATGTTTCCACTGTTCGATCGCGCCCGCGCCCGCGCCTCACACACACGTACACAAGTATAAGTAAACACTTTGCGACTTTTCGATCGCGCCCCTCTCTCTCTCTCTCTCTCTCAGCATTGTAATCTTTACATCGCAGCCTGCTTCAGAGCCATAGACAGTAAAAGAAAGGCAGAGCTACAGATTAGGTGTCCCTAAAGAACCCGCGTATCTAACAGTAGTTCCGCATTACATTAATTAATTTGCACGCGAGTTTTATTTATTTTTATACCGTGTATTCTCTGTGTAAATTTAAGCCCCGAACCGTGACGCCCGTACCGTTTCGGTTCAATACGAATACATGTACCGTTCCACCCCTACTTTAGATGTAGTTCAGTTTATAGTTTACTAATGTTAGCAAATGGAACCTTATTGTGAAGTTTTACCATGAAAATATATATTGACATCAAAATTTTAATCCTTAAATAACATATTGAGTTATAATTTTGGAACCAGGCATACTAAAAACTACATTTATAATAGTTTCCATTGCTAAAACTCAAATTAATTTTACAATTCTGAAGCCTCAGTTACAAATGTATGAGTTAAACTGGAATTATAAAACAAATCATAAATGGATTTCAAATTATTTATCTTTTTACCATTTGGCTTTTCCTAGAAAATGAATCCACCCCTCGCCAGCAGCTCTTGGAGCATTTCCTGCGTTTGCTTCAGAGGTGAGACCCTGCGAAATGGCATAGTGTCATCTAATCGTCATCTTTCCTCACATCTGGAATATATGAGGACAATCTTTCTGTCTCAACAGGAAAGATCCACATGGATTCTTCTCCTTCCCTGTGACAGACGCCATTGCACCAGGCTACTCCATGATAATCAAACATCCCATGGACTTTAGCACGATGAAGGACAAAATTGCTGAAAATGAATACAAAACTATCACAGAATTCAAGGTACGCAAGTGTCCGGCTACAATCTTCATTTTCAGATTCTTTTTGGAAATACTAATATATTGTAGTCCACTGAAATGACATTCTTTTACAAAGTGACTATTTTGTGTCTGAATCTGTGGGTTTGACATCTCCAGGCAGACTTCAAGCTGATGTGTGACAATGCCATGGTTTATAACCGACCAGAGACGGTTTACTACAAGGCCGCCAAGAAGCTTCTCCACACGGGATTCAAAATGATGAGCAAAGTAACATTTTTAACGCACTTTGTTTTTGTTATTGTTTGCCGTTGTTGTTCATCGTCCAGTTCATGCGTGCCATCATTACCATTCGACTCGGAAGCATGCGGTTCTACAAATCTAAACACTTGGAGAAAAATGAGTGTGATTTATATACAGTTAGGGTGCAAATATCTGAGACCACTAGTGAAAATGCTTCTTCTTTTCTTTTTTTTTTTTTTTTCTTAAACATTTTTCATTACGAACTATATGATCAGGATAAAAATCAACATGATTCAAGAATGTTCCAAAAAGCATTTGTGTCCAAAAGAACATTTCCGGATTATCCCGGTCGGAAATATCAGGGGATTTTAAAATTGTGATTGCAAGGCCTGGAAAATTATTCACATTTAATAAAATCTTAAAAAGTGATGGGAAAAGTCGCAAATTTTTTTTTTTTTTATATATATATACACACATATATATACATATATATATATATGTGTATATATATATATATGTGTATATATGTATAGATAATAAAGAATCAGAATCTTAAATTTTCCTAATTTTATTCTATATTTTTTCCTTTTTTTTTCTTTTTCTTTTTTTTTGAATCCTAAAACTGTTAATTTTTTTCAGGATTACAAGGAGAAACAATCACAGACTCCAATGGCACGTCAGACCCTTCACTTGTTTTATTGCATTAGTAAGGTGATTTATTTTGAGCAGTCGACGTGATCAGTTTGGCCCGAGTGCTCTGCGGGTTCAGAGACGAGTATTCCCATTATCCAATCTCTTTCTTTATCTCAATCCATCCCGTGTTCGACTCCCATCTTCATGGCATACCTAAGGCCTCCCGCAGGAGGAGTAAATGGTTGCTGTGTTGCTCTATTTGTGCTCTGTTCACAGGAGCGGCTGTTAGCTTTGAAGCGCAGCATGTCTTTTATGCAGGACATGGATTTCTCTCAGCAGGCTGCCATTTTGGGTGATGATGACATCACACCTGAGGAACCGGTGACGGAGATCATGCCAATCCACACGGAATACCCCAAAAAATCCAAAAAGCAGCCCATCAAAGAGCCCATCATCAGGTAAAGCGCAGGCCGCTGTTGATCTCTGCAGCACTTTTGAACGTTCCACATGTTTGTGAGTGTGTGTGACTGAGCTGATGTGTTGCTTGTGTAGTGATCTGTATGAGCTGGAGGGCAACGCTTGCAGTTTGACGGACAGCACGGCGGAGGAGCACGTATTGGCACTGGTGGAGCACGCGGCAGATGAAGCCCGGGATCGAATCAACCGTTTCATGCCAAACTCTAAGGTGCTGCCCTTTTGTGTTATTTTTATAATATAACTCATTTATATTATTTCCTAATGCTTTCAGCGTCCAATAAGACTAGGTCTATTGTTCCATGTAAAGGGTTCCAATTATGCTTTTTTTTTTTTTTTACATTTTACATTTTCAACTTTCTTTAGTGTGTTTGAGCATAAAAAATGTCTGAAAAGTTACAAAGCACAAAGTCCCTCCAGCGGGAGTTATTCTCTATATCAGTGTCACTGTTTCTGAACTCCCTGAAACGCCTCCATTGTAGTCTTGAGTTTTCCCAAAAACACTCAAAGCACTTGACCAATCACAACACACTAGTCCAGCTGACCAATCAGAGCACATTGCGCTTTGTGAAAGATAAGGTGTTTTTTTGCATGAAATTGTATGAAAACCTATTCTAGTATTCAAAATCAAGACAAAATAGCATAATAGGTCCCCTTTAATACATTTGCATTAAATACTAAATAAGCATTCAGCAGATTTTCTCCCATAATAGATTCTGTCTGGGCTGTGCTATAACTTCAAGGGATACTCCACTTTTCAACTCCCCCAGAGTTAAACAGTTGAGTTTTACCGTTTTCGAATCCATTCAGCCGAACTCCGGGTCTGGCGGTACCACTTTTAGCATAGCTTAGCATAGATCATTGAATCGGACAGGACCATTAGCATCTCTCTCAAAAAAAACTACAGAAGAGTCAAGTTTTAAATAGGAAATATTATCGAAACTCTTTGGTCAATTTTTTGAGAGAGATGCTAATGGTCTTGTCCGATTCAATGATCTATGCTAAGCTATGCTAAAAGTGGTACCGCCAGACCCGGTGATCGGCTGAATGGATTCGAAAACGGTAAAACTCAACTGTTTAACTCTGGGGGAGTTGTAAAATGAGCCTATTTCCAAAAAAAGTGGAGTATCCCTTTAATATTTATAACTAATAGTTGAGACACAGTTTACTTATATCTATGCATTTGGCAGACACTTTTATCCAAAGTGACATAAAGTACATTGCATTCAAAATTCATTCATTCTTCATTCTTTTTACATTTCCTTGGCATTGCTTATGCCACGCTTTACTGTTTGAGATACATAAATGCAGATTATTGCAATATAACCAAAACTTGTATTACCCCTAACCTTAAAATTTGTTTTATTTTGCATGTAGATTGGCTACCTTAAGAAGGACTCCGAGGGTTCCCTGATGTACAATGTTGTAAATCAAGATCTTGAAGGAGAGGGTATGAACTTCACACTGTTTCTATTACTTTGCATAGCAATGGTTTATATATGTATAGTAATGAGGTGGTAATTTGCTCACAATTATGCACAATGATTAAGAAGAAAATGAACCCTGTAAAGCCTGACACATAAAATAATAGTCAAAAATTTTTCAAAAAAGGAACAATTTATTGAACTTTTAGACAAAATATAAAATCAGTTGTCACTCTATATCACCCAATAATGTCTTCGTAAGATGATATTTAAATTATTAGTTTTATGATCTCTGTAGTTTTTATTGGGGGGGGTCAAAACATTTAATGCAAGGCAATACAATGATGATTAAGAGATGAACAAATAAACATTATTTAAAAGCCTGATTTGAACATGATTTTTCCCCCAAAACATATTCATGGATATTTAAAGTTGCTTCAGTCCAGTAAGTGTTCATCTTGAAATATTACTAACATTGTAAAAGTTATTCTCACATTTACTTTATAAAAATCATGAAAGATTTCACAGAAATAAAAGACATGTGAACCAAGACCTGTGAAACAATGATGCAAAAATGCATTATTTTACTTGTTAAAAAAGTATGAACTATCAATCAGACAACCGAAGGCATGTAGTAGATTGTGTGCAAGAGGTTTTTCAGCAAAGTTTTGATCATGTTGATCATTTAGAGGCCTTAGAAATGTGCATATCAAATACGATAAAGTAGCTTTATAGGGTTAAAAATGGCACTTCAATGCTGAAAGGTGGCTAACACTGTTGAAGAAAGTTCATCCAGGGGAATAATATAATTTGTCTGAAGAAAACATTGATTATTGTTCACAGAGGAAGAAACTCATCCTGTAGATTTGAGCTCTTTGGCTAATAAGCTCATACCCGGACTGACGTCACTGGGGTTTAAAGACGACAGGAGACACAAAGGTAACAACAGATCTTCTATTGCCACATGCATTAATAATATTTTTAAGGTTGTGAATCACATTTAGTGCTGACTCTAAATTGCTAAATGAGTCGGTAATTAAATCATTAAGTACTCTCTTAAGAACTAGTCTGACCAACTAGCAGTCGATCGGTAATCGGTCTTACTTTTTCAGATTAGAAATCTACTTTTTGCTGTAACTGACATAAAGTTATGACCAGTCCTATAGAAAAAAAGTTAGATGACTAACTTGTAAGACTAGTCTAAGCAATTTATGCAACTGACCACAGAATCAGAACCAGAATCTTTACATTTATAATATCATGTCATCATAATGATGCATGTGTCTGTCATTGCAATTTTGGCCTGTTGTTTTGTTTCAGTGACGTTTTTGAGCAGTGCGTACAACACTCAGACCCTTCAGAACAACTCTGTCTATCCTGACCTGCTTCCAGAGGAGATGGACATGCTTTACTCCGCTTATGGAGACGAGACCGGGGTCCAGTGCGCTCTCAGGTGTTTGGTCCAAACCTTCGGCTCATAAAAATCTGTTTCTGTTCATTTGACTCAGTTGTTTGATGGGATTTTTGTGTGTGTGTGTGTGATTTAGTCTGCAGGAGTTTGTTAAGGGTTGTGGGGGGTTTACCAAAAGGCTTGTGGACGATTTGCTGGATAAAATGACGGCTGGTGATCACTCGAAGGCTGTCATTCAAGTCCGACAGGTAGTAAAAATCAACAAAAAAATGTCTCTTTTGACGAGCTACTTTTTATGATCATGGTTTTTAATCCTTCTTAGTGTTTTGTGAACAGTAAATTACAGCAATATACACAACCGTTGAAAACGTTCAGGGTTTTTTTGCAAGACATTAATACTTTTGCAAGGATGCATTAAATTAATTAAAAGTGACTCTAACAACATTTATAATGATACAAAAGATTTATATTTCAAATAAACTCTGTTCTTTTGAACTTTCTATTCATCAAAGAATCCTGAAACAAAATGTATCATGAAATTTCCACAAAAATATGAAGCAGCACAACTGTTTTCAACATTGATAATAATAATGAGAAATATTAGAATGATTTCTGAAGGATCATGTGACTCTGAAGACGAGAGTAATGATGCTGAAAATTCAGCTTTGATCACAGGAATAAATTACACTTTTAAAACTTATTTAAGAAGAAAGCAGCTATTTTAAATTGTAATATTATTGTACTGTATTCTTGACTAAATAAATGCAGCCTTGGTGAGTAGAAGATTCTTCTTTCACCACAAACTTGTTAAACGGTAGTGTACGCATTGATATATTGCATTATATCATGTAAGCATATAAATAATTGTAACATTTTATAATGCTGTGTTTGTATTTCAGAAAAGAAACATGCCGATTGATGACGCTAAGTCTAGTTTATGTGGCATGCCGGTAAGAATTATACATATTTCATGCTAAAGGTTTCAAACCTTTTAAGGTACCGTTTAATGAGATTTTCTGATTGGTGCATATAGGGAACAGATGAAGCCGGCTCAGTGCTTGATTTCATGTCCATGAAGAGCTACCCAGACATGTCTCTAGATATGCTCAACACATTAAGTGAGTCATATGTTACACATCAACACCTCACGACTGTAAAAGACGTTGTTTGTTTTTGGTTCGTTGATGTTCAAGCTGACTTTTGGCGTTTTTTCCGATCTGTAGGTAAATGTGTGAAGAAGGAGCCGGATCATGAGGACGGTCATCAGCACTTTGACGACACAGCCAAACTCCTGCAGGAGTTCCAGGATGCAGCAGTGGACCGAGTCGGATCACGACCGTCATCCAATCTCTCTTCCCTGTCAAACGCTTCAGAGAGGGATCAGCATCATTTAGGTACCGAGTCATATTTATAGTGTACATCACAGGCATTAAAGGGATACTTCACCGATTAGCATTAAGCTTCGTATCAGTAGAAACCCGGTAGTATTTTCGAATGACCATGCTTCCCTCCCTCATGTCCCCCTGAGACGAGAGATTTCTGTATTGTGTGTCTGGGGAAAAAAGCCTCTGATGATGCAAAACTCGTCATTTAGCGTCATCAGAGGCCAGAGGCGAGAGACTACAGCCAGTAGGAGGAGCTCGTTCCGCATGTCTTCAACCCGCCCATAGGGGGATCTCACGATAAAACGCCGTCTTTTCAGTTTCGAGTCAACCAGTAGCCTAGTTGTATCATTTCTTCCGATTAGGGTTGGGCAACGATTAATTGCGATTAATCGCATCCGAAATAAAAGTTTGTGTTTACATAATATATGTGTGTGTACTGCGTATAATTATTTTGTATATATAAATACACACATATGTATGTGTATATTTAAGAAAAATTTGCATGTATATACTGTAGATATATTTATACATAATTTATATTATATATGAATATTTTATATATAAATACCAAATTTTTCTTAAATATACACATACATACAGTATGTGTGTATTTATATAGACTAAATAATTATACACAGTACACACACATATATTATGTAAACACAAACTTTTATTATGGATGCGATTAATCACGATTAATCGTTGCCCAACCCTACTTCCGATACTGCCCTCTGTAACCGGGAGGCGTGGCTTGCATATTCATATATGGCCTCATATTGCAGCGAAGCAAGTGCATTCTGGGAGTTGTAGTCTTTCATCCACATGAGCCAAAAATACATTTTCTTTTGTATTACAAGAAACATTAAGAACCACCATCATGCCTTCCTTGTGAAACTCCAATGACTGTTAAACATATTTTACTGGATTGCAGTTTTTATTGTAAATAAACTACATTTTTGTCTTAATTAGTTGTAATTTATAAATGCTTTGGAATACAGACCTAAGGTTGATCTCTTTTTAAAGAAGACAATCAGCAAATTATTGCTGAAGTAGGTAAAATGCAAAATATATATTTAACAGGTTAGATTGATATGCTGACGACTCGCTTCAGCAGTTCACAATCGATTCGTTCTTTTAGGAGTCAATTACTTTATTTGACAAGCACTTTGATCTGTAACATTGCAGACCTTTTACATTCACAGACAGTTATATTACACACTGCATGAAAGATAATATCCGAAAAAGCTTCACTTTAACAGGTTAACTGATGTATTGCCTGAATGTATTTTAGAATGTTTGTATTAATCATACATTTCTTCAGTGGGTTTTATGTTAATTGCATGACTTTTGTTATCCACTTTGTTCTCGCCCTTGAAGATAGCCTTGCTACAGACATAATAAGAAAATAAATAATGCTGGAAAATTTTTAATGGTCTAAGAACTAATTTCAGTGGTTTTTGGTGGTAATTTTGTCAATCGTCTGAACAACAGTGTGGGAATTTTTGGGATATGTGCTTAAAATAAATCTTAATTTTCTGAAAAATAACTTAAGTTTGTTTGTTGACCGTGACCAGGAAGCTCTCCTCATCTGGGTGTTGGAGATCAGAACGAGATGGTCCAAGACCCGTATGAGTTCCTGCAGTCTCCAGAGCCCGGCTCCACCGCTAACAGCTGATGTCACCAACCCGCTGTAATTATGTGCTGTTATAAACGACTGTAAGCTTGTACAGGTTCATGTTTTGTTTTTAAATAAAAACTCTGTGACTGATTTCCTTTTTTTTTTTTAAATGATGGTTAAAGTGTTTTTTTTGTTTTTTTTTTCTCAATTCAGCCCTGACCACATGTTTGATCTGTAGGAGTTCACATTTATGCTGTATGTTAGCTTCTCTTTTTCGTCTTATGAACTCTAGGAAGAAGCATTTGCATCTTGTCCTCCAATGTGTGCCAATAATACTGGGATACTCAACTGGATTTGCTTCACGACTCATTTTACAAGCAGCAGCCCAACAAAGTGCCAGAACTGTTTAGTGTATAAAAGTAAAAACAAAATGTCTTTATAGATGGTTAGTCATTGCTAAATGAGGGACAAACATGATTTAAAATTCACCCCGTGTTCACTTCATTGCGATGTTGTGAAAAAAGGCAAGTTTATTTCATGCGCAATGGTAATTTAAAGTGCTTTACATAAAAAGTTTTTTTTTTTATCATAACAGATGCATAAAAACATTTTCAATTTGCTTAAAAAGTATTAAAAACAAATCAAGAAGAATACATAAATAAGGCAATGCAATCTGTACGTGGAACAGTGCTCACTCATTCATTAAATGCACAGATTAATTTTGAGTTTAGTATTTCATGCAATGTATTAAGATATGCGATGGTAAACATGAAAATGTTCTGCATAATTGGCTGCAGTGTAAAAATGTGCTGAGCTCTCTCATGTCTTCAAAGCACTTTCATCGAGAGTTCTCATTTGCATTTGGCTTTGCATTTTCTAGTGGTAACTAGGTAACAGTTAAAATCTTCCACCCCTGAGAACTTCCATGTTCTGTAGTTATATTGTTTCACAATGTTTGAACTTTTCAATATCAAATTACAGTCACGCAATGGTCACTTCTTTTTAGAAGTTTGAAATGGATAGTTCACCCAAAAATGAAAACCTGTATGAGTTTCTTTGTTCTATTGAACACAACAGAAGACATTTTGAAGAATGTTGGTAACCAGAAAGTTGATGGTAGCCATTGACTTTCATAGTATTTGTATTTTTTTCAACCATGGAAGTTAATGGCTACCGTCAAATATTTGATCGCCAACATTCTTCGTGATATCTTCTTTGCACTTGTCACTGTGTTCAGCAGAAGAAAGATACTTATACAGGTTTGGAACAACATGAGGGTGAGTAAATGATGACACATTTTCATTTTGGGGTAAACTCTCCCTTTAATTCCACTTTCTTTTGATTGAATTTCCTCTTAAATTTTTACATTTCTTTGCGGTCTTTTGTTGTTGTTTATATGAGTTAGAAGAAGAAAAAAAACGCATTCACGTTTCAGTTTCCACGGCAAAAGCGCCGAATCCAAATTTACGGCACTTAATATTCATGAGCTGTTGCTCGCCATTGGTTGGCTACTAAGCGTGACCTAATTAATATTCAACAGATAAGCTTTCTCCGTGGTGTGTTTGTCGAAGTCAGATGAGCACCGCCTCGCGCGTGAGAATATATGTTATCCTTTTTCTTGACGAATAATTACATTATAAACATTTGAGTCGTTAAATACAGGAATAAAACGTTTTCGGACTGGATAGATAGTGCCTTTGAAAATGACTCTTCTGTTGTACAGTGGACTGTGAAGAAGATCATTAAGAAATCAATGGATCAGCAAGCTGTATCCAAGAGATCCAAATGATCAACATCAGCAGAGAAAACTGCTGGAAGCTGTTCAATGACTAATGTAAGTTATGCTTTGAGACATATGGAAATGTATCGCTTTTTATGTTTAAGCTGTTAAAATAATTTAATATGAATTATTCGCCACTGTAGTGTTATTAAAAAAAAAAAGTTTAATAAAGAAACAACATTCATTCTGTTTGAAAAGTTAATGTTTCACATTGTTATTCAAGATAGTAATACAAGAGTTCCTTGATGAAGTGGTTTTGTGGAAGTTACTCATTATTACACTGTTTTCCAACACGCATTGCCTTTATGATGACATTTGCTAGGCAACACAATCTTTCTGTTCATGTTCAACAGGAAAAGCACAGCAGGACTCCTTGTCATTGCTAACTTGTGCACTTGAAGGTGAAAGTTAGCAATAACACTGATGTGTAGGTCATGTGTTTACTGGTTTGAATTATTTAGCTCTGGTAAAAAAAAATAATAATAATTGAAGATTGAAAACTGGAAAAGGAAAGTCTGAAGATTTAGATCTTATGTATTTGGGGAAATGTGGTTGTTATGACAGATAGATAGATAGATAGATAGATAGATAGATAGATAGATAGATAGATAGATAGATAGATAGAACGAACAGGCAGAAGGCTCTATGAGTTGCATTTAGACATTTTAGTCTCGGGTTGGGGATCTTAGAGAAAAAAGACTGTAACCCAAGGTCAATCCTGTACAGTAACAGCTTTGTCAAGCCAACATAATGATGTCAGGCAGAGTCTTTTAAAAATGTTTCATTGTTCATGCTGGTTGAAGAGACTGTTCTCAGAGCACAATGCTTTATTAGCCTTTCTTTCATGTATTATAGAACAGTTCTGGTTTTTCATATTATTCCCATATTAAATTTTTTTCATATTTAGCGTTTCTGTCTTTTGCAGCTGAACTGCTTTGGGCGTCACCGTAGACGGACGGCACCCCAAAATGGAGGGAGCAGAACTGAATTGGTGGGACTGCCGATGCACTCCAGGGTCAACGGATGGTCACCGCCTCTGCACAGTTTCCAGCTGATAGCCTGGCTGATGTACAGCTTCATGGCCATCGTGGGTTTCGGGATTTACATTCCTCTTCTACCAGCACCATGGAGCTTTGCAGCATACGGCGTATCCTTTACAAATAATCCAAACAAAAAAAAGTTTCATGGTAGTGATTCTGATCCCCAAACAAATACACATGTACACTGTAAAAAATGATACGATGTCATGGCAACATTACTTAATTTTTTCAAGTCGTACAAGTTTCAACAACTGAACTTAAATTTTTCAAGTTGAATTAGATGGATTTTTTTTTACAGTGCTCTGCCAATATTAACATTCATTTCTGCCATAAATATACTAAGTCAAGTCAGCTTTATTTATATAGCGCATTTTTACAATACAGATTGCCTCAAAGCAGCTTTACAGCAGAAAATGTGTAATTTTTGCACCACATTGCATTGCCAAAATAATGAGCTTTTCCTGAACACTTGGTCTGGGCAAACAAGATGCAAAAAGAAACTAAAATGTAAGCTTGCAGTCTGAATTGAATGCACAAAAATAGTTCATAAACAACAGAAACACTTTACAAAAAGGTGTCATTTGTTAATTTACTCACCCTCAAGCCATCCTAGGGATGGTGTATATACCAGTGGTTCTCAACTCCAGTCCTCAGGACCCACTGCTCTGCACATTTTGTATGTCTCTCTTATCTGACACACTCAGTTCAGTTCATGGAGTCTCTCCTAATGAGCTGATGATCTGGTTCAGGTGTGTTAAATAAGGGAGACATACAAAATGTGCAGAGCAGTGGGTCCCGAGGACTGGAGTTGAGAACCACTGGTGTATACGAACACAATAAGAGTTATATTAAATAATATCCTGGCTCTTCCAAGCTTTGTGAATGGTACCTGAGATTTTGAAGCCCAAAGAAGCGCATCATCCATCATAAAATTAATCCATACAGGTCCCAGGGGGTTAATAAAGGCCTTCTGAAGCGAAGCCATGCGTTTTTGTAAGGAAAATATCCATAGTTCCGGCGGAAGAGTGACCTCTGACCCTATGACCTATAAATAATAATGGGGTGAACTACCCCCTTTAACTAATGGGACCTTATTGTAAAGCATTACCTAAACACGCATATTTCTGCCGCATTGCAATCAAACCCCAACATACAACATATGACCAGTTTGTCCAGTTCATGAACAATTGACTCTTATGAGCCATTTTTAAATGCACCATTCAGAAAGACTCCTGAGTTAATCATTTGCATCAGTCTAACGAACAAACTAAAAAACAGAATTGTGTTGGAAACGCTGTGGCACACAAGCATCTCTGAGGGCAGATGTTCTGCTGCGCAGCACGAGCTCAATTACAGGCTGATGTCAGCAGTGTGTGTTTATGCAGATAAATGGAGGATGTAGTCAGCTCTCACACGAATCAAGCCATCCGTCTGTCTCACCACTGCGGACAGTGAGTTAAATGAACCCTCTGAAACTAAATCTGTGTGTGCATGTGTTTTGTATTGTTGTTAAACCTTAACACTTCCTATCTAGGTGATTGGCACTGCGTTTGTTCTGCATTTGGTCACTCACGTGGCGGCCGTAACAATTGACCCTGCGGACCTGAGCGTTCGTAGGAGGAAGGATTATTCCGACCCCATGCCAGTGTTTGACAACAGCAAACATCAACATGTGATTGACAATCTGCACTGCACCCTCTGTGAGGTGGATGTGTATGTACATTAGCAGAAACAAGACGTTTTACATGGCATATTTGCTAATAACAATATTTAGAGTTGGGCAAACAATTAAGAATTGTAGAATTCACCTTTTAATTCATTTAAAGACAGGAAGAGGAATTTTTATGTATTGGTTAGTGAGATTTCCTTATAATATAATATAATGTAATATATAGTGCTGTCAAATTGATTAATCGCGTCTAACAAAAGTTTTTCTTAACATAATGTGTGTGTGTATGCCTGCTTATATATATATATATATATATACATATATACAGGGTTCCCACGGGTCCTTGAAATCCTTGAAAGTTTGTGAATCAAAAAATAATAATTAATGGCCCTGGAAAGTGCTTGAATTTATTTTGAGCAAGAAGTTTTCTGGAAAAAATGTCATATTATTCCCTCCGCTCCGCTGATGTGTTATTTTGCCAACACTTTGTGGCCTGTGCATATTTGCATACTTGCTTGCTTGATTTACATTAGTTACGCGCATTTATGCGTTACATTAAGTGTTTCCTGCATGAGGTACTTTGTGCTGTACGTTGCCATGATGTTCACGCGCAGACGAAACTACTACGATGGAACCTCAACGTTTCACAGACACACTGTGAAACATACCGCAGAAATAGTCTGAAACCGATGAATCGTGATGCCTGGCAAATGCAAGTTTCAAGATATTTGGCTCACCAAAGAAGATTACAAAGAATGCTTGTTAATGTAATGTAAACCCATGAGGCAAGAAAAACTTAAAAGCATATTCATATATTTTAACTTGTTAACTGGTTACATGAGTTCCAAACTTGCAAAACAGAAATACGACAAATAGAATGTCAGATCTCTGTCAAATGTCCAAAAATGAATGCAAAAAAATTATAATTGTGTTTGACACATGAAAACTGTTACAATGTATCTTACAAGGTAACACCGTATAGCCTTGCTCTCGCTTGAAATGTGTCCCCACATTAAGTCCTTGAATTTGAGGGTATTGGACCCAGAAAGTCCTTGAAAGATCCTTGAATTTGAAGTTAACCGAGGTGTGGGAACCCTGTATATACATATACATATACACACATATACAGTATATTTGTGTGTGTGTGTGTGTGTGTGTGTGTAAACAGTATATACACACACATACATATATAAATATAATTATATATATACACATTATGTTAACACATTTTTTTATGTTAGATGCAATTAATTGATTTTACAGCACTAATATAATAATGTAATATATAATATAAAATAAGACAAATCAGCAGAATTTGTATATGATTTTTATATTTTCAGTTTTCATTTTAGTTTAAGTTTTAGTAATTTTGTTATGTGCTCTTTTCACTTTTATTAGTTTTTGTTTTTTCTATTTCCATTTATCTTTAATTTTATTTAAGTATTAGTCATTTTAGTACTTCAACTTCTTTAAGTTTGTTGTAAAGGCAACATTTCTAATTTATTAGTAGTTAGGATAGTAATAATTCACTTTTTTTTTAAGTTTAACATTTATATTTTATTTGAGCTTTATTTCAATTAACAAACCCTATTTTTTTCATAGTTTTAGTCTACAATAGCAATGTTCCATTTGAATTTTTGTTTGTTTTAAAATGCAGTTTATCATCCTGTTTTCACCTCATATCAAATTTAGGATTTGAATTAGAAATTCTCAGTTCATTTCTGAATGGCACACAGTCCTGATACAGATACGTCTAAACATCCTAACCGTGTGCTTTAGGGAATAATCACGTCTCATTCTGCAGGGGACCTAAAGCCAAACACTGCAGTGCTTGCAACAAATGCATCGCAGACTTTGACCATCACTGCAAATGGCTGAACAATTGCGTCGGTGGAAGGAACTACTGGTGAGCAGAAGTGTCATTTAATAGCACAAATGGAGAACCAGCATTTGCATATTTTTATGCTTTAAATACATTTCACAATAGGAATCTTTTTTTTTCCCAGGTTCTTTTTCATAACCATCTCCTCTGCTGTTACTGGAATGATCCTCCTCATTCTTGTCGTCTTGTTTGTCTTCATCGAGCACTATGTGAATCCTGCTGTCCTACGCACTGCGCCGCAGTTTCAGAGTAAGACGAGTCCGTGTCTCTGGACTCATTTCCTGTTATTCGCCTCCATGAGTCATCGTGTGATTTTCCCTTATTTTCCTTAGTTTAAAGAATAGTTCATGGTTGCTTTTAGGAAAGATCGGTATGCTTGACAGGTTGACTAGTCAACCAACTAGTGGGTAAATGATGTAAATGGACAAATTTTATTTTTAAACTTTAATATTTATAACAGCAGTGCATTGAACGGAATGAATTTGTAGGCGTACTGTACTGTTTAAAAGTTTTGGATCTTTTTTTATAAAGAAATTCATACTTTTATTCCTTAAATTGATCAAAAGTGACTGTAAAGACATTTATGTTACACATTTTTTTTATTTCAAATAAATGCTGCTTTTGAACTTTCCATTAATCAGAATCTTGAAAAAAAATTCACGGTTTCCACACAACACTTTAAGCAGCACAATTGTTTTTAACATTGATAATAATAATAAATGTTTCTTGAGCAGCAAATCATCATATTAGAATGATTTCTGAAGGATCATGTGACACTGAAGACTGGAGTAATGATGCTGAAAATTCAGCTTTGATCACAGGAATACATACTTTTTTGTAGGTAACACTTTGTTACATGTACTTACCATAGTAATAACAGTAAATAATGCATAATTACATGCAATTAACCCTCAACCAAATCCTAATCCTATCCTAATCCTACAGTAAGTACATGTAGTTGCTTAATATTACTCAGTACTTAAATATATAATTACACTGTAACAATGACACCTTAAAATAAAGTTTTAAATATATTCACATAGAAAACTGTTATTTTAAATTGTAATAATATTTGGTTACACTTTATTTTAAGGTGTCATTGTTCCAGTGTAATTATATATTTAAGTACTGAGTAATATTAAGCAACTACATGTACTTACTATAGGGTTAGGGTAGGATTAGGATTTGGTTGAGGGTTAGTTGCATGTAATTATGCATTATTTACTGTTATTACTTTGGTAAGTACATGTAACATATGTAACAAGGACACTGTAAAATAAAGTGTTACCTAATATTTCATAGTATTACTGTTACTTTTAATCAAACAAATGCAGCCTTGTTGAGCATAAGAGACTTCTGTCAAAAACTTAATCTTACTGACCCCAAACTTTTGAACGGTGGCGTAACGTCTCATTTACTAGTTTTAATTTCTATTCTTTAATTTCCTAGCAGTGAAAGGAAATGGAACGTGGCTGGTTTTCCTTCCGGCGTTACCTTTAGAGGCCAGCTCTATTAGTCTGCTGGTGTTGGCGTTCATTACCATCATGCTGGCTCTGGCTGCTCTGTTATTGCTCTCCCACTTACTGTGCTTCCATGTTTACTTGTGTAAGTGTTGATCCAAGCGTTATTGACTTTTAAAGGTAGATAGCAGCTTTTATTCATTATGTATCTTGTCACAGTGTTTCAGGGAATCAGCACATATGAGTACATCATTAGGAAGCGTCAGTCACTGTCACCGAACCCCAAAGAGAAAGAGCCGGTGCCTCCGGCGCTGCCGTCTAACGGAACCACTGCACTGGTAATAACACACGCCAACAGATATAAAATAAAAAATACAACACAATACTAAATAATTCCTTTGCATAGGAAATTATGGGGGGAAAAAAGACGCATAATAGCTTCTTTTATGCTATTATGCTTCTTTTTTTTTTCTTTTTTTTTTTACATGTAAAGCATTCTTTAGTGTGTAATGTTGCTGTTTGATCATGAAAAAGTCCCTCCAGCGGGAGTTATTATCTATATCAGTGTCAGTGTTTCTGAACTCCCTGAAACGCCTCCATTGTAGTCTTGAGTTTTCTTCCGGGAACGAACACGTCACAATATTCCTCATTTAAATCATTCACGCCCAAGACATATGCTAAATAAAGGGGCGGGGCCTGGTTGAGTCGTGTTAGCATAGAGTTGTGCAGATATGACATCACTTTGTAGGCCAAAACGTGGAAGCGAGTTAGCATTTTAGCACTTCGGGTTCCTACGTCCCGAAGTCAATGGGTTTTTTAATGGGATTCTGGTTACATGGCTGAAATACTGTGGTGAACACAAACTCAAGACACTTTCACGTTTTATTCTACGACATAAAATACATCAGTATGACTGCATTTAGGCTTCAAAATTCATAAAAGTTGTGTTCATCTGTGAAAAATATCTTGATGGACAAAACATGAAAGTATCATAAATGTGTTTTGATCACATAATCTGTATTATTCCATCCATCCATCTTCTACCGCTTATCCGGGGCCGGGTCGCGGGGGCAGCAGTCTAAGCAGGGATGCCCAGACTTCCCTCTCCCTAAACACTTCCTCCAGCTCTTCCGGGGGGACACCGATGCGTTCCCAGGCCAGCCGGGAGACATAGTCTCTCCAGCGTGTCCTAGGTCTTCCCCGGGGTCTCCTCCCGGTGGGACATGCCCGGAACACCTTCCCGGGAAGGCGTCGAGGAGGCATCCTGAAAAGATGCCCGAGCCACCTCAACTGACCCCTCTCGATGTGGAGGAGCAGCGGCTCTACTCTGAGCTCCTCCCGAGTGACCGAGCTTCTCACCCTATCTCTAAGGGATCGCCCAGCCACCCTGCGGAGAAAGCTCATTTCGGCCGCTTGTATCCGGGATCTTGTCCTTTCGGTCATGACCCACAGCTCATGACCATAGGTGAGAGTAGGAACGTAGATTGACTGGTAAATCGAGAGCTTCGCCTTGCGGCTCAGCTCCTTCTTTACCACGACAGACCAGTACCGCATTACTGCAGAAGCTGCACCGATCCGCCTGTCAATCTCCCGTTCCATCCTTCCCTCACTCGTGAACAAGACCCCGAGATACTTGAACTCCTCCACTTGAGGCAGGAGCTCTCCACCAACCTGAAGCGAGCAAGCCACCCTTTTCCGACTGAGAACCATGGCCTCGGACTTGGAGGTGCTGATTTTCATCCCAGCCGCTTCACACTCGGCTGCAAACCGTCCCAGTGCATGCTGGAGGTCCTGGTCTGATGAGGCCAACACGACAACATCATCCGCAAAGAGCAGAGATGAAATCGTGTGGTCCCCAAACCCGACCCCCTCCGGCCCCTGGCTGCGCCTAGAAATTCTGTCCATAAAAATTATGAACAGAACCGGCGACAAAGGGCAGCCCTGCCGGAGTCCAACACGCACCGTGAACAAGTCTGACTTACTGCTGGCAATACGAACCAAGCTCCTGTATTATTCCTTTAATCTTTTTTTTTTTTTTTTTTTTTTTTTTGATAATCCAAAAGCCTATGAAAAAAAAAATCCTATTGGGTTTTTGTCGAGGGAACCAGTAAGTGATGCTAACTGCCGATTGGCCTACAAAGTGACGTCATACCTGCACCTGACCACTCTGTTGTGTTGAAACTTGTGGTTATGGTAAGGGGAGGGATATTTCCCAAACACGCTCAAAGTGGTTGACCAATCACAACGCACTGTGCACATTGTGCTTTTCAGAAGGAGGGGCTTCATAGAGACAGGAACTAAACAGAGCGTTACTGACAGACTGGGAAGAGAGGAGCTGCAACAATGGAGAATATGTGAAAAATAATGTGTTTATTGAACATTCCAGCATGAAAACCTATTCTAGTAGAGCTCAAAAAACAAAATCAAGACTTTGAAAAGGGTCCCCTTTAAACGGATGCAAAATACAATTTTATGGATTACCAAACAATTTTTTCTCAGTTCAGGAGAGAGAATTTGATGATGTTTAACTGTATCATCTCATGGGATTAGAGGGGAAGCTTTAAACTAGTTTTATGCTTCGATTTAGATCAGAGGAAGGTCCCACCCATAAACGCTATGCACTTTTCACTTCCTCCTAGGGTCTTGGGCTGCTGGAATTACCTGTGAACTGTGAAGCTCCCCTGTCCAGCAAGTCTTGGTAAGATTCAAGTGCGCACTTAGACTAATAGTTAGTGGTTCGCTTTTTTATTTCTTTTTCTTAGGCGTTCTGCTACTTTTTCTTCTTAGTACCTTCAAACTGGAAGATAGAGGACAAACATCTAGTCGACTGCCAGAACCCATCTGTGCTGAGGTAATCAGACAAGCTTCCCACTCCAAATCCTAGTGAGGCGTCTATCTAGACAGGATTTTAAGGCATCTTAGATCCATTGACTGTTGCGAATCAGTATTGTAATTATTAACTAAAACTAAAACCCCAAATCATTTTTTGGTAAATGAAATAAATCTAAAATAAAATATTAATATTAGATTAAAAAAAAAAAATTTTAAACTTACAAAATTACAAATGTTGCTTTGACAACTAACTAAAAGAAAAAAGAAAGAAATAGAAATATTTTTAAAAATTACAAAAAGGACAAAAGGACAACAAAATTACTAAAATCTAAACTAAAATTAAATATAAATTTGGATAATAAAAGCTAATTAAAAATACGAATAAGATACATTCAATGCAGTGTTTTATTATCATTTATAAATCAAGTTATTGATTGTAAAATTTGAAACATGCATTTTCTGTAAAGCTGCTTTGAAAGCGCTATAGAAATGAACATGAACTGAATTGAATAATACTAAAATGACACTGCATTAAATTGATCTTTTTCTGGAGAAGGCAATCCCATGATGCATTGAGAAGAGCTTGATAAAAAAATCCTTTCAAATGGCAGACTAAATGAGTAAATGGTTTGATATAATACAATCAGTGCCAAAAATAGACAATTTTACCCCCATATTTGTTATTATCCGAGCATAATGTCATTACAGATGGAGGAAGCCAGTGGAGAGAGACTTTCGGACTACAGCTCTGACGCACCAACACAAATGATTCCAGGTAAAAAGCTGCAGTGATTTAAGCTATCGAGTGATAAGTGTTGACTGAAGGTGCACCTGATTGTCCTTCTGTATCCTGCTGATAGGTGAGCCTATGATGTCACTTCCTGTGGGCTGGAACCTCAGCGGAATAGAGAAGCCTCAAGCTCCAGGACGGAGCAACGAGAAGTCTGTGGAGGGACGGCCCATCGTTCAGGACCCGCTGGGAAGCTCCATCATGGATGCGGCGGTGGTTCATCAGCAGCTGATGACGGACACGCATCCTCAGTGTTTGGGCTTCAGCGAGCAGATGCCAGAAGATCAAGCCCACTGATCGTCTCATGCATATTGCACACACAAATCTGGCTTGTTCTGGGGCCTCATTTATAACCGTTGCGTACGCTTAAAACAGGCCCTGAAAGAGCCGTACCCCACTTCTGACGCATAAGTTGTGATTTATAAAAACAAACTTGACGGGAAAATTTGCGCACCTGCACGCAAACTCTGACCCATGCGTACGAACGTTTTGGAGATGGAGCAGTTTGGCAACACCGATGGTGAGCTGGAGTTAAATGTCTTTTTGGTCGCTTTTAGACAGAAAATCTAAAGAAAATGAAACATATACAGAAAGATAATACAAAATATAATTTCACTCACCAAGCCTGTCACTTGAAGCAAATATCCATCCCTTCTTAAATGTCCGCGTCAGCGAGCGCGTTGAGCCGTTTAACGAAACTGGCGCAAATAACAGTTTAAATAAATAAAATAATGATTTAAACTATGTTTTACTTCTGGTATAAACATTTAGATTAAATATGCCATTCAAATTAATGGAGTTAAACACTTAAACATGAAATCATTAGTGAGAGTTACACATTTTTTTTAATAGCCTATTCAGTCAATAGAAATATTTGCTGTGGATGCGATGCTTCTGAACACTTTTCCTGTGGCGTGCTGTATTTTAATGTTTAACCACAGAGATAATTGCGTATCATGATAATACCAGATTGTCTGAGAAAATAGATTGTCTGAGAAAAGGCCCATCTGTTTCCATTAAAAATATAAATCAATTAAAAATACAATTTGGCCAGTGGAAAAGATTGAGAAAAACTTTCTCTGAAATGTATTTGACACTATTTGATTTATGTATTCAAAAACAAGGCAAGGATAGGCAACTACATGATTTTTATTAATGTAATGTGTCTTGTACCGTTAAACGTTATCACGTGGATGAATAATCATATGCAAATGATATGCAGATGAGGATCTGCATAGTAAAACTAGGCGTTGTAAGCTCCATATATGGTTATTTCGGGGAGGAGACGCATGTGCGCACAATCTCCCGCTGACTGGGATTTATAAAGTGAATTCTGCGCAGGTTCTGGCGTACGAACGCTTTTATAAGTCTGAATATTTTTTTGCGTACGCCATTTTTGGCTTTCGGGCGCACGTACACGTTTAGTAAGGTTCCTACGCACAGTTTTATAAATGAGACCCCTGATCTGTCTGACTTTATGCAACTTCAGTAAAGACATACAAATCTAAAAAATAAAGTCGTGTTGATGTTACGAGCGCTCATGAGAAAGAGCTAGTCTCTGGATTTACCAATATTATATTTTATTGAAGATTTGAAAGATTTGTTTGAGGCACGTAGTAGCAAGATTCCCAGCAATGAGAAGCACAATTTTATTTTTTTACTTGCTCACACCATAAACATATTCAGTACTCAGCAACAAATTACTGAAATCTTTGTAAAATTGTACAATGAAATATAAGTTGTTATATTTCTGTAATATATATGTTTTTTTTACATTGTACAGCTGATTTTATTTTATGATTTATGTTGATTGTAATAACTCATTGATGATTAAATCACACAACTATTAGATGAATTAATGCACCACTGTATTTGCTCGTTTTATATTTTAAAATAAACACCTATAGATGTTTCTCAAGACGGCGTGTGTTTGATGCAGCACTAGATGGGGCTGTTGGGTGATGATGTCATTAGTGACGGTCTTCCTCATTTCTCTCATGTAATGGCTGATCACAAATTCAGGACTAGATCACTGAGTTGTCTTATCTCTCTTTGTATGTTGCTATCTACTTAAAACGGTCTGAAATTCAAGCAAATTCTGCCCTACAAACTAATGCAAATATTATATTTAATATCTACCAGTGAACATAATAAAACCATACTAACATACATTAAGATAATACATCATGCTATTAAAAGTAGATTTGCAAACTGAAAGGATAAACAGTGTGAGTTTATTTTTATTTTTATAAATGTCTTTGTCAGTCTGTTTTAAAAGTTTAAAATGTATTTACAATTTTCTTTGCAAAAAAGTTTTTTCCTGATAAAAATGTTTTAATTCATATATATTTATTAATTATGGAATATAAGGATTATTAATAATTGCCAATAATAACTAAGCAGCCAATCAGCATATTAGAATGATTTCTGAAGGATCACGTGACACTGAAGACTATAGTAATGATGCTAAAAATTCAGCTTTGCATCACAGGAATACATTAAACAATATAAAAGGTATTTGTGCCTGAAATTTTAGACTTTCAATTGAATAAACCTCAAAAAAATAAAGAAATATTTACTGGAGCAACAAGACTGTGACAACTAGCCCCAGTCTCCCTCATATTATTCAGACGGACTCTTATGTAATGCTGGTCTAGAACCCTTCACTGGTTGTGTAACATTTCATGGATTTTAAGCTTTATTCACTGTCTCTCAGTGAAGAAAGCCGTTGCTGCAGGAAACAGACACACTACTGATAGACATGCAGTTTATTTAGTCATATTTCCTGCATTCCAGCACGTTTCATCTGCTTTAACGAGCTTCATCTTGATTGCATTCAGAGGAAACAGCTATTCTCTATGGGGAAAACATTCTCCATGCTACTGAAGACATTCTGTTCTGGCATTTTCCTTCATTTTGATTTATTTGTTTATGTTTAGTGTCAATGTTGGATTTGCATGCAAGAATGTGAACCTTCCATTCTACTGACTTTATGAATAATTGATCGCTTTTTAGATGGTAATATTATGGTGTTAGATGGTAACAGAGTTGACACCTCCTCAACTGAGAATCATAATATAAGCAGTTGGAGACACGCCAACACATGCATGCCAAAATATGTAAAATAATAATAGTAATAAAACAAAATAATGTTTTTTTTTTTACATTATGTATTTAAATATAGAAAAGCTCATAACAAAAGTTTGTAATTCATTAATTAAGTCATTTTTCTCATGTTCACTCACTCACGCGGGCATATTCAGATTAAGGTGACAGCGCGCGAGCCAATCATCGCGCAGCTCCTGCTGGTCCTCGAGCGCGCGCTCTCCAGCGCGGCGCACACACACACACGCGGATGACAGCGAGCGTCGCGTCGCGTCTTTCAGTCCCGCGGATGCCTCATGTAAACATGTTCTGCTAGACACTGACAGAAAGAAGAAAACGACGGAGACATCATTCAGGTGAGACTGTGTTTTGACCATTCTAGCAGCGCGTTTCTCTCATACCATCCGATTTAAACGCATTTGAAACGCAATTGATAACGAGCGTGTTTATGTTTTCATAATTTTACCTCCAAAACAACAACCCGAGCACATTTTGTGCTTCATTTTTGACCGTTGTCACGGAAGTCCATTCGATTTGGTTTCGTTTTTGTTTTGTTGCGCAATTCTGTGCTGGTTTTGTTTTGTATTCGTCAGTATTGTTGCATGTAAGGATGCAGAGCTGCAGTTACATGCATGAGATGCACAGTGTTCATGACAATAACAATGATCACGTGTTTCATCATGATGCTCATGGTCAGTTTATATAACGCTTGTGTGATGCTGGGAATGTATAGAGCTGTTACATAAACGCTAGTGAATGAGTGTCGATTAAAAGTGTAGAATCAAACGAGATGAAGAACGTAATTCTGTCTGTCTGTCTATTGTTCTGTCTATCAAACTGTCTATGGTTCTGACTATCATTTCATCTATCTATCTATCTATCTATCTATCTGTCTGTCTGTCTGTCTGTCTGTCGTTTTGTGTATGGTTCTGACTTTCATTCCATCCATCCATCCATCTGTCTATCTATCTGTCTGTCTTTCTATCTGTCTGTCTTTCTATCAATCTGTCCATCCATATCTATCTATCTATCTATCTATCTATCTATCTATCTATCTATCTATCTCTCTATCTATCTATCTATCTATCTGTCTGTCTGTCCATCCATATCTATCTATCTATCTATCTATCTATCTATCTATCTATCTATCTATCTATCTATCTATCTGTCCATCCATCCATCTATCTATCTATCTATCTATCTATCTATCTATCTATCTATCTATCTATCTATCTATCTATCTATCTATCTATCTATCTATCTATCTATCTATCTATCTATCTATCTATCTATCTATCTATCTATCTATCTATCTGTCTGTCCATCCATCCATATGTCATATAAAGTATGTTTGTGTATTGACATATCAGAGTGAATTTTAACATTCATTTATTTGAGGATTGTGCGGTTCAGACACAGAAAAAGGCTTGAGGTTTTTCATTTGATCTCCCATCACAGTTGTTTTGTCCATATGTTCATAGATTAGCTACGCCTGACCAGAGGACGCAGCCATTCGCCGAGTTTGGCCCAGATTGTTAATTTCTAGGTTATATCGTTAAAAACACTGACTTTTGACGCCAACTATTACCCCAACATCTAAAACAGAGGTTAAAAGTCGAAGCCTTAAAACATGGCCTAGACTGCACACACCTGACATGTCATAGTCTACATCATCAGTGCATCGTTGCAGAGTCAGTGTACGTAGAAATTGTCATGCTGGAGACAAATAGCATTCAGTGTGAGAGAGTGTATAGGGACATGCAACGAGAAAGACATGTCTGTATGAGGAACGGGCGGCGGGTGATGTAATGAAAGATGTAGTTGACCCGATCAGTGGCAGCAGGGTGATCTGGGGCCATCTCTGAACGTTTGTGAAGCAAACGGGCACACGCCACACACACTCAGACATCATGGAGACGTGTTTGTCTGCGCTAGATTTTCTACATTTACATTTATGCGTTTGCCAGAAATTTTTATCCAAAGTAACTTTCATTTAGGGATGCACGATATATCGGCCACCATATCGGTTCATTTTTAATGTTATCGTTATCGGCCCGATAAGAAAATGTGGCCGATATATTAAAGCCAATAAATAATGGATTATTTCCTTCAGCTGAGGCACTTCAGATGCGCACTGTTCGCCATTAAGGGTTTGAATTGCTTGAAATAACTTCAAAAAGGAAAACACAGTAAAGTGCAACATGTGCAAGTCTGTCATATAAGCTACTTAACATTATAATGAAAACATCATAATTGTGTGCTTGGGACATGAAATTGGTGACTTGTTTTGTAATCAGGATCTCCAAAAAAAAAAAAAAAATTGGATTTAGATTTATCGACCAATATATCGGTTATCGGCTTTTAAATATAGAGAATTATCGGTTATCGGTATCGGCCAAAATGTTCATATCAGTGCATCCCCATTTCATTGCATTCAAGTTTTTTTTTATAAGTTGATGCATTCTCTAGACATTAAACTGTCAAGACATGTTTGTTATCGCATTATTTTTCAGTGGAATCCATCCTAACTGATACCAGTTTGGCAGTGTTTAACTACTGATTTACCTGTGCTTATCTGCGTCCTCTTCCTGTTTATGCATTACATCATATCCTGTTTCTGTTCTCAGTCCATTCTCGTCAGTCTTTTTATGTTGCTGACATTTTTTGAATTCCATGTTCATTTTTTGCTGATATAAATAGGTTTTTTTGTGTGTGTGTGTGTAAAATAGGTCAGTTTATTGTCTGAGCTCTCATCTGTGCAATGCATGACCAGAAGGCGAATGCATATCATCATCATCATACGCTCCACCAATCACAGATTCTCTTGAGGCCTGTGTGCATGCAAAAAAGCATTTCTCCCTCTCTGACGCCTCCATCATACTCTGTTCTTCTCTGAAGTTTACAGAATTACCTCCAGCATTAGACAGCAGCAGATGTCTGGCTTGATTGCTGTGTTATAAAAGCATTCAAATTGCACTCAAAATTGCATAGTTATGGTTCCATGCATCATATACAATAAACATGATGAACTAAGAGATCACTTATAATCAGTTCAGTCATTAGCGGTATCAGTTTTATTACGTTAATGATTGTAGAAATGTTATTGACTGGGTGTGTTCATGTGAGTATTTTAAGGAACTCTTTGTTATGTTGACTGATATGACAAATTGACTATATATATATATAATGTATTAAAACCTTGTGATATAAATATATCACACAATTACTGTGATAAAAAATTATGTTTTATATAAAAAGAGTCTGTGTGTGTGTGTATATATATATATATATATCTCACAAGATTTTAATACATTATATATATATATATATACACACACACACACACAGTGTGACAGTGTGAGACAGCCAAGAGACAGTAACAGTGTGTGTGTGTGTGTATATAATGTATTAAAATCGTGTGAGATATACATGTATATATCAGAGTTTCCGCTAGAAAAAAATAGTGCCGGACATACACACACACACACACACACAATCTATACAATCTATAATATGTAAATACAATTACATTATACATTTTTTATTAAAATCACTGGATTATAAAAAGAAATGATTGTACATTTATACTGTATATATGTTATATATTATATATATAATATTGCTTCATGCAATTTGATTGTAATTATATATCCTATATTGGAATTATTTAAGTTATTTTGATAATCCAGTGATTTAAATACTTAACGAATGCAATTTGATTATTTGCTCTCTTTATTTGTAACTTGATGAAGAAAAAAAAGCACAATATCAGATTATATTCAATGTCAAATGAATGAATACACCAACCGTAAACAACTAAACTCCCAAGTTCTTCCTAGTTTTGATATTTCTATCTCGGTCTGAAGATAAGAATGTTATCTTTTATTGTCACACTGGCCGGCTAATGCCAGCGATAGTGGCGATGTCACTGACGCGACCGTGTGTATGTAGTACACTAGACTGCACAATGGGCCCATAGAGCTGAATGACATGATTGAGAGTGATTCATAAAGGTTTGTTTCTTTGTTGAAAGAGAAGTAAAACACAACGCTCTTGAATAGGGACATCTTCAAGTGGATTTTGAGGGTCCTCTTGTACATTGACTGTACTTGAGGAGTTCACTTTGGCCCTACAGAGCTCTTCTGTCCGACCATAAAGACAGATTCATCTACTGTAGCCCATGTGTCCCAGTGTTACGGCCGTGTGACGTAACCTCTCTGTCTGGTTTGGGACAGAGGATACTGCTAGTGCCGGTCCAGACTGTGTTGTATAAAGATTGACTTAGTGGTTTAAAACATAGAAAAGGAGAGAAAGAGCTGCTTTGGCTTTGTAGAGGTGTCATGACATTGCACTATGGGAGCTTCTGGGAGGTGAGCATTCAGCGTCTGTGAGAAAATGATCATTTTTACAAACTTAACCATTAGAAATGCTGTTTAATGTTGGTACCTGGACAAATGTGTGATTGAGGTGCATGTGAGCAAAATCATGTGAGATTAGTGTTGTGTAGTCAGACTTCACATGGACATCAACAAATTGCAGGTTATTCTGACCAAGTACCGCCCACTTTGACAGGAAGAGGACGTGCAAAGCGACCAATCACAGTTGGTTTTGGTGTTTTGGTGCAATTGTGGTTTTGAGTCTTTTGCTTTGAACTCAAGCGTTTTATAATGTGAAGATGTTTCTGCACTGATTCAGTCATTTACTTTCTTACCACATGATTCAAATCGAACTTTTTTCTTGAGGTCTTAATGCAAATGTTATGAATAATCTCATATTTTGCTTTGTGTTTGATTTGAATCACAAATAGGAATTTTTTATATACATTTTAAAAATACTTTTTTATTGGATTTTGATCTCTTTAAATCTTGCTCCTTGAAAGTTGAAAGTAAGTGTGATCTAAACAGCGTGAGTGAGTAATGGTAAGCATCGGCCCATGAGAGCATATTGGAGGGTTTGTGTTTAATTCTGGACGGTTACATCATGAAGGAAACACTTATTCTCATCCTTGTAATGTGTGACCTGAAGCAAACTGTGCTCTAGAATAACTACTGTGATCTAGTGGTGTTTAAAGTGTAATATCATGATACTGTAGTCGTTTTCTATCACATTAATGATAACATGATGTAGTTATTTTTGTTGGATGTAGTTTATATATTACATAATCATGAGGTAATGCCTTTCAAACCTTTTTGTTTGATTACCCTGTCTATTTGGAACTTGATGGACTCAAACCAAAGGATCAGATGAATCAGAGCAAATGAATGAATCAGAATTAGATTTATATTATAAAACACTTTGAGTTCAAAACAGTCAAACTAATATTATTCGGGGTTCAAGCGCGAAGCCATAAAACTGATCGTACAGCCCAAACTTTAGGCCTAGAGACTTGAAACTTGGTCAGATAGTAGTAGTCTTGCTCGCTACTCAGATACAAGGACTCAGCCAAATCGACCAATAAACACTGTATTTTCCATTGAAATCCTCGGCTTAAGACTAAACGTGTATCTCAAGTTTCATTTACACCATTCTTTCTGCCATTTTGAATATTTTCGAACTCTTCATAGTCCGTTTGTCCGATTCAGTCGAAATAGGGCTGGGCGATAAAACGATAACGATAATTATCGCGATATAATTTGTCTCGATAAAACGATATCAAGAGTTCTATAAATGTTCGATAATGTTTATGCGCCAAAAGCGGAACGAAACTCATTTGAACCGCGCGCCACACGGACCATTTATCCGCTCGGCTCAAAGTCCAAACGGCAGCGCAGCGCGAGCTCACCCAGAGCCCGTCTACGGAGAGCCTGCCCACTCCCTATTAAGTCCTATTGTACCGAATTTTGGTTGTAGTTCCACCAGAGTTCCACTGGGGGCGATCGCCCATGAGTGCAGAATAAATGGGAGTCTATGGGGCTAGACGGCTAAATGTGTCTCTTTCACCCGATTGCCGTTGAGAAATCTCAGATTTGATAGTAGGTTTTGCAAGTTCAACATGGGTTATAGGTCGAAGGTTGAATGAACGAGTACTTATGTCCTTTCGATTTCTTACAGGTTGAGTTGTTGTTGCCCATAACACGCTAGCATTCTGCTAATGAACGCTGATTGGTCAGTGAAGGACTGATTACGACTAGAGATACCACTTGATGGCATCGTGGCATCCGAAGTGGGACCAGAAACAAACAAAACAAAAACTCGTTTAGCACGTGTATTTACCTGTGTCAGCTGTGTTGTCGATGCGCGCGAAAGCACCAAAGTGACTGAAGGATTGCCGTAAAGCAGTATCTCTGGTCGTACGATGTGTATGACGTCATTGACACTTTAAAAGACTTTTTAAAGCAAATAAGTGACTCTAAAAAATCTAACACCCAGCAATGTGTAATTTCTTTGCATCTCCTTTCGAATACAATATTCAAATTACTAGACAAAAAATTATATCCTGAGAAAAGTGGATTTTGAGGGGTATAGCGCCATAGACCTCCATTCATTCTGCACTCGTCCTGTGAGCGCCCTCATATGGAACAAGAGTGGAACTGCAACCAGTTCAGAAGCCGGAAGTGTACTGAGAATGGAAGTTCTCGCCTTATTAGACATTCTCTGGCTCACCCTAGAGCAGATGCGTTTACTCTGATCTAGGGCTGCACGATTTGGGGAAAATGTCATATTGCGATAATTGAGGTCAATATTGCGATTACGATTGCGATATGCGATATAATAAACAAATGGTTTCATGAGTCAACTTGCTTGGTTCTAAAGGAAAATAAATGCACACACAGATTAGTGATAATCTGCCTAAAGAAAAAAGTTCTTTAGTCAAGAGCAGTGAGTGTTTTTCTCTGTCCCCTTTGTTCTTTGATTAACTTTAGCGACAGATTTTTTTTTTTTTTATTGCATTTTAACAAGAACAAAACATAATTTACATACAAGAGTACATGTAACCATACATGTCAGGGTTAAAAAAAGAAAAGAAAAAAAGAATAACTTTAGCGACAGATATTAGTGGCTACTGTGTACTGTCCCTTTAAGACCAGCCGCTGTCAGAGACGCGGATCTCACACGCGCCTCATTCTTTCACGAGTCATCACAACTCTTCATGTTCATCATAAGACTACTCTTATGTTATGAAGACACTCGACAAAAAGACATTTTGGCATAATTGTGTGCGTTATTGTTCGTTCAAGCTCGAAAGAGAACTGTCATGCTGTTTTGTGCGCACGCACGATATTAGCGCGAGTCTTTCTGTCTGTCACAGTCAGGACATTCACAGGCAGCGCGTTCATTTTGGCATACATACGTGTGTTGTTCGTTCTACCGCGAAAGAGAACTTGATTCTGGCGCGCGTCTATCTCTGTGTGTGTGTGTGTGTGTGTCAGGAGGACATTCACAGGCAGCTCGTTCTTTTATGTCTTATCGCACATGAATGGTTTAAAAGCATTTGCATTAATAAGTGTGTTAACAGCGCTCATTTGTTTATTTAATATAAAATCGCAGCATTTTGCGTCATATAATCGCGTAGGCTTCACATCGCGATTGCGATACGATTAATCGTGCAGCACTACTCTGATCGCTCTCGGTCACGAGATCCAGTGAGAAGCGCTTGATTTCAGCGAAGAACACAATGTCTCAGTGATTTAAACCAGTTTAAAGGCAGATGCAACAGCGCTGACAAACAGGAGAAACACCGTGCACAACGATACAGTCAGAAGGCTTTACCGTCTACAAATCCCCATCATTTACCATGGATTTACTGTAACGTTAGCCTAGTAATATTAACTGCACCATGAAATGTGGGATATACATATTGAATTGTATTATATTATTAATGTAGACGATGTATTAAAGGACTGATGGAATATAATTACAGTATTTAATAATGTATTTAGGCTACTGTTTTTCATACAAATACCATAGAAACCATAAAGTTACATTTTGCCATGATAGTGAGGTTATCATGATCTAAATGCATAAACTCAAACAGTCAGAATATAAAATTTTACCAAATAAAAATGAGCACATGCAGAAACTAAGAAATTAATTGTCCAATAAAGATATTTATTTTGTTAAGGAAAAATGACAAATGTTTGAATGTTCTACCTCAGATTTGTGAAATGTTCACCAGTTTGGCAAGTGTTTGTCCTGATATGTTCTGACAATAGTAGTTTAAAACCACAATTAACGCTCTGGTTTCTACAACTTTCACTTAGGAGCAAAAATCTGTCTTTAAACTTGAAAGAAATAAAGATTTGACTTTTATCGTGATAATTATCGATATCGACTGGTATAAAAAAAATTATCGTGATTTTTTTTTTGGCCATATCGCCCAGCCCTAACTCGAAACTTGACATGCATCATCTAGAGACCCCCATGGCAAAAAGTTGTCTAAAGAATTTCGATTGGTGATTCGCTCTCATGACGGGGACGCCAAAACATCCAAAGTAGGCAGGGCCACTTTCACTAAAATGGCTATTACTCTTTAACGCTATGAGATATTGTCACCAAACTTGTTATACTTATCACAAGCTCATTCTGCAACGATTCACCGCTTGGTGATCCTCTGCTGCCATCTACTGGTTATAATGTTCATTTAGTCATTCTACACACTAATATAGTTCTTTTCACAGGTTTTGCTTTTGCATTCATTTTTAGAAATTATAAAATCACTATTATAACATTTACAGTCACGTTTTGTCAAAGTTTATCACTTCATCCTTAGGTATCAGTTTTGACAATTGTGCCACTAATGTGAAAACTGAAAATGGTGTTATACAAAGGGGTCGCCCAGACCCTAACAGCATAGATGGCATAAATGTCTTAAAACACCTGAACCCTGTTAGATGCTGCTCGCAGCTATATTTATTATTATTATTCCTATTTTGCTTTGCTCTTTGTTTTTATCTAGTTAATATTCATGTTTAATACAAAACTACTATTGTCATTTCAGCTGCATCAAGAAGCAAGAGGAGCGAGTCAAAGTGAGCAACACTGACGTGGAATCCGAGCGCTGGATGGGCAGCAGAGGGCAAAGGTCAGACTAGAGATGCTAAGCTATGTCAGACTTCTACACAATAAAAGTATGTATTTCACTGACTGGTGATATGGAAATACATGCTCTTGAGTATATCTAAGATAGTACGCTGGAAATGAGTGCAAGCATAAATTGAATTGGCCACAACATTGTCATTTTGGTGATCAAAGATGAGTTTTAAGGCATACAATTATTGAATATTACTTTAAAGTTTATATAATATATTTTATAAATTATGTGAATTTGAATAGATTTCACGTGTAAGTAAACAATAAATAAAATAAAAAACAACAAGTGGCATTTCAGACATTGATTATTAATATCATCTAATGTTCCTGAAATCTCAGCTGAAGATTAAACAAGATTCTCTTAACTGATTTTGGATGGGTAATTGTTGAACTGTTTGTGGACCAGCTGGCTCAACTGGTTATTGATGCAGCTTGATCAGCATAACCATGATCAGTATGAAAGTTGTCATAACATGAACAGTGTAATATGGATATACAGACATACTACGGTATATAGACATAAAAAGTATTTAGACACTTATGTCTTTGCATTAGATATAACCTATCAAAGCAAGTGTCATTGATTATGAAAAAAGATGCACAAACACATTTTAAGTTATATTATTTACCAGTAATATTAACCATTAAAATTCACGTTCTTTTCCAGCAACATGGAGGAGTTTAAAGTTCAGACCGCCAAGCATCCCGTACCCAACAGCTCGCCCATGAGGCCGCACAGTGAGCACTCGAAAGAACAAGCAGCCAAACGCCTGTCCTCCGCATCCAACGGCACGAGCGATGGAGGAGCGGGCTGCAAAACGCCTGTGGAGATCACTGCGCTGGAGGAGTCATTCCGACGCTTCGCCATTCACGGAGACACGCGAGCCACCGGGAAAGAATTGAACGGCAAGAACTGGTCCAAACTGTGTAAAGACTGCGGCGTCATCGATGGCAAGACCATCACACTCACAGACGTGGATATAGTCTTCTCTAAAGTCAAGTATGCCATAATCTGCACCACTTTCACACATTTAGGAGTTGAGTTACGGAAGTAAAAGTCCCATTCATTTTCTACACAGAGAAATAGATTTTTTTATGCAAAAGGCCCGTTCACATCAAGGTCGTTAACTATAACAATAATGATAAAGGTATAGGTTTTAAAATACATTTTAAATATAAAAGAATAGCAGACTCCACAACACAACTATAACGGCACAGTGGAACTACCAGTATATTGTTGAATAAACAATAATCAGGTGATAAAAATATCAACAGCCAATCAGAATCCATCCTGCTTTAAAGAGCTCGAGCATTTAAAGCTGCAGACGACAAAACTGCTGCATGCAATGACTTGATACAATAACTTATACTTATTTAATACTGATGAAATATATATACAAATAATTTGAATAAGTAATCTGCTTTCTTGGATCACTCACTTTGAGTTTGATGCAGTGTATCCTGGGATTGCATTGTCTATGAAGCACACATGCTATGCTTTCTTAGATTTTGGCTAAAACGTTGTGCCTCAAATGCTCACGAGGGTCACGATTACGCTGTCGACCAATTGGATTTTCTCGCAGACATCTGGTATGTGTGTGATGCATACATGAAAACAGCACAAACACTTACGAGATCTGATTTGGGCCGCGATCAAATGTGGCTCTTTAATTAAAAAAAAAAAATCCATGTCATGACCCCTTTAAATGAGGAATATTATGACATGTTCCTTCGTTCCCAGACAAAAAACTCAAGACTACAATGGAGACATTTCAGGGAGTTCAGACTCAAGAGACAGTGACACTGATATAGAGAATAACTCCCGCTGGAGTGACTTTGTGCTTTATAAGTTTGCAGACATTTTGCTCAAACAACAACATTAAAAAAAGAAGGTTAAAAATGTAAAAAAGCATAATAGAGCCCCTTTAACAAGTGGGATAAAAAAAGAAGCATATTAGATTGGTGCAATAGGCTTTAAAGTGTAGGAATGTAAATGATATTTTCTGTAACAGTAACATATTTGCCTTTAATCATTGCATTTGTAGTAATGTTACTCCCTTTAGTAATAAATGAGAGTGAGAGAGACGAAAACGGTGTTATTTCAGTGGTTCTCTCTGTGTTGTTTGAGGATGCCACAGTCGTCATGGCAACTCTCAACTCACAACTGCCACTCCGAATTCAGAAAATGCAGTGCAAACTCATTATACCGGTAATTAAAGTAGTTTAAATAAAACATACATAAACTGTATATAAATTGAAATAGACATATATAAATACAAAATAATATATCTATCTATAAAATCTGTCTGTCTGTTATTCGCATATCTCTCGAACCGTTAGTCCGATGTATTTCAAACTTGACAGGTGTCTCGCTACGGGCACGAGTAAGTGCAGTGCCAAGTTTGGCATTGTTTGGATTAGAAATGCAAAAGATATCGTTAAATATATCGGTAATAGAAGCACTTAGAAGGTTGTGGTTTAAAAATAAACATTCTGACATAATGTTTTCTTTACCAAGAAAGTGGCAAGATGAAAACCACTATTTTCTGTTTCAAACTTTCACATAGCATCTTTAGGTTATAATAACCTAAAAAATTCAAATCCAGATTTTGATTTTCAAAGATGTATTATTAAAAACGGATTATTTCCCCCCAAAAATGCAATAAATTCATGACACTTTTTTTCCAAAATGCAATTAATCCATTGAATAAATCTAAAAGTTATTTTTTATCATATTGAAACTGTTGAAATCAGCCATCGCTAAGAAATATCTCCTGAACTTCTTTGACGGTGATCAGCACACAAAAACTGATTTTGCACGGGCACTTTGCACTGCTCCCTGAATCGACGCGCTTATTCATTTGTGGATGTTAAAGGGATACTCCACTTTTTTCGGAAATAAGCTCATTTTACATCTCCCCCAGAGTTAAACAGTTGAGTTTTACCGTTTTAGAATCCATTCAGCCGAACTCCGGGTCTGACGGTACCACTTTTAGCATAGCTTAGCACAGATCATTGATTCTGATTAGTCCAGTAGCATTTCTTTCAAAATGACCAAAGAGTTTCAATATTTTTCCTATTTAAAACTTGACTCTTCTGTAGTTAAACCGTGTACTAAGATCGACGGAAAATGAAAAGTTGCGATTTTCTAAGCCCATATGGCTAGGAACTACTCTCATTCCAGCGTAATAATCAAGGAACTGTGCGGCTGTACCATGGGTGCAGCAGGCGTAATGATATGACGCAGCGCCTGAAAATAGTCCCCAGCTCGGTAACTTCTTCCAACGTGACCGGGACTAAGTTTGTCTAACCTATTAGACCTATTTTCAGGCGCTGCGTCATATCATTACGCCTGCTGCACTCATGGTACAGCCGCACAGTTCCTTGATTATTACGCCGGAATGAGAGTAGTTCCTAGCCATATAGGCTTAGAAAATCGCAACTTTTCATTTTCCGTCGATCTTAGTACACGGTTTAACTACAGAAGAGTCAAGTTTTAAATAGGAAAAATATTGAAACTCTTTGGTCATTTTGAAAGAAATGCTACTGGACTCATCAGAATCAATGATCTGTGCTAAGCTATGCTAAAAGTGGTACCGTCAGACCCGGAGTTCGGCTGAATGGATTCTAAAACGGTAAAACTCAACTGTTTAACTCTGGGGGAGATGTAAAATGAGCATATTTCCGAAAAAAGTGGAGTATCCCTTTAACTGAATCTGTAAATCAGCTATGCTGTTTACTTCTGAATATTATATTTAATTCTGGTGCGCTTAACGTTATCGCTACTGTGTAATAGTAGCCTATGCTATTCACCAACTAAACATATCCTATTCAATCCGTTCACAGTCTCTTTCACGGGCATCATTTGTAGTTGCCTATTCACAAACTCAAGCATAGCGTTTTCTCGGAGTTCACTGTGTGCTTTCTAACATGCACAAATAAAAATGTCACTGAACTTTTGCTGTGTAATTGTAACAATGAGCACTCAAACACACCAAACCAACAATTACTAAAAACACACACAAAAACTGATTTTGCACGGGCATTTTGCACTAGTATATATAAACACTTAAATATTTTTGTGACCCAAATATACAGGGTGGTCACACATTCATTTTTGTTCATGCATATTTCTGAATATACAGTGAAGAGGAGTCGTGCCGTGTTGATATTTCTCAGGCTCATCCCCCACAGCCACAGGCCATGATGGCTCATGCTGAATAACCCTGATGACTGCAGGACAGAAAGAGTCATCGCTGCTTCAATAGGGACTGATTTTAACGATGTGCCCTTAATATAGAGCACCGTAGACACACGTTTAGAAAACACTGCTCGAGTAGGAGAAAGAATTGATCAAAATCTTTGTGCTATTTATGCATTGAGGAAATTCTCTGCCTTTTACCAAGAGGTTCGTTTCACCCAGACTGAGAGAGAATAAAGATTATTCTGCTAGATGGAGTCAGAACAGGAAACGTGAGGCAGAAAGAACTAATGCAAGCAATATGCTGGTGTTAACATTTAAAAGAAAAGTGCAACCAAAAATAAAAATTCTGTCATCATTTACTCACTCTTATGTCATTCCAAACTTGTATGCTAACATTTTCATGCAGCTCTTTTTCATAAACCATCTGTAAAGCTCCAAAAAAGACACACAAAAAACCATTAAAATATCATAACAGTAGACAACTCTTGCGTTATATTCCAAGTCTTGTAAAGTAAGCGAGCAAAATGCAAGTTACTTCAGTTAAATATGTTGATAAATGTATTTTATTCTAAAAGTTTTTCTTTGCCCTCTTTGAGCTTGATTGCATGAGCCCGAACACATGTGCAGTCAGTCAGTGTGTGTGTGTGTGTGTGTGTGTGTGTGTGTGTGTGTGTGTGTACAGAGGCTCAGGCCAAAGATTAAGCTTAAAAGGGACGCTGTAGTCGATCAGCATCACAGAACTAAAGTTGCATGTTTCCTTTAATCAGTGCGGCCCATGACAGATTTAAGCCCCTCATGAGTGCCGATGCATCTTAATGATGCTTGATAAAGCCTTTAAAACTGCACCACAGCAATGCAAACACTACAGATTCCTCTTGCGTTTTTGTGTTAAAATGTTTCAATAAAAGCTAGTCAAAAGTTCAGCATATTAGAACCATACTAACAAACATTAAATACAATACAATATACTGTATTGTCCCCTTAGGGAAATTTGTCTTGGGCTCAGTGTATGTTGCATTTCCAGAATAAAAAAATAGATAAGAATTTATATCAATCACAGAATAAATCAATCACATTTATCTTCACCTAAACAATCCATACAGTGGAGCAAAACATGTAGAACAATACATCATGTTATTGAAAGTAGATTTGACTTAAAGGATGAACAGTGAGTTTTTTTAATAAATGTCTTTGTCAGTCTGTTTTAAAAGTTTAAAATGTATGCACATTTTTCTGTGCAAAAAATGTTTTTTGATGTTTATTTTCATTGTGTGTGTGTGTGTGTATGTGTGTGTGTGTGTGTGTGTGTGTGTGTGTGTGTGTGTGTGCGAGCGTGCGTGCGTGCGTGCGTGCGTGTGTGTGTGTGTGTGTGTGTGTGCGCGTGAGAATATCACACTATACATACAGTATATACACTAACTCCTGATCAAAATTTTGGAATTCATATATATTTATTAATTATGGAATATAAGGATTATTAATAATTGAGTGCCAATAATAATTAAGCAGCCAATCAGCATATTAGAATGATTACTGAAGGATCATGTGACATTGAAGACTGGAGTAATGATGCTGAAAATTCATCTTTGATCACAGGAATAAATTACATTTTAAAATATATTCACATAGAAAACAGTTATTTTAAATTGTAATAATATTTCACAATATTACTGTTTTTACTGTATTTTTAATCAAATAAATGCAGCCTTGGTGAGCAGAAGAGACTTCTTTCAAAAACATTAAAAGTCCTTTTGACCGTTAGTGAATGTAGGGTTAAATATGTCTGTTTATGACTTATGTATGCGCGTAAATATGAAAGCATTCAGTGCATACTCATAGTTTAGAGAGGGAACAGTGCTGAATTTCTTAGCTGACATTAGGCAGCAGTGAACAGTCGGAGCGCTGAAGGATCGCACAAACAAAACGAAGTCAAATTAATTATAAAGCCAAAGAGGCGTGTTTACCAGAGCTTGTTGCTGGGGGAGACCACAGGCTTTATGGGGCTTTGTTTAGGTTCTTGGTCACCATAGTAAAACTGTTTGTGTTTGTGTTACTATGCACTGTTTTACATTGTTGCTTTATGGGCCGAATGCGCCCGAGTCAAAATGTAAATCCCGCTTTAAGCTCAGATAAATCAATTAGTTCTGCTGATTTTGGTGACCAAACACAGAACCAAAACTGTTTATCATACACACGTAAATGAAAGACCGTCGAGTTTAATTGGACGCTCGGCCCTCGACAGCAATAAATAAGATGCGAGAAGCATCTCGTCCTCTTTAAAAGTTGATTAAAAGTGAATTTGAGTTTGCTGGCCGTGTGTAATGACCCAAACGCTGGAGCTCTCAGAGCTGACATGTTTGTGTTATCGCACACGGCTGTTTACACTGCGCCTGTTCAGATGGAGAGCATGCCGCGCTTTCAGAGGCCTTTATCGAGGCAGTTACCACGCAAACTCAAATGTATATTTCATCCATTTACTCGCCCTCAAGATGTATTATTCTGATGTTAAGCAGAAGAGGTTTGGAACATGGTATTTTCATTTGCATGTGTCACTCTCAGACAGACCGGCCAATCAGATCTAAAGCATTCCTCGTGTGTTTACAGAAGCTCTTTTAATCAGGTCTTGCAGGTTTGTGCTTCGCTATGTGTTTATATTTGATGCCACAATATATTCTGATGAATTTATCATCTATTTGTCTTTGCTTTATGTAATTGTTTTCTAGGAACAAATCTGGCCGCACTATTACATACAGCCAGTTCAAAGAAGCGCTGGCGGAGCTGGCCAGGAAACGCTTCAAAGATAAGAGCAGCGAGGACGCCGCCGAAGAGCTTCACAAACTGATAGAAGGAAAATCACCCGTTATATCTGGAGTCACGGTAAAGCCCCGGAGCAAAAGTGCTGTTCTTTCTCTACAATACACATTTATATTCGGAAACTTTGAAATACTAGCATTTCTCGTGTTCATTGCCTCTTTAAAGGGGTGGTATAATGCCCTTTTCACAAGATGTAAATGTCCCCAGAGTGTGTGTGTGAAGTTTTAGCTCAAAATACCCCACAGATATTTTTATATAGCATGTTAAAATTGTCAATTTATGAGGGTGAGCAAAAACGCACCATTTTGTGTCTGGCCCTTTAAATGCAAATGAGCTGCTGCTCCTGGCACAGGGGGCGGAGCTACAACAGCTTGCACTCGCACAGACATGCACTGAAAATGTCAAAAACTTTTAGCCTTTTATGTTCAAACCGGATTCAGACAATAATGGAGAGACTCAAGAAGAAGTGACAACATGTAGACAACATTTCTGAATGGTTAGTTGATGAATTTATGTAGCTAATGTGTAGTTCTAGTCATTGATTAGCATATTCTGTCTTGATAATCTATAAATCGTGTTCTGGGGACGGGGTTTATGTAAATTTTAGGGTTTGTGATGTCACTAACCCGGGAGGAATGTTGTGTAGTCTCTACCAGCCGTTTGTTGTAGTCCTTAAAAAGTGATTTCTTTAAAAGCAAATATCTCCCTTTGCTTTGAGCTTTGAGCGTTGTAACTTTGCAGATGTTGTTTATGCTCAAACAGCAACATTACACACTAACTAAAGTTAGAAAAGTGAAATCATACTCAACCACCCCTTTAAGATGAATCGCTTGGTGTATTCCTCACTTGTTAATAATAGTATCCTGTTTTTCTCAAACTGGGGTTTTATGGAGTTGAGAGTTGGAGTTGATAAAATTAATCAAAGAATTAATCAAAACACTTAATAAAAAAAAGAAAACATTTTATTTGTTTGCCTGCATGTCATATGACATCAGAGAACTGTGAACATGCAAATGTGTTTTTAAATTAATAAAATATTAAATTAAAATCTCAAGGAGAATATTTTAGATTAAAGGGGTTCGTTTGGGAATCCTTGCTGTCGTAAATGGATGAAATCTACTCACTTATTTCTTTAATAATTTATTTTTAATGTACAGTATGTGAATAATTAGTGTTTACAGTTAAACTGTATGCTGATTTCTAGATGTAATAATATGTGATGATTTAATGAGTTATTTTTTAATTAAATTAATACTTTTATTCTACAAGGACGCATTAAATTGATCAGAAGTGACAGTAAAGACATTTATTATGTTACAAAAGATTTCTGTTTCAAATAAATGCTTTGAACTTTCTATTTATCAAAGAATCTTGAAATAAATGTATCAGAGTTTCCACAGTTCAGTATCAGAACTGTGTTTAACACTAATAATAATCAGAAATGTTTCTTGAGCAGCAAATCATCATATTAGAATGATTTCTGAAGGATCATTATCAGTAATGATGCTGAAAATTCAGCTTTGCATCACAGGAATAAATTACATTTTAAAATACATTCAAATAGAAAACAGATATTTTAAATTGTAATAATATTTGACAATATTACTGATTTTACTGTATTTTTGATCAAATAATTTCAGCTTTAATGGGCAAAAGACTTCTTTCAAAAACATTAAGAATCTTAAAGCAGTCTTTTAAATGGTAGCGTACATGTGTAAGTTTTCACAATGCAATCTTGTTTTAAATGTCAAAAATGTTGACTGATTACTGATGGGGATTTAAAGGAATAATTCTCCCAGAAAAACTAAGAGAAAAAGAAAATAATGAGATGACTAAATGAAGACAGATTTGAAGATGTTTGGGAGAACTTCTCCTTTTCAAAGTGTCTTTCTCCTTCTCGACACAGAGAGCCGTGGCTTCTCCGACCGTGTCCCGTTTGACTGACACCACCAAGTTCACCGGATCGCACAAGGAGCGTTTCGACGAGACGGGTCGCGGGAAGGGGAAGGCGGGACGCGTGGAAGTGGTGGACACGTCCGGATACGTCCCTGGATACAAGCACGCAGGGTCATACGAGAAGAAGATTCAAAAACCTCCACAAAAACCCATGTGAGATTCTCCATCCAGCAGTGAACGCGAAACCCAACTCTAAAGCACAAAGGGATTTTTGTCATTTTCCAATTGAGGGTATGTCTTTTTTTTTTTTCTGTGAATAACATTGAGTTTATGTTCCTCTTCCTTTAAGTGTTTTATTACTTTTAACTGGAACGCTGTTTACATCCAAACACTGACGTCACCAGCTGGTACGTTCCTAACAAACACGATGATGCCAAGAGAAAGACAATATTGCACGCTGTATAAGTGGTTTTTGCTGATAATCCGTCGTAAATATTGACATTAAATGCATATATGAATATTTGGCATTTGTGGCTTCTCTTATGATGTGATAGAGTCAGGCCTGAGATATAAGTTACACGCAAACGCTTGAGCAATGCAAGTGCATTAACCCATGGGAAAGTTTCCTTCAAATGTTTGTGCCACTAAACAATTTGCATTATAATAGCAAAACTTGCAAAACTAGAACTGTGGTCACGTATTTTATATTTTCCACATATTTTAATGCATTTGGCAGACGCTTACATTGCATTCAAGTTATACATTTGGTCCGTTCATGCATTCCCTGGATATCAAACCCATGACGTTGCTTGCAGAATGCTTGTAAAGTATGTTTCAGGCCTAAGTTAGAAAAAAAACACATTTAACTTTGTTCGACAGACTTAATATTTAAAGGGGTCATGACATGGATTTTAATATGTTCCTTGAGGTTCACTTAAAATGTTAGTTTTTTTAACAAAAAACAAGTATATATGCAGAAAAACGATTATTTTAAACCTTCATTCTGACCCTCTGAAGGCGCGGCTCCTTTAAGGCTTGTCAGTAACGCCTTATAATTGGCTAACGTCAATGCATAGGAAACGATAGCAACGCCCACTTGCTATTGTATGCCAGATTTTAAGAACATTATCATTTACAGAACATTTACAGACAAAGCATTGTGAAATAATTGACTTATGTTTTATGATGCAGCTGCTGTCAGATCCAGTACAGTTGTAGCTTCATCTGTCACAGAAGTTTCTCTCCATTACACTGCGCCTCGCTGACAAAACAAAATGTTTCGAACAAACATATAATCCTCCAATGCGATCTTTCTGAAGTCTGTACAGAGACACAAAAGAGCTGTTTAGCGAAACTGAACACGCTTTTGACGCGACGCTCACATCCAGTGTAGGCAAACGTCAGCCGTTAAGCGACTGAAGGCCAGTGGGCGGGGCCTATGATATGATGATTTATAATTATTCGTCGATATCTTGCTCTGGAGGCGGGCATATGCAAATCTATTTGCCTGTGTGATGTCACAGATCCCTCATTATTCAAACCAGCCGTTTTGGAGCATGATTAAATGCTTAGTTTATAATGATGAGGATGATTTAAACTATGAAACTTGATGGATGTTTTACTTGTTCAAAGACCTTTTAATATGTAAAAAAAAAACCAAGGCAAATTTCATCTCTCGTGTCATGACCCCTTTAAGTCATTTGGATGCATTCGTTGCTTTAAAAACTGACTTGACTTTTTTTTTTTCTGCTTCCCCATCTAATTTACCAGCAACAAGATCATCTAGATGTAAAATTGAAACAAAAAATCAACTGATTCTGTTTGGATTTCATGTATATTTTATGATCTATAACTGAATGCAAAAGTCCAACCATCATAAATTGTTATTTGATGCATAAAGAACTGACCGCTGGTGCTCAAGATTGTATATCTAGTTGTTTGGTCGATGTTTTTGTAGGTTTGACAAGTTAATGGCATAACTATGTATTTCTGATTCTATAATGGCGTAATATGAAACATTGCCTGTGTGTTTTTAATTGTGGAATGATTAACTATATCATGTAAAAGGAAACACCATCAGCAAAAGGTTCAGGATTTTCTTGCTCTGCATTACAATACCTTTTACCAACGTTATCATACCTCAATACAGACTTGAGTAATGTCAAACCAGCAGGGCTTAGTTGTCCTTTCAAAACTCTCCTCTGGGTGTCTTAACTAAGAGCTTTGAGCAAACAAAATGCCAAAAACAATATAGAAGTTTCTAATGATTTTAACACGTATAATCAGACTCGCACAGAACCTGAATCAGAAACAGTTTGTTATTCGTTTATGAATTATTTAGGCTAATCTGATCATCTTTCTGCCTACTCTAAGCTCTCAATTAGCACATTTTACCATATTTAAATCCATTATGCAGATTTCACCCCAAAATCAGCATATAAAACACGATTAAGTGTGCAGATTCTGCCTGGGGCCCGGTTTATCAGCAATAGATCAACCTGCAAATGAGGGTATTAAAATGAAGTTTTGTATTTTGCTGTGGATTTTTAGTTTGAAAAGCACTGTTGTTATATTTAACATGTCATATCAAGGCACTTTGCTGTTAAGTGTTTCTGCCTACAGAACAATGTTTACAAGAGAAGTGACATGCTGTAACTAACGCTGGCATATGGCATAAGTCTAAATGAATACATTCCCTTTACCGTAACTAGTGTTCTGAATTATTTATAAACGCACTGCCATCTGAACACACTGGACAAGATCCAACCTTCAGGGTTCCCACACTTCTGAGTCTGACCAATGACTTTTCCATGACCGTTCCCAGTCGTTCTGTGAAAACTGGATGTGTGGATTTCTTTTTAAATTCACTAATGAATCATTCTAACGCTCCAGAGGCTAAAGACAAACGACTCAAAAGAATGATTCGCTCACGAATCGGACCTCACTATGGCTTGTCAATGCAAAAGCAATATTTATCAGCTAATTTAATAGTTTAAAACGGAGCTAATTTTATCACTAGTAAAAATCTATATTCATAATATACAATTAGAACTTTTTAAGACTTTATGACGACTTTTCCAGACCGGGAAAACACCGATTTAAAAATTCCCTGATATTTTACGTGATTGTGGGAACCCTTTCGTAATAGACGATATTGTCCACGTCTATGGAGAGAAGGGACGAGCGAGAGTGTACAGACGTTATTCTTCTACAGAACATCTATTTTCAGATAAGAAAAGTGGCTACGGATCATAAATGTCAAGCTCTCCTGCAGGTTCTGCTCAGAAAGTGACTCGTATTTATGATAATAAACCACAAATAAGTATACATGTTGACGTATTTAACGTACGATTTTAATGTTTCGTGTGCTTAATGCCAAATACTGTTAACCATCCATTTTGAGGAACAACACTGTCATATTTTTTAAATAATGTTTTTTTAATGTTCTACGGTATCCTGATATGCATGTCATATAGTGATGGTAAAATGATTTTAACGTGTACGTGTTTTGTAGCATCGTATTGAATAAAAAAACAAACTGCCTGGTTCTCGTTTATTTCATTTATCCACGTGAAAGCTCAAAGGAAAGGTCTATATCCAAAACACATGTCGTCGAACAAACACATTTGCACATAAGATGTGAATATGTGATTGATTCTTGGATGTAGGAATGTACAGAGAACATGCTGAGACGGTCTATATAAAACAAAAGGCTTTTACAAAAAGAGGTATCAACATCTTTCAAAGGACAGATTTAGAATAAATTAAAACTTTCTCTATAAATGCAGATGTCACACAGTCTGTTGGAAGCACCAATCAGCTCATTAGAGCCTCTTCCAACTGCTGCAGCAAACGCTCGTTTCTGGCTATCAAAGACCTGCAAAAAAAAAAAAATGAACACAATTTTTGTGGTTTTACAGCTGTGTTGCATTCGGATCAGCTTGACACCCACCTGTAGCTCTCATGCGGGTCATTCGCTCCGTTTCCATCTTGACTTGAGCGTCTTTTCTCGTTCACCTCCTCAGGGACGGACTGCTCTCCTAAAAAAAAACACCAGCACAAACATTATCGAACCCGTTTTATTCCAACAACTCTCATTTTTAGTATTGAGGTACTAACCTCTGCTCTCCGTGTGTGGTGTTTTCTTCAGGTGAGAGGACAGCAGCTTCTTTTCTACTTTGATAAGCTGTTTCTGTAAAGACACATTTTCCTCCAGCACATTCTTCAGCTGCTCATTAAGAGAACCCTGCATTAAAGACACGTGCAGAAACATGACACGTGAAGAGTGAAAAATTAAAGCTCTCGTCATTATTTACTTCCAAACGGACAAAAAACACCAAGGGCCTCATGAATAAAACTAGTTTTACAATGCATAACCTCATTTCGCATTTCATTTCCATATGGATATTCCCATCCACGTGGTACTACCCTGTTAACGGGTAAAAACAGGTCAAATGGGCAAAAAAAAGAGGTTTAACTCACATCGAAGAGTCAAAAATTTATTATATTAAATGTAAAAATGTATTATATTAAATGCAGAAGGATGCCATACTACAGAAATTGCTACATTGGGGCATCAGGGTCACAAAACTAAAAACTAAACAGGTTGAGAAGGAAAGATATTAACTCAGAAACAGTGACACTGATAGAGAGAATAACTCTCGCTGGAGGGACTTTGTTACACACACTGCAAAAAATGCTTTTCTTACTTAGTATTTTTGTCTGGTTTCCAGTCCAAATATCTAAAAATTCTTAAATCAAGATAGATAAGTAAAATTAGATACGATATTATGTCTTGTTTTCCGGGGGAATTAATCAAAATTAAGTGTGTTTTTGCTTAAAACAAGCAAAATTATCTGTCCATGGGGTAAGACAAATAATCTTAATTCAAACAGAAAACAAGATTATTTTTCTTAGCCCATGGACAGATAATTTTGCTTGTTTTAAGCAAAAACACACTTAATTTTGATTTATTTCCCCAGAAAACAAGACATAATATCTTATGGAATTTTACTACTTTAGTAAATGCATCTTGATATTTGGACTGAAAACAAGACAAAAATACTAAGTAAGAAAAGCATTTTTTGCAATGCACTAAAGAAAGTTGAAAATGTGAAAAAGCATAACAGGACCCCTTTAAGACAAACGTCTGATTGAAATAATCTTACGATGGACTCCTGCGCCTGCTGAAGCTGAAGAGTCAGTTCTTCAATCTCAGACTGACGTTGTGTTTCCTGTAGTTTATTCCGAGCGTCCGAGGCTTTGAGCGTCTCTTTAAGAGTTTGGATCTCCTGCTCTCCTCCCGAAACATCCTGCTCCATCATGCTGAGGATCTGAACCATCTTCACTGGACATCACCGACAGAAAGCACTGGATTAGTGGGAATAGTTTACCAGTTATATGGACTGGTCTTTTTTTACAGAGAGGATCACTTACTGAGGAACGTCCTGTTTTGTTGACTCTCCTCCTTCCCAGACCAGAGCTCCTCCATCATGCTGAGGAGCAACTCCATAGGCTTCCTGTACACACCCTGATTCACATCAATGAAAACGTGAACAGTCAGGTCTGTTTGTGTTTGAGGAGTTGCGTCTTAGAGAAACAGAGACCGTTAGGCAAGGCAGGTTTATTTAGGCTGACCAAACGTCCTGTTTTCCCAGGATATGTCCTGTTTTCACGTCCTGTCCTGGCCGTCCTGGCTGTTTTTTATAAAGTGATGAAAATGTCCTGGTTTTCATTCTTTTTCATTGGGCCATTAAGCGTGTACTTTAAATACATGCTTGCCTTTGTACTCAAAACATATGAAACCGGCTTCGGCTTCGCCCCGTCTTGTTGTAATCAGCGTGTTCCTCAATCCGCAGCGGCAAGCAGAGAGCATGTCAGAAAACAGAGGCCTGTGTGTGTGTGTGTGTGTGTGTTCATCTCAGCCTCACTGGTCTGTCACTGCTCGTCAATGTCAGAATATTTGAAATGACCAATCAAATCAAAGTAGGCGGACTTTACGAATTTTAGCAGCGTGACTCGACGCTTCAGTTTACGGTCAAGTGCGAGATAAGATGTAAGTAGCTAACAGCGTAAAAAAAAAAAAGCCCAAATGTAAATTCACAGATGATTTACAGAGAAAAATCCTGTGTTTTCGTTTCGGTCGGGATCCGTGTAAAGCAGAAATGCATGAACTGCATCAACTGTAAATGAAGGTGCTAGCGACCTAGAAGGCCACATAAGGAAAATATAGGCTACAAGAGAACATCAGGAGGATTGAAATTGTTTTTTTACTGAAATAGTGTAGTAGATTTTTTATTTTAGTAGATTTTTAACCTATGGCCATGAAAAGAAATAGTGTCATGTAAAAGGTGTTAAAAGCTAAACTTTTTTTTTTTAATAGTATTCTATTGTTGCGGGTCAAACATTGAATGGAAAGGATGTATTACTTTATGTATTAAAGTACAATAACATAGTTGCAAGGTTGTGAATGCATTTGTCAAGTATTTTTTGATGCATTCACCCCCCCCAACCACACCCCCACCCCTTAACCACGCCTCCCCAAACCACACCCCCACCCCTTAACCACGCCTCCCCAAACCACGCCCCCACCCATCAACCACGCCCCCACCCATCAACCACGCCCCCGTCCTCTTTTCTGAAAACTAAAATATGGTCACCCTAAGTTTATTTATAAAGCACATTTCACACACTATGGCAATTCAAAGTGCTTTGCATAGAAAGGAATAAAAATAATCACAAAATAATTAAAAAAAGTTATTCAAAATTAATAAAAATTTCACACTATGGCAATTCAAAGTGCTTTGCATAGAAAATAAGCACAAAATAAAAGCAAGGGAAATTAAAACAGTTATAAAAGGAATGAATTAGAGTAAAATGAATTAAAGTAGTAAAAAAGATGATGCATAGAATAAACTTCTCATCTGGCAAAACACCGGTGTATCTTATTTTGCTCTTACCCAATTCTCAGTGCCATTTGAGTTCAGTTTAGAGTCGAAAGGAAGAATACAGTGCAGTCAGTCGGATACAGTTATAAAACACAGTGGATACAGTTATAAAAAGAGTTAAAAGAGATAAACTAGCAGTGTATATTTTGTACAGCTGCTTGTTATACTGTGAGATTCTCCCATGTGGATTGTACTGTGTCTGTGGTGATCTTTCGACGTGCCTAAAATCTATGTGACGTCTCCAATAGACCCGATTTTTCCCTAAAATGGACAGGAGGAGCTCTAGGACTGACTCCTCGGGTTCACTGCCCCATCAGTCAGGTCAGTTACTGACCTTCCGGGGTTTGCCTCTGCTCTCCGATACCGATGGGCTTCTATCTGAGGTTCCTGGGATCTGGTAAGTTAATCTGGGAGGATGCACGACTGGATTTGCTCTGTCTTGATGTTGGTTTCGCCATTTATTGGCTGTGCGATCATGTTCTGCAACGAAATAATGTGAATTATTTCTATTTACATTAACATTTATGCATTTAGCAGACGCTTTTATCCAAAGCGACTTAAAATAGAGGAACAAAAACTTTTAGTAACAGAGAAAAATAATTGTAATATGTTAAATCGCTTATTTAATTCATTTAAAAGTGAATAGTCTGGAACTAAACTTAGACTAGTGTTGAAGTACCCTGTGAAGCTGACCGCGTGTCTGTAGGATGCGGTGTGAAGACGTGTTCTCCTCGAACTGTAGCGTGAGTCAGACTCCTGGCTGAATGACGGCTCTCCACGATGGGGCTCACAAACCTGACTCTCTGAGAACGAACGGGAGCCTCTAATGCTGTAAATCCCAAAAAAAGAAAAGATGATTCCACAGCAATATTGATAATACTGAGTACAGGGGTCGGACTATGAATGTGAAACACATGGTTTTAGATCACAATGATTTATTAGTTTGGTGAGGGCCTCCTTTTGCGTCAATACAGCATCAATTCATCTTGGGAATGACAGATAGAAGTCCTTCATAGTGGCCAGAGGGATTTTGAGGGATTTTCCTCTTCCAGAACAGTGTCCAGGTCACTATATGATGCTGGTGGAGGAAAACATTTTCTGACTCGCTCCTCCAAAACACCTCAATAATCTTCAGAGTGACTGTGCAGACCATGGGAGATGTTCAACTTCACTTTCATCTTCATCAAACCCTTATGTCTCCAGTCTTGCTGTGTGTGTTATCATGCTGATACACGGTTTGAACATCAGGTGCTCATGATCCTCCAGAATGGTTCGGTAGTCCTCGGCAGTGACGTGTCCATCAAACACAGTCAGGATTGTCATGATATTGCAGCTCAAACCATCACTGATCCACCCGTGCTTCACTCTGGGCAGCAACAGTCCGGGTGTTCAGACGCTTTAGGGTTTCTCCACACCGTAACTCACACAGATGTGGGAAAGATACTGAAGGTGTTCATCAGAGAACGATACGTGTTTCACATTGTCCACAGCCCAGGGGCAGTGAGTTGGGAAACTGTGGTTTCATGTTTTTTGGATATAATCCAGGTTAGTACCTGGACATCTCTTTCAGAAGCTTCCTCTTGCGTCGACAGTTACTCCTGTTGGATGTTGTTCGTTCTCTGTGGTTTAATGCCGACATTACCCTAGATATTATACCTCTCGATACACAAAGACTTGCTGTCCTGATCACAGATGAACCAGAGACACGCACCAACAATTTGTCCTCTTTTGAACTCTGAAATGTCTCCCATTATATTGTGTGGATTGCAATATTTTATGTACAGCTGTGCTATTGCTCTGCTAATTCAACCTTAACACTCGGCTCTTACTAATGAATGTAAATCAGTGGAGATACACACATATGTAGGCTTGAAATCTCCAACACTATATTGGCCAGTGTTTCAGTTTCATTGTCAAACCCCTGTACAGTAAACAGTTAAACAGCAAATCACTTGTACAACAAAAGTGAAATAACAAAAAAAATATTCACCATTCTTATAACCCGAGCCCTTGGGAACAGATTCCTACATGACAGACAATTAAATAAATAATGAATTAAAAAAAAAAATTATATATATATATATATGATAGCTGAAATAGTAATTGCTAATAATATTGAATAGACGCAGATGCACCTGATTTTGTTCTGGCAACCTTTCACAATCAGAATCATTGATTAAATGTATGATATCAGATTCAGATGGATTTTCTATTAAAAAAAGAGAGAGAGAAAGAAAAACAATTGCCAATTACAAGCATAGACAATATGTACACAAACAGTAAAGTTTTACTCTCATGCATTAAACATGGTAAAGCACTGGTATGCGATTTGTATATATATTATTTCTCTGTATTGCTGGGTGATGTGTTAAATATTACTATAATAACTATATATTAGAAATAAATACTGTTTGTCTTTCAGCTGCCGCAGACTATACTGATAAAGCAAGTTATATATAGAGTGAGGTGAGTGTGCAGTATTTACCCTGTAACAGATGAGGGCTGCACTCGTTCTCAGAGCGGACGGAGAGAGCTGGAGGTCTCTTGCTATTCCAGGTCTTGCTAGAAACATCATTGAGTGCAGCTTCCTCATTCCCGTCTAGAAGCGACATCGTCTTCATCACCTTCTGCATCGCTTTTATCCTGAGCTCACTACTTCTGCAAAACAGTGGCTTTATCAATGACCTCTGAAAACTAACTTTTTAATAGTTTTAGTTTTGTTTAACAATAACAACAACACTGCAAATACCTGCAAGTTGTGTCTTGTATTAAAACATGTTTCTTGTGATTAGTGTCTAGATTTGCCTCTGATGAGAAATGCATGAGAGCCGCCTTTCTTTCTCTGTCTCGCACTGGATAATCATCTATAACAGAGAGAGAAACAACATTTACACAGTCAAAACATTGATTTGCTTGATTTGGACATCCCGGTCAGCCTGACACAGAAACAGAGAAAAGAGACGATGTACCGAGTTTGCGGAGTTTGGTCATTGCGTGGACCAGGTACAAACGGTAGTGCGGGTGTCTCTTGACCACAGGATTCAGCCGCAAGTCCAGTTCCTTCAGATTCTGCAGCTTGTGCAGGGAAAAGACGTCCTGTAGAGACGCCAGTCTGTTGTAGTACAGATTCAGTCTCTCCAGCATTTCCAAATGCTCAATCCCCTGCAAATATCAGCATGACAGATATGCAACAGTGTTCACCTTTCTGTACGTTTAGATTTACTGTCAGTGGTTGCTAATAACAAGTACTTTTACAGTTACTTTTACAGTTTTATAATTCACTTTATTTACACACACACATTTGTGTATATATACACACACACACACACACATATTATAAAAACAAATGTTTATGTTAGATGTGATTAATTGTGATTAATCAATTTGACAACAATAATATATATATTAATATTTGAATACATTATCAACATTAGCTACTGATGTTTCTATAATATATCATTAATGTTATTATAACGTTAATGAATTAATAAGGAAGTTATAAAGTGTAACAAAAGCAAATGACTAATTGTTGATGTTGAAAACTATATTAATATTTATTTATACATGTTGATCTTCACCTGAACTGTAACCAGTGCATTATGTGAAAGGTCCAATGTTTTCAGACGCACAAAGTTTTTTAGGGATGTTCCTAAATGAAAGATTTTCCCTTCATATGTTCCTGGAAGAGTCAATGATCGCACATCCGCTGCAATAAATTATTTAAAATATTAGTTATATATTAGACTATATAATGTAAATAACTATATATTTTTGTTTACCTAAGCAACTGTGTTGAAGGTTCAGTTTCTCTCTGATCCATTGCTCTGTTATGGTCAAACCGTCTACCGCCATTGTTTTGAAGCTTTAACTCTCACTGCGCATGCGCAACACAAACTGGCTTATGAATATTAAATACGTAATGCGACGCAGGCCCGCCCACCTGATTTCAAACAAACAGAGCCGTTGAGAGAGTCTGTTGGTGAATTAGCCAATCAAACTGGGGTAAAGACTTACCTCATAAATATTAATTACGCATCATTTTTGAACGTTTGAGGGTTACGGAGCAACAGCCACAAAGATTAATCTTTCGAGGAGGACGCCGTCAAATATATTTCATCAACGGACTGTTTGAAGTTATGGAAATATTAATTTAACAGATCAGGATTGCGCTGGTAAAGTGATCAACTGAGAAAGTGTAAAGAAATGTTTGCTTATCACCCTCTGGTGGCAAAACAACGCCAACGCGGGCCAGTTTTTCCAAAACAAACCACAAATAATGACTGCAATTTAACATGATTAACATAATTGTAATTCAAAGCATCCATATAAAAAAAAAAATCTGTTTTCGGTCTATGAATATATGAGATGCTGCGTGATCCTCAAAGACAAGTAGAATGCTTTTAAAACAACTGGATGTGAACATGTATCAATATATTATATAATTCGGATTATTAATATGTATTTTGATTCTCAAAACGGTAGGAAAATGTAAAGAATATCGAACAATGCCATTCGATTCCTTTGTGTCATATTTGTTTTACCACAAGGGGCGCTAAAAGGCTCAGATAGCCGAATCCCATATTGAGCCACATTCAATTCTCCGCACGTTTTGTATTATTTTATAGTCTAAAAGGTAGCCTATAATTCATTAAATGACATTAAATGAAACTTCTACAAATTTATTTAGTAACGACATCCTTGTGTGATCACAAATGACTCTGGCCCATTCTGGCCAGCGCTGAGAAAAGTAACAGATGACACGTGACCTCCGTGTGCTTCAATATTAAGAAAAATGTATTCTTCTTTGATAAAGACAGTGAAAGTCTTTTTTTTTTTTCTTTTTTTTTTTTTATGTAATATATATGTGTATGTGTATTAGCTTATTTGTGTATGTTTTTATGATATATTTATATATTATATCAATATATTTTACTATATATTATACTATATATAGGCCTGTATATTATAATATATATAATTTATCTGTATGGTAAATTATTGTACAAGTATTATTCGTACTCACGCTCATAGTTGTGCCATATTTTTCATTCAAATTTTTATTTTAAATGTACACTTATTATTTGAGCCCCGCCTACTTTGACATCCCCGTTTGACGTAGTTCGCCTTCTTCGCGTCTGTGATGCAGAAAGAAACAGCAGAGAGCAGCAACAGCATCACACACACACACCGAGCGCAGGTGCATTCATCTCCAGCTCTCTCTTCTCTCTGCGGGGAAGGATGAGACGATGGCCCGCAGGAGAGATGATGATGAAGAAGATGACGGACACAAGCTGATAGAGGAGGAGGATGATGCGCATCCCATCATGGACAGAGAGGATGAAGATGAGCTGTCCCTGGATGAGATTTTACATCTATACAAGCAGCCCATCAACGAGGAGCAGGCGTGGGCTGTGTGTTACCAGTGCTGTCGCTCTTTTTTGGAGAACAAGGACGGTTCCAGTGGCTCTGCTGGTACCGGAGGACCGGGAGATGTGCGGATTTATAAAGATGGAGCGGTGCGGTTACGGTTACATTCCGGAGACAGATCAGGTGACAAATCAACACCTTCTGCATCCATTACATACATCGGCATGTACATTTATATATATAATTGCTATTAATTGTCATGCATTTGGGTGCATATGGTTTGGAACCTCTTTTATATGTTTGCATTTTATCCTTAGTGTTCTGCATCTCAAAATACACTATATTGAGTGATCACCTTATATGCAAATTTGTATGTGAAATGTTTTGCAATTGTGTCATGCTCCTAATATCTTATATTTCTAATTTCTGTAGTTTTTGCATTTTCAGTTTTTTTTTACATCACTGATCTGTTATGTAACAGAACGAATGTGATTGTGAAATAGGCCTTTACTAAAGGCCTTTACTAAATTGAAAACATGCATGAGTCTAAAATAAACACAAGAAAGTTTAAATTAAGCATACCTAAATGCTCACAGTCACTGTTGTTTACAGTTATTATAGATGCTCCCTGATGCACATGCTGATAAACACAATATAATGCTCAGGGCCTGTGAAATTCCATATTCATATTCTTTTTGTAAATATTGCAAAAGAATTCATGTTCATTTGAGTATAAAATTGGGTCAAATGAATTATGTATGTTATGTCACTCCATATATTTTATACATAAACATATTTTATTTCAGCTTGTTGCCAAGGTAGCATTTCTCATTTTCATTTAGTTTACCTTGATGCACTAAAATAACAAACACTAAAACTGAAATGCAACTTAATAAAAACTATATAGACATGTACAAAAAAAAATAAAAATTCTAAAACTTCAACTAAATTTAAAATGGAAAATCTAAAAATACATTCAAAATATCAATAAAAGTTCTTATAGTATCAGTGATACAGAAATAATGTCTGAAAGCACCTGTGAATGGAGAATGAGGTTAATATCTTTTTAGTTCAAGCTCATTTAAAGGCCTTGCGAATGCGATATCCCCAATGCTTTAATCGCTTCACATGTCTAAGTGCTGCTGATAATAATGAAATGTGTTCACAGTGCAGCTTATCCACAGTTTAAAAAAGATGAACATATTTGTTACCATTCCAGAGGATTACATTATTGCTCTGTCTCATTAGTTGAGTCAATAGGTAAGAGTATAGATCATTTGATGAGAAATGCTTGAGTTCATAGTGAGATTTATGAATATTTCAGTGCAGATTTTGTTATCTTGAGCTCACAGTTAAGATCTCTTCTGAAACTACAACAGACACATGCAAGTCTTTTCTCAAGAGAAACATCTGGTCTCTATAAAGTCTCCATTTGTTCTCTTTGCTGTCTATTGAAATATGAAAGAGATCTCATTTGTGATTTTGCTTTTATTTGTGATATTCCCAGAGGAGAGGTGGTCAGTTTGCCTTTTAATAAATGCCACTGTCATTGCTTACATGGTGTCAAGAAGATCGATACGTCTTGTGGAGAAAGCAGGTTGAAGGCAGAGTTGCTTTGTCAAAAGTTCCGGTGGCATTCCTCATTCGCTGTCGACTGCAGAATAACAGCGGAGAGATCCGTTTCTTTGCTGACTTTGCCTTGTCCTGAGATTAAGTGGATTTCAGAATCATTATCATGTGTTTGCATGTTCAATCAAAGCCGACTGACATTAAGTTGTCAGTAAAGCAACAGTCATCAGATGCATCAAGAATATGTGCATCACATTTGACGCCTTGAGTGTGTTTTATGTAAGAACAAAGCATTGCAGATTGTCCAGTCAACTACATGACGGATGTTTAGAAGCTGTTTTTTTAATCTGTCCCTGACTGTCCTCTCTTCTGTTCTCCCACAGGTGTGCGTAATCCGATCCGATCATCAACACAGGTGAGTGATGTACAGTAACGCCTCGTGACAGCATGAGCGTCAAATGTGTCTCATGGATATGTAACATGTGGAAATTCTTCTCCAGCTGTTGCTATGTGGTTGCTATGGTGTTGTGGAGGGTTGCCAGGGCATTGCTACATAGTTGTTAAAGGGTTTTGAGTGTGATTTAGTCTGCGTCCGAAGTCTGAAAAATACAGCCTACAAAGGCAGGATATGGAGGTAGGAAGGCAACAGGACACATCCGAATCCAATAATCGTGTTTATCCTGTTTACTGAGATACCTTAATTTGATCGATTTTTAAAGGGATACTCCACTTTTTTCGGAAATAAGCTCATTTTACATCTCCCCCAGAGTTAAACAGTTGAGTTTTACCGTTTTAGAATCGATTCAGCCGAACTCCGGTTCTGACGGTACCACTTTTAGCATAGCTTAGCACAGATCATTGATTCTGATGAGTCCAGTAGCATTTCTTTCAAAATGACCAAAGAGTTTCAATATTTTTCCTATTTAAAACTTGACTCTTCTGTAGTTAAACCGTGTACTAAGATCGACGGAAAATGAAAAGTTGCGATTTTCTAAGCCTATATGGCTAGGAACTACTCTCATTCCGGCGTAATAATCAAGGAACTGTGTGTCTGTACCATGGGTGCAGCAGGCGTAATGATATGACGCAGCGCCTGAAAATAGTCCCCAGCTCGGTAACTTCTTCCAACGTGACCGGGACTAAGTTTGTCTAACCTATTAGACCTATTTTCAGGCGCTGCGTCATATCATTACGCCTACTGCACTCATGGTACAGACACACAGTTCCTTGATTATTACGCCGGAATGAGAGTAGTTCCTAGTCATATAGGCTTAGAAAATCGCAACTTTTCATTTTCCGTCGATCTTAGTACACGGTTTAACTACAGAAGAGTCAAGTTTTAAATAGGAAAAATATTGAAACTCTTTGGTCATTTTGAAAGAAATGCTACTGGACTCATCAGAATCAATGATCTGTGCTAAGCTATGCTAAAAGTGGTACCGTCAGACCCGGAGTTCGGCTGAATGGATTCTAAAACGGTAAAACTCATCTGTTTAACTCTGGGGGAGATGTAAAATGAGCATATTTCCGAAAAAAGTGGAGTATCCCTTTAAAGGTTAGTATAGATAGGGCCTAAAACTAACTTTTTGCCACACCTGCCCAATGGCCGGTGGCTTAAAGGTTACCTTAACCGAACAGCTTCGGAGTCATTGGAATAGTTATATGATATTATATTATTATATTATATTATATTCGGGTTGAATGGTGGTCGTCTCGCACCCCCCAAGCGCCTGTGAGCCGAAAAACCACCCTTGCAACTTTATAGCCTCTGGTATCTGAGAGTCACCAACGAGTTTTTCGACAGTGTTGTCAAATATCTATTCCGAAGCTGTAGGGGGAGCTCTATAGAGCAAAAAGCGAGAATACAGCGAAGAAATTCCCGAAACTGCATAGCCCTGCTTTATCAAAATTTACCGGTCATAAATAATTTTTTACCAGCCATGAAACTTATGTTAATTCTTATTAAAGTTACAAAAGTTATTCAGTCAAGAGCAGTGAGTGATTGTTCTTTGTCTTTTCTTGTTTGATTAACATTAAAAACAGACAGCGGCATTTTTATTAGGCTGCCGTGACTTTAAGAGCTGATGCATGGATCCAGTACACTGATACACATGTTTTATTTCTCAACTGTTTACGTTCAGTTAAGACATAGGCCCCGTTTACACGATGGGAAAACGCAGATATTTCCCTGCGTTTTGGCCTGTCATTTACACGAAAACGCCGGTTTTATCCAAGAAAACGATTATTTCCAAAAACTCCGGCCAAAGTGGAGATTTCTGAAAACGCCGGTTATGTGTTGCCGTGTCAACTGGGAGAAACGGGGTTTTAGGTTCTCAAACGTCACATTATGCGCCAGAAAATGCTTACGTCATGTGAGCGCTATGTTCTCTAAATCTATGTTTAGAGTTTGTTTGGCTACTATTTGATCATGGATGCTGTTAAGGTGGTACTCATTTTTACTTTTGTGCAAACGTTTTTGGCCTGTTTGCATTTGCTTCGCTGTCTGTCCACACAAACGAATCTCGCGCCATGTCTGTTGTTTTGAAAGGAACTGTAGAAGTCGCTCGTGGTATTCGTTGTTGTCGATTTTGAGGATTCTGATTGGCTTGCATGGCTTTACCCTTCTCCCTACACTGCCGCCCATAGGTTTGGCATAATTATTATGTTGCTCGACGGCGTATTTATGCGGGTTGATGTAAACGACAACTTTTTTGAAAACGATGTTGTGTGCACGATGTTATTTTTGAAAACGGAGGGGGAGAAATATTCGTTTCTCTAAATACCCGGCTATGTGTAAATGTGGCCATAGGCTAACCGACTATGTTTACAAGGATTAATATGTCTGTTCAAGCGCAAGAAGACGTAAAAGAGAGCTTGATTCACTATTTGTGCCCTGTCTGAGACGCCGATGTTTGAAAACTTCCCACACAGCGCACAAGTAACGAATTAAGATTCCCTTTTGCGTCTTCTTGAGCTTGAATATATCATTTGGCAAGGCTTAAACTTTCATGATGATGCAACACTGCCCCATTAAAGGACAATTCCGGCGCAAAATGAACCTAGGGGTTAATAACACATGGGTACCGAGTCGACCGTTCTCTGGGATGTGTTTTCATGCTAATCGAATGTACCCAGTTTTAGCTCGAACCACTGATTAACTTATAACGCTAGTATATATTATATATATTAAACTGTCTGTACACTTACAAAGTTCTCAATGCTTCGGGTTGCATGTAGGGACCCTCACTATATGCTACCGTGTTAGTGTGGGGCTATTTTGAGCCTTGTTAGTGGTATTAACTAGCGATTTCTTTTTACTTACTCTATGCCCTACTAGCGTTATAAGCTAATCAGTGGTTCGAGCTAAAACTGGGTACATTCGATTAGCATGAAAACACATCCCAGAGAACGGTCGACTCGGTACCCATGTGTTATTAACCCCTAGGTTCATTTTGCGCCGGAATTGTCCTTTAACTATCCTGAGCATCATTCACATTTGTTCACGTTCATGTTCTCTCAATCTTGCATTGTTAGAATTCATAAAAATGTTACCGGCCAACTGGCGATTGTTACTCGCATTTGGCGCTTGAAAAGTGTTAATGTTAGGCCCTGGATGTATGTATCCCTCGCTGCCTTTGATATCCCACAATCCTGTGCACTCTATTCCATGAAAGTTGAGCTAAAAAATAAAGATGGAATCTGAAAGTTGTGGTCAGTTTGTGTGTAAATGAGCAACTTTTTCCACTTTTATTGTCTTTCTAGAGAGAAGTTACTATTGTAGTAAGTAAATATTCACCAAATCTCTCTCAGTAGTTTTGTGAGGTATAGCCTACATTGTTTTAAAATATTAATTTGTAGGTTTAATTTATTTTTAGTAAGTAATTATAGTGCTTCAAATTAGATTAGAAATGTTTTGTTTTTCATCTGGTTTTTATATTTCATTTTAATTCAGTTTTTTTTAATCAACATAAACATTTCTAATAGTTTAATAGTGAAATGAATAAGCTCTATTAGCACAGTATCTCCTGCAGCTTAGAGACATTTGCAGGCACATCGTGTTCTTCTAAACTCTCTTTGCTCTCTTGACCGGCTTGTCAGTCCACAAGTTCATTTTTAATTTGATGTCATCAGCTGGTGACATTTTAAAGGCCAATTAGAGACGTATAGACCCGACAGATCACTGTTTGCATCCCAAGAATCTTTGACCTTTCAGGTTTATGATGTGTTCAGTAGATCGGCTAGAACTGACTGTGATGGACTCTCACTTGACTATTATTTAAACATGCATTTAACTCAACTTAATTCAGTCGCTATGAGTCAATGACCGATTGTATTCATGAGACAGTTATTGTTTGCTGAACATTCATCAAAATTTGCTAATGAAAGGTTCTTAATCTCATTTGTTTATTTTCTCTTTAAATGGAACTCATGCAAACAGACATTACTAATATACAGTATATTGATTATTCAGCAAATCTCATTTAATTCTCACCTTTTTATATACACATTTGGGATATTGCATAAAAAAAACACTGGATAGAAATGCCAAGATGTGCATCAATTTTAAAAATGCACATAAAAGATGGATTACTTATGCACATAAACTATGATGGAAACATTTACTGAATAAATCCCTCGATGTGCAACAGAAAAACTCACGTGACTTTGCCTCAACAGAGGATGTGATTGGATAACTGGACTAACCAGCGGCACATTTCATTGCACACCATCTCAAATATTGGTTTGATCATTCTGAAATGCCTGAACCAAAGTCTGTCGTCACAATGGTGGGATATAATGACCTCCCAGGAGTGTCTCACATGATTGCGTTCCCAAACACCAGGCATCCGAACGCAAGATAACATGACAGTGTTTATTGGGTTTCATCTGTGCTTTCTGAGACGCAAGTCATTTATGAGGTAGGATAAAAGTCCCCGATTGCAGCAACTTCAGTTTTTATTACAGATGTTTTTCGCCAATTTCCCAGCAAGTGACGATTTTGTTCTCTTGAACACATGGGATAGAAACGTTGCTTTATATGCAAATTCCACTGCGCATGCGCTTGATCAAGCCTGAAAAATGACGTTTTCTGTCATGATTCGAGCATTTAGAAGCAACATTTATGAGAAAGTTGTTGTCAGATTTCATTGGTGATTTCAAATATGAAATTTTATCTTAAACTTGGCGAACAGTTTTGGAGAATTTGATGTTTCCCCATTCATAAAGAAAGGAGCTGCACTTGCATGCCCGAGAGGCGTTTCAAAGATGAAATGACTTGTCTTAAAGGGACTTTGGTATTAACTGTCCCTGAGAGAAGCACTGACAGGTCTAGCACTGCATGCCGGTGGATAAGGACACAAACACACACAGACAGATTTGCAGTCTGCAGCAAACTCATCTTACAGTATGTGTATATGAGACTCGCTCCATAGTCAAATCCTTGTTAAGCAGCTTTCCAGACGCGATGAGTTCCCGTCGCAGAGCTCTAACAGACTGAAAGAAGTGTTCAAAGTCGTTTCCAAGATATTTAATCCACAAGCAGAACTGTGTATTTTCTGTGTTTAGTTGCATTTCATTTCTCTGTCTGTTTTAGTTGGCAGTACTTGGCAAGAATAATCTGGATGAACTGGATCGAACTTTTTGCAGATGTGATAGTCTTGCCCGATGCTAAATAAATGCTGTGGCAAAAAGATAAAATAAAGGTACCTTTAGTAATGGTTGCTGACTTAAGCAGTGAGAGAGCGAAAATCAAAAACAATAGCAAAGCAAATATTATAAAATCTACAAAGGATTTAGGCTATATGATAAAGCACATTCTTAAAAAGAATGATATCTAGAAATAGGAATTGAACTTTGTGGTGGAATGAAGAGAGAGGAAGCCAACTTCCTGTAGCCATTTTGATTTCAAGATATCAAAGAAATGGGGCGGAAGCCACTGCTCTCTGTGCCGAGACCACATGGTTACGGTTGGAAGTATTATCTTCTCTAGCCTCACACTTTCACTATGACTGGCTCATTCATGAACATAATAAAAAAATAATAATAATAAAAAAAAAAGTTTAGTCTAGTCTAGTTGTGTACAGTGTAAATTAAAGTCGGCATGAAACGGAAGTTGCGATCATCTTTTTTCTCTATTGTGCCGTATATACCTCGAAGAAGAAGAAGAGGAAGTTATTTTGGTTAAAGATTACGAGGCACATAAATTTAAAAAAATGATGTGCACGGATAAATAATTAATAATAAATACTGCTATATTCCATAACAATTTTGTCTTTGATTTATATTGTCAATTTTGATTTCATGTTGATTTTATAGCCCTGTAGGTGTGTATTGTTGTTTGCTCATGTTTATTTATGCTCCTTGTATTTTACTTTGTTATACTGGATTATCTGACATTCATTGGACTAGATGCAGTTAGATGTACGAAGGCCAGATGAAGTTAGACCCGCCAGTTGTATAAACTGCTTAGACTAGTTTTACAAGTTAAAAAGGTAGATTGGACTAACTCATTTCTAGTTGGTCAGACTAATTCTTCTTGAGACTCAGTCTTAGTGGCTATGTTTATGCAACTGGCCCTGGCAGGACTGAGATCCATGAAGTCTGTGCTTTTGGTTATTATCATGTTTAGACAAAACATCAGTTGCTCTTCATTACCTCAGTCGTGGTCATGGGCACTTCTTTTCTTTATGAGATTCTCAGGGTTAATGTTCAGTTTTTAAACTGAAGCTATTGTTACCCAGTGCTTTTATTTGTGAGGATAATTGGCTGCTAGACATCACAGTGAAGGAGTGTGTTGTCCACTTCACTGCAGGCTCATGCATTCTGGATGAAATTCATTTTAAGAATCTGTCAGTAAATGTTTGGCTCTAATAATCATAGAGATTATTAACAAAGCGCTCTTTATGACTGGACGGAAGCTGCTGTATTCATGCAGCTCAAACAGTAAATTCATGGAGCTCAATGCCAAGGTCATGGGTTTGATTCCCAGGGAATGCATGAACGTTTGCTCTGTATAAAAGAGTCTGTCAAATGTAAATTGTATATGAGTTATATGTCTTCTAAGGGCAACAGATTTTACCAAAAAGTCATTTGGAAAACTTAAAACCCACAAACTAACACATCTTTATTATATTCTAAGGGCACGACACTGTTTTCAACTAAAAACTTTTATGCATTTTTGGCCGTTCAATTACACGACAACGGCGTATTAGGGGCCTGGAAACACAAACTTTTGAAAACGGTTTCAAATTGCAAATGTTTTGGAAAACGATACCATTATCGTCTCTGCGTAAACTACAAAAACGTGAATTTGTGAAACCGGTGACGTCATGCGTATGTGTATTACGTGTTCAGTCTATAGGCGTGTAGTGTTTCTTTACAAAGTGATATCGCCTACTACTGGCCTGGCAGCATAATACAGCGTTTTTAGTCGTTTCGTGGATCCGTGTGAACGGGGATTATTTTGACAACATTGTCGTCTGTATGCAAAAACACACAAAGGAAAACTTTTCTGTTTTTAGTACATCATTGTCGTGTAAAGTACCCTAAACCAGGGGTTCTCAACGTGGACCTGGAGGGTTCAAGAGTTGAGAACCTCTTCTAATTTGTTTGTGATGCTCATTGGTATAATGCAAAAAAATGCTTGTCTTATTTAGTATTTTGGTCAAGATTAATATCTTATGTCATTTTACTCATCTAGTAAATGCATCTTGATTTAAGAATTTTGAGATATTTGGACTGGAAACAAGACAAAAATACTAAGAAAAGCATTTTTTGCAGTGTATGTGAATATTATCAAAAACACCATCAAAACTATAGAAAAGTGAATCTCTCTTGTAGTAGCCAGTATTGAAACAATTACTCAAAGAATCCTGAAAAACACAAATGTTGTGTTTCCACAAAAATATGAAACAGCACAACTGTTTTCAGCATTGAAATGATTCAGCAAATCAGCATATTAGAATGATTTCTGAAGGATCATGTGACTGAAAATTCAGCTTTGATCACAGGAATAAATTACATTTAAAATATATTCAAATAGAAAATAGCTGTTTTAAATTGTAATAAAATTTCACAATATGATGACCCTGAATGTATGGTGCAGGATTGTGTGTATTCCGCAATGCAAATGTGACTGTTTCAGTGTAAAATTGAAGGAAACAAGGACATTAATCAGCCTAAACATCATAACAGTCATTTAGTAATGTGACTAAATAGACCTCATCTCTGTTCTCTATATCTAGTGGGTATCAACTGGTGGGTCACAGCCCAAAAAAATGGGTCACACGACTGCTCTGATTATCCTCTCATACAAGCGAGAAGAAAATATCTTTTGTTGTTGATGTTAAAGGTTGTGAATCCTGTCAAACGCTACAGTATTTTGGCTTAAATCCGACTATAATGTGATGTGAAATCATCATCCAAAACAATGAACAAAAGTAAATACAGCCCACGCTATATTAAACACAGGCCGAGAACCACTGCTGTATCCCTACTGTGTGTGTTATTAGAAACCCTTACAGGTTTTCATTGATGGCTTACTAGTTGTTGCTGTTGTAACAGGCCTTAAACAATGCAGGTAGACTGACTAGTTTCGGCATATCAGGTCACAGAGAAAGTTTCACCGTGCCGTTCAGCCCCAGGATTAACTGATCTGCTGTTGTTGGAGCCATCAAGGTTCTTGTGGCACGAACAGCATTTAGTTTACTTTTGTGTTTGAGGCTTTACATCAGCCGTATCTGTTTCTTGTGTCTCAAATATCCCTACTTCAGTAGTAAGTGCTCTTAGAGACAACGTAGACAACATTGCATTAACAGTGCATTAAAATACTAAGAAAGTTCCTGTAAGCATTGTCAAGAAGTTATATTCTCTGAAACAAACCTCGATATAACGCAAGTAAATGCATCTTGTTTGAATCATGTTCAGATAGGTTTACTGAAAAACAAGACAAACATAGTGAATAAAGGTCCCATATTGTACACCTTTCTGAAGTTTTATTTTAGGTTGTGATGTCCTTAAGAATATCTAAACCATCTCAATATATTTTACAGACCCTTTCTCAGGAGCTCTGCCAAGAACAGGCCGGTTTTGGCCTGTCTACTTAATATTCATGAGCCTCTCTTCTGATTGGCCTGTTGTTTTCTGAGTGACCCACCATTGGTGGAGGTGGTGACTGAAGGCGGTGACTGAGTAGTTCTGACATCACATTTATACGGAAGTCACAACGGCTCGTGAAAAGGCACAGCTACTTTATGCAGGCTGTGGATCGACTGTTTTGAAACTTGTATGGTAGTTTCATCGCCCCTAGACCTCTGTAATCATGAAAAAAGTTTTGACAATATGGGACCTTTAATGAGCAGTTAATGAGTGTTTGTGTGTTTGTGCTGCAGGTGATCGAGTCTCTGGGCATCAGGATCTACAAGGCTCTGGATTACGGGCTGAAAGAGAACGAGGAGCGAGAGCTGAGCCCGCCGCTCGAGCAGCTCATCGACCTCATGACCAATGTGTGCGACGCAGAGAGCGACTCCTGCCCCGATGAAGGCTACGCCGCCACTGAGGAAGAGGAGGATGACCGGGAGGGGAACCCCGCACACCCCTGCCGGATCCGCGGATACCGTGACATCATCAAGGTGGGGAGCAACTACAGAGTCTATAGAGTTTGACTGTGTTTGATATGAATACTAACATACTACTTACTATGAAGTGAACACTGTATACTGTCTGCGATTCTTTTAAAGTAGTAAGTGACAGTAGACATTATGCAACAGTGATGTCACATGACTAGGGCTGCAACTAACAATTCTTTGATAATCAATTAATTTGACAATTATTTCTTTGAATAATTGATTAATCACATTTAAAGTCCTCTCCTTTTGCAAATTGAATGTGCAGAATGAAGTCTATTTAATTTATGCGTGTGTGTGCAAATATTGTTCACAATATATATAATACAATATATATATATTTTTTTAAGTCAGTCGTAACGTTTCATTAAGGATTTCAAGTTGGTAATTTTGAAACCTAAATTTGACTTTTAACAACAAATATTTTTTTAATGATTGCACTTAATTTCTTGCATAAAAGTTATTGAGACAATTGTAATGGCGACAGCAGCATTTATTGCATGTTTTACATAATAAAAATGCATACATTATGCAAATATATAAATATAAATGTGTTTATATACATGTGTGTTTTCTTTTCTTTAAAGAGCCTTTTTTACTGACCAATTTTTTAATCATTTATTATGATTTTCATTTGATGGATTTGTTGCAGCCCTGCACATGATCTCAGTAGGTTGCTTATGCAATTTCTTCAGTACATAGCAGGATACATCAACAGTATGCTAATTTTCTTTATTTATAGAATATCAGTGTGAAATGTGCCATATATAGGCTAACCAGAGCTTGAGATACTGTATCCCACAATGCAATGCACTCAAACTTACAGTGTGGGCTGAGCTATCTTCACTGGTACACATGCATTCATTCTCAGATTTCTTTCACATATCTGTTGTGGTAAATATAATCTGGTCACAGTGAGGGGATTTATGAACAAATATTTAAGTGCCACGTTGATGTTTTTGTTGCACTAATGGGCTGCAAAACGCACAGACTGCTGCCAGTATGAAGCCAGTAGTGACTCACCACACCTTCTGTCCATTTATTTCATTTATGAGACATTGGTATGGATCAATGCGTCTCCTTCTGACCCGTCCTCATGTTCAAACCTTCATTGTGTGAATTCCCAACACGGGCATGTGATGAATAATTGAATGTGAACTTCATTATAGTGTGAATCTAGCTGAGTGAATTGCCCTGTTGACTGTGTCCAGCTGTGCACCCTTCACCTGTCCACCCCAGCGGATGCTCCCAGTCACTACCAGGCCGTGTGTCGAGCGCTTTACGCCGAAACCAAAGAGCTGCGCACCTTCCTGGAGAAGATCAAGAGCGCAAAAGAGGTGAGAGGTTACACTTCCTCCCAAATAAAGACACATTTCTTGTTTGTTATGTTGGGTTGACCTGGACATTCATCCCATTCTCTTCCCAGTAGACATACTTTTATATCTGAGGCAGTGTTTTTTTGTATTATTTAAAATATTTTTTTTTATTTTAATAATTTTTTTAACCTTTATTTAACCAGGCAAGTCACTTTCAACAACAGCCTGGCAGGAGAGTTAAAATCTCCTGAAAGACATACTAACATATTACAATACACACACATATATAGTCATTTAAAATACTATTATAGTTTTTAGTAATAATTTGAATCGGCTTTATTTTTATATTTTCAGTTTTTTTATTTTATTCTCATTTTTATATGAATATTTTATGTGCTTTTGTCATTTTTTTTTCATTTTTCTTTTCAAAATATTACTATTTAGGTTTAATTTATTTTTCCTTGCATTTTTGTTTTGGTTCATTTTTGGTTTTTATTTATTTCCAGTTAGTCATTTTAGTTTTCCATGTAAGATTTATATCAGTGTTATATTAGTATAATTTATATACTATTATCTTTTTTGTTAATATTTTAAATTAGATTTTTGTTTTATACTTTCTGTTTTCATATTAATTTTAGTTAAAGTTTTGGTAAAATTTGTTGTGTGTTTTTGTATGTTTTTCTTTAGTTTTTAGGTTTATTTTAGTTGTTCAAATTCAACTAAATAAATAAATAAATAAAAAAATAAAATAAAAAAATATATATTTCAAGTAAAGAAAATTATTTATGGTTTTAATTATAGGTAACGATAACCCTGATATATTTAATTTTATTTCAGCTTTATTTCAATTTACAAAAATAATAGTTTTGCCAGTCATAGTAACAGGTTTGTTAGGTATGACATTTTTGCTGTTGGTCTCATAACATGATTTGTGATTGAATAAATGTAACGATGTCATATGTGGAGGAGAGTCGCTGCTGGTTTTACTGCAGGCGGTTAAACACTCTTGACATTAGACGTTATGGTGACATTTCCATGTCTGCTTTTATTGTGCCCTTTATTATGTATCAGCCAAATAACATGGCTTATATAAAACTGTCTTAGGGAAACATAAAACCCAGACCTGGAAGAGATGGAAACTGTTTTATTTTGTCTCAGTTGATTTAATTTCACATGAACAGAGGGTGTTTACGCAGAAGTCTTAAAGGCACAGCAGAAAAAAAAAAAAAAAAAAAAAAAAAACGCCTGAGAGAGGATGGACAGTAGTCATGAAAAACAAAATTTACAGCTTTTAAACCTTGACTAACATTACATGTGGACTTAAAAAAAAACTCTGTAAATATAACGTCTTTAAAGCCTGCCTTCAAGTTCTAATGGTATCAGCATTGTTTATGTGCTTTAGGCTAATAATGTCTGCTCTGTGTTGGCACACATTGACCACAAAATGTGTTTAGAGCGTCTCCTCTGTTTAGCACACGATCATCATCCACTGTATTCCTCTCACAGGGAAATCTGTGTCTGCTGTGGCTCTTCAGCACCTTTTGATGGGGTTTTGAGTGTAAGATGAGACGAGCCGCTCCGCCTTCACAAACCGTCTCCCTCTGTGCTCGTTCCCATGAGGGTTTACTGTTACTGCGCTGTAAAGCCTTTTATTTCCAAACTAAAGCTGGGATACGGCCATGATGACGGCACCATTTGGGCTCAGAGGGAAATGACTTAAAACAAAACGATGCATAGTACAGACAAAACTAAACAGGCATGGCTAGTGAATATGAGCAAGTTCTGTTGTCCTATTCTCTGTTTTTTGAAGGGAAAATATAAATATATTATTTTATTTTCCTCACCTATAAATTCATAAGATCCAGAAAATAAAGGCGCATGTACAAAAGGCATTAATTGACAGGGAAATAATGTCACAATGCAAAAACAAAATCTCAATGTTTCTCAAAACAGGCATTCTTTCATTCTTTTGATTTTGGGGTGAAATATGTTTTGTGAGATTCATCACATTGTTGGGTGTAATAATAATAGACTGTTGCAGTGACATACTGCCATATCTATAGATTCCAGTAGATTCTGCTCAACTCAGCTGTCTGATGTATTGTGTCTCCCTCTGATTGGACAGAACCTGCGTAAGATGGAGGGAGACACTGCTGACGCACCTGGCAGAGAGCTAAACGAGCTGCAGAATTCTGATTGGGTAAGTGATCTGCTCTTCAAAGAATGGAGACTTTTGATTGGCTCTATTTATTCCTTATCCAATTTAGTTTAAGGCAAGACACCACAGTTAAAAAAACATAACTAGTAAATATAACCATACATCCCCAGTCCCATTAAGAAGCAAGCATTTTTTGTATTACAAGTTTTCTAAAAAAGACATGCAAATTATGCATTCTCTAATTAAATATTCACTAATTTGCATAGATTTCAAATGCAAAGAATACATCTCTTCAAATATATCTACAGACACAAATAGATAAATGCAATAAAATACACATAAATGTGTATTTTGGATGTTTTCTTTCCATGAGTCTGAAGCGACGCATTATGAAAAGCCAAACTGCCCAAAATCTCCAGTGCATGAAAAACACTATTTTTGCCTGTAGCATCTTGCCTTAAAGGATTACTAATTCTTAGTCGTATATTATGCTTAAAAAAAAAACTGGAATATTCCACTAGAATGCGTGTAACGTATTGATGCATGTGTGCTGTGGTCAGACGTGGCTCTGGGTGCAGTTGATGCGAGATCTGAGGAACGGTGTGAAGTTGCAGAAGGTTCAGGAACGGCAGTATAACCCGCTGCCGATCGAGTTCCAGCTCACGCCGTACGAGATGCTCATGGACGACATCCGCTCCAAACGCTACAAGCTACGCAAGGTCATGGTGAGTTCAGAACACACACCGCCACATTTGTCACACCACACCTATCGGATGCAGATTTCATTTTCATTACATTTACATTTATGCATTTGGCAGACGCTTTTATCCAAAGAAACTTACAGTACATTGCATTCATGGAATGCTTTTTATCAAGTTCATGCATTCCCTGGGAATCAAAGGCCTTGCTCTACACTTTTTGATACAACAAAAGTATTGCACAAAAATGGGTTTGTGGTATCAAATTTGTTTGAGGCAAGTAAACTGCATATTAACTTTTTCAGAAGTTGCATTCAAAACATATTAATTGCTAGTTGTAAATAGAATACCTATAGCTTGTTGATGAACATAGACTAAACTACATTGATATTATTTATTGGGATTCAGTGATGCTTCCAGCTGGAATGAGTCTCTGCCAGGTCTGTGCATGTGTGTGTTCAGATCTCTGTCTCTCTCTCTCTTTTTTTCTCAGGTGAATGGAGATATTCCACCCAAGTTAAAGAAGAGCGCTCATGAGGTCATACTTGATTTTATCAGGTCCAGACCCCCCCTCAACCCTGTGAGTGATCCTTATTCACTGCTTAAAAACTTAGGAGAGAGTTCACTTACAATGAATTGCATGCACTGATAGTGTTGTGGTTTCTCTCTTTTGTGAAAAATCACTTCTCAGAGATCTTTGTTGCCAGAAATATTAGACTTTATTTTACAATAAAGCCGAGCATCTTCTGCAGAAGACAACTCCAGATTTCTCAGCTCACACATATATATATCATACATCCTTTTCCAAAAATGGTAACACACCCTATAGCTATTTTGGGGTAAAAGGTCTTCTACCATGTGACATACTAGAGTATAATTTTCTGCTGCAAGCAACATTCCAGGCCTTTCTTCAGGCTTCAGAAAGTCAAACCAAAGTCACACACAGAGCAAATAATAGTGTACAAATATATTAGCTAAATTACTTATTTTCTAAATAATAAAATCTTCTACAATAGCTGCATTAATTTGCATGTGCTGTGCTGTTTTCAGGGATTCAAGTAAAAAACAAAAACATCAGGCTACGTCATATTCCTTTATCCGTCACTATATTTAAAAACTGAAGACCAATAGCGTTTTAAGAGATGATGTTTTAGAACAGCTTATATTGCCAATTTGCATAATATCAAAGCTGTTTTTGATCTATAAAATTAAACTGATACTTTTTTCAATATTTTAATTGTTATTGTAAGTTATTACTAAGCGATTGCCCTTGATATTGTAATAATGATAATTAATAGAATACATTTAAAAAAGTTTTTATGTTTGTTGAAAAGGGATGTGAGATTCTTGTAGGCTTCACAGACTAAACTAGTTGAGAAGCATTTAGGCATTAGTTCATTGCGTTTTACACACTACAAAATCAAGACTTCACATTGGTTATCTTAGGAGCATGAAAAACAAAATGGTTATCCAGATTATATATAGAAAGCAGGCAAAGAACGTTCCCCATTACAGTTCATGAATTACGTTCAGTGCGATTTATGCATGCTCACAAAAAGTCCCGTTATAATAAATGAAGCTGGCTGCGCTACAATAAATCTTTTACTTGCGTCATATCTGCACTTTGTTTAAGATGAGAGGATTCACAAGAGTGCAGAATTCAGTTAGTGAGTGTGTGCACTGAAACAAACTCCAGCGTTTTTAGCAGATTTCGCCTCTGATTGGCCTTTTCATTCATGATAAATATGTGTGTGATTGGTTATAATGCTTAACGCTGCAAAAAAAACCCCCGTAAAAATACTTCTTTGATGCAAACTGTACAGTGCCAATTTTTGACCCCGTATCTTGAAATTGGGGGTTTGTTCATTTTGGTGGCGTTTTTACCACAAGCCCCTGTTAATGTCCTCCATGATCTGCAACAGAGAACTTTAATGCATGATTCAATCAAGGAATTGTGTGAATTAGACAACACCAGACACAATGCAGCTCGTCTCTTTGCTCCCAAAATACTCCATGATATCTACGTGTGATTTCAGGTGGCGGCGCGAAAGCTCAAGCCGCAGGCCGAACGTCCTCCCAGTCTGCACGAGCGCATTCTGGAGGGAATCAAATCAGAGAGGAAACTGAGGCCTGTGTCGCCAGATCAGATCCGGAGAAGCAGATTCGGTGAGACTTTAAACTCACACACACAAAAGCATACAGTACTATACATGCATTTGCTGCTTGAGATGGACATAAACAGCAGGTTATTTAAAGGAGCTGTCAATGGAGATGAATATGCATCATGGATCATGTGTGAAGGTCACTGCACATGCTCACAGCTCAATGTTGTAATCAGACTTGGTGATGTTCATTTGAGATGAACAATCACAGAAATAAACCTGTCTTGACATTTGCTCTGATTGCAACAGTCACACAAGTACTAGCTTCTGTGTGTGGCGTATATCTGCCTCCAACATGGCTGATGATCATCTGTCTCGTATTATTTAGTCCATCCATGTAAATTGATGGATGAAATGTCAACTGTAAATTGATGGATGAAATGTCTTATCCGCAAGTCTTATCTTGCTATAAACTCTGTCCACACTAAGTATTACTGAATTAGCCATCTTCTGCTATTGTGAATCTTTATACTTGCCTGTTTAACACCCTGCCTGTTTTCTTGCAGCCATTCGACCTCTTAGCATGTCTCAGAGTTTTGATTCATCAGGTAAAGCTGTGATGTGATCCGCTAGTGCCGTCTGTGATGATTAGAGCTTAGTCTCCTGTCATTTCATATATAAAACGGGGAGCCGTTCATTTGAGGGTCCTGCTTTAGATTTGTATTTAATACTAAACTTTTAATGCCATCAGAAAAACAAAAGTGCCTCAGGGTTCAGTAATGAACATCATCATGGATGTTATTTATTAATTCATTCAGTTATTTTTAGTGTATATATATATATATAGTTTTTTGACCCTCAAATGAAATGTGACCAATTTAAAATTCACTTTGATTTCATCTTATTAACTCTGTTAATGATGATTTTTTTAAAATATAGTTATTACTAACACAACACAACATATAAATGATAATCCGTTCGTCACACACCGCCGCTTCTGGGTCCAAACGCTCTATCAGATGCCAAAAGGAAACAACAATGCTAATAATATACACTCATGATGTGATGTCATACTACCAAAAAATCATGATCCCAACCTTTATCTCCATTCGGAAATCCCAGATGACCAGGCTTTCATCTTTTATGAATCGTTAAAATATTTGTGACAGTAGTGGAGACTTTACGTTATAAAATCTTAGTTCAAATGTGTTTTATAAATAAATAGAGCTCATAAACAATGTTGAGGTATTATTCGCAAGTGAAACGAGTAGAGGCTTGGACCCAGAAACAGAATTCCTTACGTCATGACTTAACAAGTGGATCGAAACATGCCTAAGGGGAAGTAGATCAATTATGCAATGCAAAAAAATACAGGATTATTGATTCACATGAAGGTAGAGTGGATTAACATGTGAAGATGTGGTTTACTCATGTGATGTGTTGACTGATAAGTGCAGGGCTGACATTACCACATGGTTATTTCATATACAGTTTATACACTATTCTTACATCTAAAATAACTATCTTGTGATTAGTACTGTTGCTGAGATGTAAAATGACTCATACTGTGGCTAGAAACTGGTCAAATGTGCAGCTCACAGCAGATGTTCATAGAACGAGTCACACAAAAAGGTTTCTCATCTGAGAGGATGAGTGGGCAGAATTGAATCGGAGGTTAAAATGGAGTTTGCAGGATTTACAGACAGAGGAAAGTCTGTGTAGCGGCTGCACTTTAAAGGTGTATGGCGGTACCACGGTACAGTGGTGCTATCAAATGGTAATACCATGTGACTTTTATATACAGCAAACTCAAATAGTGTTTAGGCACTTCAGTCACACTTAAAGGGATAGTTCACTTTGAAATTAAATTTTGGTATGTTTTAGCTTACCTCAAGGGCATCCAAGATGTAGGTGTCTTTGTTTCCGCAGTAGTTTCAATTTTGATATTTTTAGGTCAAACCGTTCTTGTCTGTCAGTCATATAATGCAGGTCTATGGTCACCACCTCAAAGAGCATGCACAGAGTCCAAATTAAACAATTCCCCATCGTCCAAATTAAACAATTCCCCATCGTAAGTACACATTGATGGCCTGAGACACGAAACGAGCGGTTTGTGTGAGAAAACGAACAGTATTTATATCGTTTTTACCTTTTGTACACAGCGACGTCCAAGTGATCTGATCTGACGTGTACGCAGACTGGTGCATAGATATATACACTAGATGTCGCCTTGGCTACGGCATTCGTTCAATGAACTGCCGTAGACAAGGCGACATCTAGTGTATATGTCTATGCACCAGTCTGTGTACACGTCACACACTAGGAAGCGCCCGCGCCCTCAGAACACTTGGACGTCGCTGTGTACAAAAGGTAAAAACGATATAAATACTGTTCGTTTTCTCACACAAACCGCTCGTTTCGTGTCTCAAGGCCATCAATGTGTACTTACGATGGGGAATTGTTTAATTTGGACTTCTCTGTGCATGCTCTTTGAGGTGGTGACCATAGACCTGCATTATATGACTGACAGACAAGAACGGTTTGACCTAAAAATATCAAAATTGAAACTACTGCGGAAAAAAAGACACCTACATCTTGGATGCCCTTGAGGTAAGCTAAAACATACCAAAATTTTATTTCAAAGTGAACTATCCCTTTAAAATGCATGAATGTCATTGCATTAGAATAGCATGAATCAAATTATCAAGCAACTGTTATTCGTTTTAAAGAAAGATAGCACATGCTCAAATGTCCAGTTTGTTCTGATGAAAGCTTGTGCATCATTTGTTTGATGCCACTTGTTTTTTTTTATGCGACTCGTTGTACTGAATGATTACCGTATTTATATGGCATGGCATTTACATGCCAAGGTACAATCATAGTACCAAAATATCATGGAATATCATGGAAAAATCATAAAACACTCCAAAACTTAATTTTTTGTGTCTGTAATATTTTATTAATACTGGCTTATACAGACTAAAGGAAAACAATGTGTGAAATTTACTCAGCTAAAGATATTGTCAAGGAACGCTCAAGCTCAATAAGTCAGAGGCCATTTTACTCAGACAATTTATTTTTACAGACAATTTTATTCAAACCTGGAAAAATTGCAAACAAAGAAAAGGGTCCTATTATACTTTTTAACATTTTCAACATTTTTAAATGTTGCTGTTTGATCTTGAAAAGGTCCAAAGCACAAAGTCCCTCCAGCGGGAGTTATTCTCTATATCAGTGTCAGTGTTTCTGAACTCCCTGAAACGCCTCCATTTTAGTCTTGAGTTTTCTTCCGGGAACGAACACGTCACAATATTCCTCATTTTGATAATTCATATGCAGAATAAACAGGCGGGGCCTGGTAGAGTTAGTTAGTAGTGTGTTGGAACTGGCGGTTATGGTAAGGGGCGGGACATCTGACAAACACGCTTGAAGCGCTCGACCAATAACGACACACTGATCCAGCCGACCAATCAGAGCACAGTGTGCTTTTCAGAAGGAGGGGCTTCATAGAGACAGGAACTAAACAGAGCGTTAATGACAGACTGGGAAGAGAGGAGCTGCAACAATTAAGAATGTGATGAGATGTGAAAAATGATGTGTTTTGAAAAGGACATAATAGGTCGCCTTTAAGACTAAATTAATCGTCAGTGCTCTATTTCTAATCAAAATGAGTGACGTTTGTACAGGCTCTTGTCCAGTGCTGCTGTCGAGACACACACAAGAGTACAAGAGAGACACACTAAATACCAAATATTTAGAAACATTTTCACTAGCTGTCTCAGAGGTTTAGATCCAACTGTATGTGATGTAGCGTTTGATATTTTGTCTTTACGTCACACACTCATTCACGGCTCTCATCTGTGGTGTCGTGTCTGTCGTGGCGTTTTCATGTGCTTGTGTTTGTCCTGTTTCTGACGCCTGAGATTCACTGCTAATCCAGAGAAACACTTTCAGCATCATGTACAAGAACAAATGGCCAACTGTAGCAGATTATACAGTTTTTATTGACTAGTGTTGTATTTTAGGATTAGCTCATATCTTCAACACTGTAAAAAAATGATTTTTCAAAGTTGTAAATAAAACAAAGTACAAGTAAAATATACAAGTAAATAATATTTCAGTCTTTCTACTTAAAAATTTAACGTTTTCTTCAATGTGTTACTTGCCGTTTCCTTGTAATTTATTTGTGAAATTTCATAATTCATAGTTGCTGTTAAAATAAACTAAAACATGCTTCTCTTGGTCTGTATGCGTGTTTTGCTCTTCGTGTAACTGTCCTGTGCTGTTGTAGACGTGTCGTCCTCTGACGGGGCGAGGAAGGCCTGCAGCACGCTGTCGTTGGCCAATGGAGTGTCGCTTCAGCAGAACGGCTCTGGCGGGTTTCAGAGGAAAAGACTTCAGGCACCGACACTGTCTGAACTGGACAGCTCCGATTCAGACGTGAGGATTTTTATCAAGACATCACTTTTGGTCATATAAATCTTTATGTAAGCCACTTATTTTTAGTAATGTGTTATCTCACTCAGGATGAGACCATAGGTCAAAGGTCAGCCAGCTGCTCCAGCATCTCTACATCCATGGTGGATGACACGTCGCCAGAATCCGTCCTGGGCAAGAAAAGTGAGTCCTTTTTTCTTTTTGCATTTTTCAAAAAAAAAAAAAAAAAAATGCTGATAGTTGGATTACTTTTTCCCCTCTATTTTTGGAGCTCTCTAGAATAAAGTAGTGTCCAAAAGTGGTGTCTGTGGGGGATATTGGTTTTAAATGACCCTACAAGTTTGATTTAAAAATCTAATTATTAAATTCATTATCAAAATAGATGGAAAATATATTTAAAATATGAGGGAAGAACAAAACACTAAACTTGATTAAGGTATTTATGTGACAAAATTATTTAGCAAAAAAAAGGCAAACTACGGCTACAGGTTTTATTTCACTAATATACATCAATAAAAATAAAAAGCATGCATTGACTAATCAGTTATTAATATTTTGTTGGATCTCGTTTTTGCATGTGTTCTTTTCTTTTTTTTTTTTTTTTTTTGTATGACAGCCTGGTCAAGTATGATGTCGGATCGGCACAATTGTGCATGTTCCATAGCGTTATTATTACAAAATATTTGTCGACACCGATAGCCTCATGGACATATAGTGCCGTTGTGCTTCGGGTGACCCGAGTTCGAATCCCGGCTCGTGGACCTTTCCCGATCCCGACCCCCTTCTCTCTCCCACCTCGCTTCCTGTCCACTCTATACTATCCTATCACAATAAAGGCAAACATCGTAAAAAAAATTAATAGTAATTATTACAAAATATTTAATAATGTTTGAAGAAACCGTAAAGATGTAAATGTTCTGGGTAAAGATGTAAATGTCCGAGAGCGGTTTGTAATCGTGCCGTGCCGAACCAAGCTCAAGTGGAAATACAACTGGAATCGTTTCATACTGGTGTTCTTAGAAGCATTCGACCCGACGGTGGAAAAGCGGCTCATGATAACTAGTTTCCTAATTTGCTAAGTTTCACATCTCACATTAAGTCTTGTTATTGTTTACTAAAACAAAAAAACTGAAGTAAAATAAAATATAAATATTACATGAAAAACTGAAATAACTTAAACGAAAATAAGAAATGTCATCTTGGCAACTAACTGAAATAAGTTTAAGTTGATGCACAAATATAACTTAAATTTAAGTTAAATAGAAATGTATAAAAAAACTAATAGAAATTACAAAAACATAACAAAACCGCTAAAAACTTAAACAAAAGTTTGAAAATATAAATATCTAAGTATCAAAATATTTATAAATTTAATAATCTATAATCTTACTTCCCTTTTAAGATTACTTTAAAATAAATAACCAATATTTAATGTCCATTTATTTATTTATTTGCTAAATATCTGTGAAATGGGAAGGATAATGTACACTCAGCAGATCTCCACTTCATATCTGGCTCCAGATTATTATATTGCAGCTCTTAATAAAGTTACCGGGCTTGCTTGTGTTACTAAGCAAGAGTTGATTTAGGAGCATGAAACAAATCACATCAGAAAGTGGACATGAATGACCTCCGGCTGCACTGTGAAACACTTAACACACTTTAAGTGTTTCACAGTGCAGCCAGAGGTCATCCATGTCCACTTTCTGATGTGATTTGTTTCATGATTAGTTCAGCTTAATGCAAATGCACAGCATCACAGTGCACTATAATTGTATTGATGGTAACGTGTCTTTATCCTCCTCTCTCTCAGCTCCGCCCATGTTCCTGCCCATCTCGTCCACACCTCAGCCGGAGCGACGCCAGCCCGCCCAGCGCCGGCACTCCATCGAGAAGGAGACACCCACGAGTGTCCGCCAGTTCCTGCCGCCCTCCAGGCACAGCTCAAAGTCCTTAGTAAGTGAGAGTCACATTTACAAACTCCTCCTTCATCCTCTGTCACTTCTGCCGCCGTCCCTTCAGATGATTTTCAGTCACAAGCTTTTGGACGTTGACAGAAACAAATAATGCAACACGCTTCAAACGGTCTTATGCTACACTGTTGTCAAATGACCTAATCATTTTACAATGTTATCATTTTGGAAATAAAGTTACTTTGGTTCTTGTTTTGATTTTGGAAATAAAGTTATTTTGGTTATAGTTTTATTTTGGTTCTAGTTATCAGTTTGGAAATAAAGTTATTTTGGTTCTAGTTTTGATTTGATTTTGGATTCGGAAATAAAGTTATTTTGGTTCTAGTTTTGATTTTGGAAATATTTCCAAAATCAAAACTAGAACCAAAATGACTATTTCCAAAATCAAAACTAGAACCAAAATAACTAAAGTTATTTTGATTCTAGTTTTCATTTTGGCTACTTTGCCTTTTTTAAGTGAACCTTTTTTGACGGCCTGATCAATATTCACATAAAAATTAAATGGCTGTAATACTTAAAAAATATATATATATATTTGTCACATTAGAAATGAGAGCATTGCATTGTGTTCCAAAAAGTTTGTACTGTCATACAGTAGTGGCCAAAAGTGATGTCCGGCATTGGAAAATTGACATCTTCACCCTTTATTCAAATATTATTAAAGATTTTGTAAGCATATATTGTGTAGTTGTGCTCGTAATTAATAGTTTTATTTGTGATAACGCAATGAAACATGCTAAATAGTGCCATCATAATTTTTGGTCAGGCTGTCATACAAAGAAATTATGAACGCATGCATAAACAAGAGAGAACCAAAATATGAATAACTGATTATGTTGTAGTCAATGTTTGCTTTTTCCTGTCAGCTTTTTGTGTTCTCTCATATTTAAAATACAAAAAAATATATTTTCCTCATATTTTGATGATTTAATCAATCTTGTAGGGTCATTAAAAACAAATCTCCCCTCCGGACATCACTTTTGGACAATACTGTAGTATACACACTGGTATGAGATATTAGTATACTAATCTGAATGTTGAATGCTGATGGTCTGCAGTGGCTTCAATATCCCAGAATTCCCAGTTTCTCTTTGGCATTGCGGCTGTGAAGAGGTTATTGAGCGGCACTGCTGCTGTAGTTTTGTCTCTGGTAACGTCTGGCCGATGTCTTTGGACAGGAGGAGTTTTGTTTCCCGGTGGAGTGTCTGGCTCTGACGGTGGAGGAAGTGATGCACATTCGGCAGGTTTTGGTCAAAGCCGAACTGGAGAAGTTTCAGCAGTACAAAGACGTCTACAATGCCCTGAAGAAGGGGAAGGTGGGAACTGCTTTTATTAGCGCATTACTGCAACCATTCAGAGGAAGCATCATGTCAGCGAAATGGTCATTGCAAAAGCAATCAAGTAGACTGAAAAGCTTGACGTTAACAACAGTAGACATTTTATTAAAAATAAACAAGGCATGTTTTCCACATTGTGTTTGACTAAATGAACACGAGGAAGAATTATATTTAATCATTTTCATTTAAATGTGTCAGCATAACAAAACAGTCATGAACATCTTTCAACACTGATGATAATAATAAATGTTTCTTGAGCCGCAAATCATCATATTAGAATGATTTCTGATGGATCATGTGACACTGAAGGCTGGAGTAATGCTCAGCTTTGATCACAGGATATAAATTACATTTGACTATATATTACAATAGAAATCAGTGCTTTTAAATCGTAATAATATTTTACAATATTACTGTTTTTACTGTATTTTTGATCAAATAAATGCAGCCTTGGTGAGCAGAAAATACTTTTTTCACAAACATTGAAAAATCATACCGAACCCATACTTTTTGAATGGTAGTGTGTATTTTCCATACATTATATTTTACTAAAACATTTTGATACATGATAAATGCCACACAAAGACTTTTAAACATTTGGAGTTGAAATGAACAAATCGTAGAATCACAGTTTTGAATCGATTCACTGAAAGAGACATTTTGAACTGATTCAGAGAAATGAATCAAACTCACCAACTTGTTTTTACTGCTGAAGTTCGAATCAGACACTATTAAAATATCTCTGTCTGAACACTCTCGTACAAGTCACGAGACGAAGAAGAATCATGAAAAAAAAAGTGCTTTAAAATCATCGCCATATTCACAATGTTGCTTATTTGTGGTCTGGCAGCAAATATATTGTGAATATTGAGCATGACTCTCAGTAACTCTGTATTAATTCATTATTTCTCTTTTCACAGCTGTGCTTCTGCTGCCGAACTAAACGATTTTCCTTCTTTACCTGGTCCTACACCTGCCAGTTTTGTAAAAGGTAATAAATAACTTGCCATCCCACTTTTTAGTCAGTGCTCATTTAAGGATTATAATAGAAGCCAACACAGCCGAGACAAAAGTACTAAGTCAAAAAAATTTTTTAGTGATGCTGTATCATCTTGTTCTTGACTTTTGCAGGCCTGTGTGTTCACAATGCTGTAAAAAAGTAAGTCACGATCTGTACAAACCGTTCATGTTCACATAACTTCATGTAATTCTCATTTGACATTATTTGTGGCGAGCTCATCATGACTCCATTTCCAAGGTCACAATGGCCCTTTAAATCTCATCACGTCTGGAACGTTCTGTCCTTCGAGAGCTAATGGAAGCTCATTTTGTGCTCATCACAGTCTTCTCTGTTGCTTTAGATGCGGCTGCCATCGAAGCCCTACGCCAGTCTACCCATTTACTCTCTGGGTCCGTCCACGTCCACGCTGAAACGGGACAAGCCCGTCCACAAGCCAGAGAAGCCCAGCACGAGCCACCATCGGCCCAGCCTTCAGCGCACAATGTCCAAGTACAAAAACACAGCACAGTATGGAAGCTTGCGGATATAAAAACATAAAATGGGTAATTTTAGTTGACTTTTTATCTCACAATTCTGAGGAAAAAGGTAAGATATAAACTCGCAATTGTGAGAAAAAAAGTCAGAATTGTGAGATAAAAAGTCGCAATTACCTTTTTTATCTTGTTATTTCGTGGCGGAAACAAAATAAAAACAGAATTGTGAGGAGAAAAAAAAACTTACAACACTTTACAATAAGGTCTCATTTGTTAACATTAGTTAATGTATTAACTAGCATGAACTAACAATGAGCAATACATTTGTTACAATATTATCTTTGTTAATGTTAGTTAATAGAAATACATTCTGTTCATGTTAGTGCATTAACTAATGTTATCATGTACAACTTTTGATTAGTAAATGTTGAAATTAACATTAACAAAGATTAATAAATGCTGTAGAAGTGTTGTTAACTCTTAGTTTCACATTGTTCACACAAGGGACTTTTACGGGCTTTTCCCAAATCACGGAAGTGACCTCGACGTGCGGGTTAGCGGTAGCATTAGCCATCAGGCAAGTGTTATTTAAATAAACTCCTGATGTACTTACAAACTTTCCAATGCCTCGTTTTATGAGTACAGAACCTATTTGTACCACTGTAGAAGTTTGGTGCCATTCTGGGCATTATTAGTGGAGTAATTTACGAGATACAGCCTTGGATCCATTAGCGCCTGCACTAAGCCATTCGGCTGATGTCTCTAAATAAGCTCTAACTTTAATAATGTTCGACCGAGGGGAAAAAGGCTTCTGGGGGGGTGTTTGACTCGAGGTCATGGTGCAAAGGACCCTAGGTTGAAATTACTCCGAACCATCCCTTTAACTAAAGTGGTTCACTAATGTTAACTAATGAAACCTTATTGTAAAGTGTTTCCAAACTCGCATTTGTGAGAGGAAAAAAAAGTCATAATTGTGAGATAGAAAGTCGCAATTACCTTTTTTATGTTTTTATTCTAAGCTTCCATAGCATAGAGCTCGTCTCTACGAGCTGATATTCATATTTACAGTCTCTTTTCCATCTCTCGAAGATTATCTAAGCAGACTCGGCAGTCGTCCTCATCTCAGGAGGAAATCGAGCTCCCGAAAGATCTGATGGAAGACTGGAACACCATGGAGGTTTGTGTCGACTGCAAGAAGTTCATCTCCGACATTATCGCCTCCGGCAAGCACAGCCTCTCTCTGGCCAACAAGCGTGCGCGCTTGAAACGCAAGACTCAGTCCTTCAGCATGGCATCCGAGAAGGGCGCAGAATACCGGCCGTCGGAGAGAACTATCAATGAGGTTTAGCCGAGGATCACGCCGTGTGTCATCCTGTTGTAGTTGTATAGATTAGAACTGGTCAAGCGAGAGATCAGCCGTGTTGTACAGAGACAATAAACTCTAATGGATGTGTAGCAGTTCTTCCACACGTGGCCCATTTTCTATTCTGTGCTGTAATCAATCAACTTTATGACTCATTAGGCCTTTTCACGATTTAAATAGTTCACCCTGGATCGCAATCCTGGGTTATCGTATTTCACGTAAAATTTTCACGTATAGTGAATTTTTGCGGGCGAAATCCAGACATTTCAATAGGAATCCACGCAATTGTATGGAAGCTCATTTTCACTAAGATTAAAAAAAGTCATTCTTTGGTAAATCGTAATTATGACTAAGTCATAATTATGAGATAAAAAGTTGAAATTATGACATGAATCCAAAATATGATACTAAATCGGAATTAATATTCAAAGTCATTGACATATTAAGTCAAAATTCTGACATACTAAATGAAATTGACACTAAATCGAAATTATGACATATTTATGACATACTACGTTGAAATTGTGACATGAAAAGGTCGAAATAATGGCATAAAAAGTAATAATTATGACAGAAAGCAACGGCTGTTTCGCTAGTTCTGTGCGACTGCCACTAGGGGACTAAATGCGACAATCGTATGCGAATGTTGGAGATAGTGGGAAGGCGGTTTATCACCGCATTTTTCACACTGCACGAGTTTGGCCAAAGCTGCTTTAAGGCAAGCCTCCAAGGCTAGCAAGAAAAGCATAAAGCTGCTGTACTGGGAAGGAGACCGGAGGCCGTTTTTTTAATAGATGTCAATGGAGGAGAGGCTACACTACGCTGAATAAACTGCTTTTGTGGGAAAACAGCTTATCATTTAATGAAGCGACAGCCAATCGGTTAATCTTCAACATGTTTGCCATTAAACATTTGATTAAACAATCAAATGATACATTTTGGGCCAGATTTACCAAACAGGGCGAAGTAACGTGAATGCACAATCCCATGAAAGCGGCGTTGGGAGTGTAAAGTTCAGCGCTTGATCTACTGACGACACACACATTACAGAACACAGACACAGCCGGATCACTTCCATAATGACCAACACGATCTAGAGCAGCGCAAATTACAGTCTGGTTTAAGACGTGCATTTTTGTGCGGGAAATTATGACGCAAATACCATTAAATTGACGAGTGCAAACCTTCATTTAAATACTCTCCTCCCATACATTTTGCATTTGAAAGGGAAACTCATACAAATGCATATGCAATAAGTTCAGCCGCAAAAATAACCCTGTCCACACCTTTCAGCGCTCATTTTTCACTGCGTGTCTTTAGGAAATCCTGACAGTAGTTTTTTTAACGCCAAGAGGGTTTGCGCTGCTGTTAGTAAATCTGGCCCTTTCTTTTTTAGATTTATACCACTGTTATAAAAGAGAATTCACAGACAATATTGCGACAGTTAGGATTCAATTCAATGACATCAAGGCTGTAATATGATTGGTTATCAAGACACACGTGATCCAAGTTGGCTGTTACACTTTCTCGAATGGTAGTGCTGGGATCTCCTAATAATAAGACCAGGTCGTCCCAAGCATGGGGCAGGGACCAGTGCGAGTTCGGACCGTTTGCTGTCGCCTTCCGGGAGGGCCCGTTGTGTCCGCACCCGTTGCAGCGCTCTAAAGACGGCCCTGAATAAGACCATCTTTGATTAGGCACCGCATCGCAGGGTTAACAACGGAAAAGTAGCACTAACCCTGCTCCAGAGAAGGGTTTCATAACCCCGGGTAAAAAGCGGTGCTTCTAAATTACAAGTGTTAAACGTTCCCTTACCCGGGGTTAAAAGCAGGGGTTAAAGTGGCGATAACCCCAGGTTAAATATGGAAGCCCATTTCTATTACATAAAAAAAAATGCCTGGGTAAACCGTAATTATGAAATAAAGTCATAACTATGAAATGCTACTAAAGTGTAATTATGACATAAAACATCAAAATGAAGAAATTATGACATTATCCCCTGGTTTCACAGACCAGGCTTAAGTCTAGTCCCAGACTAAAATGCATGTTTGATCTGTTTTAACTGAAAAAAACTTGCACTTGCATATCTTAAAATATGTCAGTGTCATTGTTTTGTCTCAAGATGCACACCAGTAATGTTTTTATCTAAGGCACGTTTATAAAAGATACTTAAATGTCCTAATTAAACTTAGGCCTAATCCTGGCTTAATCTAAACCCTGTCTGTGAAATCGGACCGAAACGTCACAATTATGACTTAAAATGTTTTATAATTGTGACTTTTTGTCTCATGACTGTCATAATTAAGATTTGTTTTTTTTTTATGTGGCAGAAATGGGCTTCCATAGTTAATGCTGCCTTCTCCTGCTATCGGAATTATCGTAAATACGAGTTTCCTAATTAAAAATTGGACGTGAACCGAGTTGGCCGTGCCATAAACTTTAAACATGGCGGAGAGGGGAGAACGATTGCTCAGTTTTTTTCCTCATCAGCTATATCAATTTGTTTTGTCGTTAAAGTAGTTCATATTTACATATACGAATAATCATTTGAAGCGTGTGTTTTATACACAGTGTAAATAGCCTGTATTTGACCGAAATTCCTAATCTAGATAGTGCAGTGACTGTTATATGGTTGTCAATGAATGGGATGCTACATATCATTTTGACTTTATTTAGATTTTCCCAATAAATAGGCAGGAATAAACCTGGTGTCCTCCATGATTCCGGTTCTTTCCGAGAACAAAGCACCTGAATGCGACGAGCTCGTAATCACGACTTCAGAAGTGGGAAGTAGGACACTTCCGAGAGCACGTGAAGGCAGCATAAGCGCAGTGTAAAAGCTGTCTTCATACAGATCTTGAAGTCAGCATGAAATGATATTCACAAGCCGTTGTACTTCCGTAATGTGACGTTAGGGCTGGACAATACATTTAATATTCACTGCTTTCACAATCCTTGTCTCGTGACTTGCAACCAGGGTATTCATCAAGAAAAAGGCCAGATCGGGCTTTGCATATTGTTCACAATAAGACCAGGAACATCCATTAAGAAAGTGAAAAGAGTCCGTTTTGAGTTCATGTTGACTTTAATGTATAAAGGTCTAAAATCTATTGTGTGTGTCTCGTTTACTGACGTTTAAACCGATAAGCACAAATACGTCACTCAACACAAGCTGAAAATCAATTGGGATCCTATTAGAAACACCATGAGATATTGTTTTCTATCCGTGACTTTTGTATATGTTGGCGGTGTGTATATATTTGTACAGCTCATGTTACTCATATCCCGGTGATTTGACTGTAAATGATCCGTATGTTGATTGACTTTGAGTAATTTAAGATAAATGTACCCCTGCAAGTCGTATGCGCCATTTTATTTATTGGCAGGCATGATGAGGTCAGTCTGGGTTTATAAACTTTAAGAGTTGCATTTATTTTTACATAATTTATGCTTTATATGTCAGGTAATATTTTGGGGTGTACAGCTGTTAATCGTCATTTAGAGAGATATTTTGATTAGTTTATCATGATGATGATGATGGTACAAAAATTCTCATTCAGAAACTGCAGTGATTTAAACAGATTTCCCCAAGTATTTCATTTCATATGATCTGGGTCAAAGGTCAATGCAATCTTAAATCTGATCTGTCAATCACACGTTTTGGGGTCAAACATTAATTTACAGGCAGTTTCTTTTTGAGAGCTATTTACCAAGACATCATCTGTAAAAGAGCTTTTTTTATCTCATTTTTATGATCTGGGGATTTGTGTTTTTATATTTGGACCAGCTGATAACATCGGATCTTACTTTTTTTGATAAGTTTATTTTCCTCCACTGTTGTGGTAAAATAAAGAATACAGAGTTGCAGAATGTTTTATAATACACATTCATTTGATGTTTTCAGTGCAACCTCATCTTATAATTTTGCTAGTTGTTTCTGTCCTCTTTGTTTCTTTTTTTAAATCATCTGATAATGTAACAATCTGTGTTTAATTTTATAGAAAAATGGTAAATCATTGAAGCAAGATCTTGTAAAGTTGCCTTTGTCCTTCAGTAATCCAGTGTGAAATGAGAGACTGCTATGAGTGTGCATGAGAGGTGGGGATGGTGTTCGTTTGGTTCATTAGCTGTGAAGTGTCTCTTGATTCCCTCTTTAAAGCAATTGATTTGCCTTATAAACACTGCCTTTTTAAGCACTGCAATATCATCAAGTCAGTTTAACATACAGTCCAAAATCATGTGTCTGTTTGCAGTAAAACTGCTCATGCTTTTTAACATCTGCACAAATGCATTCTGACACATTTTAGAGTATCACTGAAGTCATAAATCTAGGAACGTGTACAGTAAATAAATGTGTAAAAAAAATCAGATGCAATGTGCTTGCATGAGAAACAGTCCACATGGTACTTTGATCAATGGCTGTCATTTTTTCATTTTTTTTCTCAGCCAGTGATGCTCACCAGAATAAAAAAAATACAATAATAATTGGGGTGTGAATTTTACTCATTTACACGTAATTATATGTGGAGCGTCTGCTTTATACAAAATACATCACAACATTCTATTTAGTTTTATGTCGATTTTTTCCCTTCATTAGATTCTCTTTTATGTCACGGTCATTTTTCCTGCATACAATTTTATTACTTATTTCAGTTGATTTGGGTGTGAAATATGATAAATACCTAAAATCATCATACTTTACAATATTTACAGTGCTATGCATAAGTTTAGACACCCATGCTAAAGTTGACTAAAAAGAGGAATAAAAAATCATCTTTTGGAAATTGAACTTAATGCCTTAACTTAAAAAATTAGGAAAAATCCAACCTTTAAGGACACCAATTTTCTTTGTGAATGAATAATGTATCGTAAATAAATAAATGTTCTTCCTTAAAATACAGGGTGCATAAGTAAGTACACCCCTATGTTAAATTCCCATAGAGGCAGGCTGCATATTATCCTAATTTTTTTTTTTTTTTAAATACTTAAAAATAAAAATCTGCCTGCCTCTATGGGAATTTAACATAGGGGTGTCCAAACTTATGCACCCTGTATTTTAAGGAAGAACATTTATTTATTTACGATACATTATTCATTCACAAAGAAAATTGGTGTCCTTAAAGGTTGGATTTTTCCTAATTTTTTAAATTAAGGCATTAAGTTCAGTTTCCAAAAGATGATTTTTTATTCCTCTTTTTAGTCAACTTTAGTGTGGGTGTCTAAACTTATGCATAGCACTGTATATCAGTAGTACATGATGGAGACAAACAAACACTGTTGAAATGTAAATGTAATTTATAAGATAAGAAACTCGTTCAGTTTTAGAATGTTTTATTATGCTTTTATTTTTTATCAATTGCTTAGTTTTTATAGTAAAATATTACGTCAAAATATTCTTGTGCTGTTTTTACTTGGGGAATCCTTCCCAGCGTCCCTATAAAAAATGTCATAATTATGATGAACAAATTGACCGATTCAAATCAAACATGTCGCTTCTCTAAATCATAAACAAATCAGTCTGCCGACTGGACACCAAACAGTTTCCATTCCATTCAGAGGAGCAAGACAATGTTATGTTTGGATGTGTTTTCATTTCATACAATCACAACCTGAGACATCTGTGTATCTGCATTATCAAACAGACTCATTAGGCACTAGAATATCACTAACCTGCACAATACTGATGGCAAAATACATAATACCAGGAAAATATTCAAAATTAACAACGGTTTGGAAAGAAGTACTTTAGGAACAGGGATGCAGCTCTATAAAGGCTTGATCCAGTTGAAAATGAGACGTGTTGCAGCATGTTAGGGTCTTCATCTGCTCCAGCGCTCGACGTTTACATGCAGACGGACAGACGGAACTGGATCAAATCTGCCATGTGCATTTAATTACAATGAAAGTCCCTCGTTAGACTGTGGCACTGTGATTGTGTTCGACAGCGGCGACTCTTCCACAAACTCTCATGTCAAGGAATCACCTCAGCGTTTACCGCCGGACGGACACTTTTAACCCCTTCAGGCTGGGGGATTTTCTTTGATTTACTTTTAACCTGCAAGACAAAAATATCAAGCCTATAAAGATTGATTGCATGCTGATATGAGATGAAGATAAAAGGTCCAGCTCATCTTTATATAACCCAACATCAAAAGAAAGAAATAAGGACTGTTGCATGAAAGACAATTAAGTAAAACTAATCCATATGCATTGAGCGGTTTGGGCAAAATTTTCTGAAAAGACACGATCGCTGTATATGATGAACAGATTGAATTTAGGCTTTTATTCACATTCATCAACTCACACATCAGTTGTGGTAAACAGAAGCTCAAGCATGATCACTTTACATGTGAGAACCAAAGAGGTTAATTCTCGTGTTACGCAGCACGTTTGAGCTTCAGCAAGAACCAATGAGGTTCATTCTCGTGTTACGCAGCACGTTTGAGTTTCTGTAAGAACCAATGAGGTTCATTCTCGTGTTACGCAACACGTTTGAGCTTCTGCGAGAACCAATGAGGTTCATTCTCGTGTTACGCAGCACGTTTGAGCTTCTGCGAGAACCAATGAGGTTCATTCTCGTGTTACGCAGCACGTTTGAGCTTCTGCGAGAACCAATGAGGTTCATTCTCATGTTACGCAGCACGTTTGAGCTTCTGCGAGAACCAATGAGGTTCATTCTCGTGTTACGCAGCACGTTTGAGCTTCTGCGAGAACCAATGAGGTTCATTCTCGTGTTACGCAACACGTTTGAGCTTCTGCGAGAACCAATGAGGTTCATTCTCGTGTTACGCAGCACGTTTGAGCTTCTGCGAGAACCAATGAGGTTCATTCTCGTGTTACGCAGCACGTTTGAGCTTCTGCGAGAACCAATGAGGTTCATTCTCGTGTTACGCAGCACGTTTGAGCTTCAGCAAGAACCAATGAGGTTCATTCTCGTGTTACGCAGCACGTTTGAGTTTCTGTAAGAACCAATGAGGTTCATTCTCGTGTTACGCAGCACGTTTGAGCTTCTGCGAGAACCAATGAGGTTCATTCTCGTGTTACGCAGCACGTTTGAGCTTCAGCAAGAACCAATGAGGTTCATTCTCGTGTTACGCAGCACGTTTGAGTTTCTGTAAGAACCAATGAGGTTCATTCTCGTGTTACGCAGCACGTTTGAGCTTCTGCGAGAACCAATGAGGTTCATTCTCGTGTTACGCAGCACGTTTGAGTTTCTGTAAGAACCAATGAGGTTCATTCTCGTGTTACGCAGCACGTTTGAGCTTCTGCAAGAACCAATGAGGTTCATTCTCGTGTTACGCAGCACGTTTGAGCTTCTGCAAGAACCAATGAGGTTCATTCTCGTGTTACGCAGCACGTTTGAGCTTCTGCAAGAACCAATGAGGTTCATTCTCGTGTTACGCAGCACGTTTGAGCTTCAGCGAGAACCAATAAGGTTCATTCTCGTGTTACGCAGCACGTTTGAGCTTCTGCAAGAACCAATGAGGTTCATTCTCGTGTTACGCAGCACGTTTGAGCTTCAGCGAGAACCAATAAGGTTCATTCTCGTGTTACGCAGCACGTTTGAGCTTCTGCAAGAACCAATGAGGTTCATTCTTGTGTTACGCAGCACGTTTGAGCTTCTGCAAGAACCAATGAGGTTCATTCTCGTGTTACGCAGCACGTTTGAGCTTCTGCAAGAACCAATGAGGTTCATTCTTGTGTTACGCAGCACGTTTGAGCTTCTGGAATAACCAATGAGGTTCATTCTCGTGTTACGCAGCACGTTTGAACCAATGATTATGAACTTTTGAAGCGTCAGAGCGGTAGTTGCGTAGCTGTCAATGGAGGGACATAAAGCTCTCAGATTTCATCAAAAAGATCTTCATTTGTGTTCTGAAGATGAACGAAAGTCTTACGGGTTTGGAACGACATGAGGGCGAGTAATTAATGACAGAATTTTCACTTTTGGGTGAACTGTCCCTTTAAGAACTATATATTTTTTTGATTATGAGGTGAATTATGACACGTGATGAGTGTGTATGCTCCTGACCTCATCTCTGTGTGCCGGTCTCCTCTGGGTGGTGTCGGTGAGCGTGGCGCGTCTGCCACACTGTGTGCCGGTGTTCACCAGCTTCTTCTCTTTGGCAGAAGAGCCTCTGGTCCCCGTCATGGGCTTCTCTTCCCTCTGACCTTTACAGCAACAACAGCACAGAAGTTCTTCATATGAATGTGCACCAATGGATCTCACGCTTTTTGACTCTAAAGGCTCCCTAGCTGTAGTATTGGCTTTCAATAGTAGTGGCCAAAGGTGATGTCTTTATTAAAAATGCACAGAAGAAGAAATAAAGCTCACAGGAAAAAGACTACAACCAAGGACTTTAGACTGTTCATTTAGACTGTAACGTGTTCATAATTTTTTTGTATGACAGCCTGGCCAAGAATTATGTTGGCACAATTTGGCATGTTTCAATGCATTATCATAAATAAAAAAAAATTAACTGTTTTACCAAATCTTAAACAAATGTAAAAAATTTAGATGTCAATAATTTAATTTATGCCGTCAATTTTCCTAGGCCGGACATCCCTTTTGGCAACTTCTGTAGTTTCTGTAATTTAAAAAAATGATAATAACAATAATTATACATAAATTCAGGATTCTAGAAGTTTTCTCAGGGTTCCCAATCTATTTAACCAATAAATGTACATGGTTATTTTTCCAGTCATTCATGATTTACTGGATAAGGATTAAAATTATATATATATATATATATATATATATATATATATATATATATATATATATATATATAATATTTTAGAGCTTAAAGGGATACTCCACTTTTTTCGGAAATAAGCTCATTTTACATCTCCCCCAGAGTTAAACAGTTGAGTTTTACCGTTTTAGAATCCATTCAGCCGAACTCCGGGTCTGACGGTACCACTTTTAGCATAGCTTAGCACAGATCATTGATTCTGATGAGTCCAGTAGCATTTCTTTCAAAATGACCAAAGAGTTTCAATATTTTTCCTATTTAATACTTGACTCTTCTGTAGTTAAACCGTGTACTAAGATCGACGGAAAATGAAAAGTTGCGATTTTCTAAGCCTATATGGCTAGGAACTACTCTCATTCCAGCGTAATAATCAAGGAATCAAGGAAGTGTGCGGCTGTACCATGAGTGCAGCAGGCGTAATGATATGACGCAGCGCTTGAAAATAGTCCCCAGCTCGGTAACTTCTTCCAACGTGACCGGGACTAAGTTTGTCTAACCTATTAGACCTATTTTCAGGCGCTGCGTCATATCATTACGCCTGCTGCACCCATGGTACAGCCGCACAGTTCCTTGATTATTACGCCGGAATGAGAGTAGTTCCTAGCCATATCAGCCTAGAAAATCGCAACTTTTCATTTTCCGTCGATCTTAGTACACGGTTTAACTACAGAAGAGTCAAGTTTTAAATAGGAAAAATATTGAAACTCTTTAGTCATTTTGAAAGAAATGCTACTGGACTCATCAGAATCAATGATCTGTGCTAAGCTATGCTAAAAGTGGTACCGTCAGACCCGGAGTTCGGCTGAATGGATTCTAAAACGGTAAAACTCAACTGTTTAACTCTGGGGGAGATGTAAAATGAGCATATTTCCGAAAAAAGTGGAGTATCCCTTTAACTAGTCAAATACGTATTCATGATAAACATGCCTATTAAGTTTTAAGATTTTATTCATTTACATGCCTTTTAAATTAATATATGACAGTGGGAATACTGCTTTTTAAAAGGAAACAGTGACAGTGTCAACCAAAACAAGAAACACCACGATTTTTGTTGTTGTTGTTGTTGTTTATATATTTATATAGATAGATTTTTTATTTTTATTTATTTTTGTATGCGTGTTTTGTCTTATTTTAAATCACAGAAGTCTCGAGGCCCAGTGAGAACCAAAAACAACAACTGAAATTATGACTAATAGCAAATTACCACAGTGTTCATTAACTATTGGATTTAGACACTATTATGGTAAACATTTGTTCGGTAGGCCTATATTCTATATTTCCATTAGTGTATTATACAGTATGGGCCTCAGAGAGGGTGTCATATCACCATATTAATATGCAGTAAGATACAACGAATATGAATGATATTTGATATTTTCATGAAAGGTACCATGGGGTGTGTATCACTAGTCATTTCTATATTATCTATATTATGTCTGTTTTTAATAAAGACGATCGTGTGTGTCTGACCTGATCCGGCTGCTGTTGCTGCTGCTGCTGTTTTCTCATTCTCGCTCGCGCTCGCGCTCTCGCCGGTCCCGTTACCGGCGGCTGCCCGTTGCGTCTCCGTGTCCGTGCTCGTGAGCCACGTCGACTCGGTGTCCCTGCTCTCGTAATACCGGGGTTCGATCGCGGCGGATCTGCTTCCCCCGCAGCCCATCGAGCCCGTGATCATCCTCACACACGCGAGCACAGGTCTGCAGCTGCAGGCATTCTCGCGCGGGGATCAGCACATCTGCGGAGACGCACGCGGCGATGCTGCGCGTCATCTTCAACACGCATTCATATAAACACGGGCGCGTGTGATTTCAGCACTTAATAACAGACAAGACTGAAAGCTACTAGTTATTAAATATTATTATATTATATATTTAGGTTATTACTGGATCTTTATTAAATAACGTGATAGTGCGATTCAATGCGTAGCCTATAAGTAGGCTTGAATCACCTATTCTTGTCAGCTATTGATTCAGATATTATTTAAGTTAAGTTTTACTTGTAGCCTATATATGGCAGCTTTCATTAGGCTATTTCGTTTTTAAAGTCCCCATGAAATAAAAAAAAAAATAGTGTCACGTGATCAGCCACAGCATGCGCACAGTCTGAGACATAATAGTACAGAATAGATAGTCAGACTCAGCGCAGACCAGCATAGACTGTAAAAAAATGGCGCAGACCAGAGATTGTATCAGACCCATTTAAATTCTGCACAGACTGCTATATTTTGAAGAGATGGGGAGATTAGAAGGAGAAACATTAGAGATTAGGAGGAAACTGCGGCTTTAACGAGCTCAACGGTTCCGAGCTGTGATATAAACTAAATGCTATTGGCTATTTAAAAAAGGGGAGGAGCTGTTCAGTCCCGCCCTGTTTTCCTGTTTCAGAGGAAATGGAAATTATGTCAACACACTGAATAACTCTGCTTGTTTCAAGGCACTTGAGCCTCTCTAACATATTTTCAGTAAATATTCAGATTTGCAGATATGCAGTGTCTTCTGCTTATTTGGTGGTGTTGAGCGACGGTTGCTTGCGTAAAAAACTTGCGCGCGTAAATCACAAACCCGGTGAGTAAATAATGACAGAACTTTCATTTTTGGGTCATCTACTTTAAAATATTTCTCTTGCAAAGCATTAATTCTTTTTATTTATTTATGGATATTTTAAAGTCGTTGTCTTTAATTAAAGAAATTTTCAAAAAAATGGGGGCGTAACAAAAAACCATCTGGAGAGTAAAAACATTATTGCAATCCATTTTTTTAAGTATACCTTATATACTTCAAAAAAAGAAGAAAGTCTCACATCCTAACTTGCATTATTATAATTTTCATTCAAAAATCTAACTTGCAAGGATCTAATTGAAGTCCAAAATGGCCTTCTTTCCTGCATTTATTTGAGCAAATTATTGCGATCCTTCAGGAAATGCAAATTTACTTGGTAAATGTGCTTCAACAACAACAACAACAAAAACCACTACACATTTTATGTACTTATTCATTTTATATTTTGGTTCCATGACAATAATTTTGCACATATAACTCTTTAAAACACCAAATGTACATAACATCACATTTATATTGCATCTTTGTAACATTTTTTTCTCTCATTTTGTTTGTTTAAATGGACCACTGGACTGGTACATTTAAAAAAATAAAGGTTAAAAACACAGCTGTTCACACACAGTCTATCACTAACATTAGATGTAACTACTACAGGTCACAAAAAATTAGTGGAATGACTTAAAAACCATAAATTTCTTTCACCAGCACATATGATAACACAATGATATTCTTTAAAAAAAGAAATGTAAACAACATACTAGGGGCGGCAGATATAGATACTCTCCTGCCGTCACTGATGAACAGCGATGAGAAGCATCTCTGAATATGAATGAGCATGCATGACAGGGTGACTGGAACGAGAGTTCAGCAATATACAGTTTAATTTAACTTAGATTTATTCACAGAGACAAAAAGAGGGGCACATGATTGAGTGTGGTTCTTCTATTTGAAGTCCAGCAGGTTGCAGTCGATTTTGTAGTACACGTAGGGATAATATTCTTGCTGGCTGAGGTTCAAGCCAGGAATGTCCATGGCAGATTGCTGGAACAGGAAAAAGACAACTTATTTAAAGTCACCATGAAATCAAAATTGCCACTCTTATTTTTTATGGAACACTGCCACAGTGTGGCATTTATCCGTTCACATCATTATTGTTATTTTTATTCGTGTGCCTCGAAATCTTTAATCAAAATAACTTCCCCTCCCTCTTGCAGCAACATCTCTTCTCTGATGACGTGTTTAGTGGCGTGAGGGCGGGACAACCTGTCACTCAAATGAGCTTGACCAATATCAAACCACAATTCTCCATGAACAAAATCAAGTCCCACCCTATATGTTTTCTTGTTCCAGAAGCGGTTTCACACATATATACGTCACAATAGGGAACAAAAGACTTCATGCTTCATGCTGATTTTAAACAGGCCACAACAGTAAAATGCAGTAGCATTTCTACAAAATTTCAGCAGCGCAAAACTGGAATGGTTTATATGTCACAGTGTTTCCCATTAATTACCTAAACTATGTCGGCCTGCCGGTCTAAACTGTGCCGCCAGAGTTTCATAATGAATGACAATATCTTAAAACTTCTCATAATAACATAAAGATAACATAATAAACATTTTGCACCATTGCTTTGGCAAAGTATCTGTCAAACGAATTTAAATCAAAAGCACATATGGCTTTGTGCCCTTACCAAATCACAAAAGACTGTGATTTAATTAAATAAGTCCATATGTTTTAAAGCAAAGTATGCACTTTGCTCATGTGATAAGCTCATGATCTGGTGTTTTCTGCATCTCAGAAAGGCTCAGTTCACAGTGAATGAATGCAGGGGAGCTTGGCATGCCCCCAGAACCCCCTAGAGCAGGGGTGCAAAACTCAGGTCCTGATGGGCCACAGCCGTGCAGAGTTTAGTTCAACCCTGCTCCAACACCTGAGCCTGAAGGACTCCAGGATTGGCTGGATCAGGTGCTTTTAAAGGAGAACTCCGGTCAATTTTAACATTGAGCTCATTTTTTTGTACATTTGGAGTGCTGTCAATACAGAGAACAACGACAAAAATTGGGGTTGCCTACACCGTGTTATCCTCTTTTTAAAATTTGCACCCTGTTGACTTCAATGGGGCAATGTTTAAACCTGCTTTTAGCCTCTTAATATCCTTGATGTGTCATTACAAGTGCACAGGTCATGTGAGTGATTCCTTCGGAGTGAACGCGGGTGAATCTGACTGCAGTAGATGTGAAAGATAAGAATAAAAATGATGTTATTTAAGCCAGCGCAAATACCTGTATTTACATCCTGTTTTCGGTCGAAGTCCAAAGTAGTCGATTGTCGAGTTCACGCGCGTGATCATAGGTAACTAAACCTATGGGCGTGAACTCGGCAACAACTGAGTTTTGCACCCCTGCCCTAGAGAGAACGAGGTCTCACAAAATCCTGTGGAAACTACTGATGTTATCAATATGGAAATAACCAATGGATTTTTTACTTCTGGAATGCGACTGTTGTGCAAAAATGCTGTAAATGCCACAAAACCTAAAATAATTTCTTATATTATCTAAACCACACATCACAAAAACACAGCCTAGGGCCAACAGTAAACTTACGTCAATAATAGCAGCTGCGCTGCTGTCCAGGTGCTTATAAAGATCGTACAGAACTTCCCTCAGTTTCTTCATGTTCTTCTTGTTGGGCTGTAGCAGCATTGCTTGGAAGTTCACTGGCAATCCATATCTGTTTATTTAGGAGAAATAATCATAAAATGTTGTTTTTATTCTAGTTTTCACTGTCCCATTCTTTAAAAACAGCCTCTTTGTAATGCTAAATTGTGAAATATTTACAAAAATAAACCTGATGTGAAAAATACTCTCTTTGGACCGGGTAGGAGGTTGTGTAAGTTTTGAAAGTTAAAGTTGGCATAGTACAATAAACTCTTATTTCGAAAGAAATTTCGATAATAATTTGATTCCTCCAGATATGTGCTCTCTAAGAAGAACCCAAAGAGATGTTTGGTTGTCTCTACCTCAACACTGATTCCACAAAGACCCTCAGAGCCTTAATATGGATCCAAGCAATAAAAGCCTCGCTGAAGTTCACCTTCAGCCATCGAACCAGCGGACCCTGCAGAGGACAAATGTATTAAAGAGTTAAACAAAATAACCAAAACTGATGTGGTACCGATCCATCCATCTAGTCGATACATACAAACTGCTTTTTCTTGTCAGTTGAGAGTCTGGTCATCTCCTCTTTATCTGCTTTCATTTCCTCCTCGTTGTACTGGAAGTCACGAACCGTGAACCTGCAAAGCAGACACTGGGATGACTAAGGCATTAAGATCCTTAAACTGGACATTTTGTCAGACATCTACACGGTGTGATTCATGACCGCATGGTGGAGCTAAAATTGGCTGTTTACTTGTTTTCTCTGGCCTTGTGTCTGAAGTCGTCGATGGCCTTTCTGAAGAGTGTGACGGAAAACAGGCCGCTGTCATGATCCTCAAACAGCAAACTGCCAGAAAGAAAATAACACTAATATTTAGTGTTTGTGTAGCAGGGAGAACCTTATATTTCCTAGTCATATTTCACTCAAAATCACAAAAGAAATATATTTTGCATGCAGAAAATTCACAACATTTTTATATATTGATACATTATACATCATGGTAGTAACTGGCTGTTATTAATTTATACTTATAATTAGTACTAGCATCAGTAATAGTCACAAAATTACTTTAATCACAAAAATGACAATTACCAGTGAGACACCCTTTTATTTTACACTACAGACAGATGGACAATGATGTCTGTTTGTTCTGCTGCGTTAGTAACACTAATTTGTCTAATTTTAAGTATATAAGTATTAGGCTAATTTGTCTAGTCAAGTCCTAAACATGTTCTCCTCAAGCCTCAGACACATATTGATTGTGCCTTTTAGTCATGAAATCCAAACAACCTTTTGTATATCAGGTTCAAAATCCCGATATAATATCTGTAGTTGTTTAAATAAACACCTTTTTAAAAATGCACCACATCTAAAGTCAAAACACAACATGGTCTTATTACTTGATACATTTTCCTTCATTTCTATATTGTGACTAGGTGCATGATCCCTTTGACACACAAGACACTTCCAGGGAAATAAAAGTAAATAACCAACAGAATTAATGCAAGTTGCTTACTTTGTAGATCGTGGCACCACCATTTCTGAAAGAGTCTCGTAAGTGCGCTGCCAGTCGGTATAATTTGTTCTGAAGGGTTAAGAAAATAAGCTGTCAGCATGAGAAAAATTCAGCAAAATAGTTTTGTGTGCATGCACAAAGAGGCTATTTTTGTTTTGTAATATGTCACTTACTTTGGGACCACCACCAGCATAGTAATGAGGTACTCAGAGTCCAGCACAAAATCATCTTTCTTGACAATATCAGCCAAACTCCTGGTCAGCAAGCTTCCTCTGGCGAGAGCACAAAAATCACATCGGTTCATTAGAAAACGCTTTCCAAAACCATGACTATATATGTCATTCCTTAAACTTGTGCTTTTCTTAAAGGTATAGTTCACCCTAACATAGAAATTATGACTTCTTTGACTACTTTCTTTAAGTCTGCTGGTATAAACTGGAGATGCGTGGATATTCTTTAAAAAAAAAATATATATATATATATATATATCATGTTCCATAAAAAACAAAGTTTTTTTTTTTTTTTTTGAATTTATAACAGGTAATAATTTTCAATTTATTTATTGTAAGTTGCATCGTATATTTTGAAATACAGTTGATATCAATGCATCTAAACAAATAAAAGGTTTCCAGCAAAAGTTACTAAATGTATAATAAAATAAAACCTTATTATAAAAAAAATAATGCATGTGAAATAAACCCCCTAAAAATAAACCCGAGTTAATCTGAAACGTCTGAATTTACTCACGCGTTCTTCCTCTCTAGATTCTGCAAGTTTCCCTTTAGGTTGTTGTAGGCTGATGCTCGAGCCTTCAGGTCGTTGTCAATCTGTGAGACTTGCTGTTGAACAGCAGGGGGAGAGAGTTTCGTTTTAAAACAGCATCTGAGGTGTCATTCAAGCACCAGAAGCCCCAATCATAACAGTAAGACTCCACATCAATAATATATGTTAAATAGGGCTGAGAGATATCACATATTCAAAATACATTCCCAATGAGTGATGCATAAAATTAAGCAATATTGTAATGTAATGTTGCAATCAGTGGTAAACGAAGGGTCATTGTGGATTTTAGTCCCATAATTCACATAGAAATCATTGGATCAGATCACTTGCCTTGGATACAATCTCAGAAATGTTCTTCAAGGATTGTTTGATAGGGTACTTGGCCATGTCCCACTGGAATCTTGTGACGTAGGTGACCAGATCGACTAAAACACAGCATGGAAAACAAGAATAAATTCAACAAAACCAGCAACAGCGTAAGATCCCATTTCATGCCACAGATACCAGTGATTCTTACCTCCATTTGCCAGGAGGTTCTCCTGGACTTTATCTCGACTGTCCTCCAACACGTCCGCCATGTACTGGGCCACTTTCTTCACCACACTGTGAACGGCATCAAAAGACATCACAGCTCTCTGAAAACTCTCTCTCCAAGATTGGAGATGGTCCAGGTCAGGACACAGAATTCATCAAAACATCACATTTATCAGATGATTCAGAAACACTGAGGTGTCCATGAAGCCCAGTTTCAGCTGGTAAAATTACTTCGGATGACATCACATAAAGGGCTTTTAGAAAAAGGGAGAACATTATGGCTGTCTATAGATTTAAATAACTATTAAAAATATTGTCTGGTGTGCAGCAGACATACTGCAAAACAACAAGCTCAAATCCCCCTGTTATGTGGAAATTATATTGACAAACAGGAATAATATAAGGTTTTATATATATATAGGGCCCTATCTTGCACCCAGCGCAATTGCCTTTGTACACCGACGCATGTATCATTCCTATTTTGCACCCGACGCACAGCGGACTTTTCCCTCCTCAGACGCACGTCGGTACATTAGGGAATGAACTTGCGCTCCCGGGGACGGTTCAGCGAAAAGAGGCGGCGTGTTCCGGCGCAAACGTTCCCTGGTGCTATTTTGCAGTTTCAGAAAACAATTCCGCCAGTGACCAGGAAAAACCTAGTCTAAAGTCGCGTTGCGCATGTTATTCATATGCTATTTTAAGGGCGCATGCTTGGCCATAATCAATGTAGCGTGTGCACAACGCGCATACACTTTGCTTATCTCATCTACACACAGACGCAGCAGTTCCCATTTTTAGAAAACCATACATTATTACAAGGAGAAATATTACCACACGAGGGAAATCATTGTGGCGTCCATGAAGATGTGAAAAAATAGGCATAAATCTAGCTTACATATTTACCCAAATTATCATACGCCTGTTTAAACCGAAGCTAATTTGGGTGTTTTTCTCCCATCCCCAATGTCACTTCTCTGTCTTTTACGGTCCTGACGAGGACATCGGTCTCCTCGGCTGTGAACCGCTCCTGGCGTGCGCCTGGCAAATCCACCATTATAATAGCAATCCGCCATGGAACAAGCATGCCTGCTCTTAAAGGGAATGTGAGATGCTCTGATTGGTTTACTTCACGTTACGCCCAAACCACACCTATGAATAATGAAGCTACTTCAGACCAACCCATTTTAGATTTGCGTGGGGCGCAAGAGTCATTTATCCCGCCGGTATAATAGCAACAGCGCCCGAGATCCGCCCACAAAGTTACTCGCGTTTCGCGTTTGATACTTGCGTTTCAGATCGTTAAAATAGGGCCCATAGAGAGAGAGAGCGAGAGAGAGAGAGAGAGATTCTCACATCTACGGATAAGCCATAAATCATGTAATTTAAATATGATTGTGGAAAGAGAATGTAGTGCATCAACAAACTCTTAATAAATCATTTAAGGCCGATGCCACGATAACCTCACCTCTATATGAGTAAAGAAACACACGGTTTGACAGACACAAGGTGTTTTGACATTGAGCATTGATATATTATTACTAGAAAGAAAGAGAAAAAAACTTTACCTCTCAACAAAAGAGTCCAACTTGGCCAGCTCATCAGACAGCCCCACAAGGACATCTAATGTCCCGACCTGCAGCGTTCAGAGAAGAGAAACAGAGACACTTTGATCACCATCCAGTATAATGAAGCAATACAAACACAGCCGTGCTGGATTTGATCAGCATCGGCCCACAGAGACAGCAGGAGCTTAGAGTGGCGCCGCCTCTGTTCTCATCCTGTCAGGCGGAAACGCTCTGGTCAAGACGACACAGGGCAGCAGGGTCACTTGACACTGGGGAATAGGACTGAGACTTTTGAAATGCCTCTGAAAGGCTGATTTTTGTTTTCAATCAGAGAAACCTTGCATGCAGAATTACACATGAAGATTTCTGTGAACATTTTCACAGAATGAAATTGTTGTATTAATAGTTTTGAGATGTACAATTTAAAACAAAAGCATATTTATACACTACCGTTCAAAAGTTTGGGGTCAGAAGTCTCACCAAGGCTGCATTTATTTTATAAAAAACAATTAAAAAACAGTATTATTGTGAAATATTATGACGATTTAAAATGACTGTTTTCTATTTTAATATATTTTAAAATGTAATTTATTCCTCAGATGAAAGCTGAATTTTCAGCATCATTACTCCAGTCTTCAGTGTCACGTGATCCTTCAGAAATCATTCTAATATGCTGATTTTATGCTAAAAAAACATTCATTATTATCTTCAATGTTGAAAACGGTTGTGTACAATATTGTTTCAAAATTCTTTGATGAACAGAAAGTTCAAAAGAACAGCATTTATTTAAAATAGAATATTTTCTAACATTATAAATGTCTTTACCGTAACTTTTGATCAGTTTAACTCACCCTCGATGAATAAAAGTATTGATTTATTTTATTTCTTTCCCCCAAAAATAAAAATAAAATTCTTACTGACCCCAAACTTTTGAACGGTAGTGTTTAATGTTACAAAAGCTTTAGATTTCAGATAAATGCTGTTCTTTTTAACTTTCTATTCATCAAAGAATCCTGAAATAAAAATTTAAAAAACTGTTTTCAACACTGATAATAATCATAAATGTTTCTTGAGCATCAAATCATCATATTAGAATGATTTCTGAAGGATCATGTGACACTGAAGACTGGAGTAATGATGCTGAAAATTCAGCTTTGATCACAGGAATAAATTACACTTTACTGTATATTCACATAGAAAACAGTCATTTTAAATTGTAATAATATTTCACAATATTACTGTTTTTGTTTGTATTTTTAATCAAATAAATGCAGCCTTGGTGAGCAGAAGAGACTTCTTTAAAAATCTTACCGATCTAAAACTTTTGACCGGTAGTGTATAAAAATATTATATATATATATATATATATATATATATATATATTTATTTATTTTAGGGCTGTCAAACGATACATTTTTTTAATCTAATTAATTACATGATGTGCCGATTAATTAATCACAAAAATCATTACTGTTTTAATGAGAAAAGCATCATATAGACATTACAAAAAGAAGCTTTAGAAATAAATATGCAATATTTCAAAGAATTTATTACATGCAACCTTTTAGGCAACAACAGCTTTTAGGCTATATAAATGTATTTATTATAGAATCAATCAGCTGTGTAAAAAGGAAATCAGTAATACCAGAGCTCAAAAGGCTACTTCACTCGGACTGTAAAAAAGAGGAAGAGGAAAAGAATATGACCTTGAGATCAGGAATGTTGAACTTGTTGTTAGTGGACAGATTGTTGGTGCGAGTCGTGGCCGTCATTAGTTTGTCCCATGTCTGCTGGCAGGTTTTCTCTCCAGGAGCCGAAATCAACCAGAACTCTGTCATGGCTGCTGAGGAACAAGTAATGAAGAGTCTAGAGCAGAAAGATGTTGACAGGCATTAATAAACTTCGAAATGTACAAACTTCACACTGCAGTACCAACTCGAACAAAGATATTTAAGGTAGTGCTTTACAAACATTCAGATAAATAAATCAAGAAAATGCAACAATACTCTTTATTAATATATGCCTTAACAATAGATACAGTTTATTTTCAGAAATTCATTTAGAAACACTAGGATTTTCAAGAAAATAAAAATATGCATTTATATTTTTCATTTCATATTTGGTTTTCTATTAAAAGGAAATGATATTTTTTTTTCGAAATTATTGTGTATAGATTTCTGGTATGGATGTCAATTTGTATGAATTACTGAATTCATGTTAATTTATGTGTATTAAAAGATTTAAATTAAACTTATTGCTGATATCACTAAAAAGACCCAAACAGACTAAATTATAAAAAAATAACTTGGCAGACAATTTTCAAGCATAGCTATACATATATGGATTATAGACATTTTCATTACTTTAAAAAACTGGGGGGGAAAAAACATACTTATGTAAAGCACAATTAAAAACTTCCATGATATTGCCAGGTTTTCCATGACAGTAAGACCCTGACATACAGAACTTAAAATATACACTTTCACTTCACATTTATATAAATTTGAACCAGAAAATATCAAATTTTGAATATAAAAAGTAATCATGGTATCCGATGGGAACTTTCAAATAATGGGAACAATGTATTTTGAGTGTCAGAACGAGAGAATATTAATTTTGGACATCCTGAACTTATTGACTCATTTCCTCAAAATGAATGAATGACACTTGACAGTCACGAGTTGAAGCGGAGGCCCATCAGAGCGACCTTGAATCTAATGAATGGACACTGATTAGAGTAATAATCTCATCTGATCTGTCTCACTAGAGTCACTATTAGATGTTTGATCATATTTCAGATCATCATCAGTAACAGGCTGCCGATGGATCAAACCATCACAGTGTAAACACGCAGTACTTCATACACATAGTGCAAGATAACTGGACAAATACACTCAAATCGACACTGAGACACATTTGAGATGTATATAATATCAAGTGACAATCTGAAAACACATTATTAGTTCATTTTAAAGCATATATTAGCACAAGATGAACCTCAGGCAGCTCTAATCCACACTAGCAAATACAGCTAAAGCTGCAGACGTTTCAACACGATCACACAAACCGCGGTCTTCTCGTTTCTCCAGCGGTCTTACCTGATTTCAACGTGAACGAGATGACACGACGATTATTGAGTAATTTTAACTGAATAATTTCCAAAGAATCAGTCTTAGGATTTGATATTCATAATGACACCACAGTGTTTTCCAAAGGCTTCTCTCACGGTCAGCTGATCGACTGCTGTGATCTGAGCATGCGCAGCTTCAGGCGACAGCGACACCTGGAGGCCTGGAGTAATAACGACAGCTTTTTTCACCTAAACAAAAAACTTGAAGTACACTTTATACTGGGCCACCGATTTACACGAATATATTAAGCAAAATTAATCGGAAGATAAAACATGGAGGTTAACGGTGAGTCACTTAGTTAAATTAAAAGAAGTACATTTTTCCAGCGAATTTCTGAACATGCATAAATATTTGAATGAAATATGTAAATATTTGGTTACATGTGGTTTGGCACTGCAAGGTCGATCAGCTGTCCTTTCTGTGTCTCAGGCGTCTTACATTACGGACATTGCAGTTTATTGCTCTGTTCACATCTGCAGTCCTCGTGTCTCTATGGCATGTTCTCACAGATGATTAGGGACCCTGGGCATCTTTCTCCTGCTGTTTTTGTCAGAGTTAGTACTAGTAGAAAGGTCTCTTTAACGTTTAAAGGCCCACTGAAGTGCCTTGTTGACCTAATTTCCACTGAAACAGTAAGACAGGGCGGGACATATCAAATAACTCCTCCCCTTTTTAAATGGCCAATAGCGTTCCGTTTACATCACAGCTCGGCCAGAGCCGTTGAGCTCAGTAAAGCCGCATTTTCCTCCTAATCTCCTCTATATCTCTTTAAAATATGGCATTCTGTGCAGAATTCAAATGGGTCTGAAACGTTTTCTGGTCTGCGCCGACTAACTCATCCGCTCTGTGCAGTCGTGTCTCTGGACCGGAGCTGTGGCAGGTTCACGAGGACACTAATGTGAAACCAGACTTCATTCACCCCAATGTAAAGCATATTTACACTGTCCCAAACGTTCCCTTTTCCCTTTATAGTGCACTATGTGCCATTCCATGTAGAAAATAGTAAATGTGTGAACAAGTTACCAGTTTCAGCTGAAGCTTTAGCGTCTATTTATAATGTAGGGGGCGGAGCTTCAGATTCTAGAGAGCATTTGATTGGACAGAAAATCTGAGACGCTGAAGTGCTGAGTGATAATAATAATAATAATAATTTGTTACATTTATATAGCGCTTATTCTGAGACCTCAAAGCGCTTTACATAGAAGGGGGGAATCTCCTCAACCACCACCAATGTGCAGCATCCACTTGGATGATGCGACGGCAGCCATATTGCGCCAGAACGCCCACCACACACCAGCTTACTGGTGGAGAGGAGACAGTGATGAAGCCAATCAGTATATGGGGATGATTAGGAGGCCATGATGGACAGAGGCCAAGGGGCAAATTTGGCCAGGATGCCGGGGTTACACCCCTACTCTTTTTCGAAGGACATCCTGGGATTTTTAATGACCACAGAGAGTCAGGACCTCGGTTTAACGTCTCATCCGAAGGACATTCCATCAAGTGATGTCATCAAAATCATTGATCAATATTGGCGGAAGTGAGAGACTGTAAGTTTTGAATGCTTACATCTTCTAAATGCGAATTTGTAGATTTTTGGAGCAAACTAAAGCTATAGATAACCGTAATGCAACATAAATCCATAAATTTGGATTTCATGGGGATTCTGTCTAAAGTTATTGGAACTGTGGCTTTAATTGTCTACCACCTGTAAACTGTTAGTGTCTAAAGGACTGTTCCACAGGTGCATGTGCCAAAATTGTTTATGAGTCATTGAACAAGCATTAAAAACATTGCTTAAACCCTTCAAATTAGGATATGTGAAGCTTATATAAGATATACTTTCTTTTTTTTCTTTTTTTTTACATGTTATACACCAGAATCATCATCCAAATTATAATATGCACAATATCAGTTCTAAAGAGAAAAACACAGCACTCTTTTAGCACAGAATCAACAGCTGACTGCTGCTACTTTTATTCATCATCATGCCATTACCGGCACACACCTTTATGATTCAATGGCCTCTGAATTTGCTGATTTTCCCTGGAGGTTACAGGCAGGAATGCCCAGTCAGCAGGCCCAAAGAGGGAGGCGCAGCATTCTTTTTTTGGATAGGAGTCCCTCTTCCTGGCAGCGGGTGTCCCCCACCCTGAGTTCGAGGAAAAGCCCACAAAGGGATATGTTTATGGAGTTCAGTAGGTCTGGGGTGCATTGTTTGGGATACAATGCCGGGACTGACTGGAGCCAAACCCCCAGATCAAACGCCAGGGTGGGCTGCCCACTGACTGGCCGGCGGCCAGACCGATAGGGACATGTCTGGGCACGCGTGCTCTAATCAGTCACCCGCCCGCCAGCCCGAGTGCTTGGGGAATAAGGAACATTGCTTGTTTAGACTCTAGGGATGTCCAGCCCAGATATGGGTTCCAATTTGTCCCAAGCTTTTTGTTATAACCCTCGCATCCATTTCCTTAGTTTCCAACGTATGCACGAAACATGCAAAAACACAATTTGGGGAACACAAAAGGATAGCGAGGTGATTGAGAAAGGATTAAAACAAATAATAGGTCCTCTGGGGCTTCATTCAGAACATTTTGTCATTAACTGCAGAAAGTTAGATTCTGTCATCTATTTTTTCTGTTGAACACAAAAGCAGATTTTTTAAGCCTTATATATTTTCCATAATATTTTGCCAAAAAAAAAAAAAACACCATGTACCTATATTAAAAATATGAGTCATGCACAATAAGTCTTCTGAAGTCATATGATATTTTTTTGTGAGGAACAGACCTAATTTAAAGTTGTTATTCATTGAAAATAGTCCCCTTTTGCTGCAGTTCTCAAATCTAATTCTTTGTATTCAAACCGAAAGGGGTTTGATCAGTTTATAATGTAATTATAAATATCCTTTTTGTCAGGATAAAGTCGAATATTTATTGCACTTTTGAGGTCAAGGAAAAGTGAGTTCCTTTGGGTGCTGTGTAGTGGGTGGAGAGATGAAAGGTGACAGATAGTGATGGAAAACAAAAGATAAGCTCTATTGTTTTTGTTATAAACCCGCTGTCTATCTTTTTACCTCACTGGCTATGGCCTTCGGACGTTTTTAACGCATAAACATGGTGTTTAAACATAGTTGAATGCAGCAAAGCAATAAAACAATTTCCACTGACGTACAATCTTAAGATCCTCTACTGTTTCATATTTTAGGCTTCATAATTACTGTTTAAATTTTAACCCTGTAAAGCCTGACATATAAAAAAAAAATTTTAAATGGAAAAGTTTATTTAACTTCTAAACAATGGTTTTTTTTTTTTTTTTTAAGCAGGTCTTTTTGTTGTGCCTCAAATTTTTTGGATGAGCATCAAAAATATACAGTTTGGAGCAAATGCTGATACTAATGATACTGATAGCTTACTTACATAAAATAAATATCAGTCGCCACTCTATATCTCCCAATAATGTCTTATAGATGATAATTAAATGCTTAGTTTTATGATTAAAGCTCTGTAGTTTTAAAACATATAATGCAGTGCAATGCAATGAGTGAGAGATGAACAAATAACCATTCCTCAAAAGCCTGATAGATTATGATGCTCACATTTAAACATGATTTTTCAAAAAAAAATAATAATAATGATGTATGGATAATCAATTAAACCTAATTTGTTTCAAGTGATCATCTCTAAATATTACTATAAAAGTGAAGTATATTCCATGGTTTAAAAAAGTGTGAAAACTATCCCCGCTCTCTCCACATAATAGAAGATTGTTGACATTTCAGTCCCGTAATTGTGCAAATCGCTTTCATAACTTTCACTGGAAAATTGCACAATTTTATTGTTACAAGAAGAAATGTTCTTTGTTTTCTCCTATCAGATTAGTTTATTGGAGAGTTCCTTTATATTGTATTTGAGGCAGCATTATGAGCCCTTAAAGCTCTGGAGAATTCCTGTTGCTCAAAACCAGTAGGGTGTTATTGCATATGGCAGGCGAACCACATGTCCTTCCTTCAGCAAGCATACAGAGGCAAATGACTATTATACCGAGAACAATAGTTATCAAACACCGCCGTGTTCTCCGAGATGCTTTAGATGTTATGTTAGATTAGATGCCATGCGCTCATTTATAGTCTAGGGGGAGAAGGCACAAAACTCGGAACTGCTTTTGTGCGCTGCAAAAGAGAAACTTTCACTGACAAGTGTGGCCGTCCAAGCGACATTGACGTGAGTAAAACAAACAGAGCTATTGTGAAGCTCAATTGGCTCATTTGACATTCTGATGAAACTATTTTTGGTAAAGGACTCAGCAATCGGAGAAAAGGGAACTATGCACACACAAATGAGGAATTTCTGTCTGTAACATATTGGCACATCAGTGTTTAAGTTGTTGTTTAGAATAACAACCCAGATGTCAGACTGCTAATGTTGGGTTTGTGTGTTGCAACTTGCAAATGTTGACACTATTTATTTATTCTCAACATCTTATTCTGAAAATGCAAAGGGTGACTCTTTATGTTGCTAAATGAAGAAAAAAAATATATAATAATAATCTAGTGCTGTCAAATCGATTAATCGTAATTAATCACATCTAACATAAAAGTTTGTGTTTATATAATACATATTTTTATATGTATTATATGTTTATGTGTGTCTGTGTCTGTATATATACATATAGCCTATATACACACATATAAAGTATATATTTATATATATGCATACAATATATACAGTATGTATCTATGTGTATATATATATATATATATACATACAGTATATACACATACATACACACAAATATATTATTATATAAAAACAAACTTTTAATCGATTTGACAGCCCTATTTCTTGCATAATGACACTAAACTGTCCAACTGACTGTATAACTGATAGCTTCATCACAATGCAATAATTTCAAGTAAAATCTATATTTTATATCAGTTTCTTTATTTGGAAAGTAATGTACAGTGCTTTTCACATTGATGTTAATATTTATTAAAGTTAAAAGTTATATACAGTGTTTCAAAGGTGTGCTTTTTCAGAAGTCAACGTCTTCATCAAGAAGTCATTAGGTTGATCATTTACCCTGGAGAATCAGAACTTAGAAAAGTCTGAATATCCGACCATGAAAACCTCGAGCCACAGAGAGAGAGAGAGAGAGAAAGAGAAAGAGAAAGAGAGAGAAGGGTAAACACGCCTCCCTCTATAAACTGTGGATGAAAGTGTTGACACTAGATTCATTTCATCAGAGACATGGACACTGAAGCAGCAGCTCATCAATAAAAAGCAAGTTAATGTAGATAGAGGACATTCTATCAGTCCAGACATTAACACAGAGTACAGTAAAGTTAGGATTATTTATTATGTTTTATCCGGAATCACGCTATAAAAGTGCAAAATGGACAATGTTCTGACAGGAATTTTGTAGCCAAGATGATGAAGGCTCTTTGGGCATTCAGGTATGAGATGGCACATTTCTTATAGCCTCCTTTTTATCACTATCAATACATTTAATATAGATATAGATATAATCACACTGTTCATTTGGGAGAAAAAAATTGTATAATTGCAAAGTTAAAACTAATCATAGAAGCTATATAGCTACTATATGCTTGATATTATTGAATGCACTATACTATAGGAAATTATGAAAAATAGTTCAAATATGAAAAGTTCATTATGCACATTCTATCATTTACAACTGTTCACCACAGATAGTTTGTTACTGTTTATGCTTGTTTGCATACACTTAATGTGCTTTAATGTGTGAAGAGTATCAACAAACAATCAATAATTTAAGTGCAGTAGCCTACTTCAATTGTTGCATGATTATGTATTTGTGTCTATGTGAAGATATTTTCTGCATATTCTGAACTGTTTATTGTGACTGGTTGCTGTTGCTCCCTTCATATGATTTATGTAATAATATAAACGTAAAAAAAAACGATTTCTTTTGGAAACCAGTTATTTAGTGTACTTGTTGTAGTAGCAGATACATATACGTTTGTTGTTTATTTGTGACTGGCTGTCATGTCTGCATATTATCCCTTACACTTATCAGCTGCACTTGCATATATAGATGGTCTCAAAGCGAAAAGAAAAGCTACAAAACTCCTGTTTTGATTCCATGGAGTTTGTCAGAATCCCGCTCCATTCACGCACTTCATCAAATTATTTAAACAAAAGCCCCGCCCCTTTCACAACTTTTCTTCCCCCTTCACTCGCTTCATTATGCGTTTGAAGCTCCACCCCCTTCTTACGCAACGCAAAAAAACGCCCGCCTCTTTCATGTGCTTCACCACCTAATTAACATAACAGCCCCGCCTCCTCACTCCCTTCACCACTTCATTAACATTTTAGCCCCGCCTCCTTCACGCGCTTCATCCTCACAGTCCGACATCATTCAACGGCTCTAGCTAACGTTAAACGTGCTCCACCGTCCACACGGTCCGCTGCTCACTGTTTTAGACAGATATATGGCTCAAAACATTAGCGTTATCTCTCGTATCGGTGCTTTTGTTACTTTTTGAAAATTCCGTCCAAAAGGAAAAAACGGTTCACCTCAAATGCTCTCGAATTCTCCCATGTAAGTAGCTCTGGGCTTCATAAGCTAACATGTGTCTGCTAGCCTCTTGTATGTATTTGACTAAAGACAGGTGAAGTTGTTTATAAACGCCTAACTTAGCTGTTTTCAGTCTGAATTAACGCGTTATGTTATAACGTTTTTAAGATAAATAACGTACGACTTTAACCGGTACGTTAGCTGCTATATGGCTAATTGACGGTTAGCAATAAGCCATTAGTTTAAACCTTATCACGTGTCGTGATATCTTCTGGTGAATAATCACAAGTAAACACTAATGGTATCATTATTATTGTTTTATTAATAAACCAAACCGATTTCGCAAATAGCTAGACAGGCATATGAGAAACGTTTTGTATTAAATCGACGAAAAGTATTTGTGGAATTGGCGCCTCGTTCATTTCCGGATGTCTTATTTTGATGGTGATTGTATTCATGATCTATGTTTATTGTATTGATTGGTTTTATATTCTTTGTTTTGATTGAACGTCAGCTAACCTTCTGGCAAGGTTCTCTCAAAGTCATGAACAAATGTTGTGATATTAATAGAATATTCATTCAAAGTTGGTCTTTCTTAATGTTCTCAAAACTTTAGCATAAAAACGTACTTTATATGTTTGTTTTTTTTCTTTCCGGAAGCATTTTACTTGGACCTCTAATGTGTTTTTTTTTTATGTTACTAGTTTCAAAACGTCCAAACTAGAGAACATTAAAAAGTAACATTCCCATAATGTTTACAAAATGATACAAATGTTTTGAACATTCAGAAATAACGTTTTCATAACATAATGGGAATATATTTTTGTTTCTTTTTTGATTCTCCACCCATACAGCTTATCTGTACATGTCTCACTCCTGTCATAATAATAATTAAAGGGTTAGTTAACCCCAAAATTTAAATTATCCCATAGTTATACTATGTAATACTCGCCCTCAAGCCATCTTTCTTCTTTCAGACAAAAACAGTCAGTTATGTCAAAACATATCCTGGCTCTTCCAAGCTTTATAATGGGAGTGAATGGCACCTTGTTTTTTGAAGCCCAAAATAGTGCATCCATCCATCAAAAAATACAACTCCAGGGGGTTAATGAAGGCCTTCTGAAGCAAAGCCATGCGTTTTTGTTAGAAAAATATCCATATTTATAACTTGATTTATTTTGATAATTTTTTTTATCGTTTATTTTTGTTATTGTTTATTTTCTGCATGCGATTATCTATAAATAAATAAATAATACAATATTAATTCCTACTTTATGTGTAATATATAGCTCTATTTTGACACGATTTATTTTTTCTTGCAGGTGTTCGTGAACTACGAGAACAGCTTAGGGACTTCTGTCTACCGTGAGCAGTTCGATTTCAACGCGGAGCCTCCTTGGGATCCTAGCTGATAGCTGGAGAGGTCGCCCTCTGACCTGTCCCTGTAGGTTCACATTGCTGTAAACCTCACTTATGGTGTTTTACTATAACTTGCATATGCTTCAAGTGCAACAGGAAGTTTTGATTTTGGTCATGCTGCCAACCTATTCTTCAAAGCAGTTGCAATTCAATCTTTAGCTGTTTTTAGACCTGCTTTGAGAATGGATTTCCAGGGTCAATGGAAGTCAGTGACTCTTCCGATCGATGTCCACTGCAGGAGTCTTTCTGCTTTGACGTCAAACATGATATTTTGACATTGAATGTGTCAAAGCCAATTTTACAGTTTATATAACAGAGAATAAAAAGCTGCAATTCACAGCTGGGGTCCCTGAGCAACAACAGCACGTCAAGTCATTGTTCAACACATTGAAGCTTGATGTTCTGTAAAGCTCCAGTCCGTAACTTTTTTGGGTTAAAAATTATCCAAAATACATTTTTGAGCTAGTACATAACCAGCCAGTGTTCGAAACTATCTGCTTGCCTTAGCTCGATTCAAAACGGTTAGCTTGTTATAATGTTTTTAATTCCAGTGGTACTGGTGGATTTCCCCGGGAAATTCGAGCATGTCTTTGCGTCATTACATCACATCTGTACACATAAAGAAGGAGTCTCGGCTAGTAGGCTATGAGTGTGAGGATGTTGGAGGTGGAGATTTATAGCCTTTTCTCGCAGCACTTGATATAATTAAACTTAACAATATGGTGGCGGATCCAGAAAGGTTCAAACGACAACCACCAGTGACAACTGGAGATTCACCGGTTGTAAAACACAAAAGACTTCGGAGAAAAAAAGAGACTGAGAGACAAAGAGGAAAAACTACGGACTGCAGCTTTAAAGACTTTATTTTCTGTCTGTCTTGTGTTTGCAGTGGATATCGCTAGGACCCAAGAGCTCTGAGGGTTCTCATAAATAGGTGACCTGCTTTATGCCAGTCAGAACATCAGATTACGGATGAGTATGAAGGGAATTCTGGATGAACTCGACTATTCTGTTGAGCTGCTGGAAGAAAGCGCAGCTCTCAGAGATGTGATCGATAAACACATTCATGATCAAACACTTGTAAGTATACCATTCTGCTGTGTTGTTGTTTCATTTATTGTGCCTTTTTTTTGTACTGAACAATGATGTCTTCTTTAGGCACTGAAGAGTGCATTTTTTGTTGCTGACCTCGGCGTGATTGTGCGGCAGCAAATTCGCTGGAGAACTAAAATGGACCAGATTCGGCCTTTCTACACGGTCAAGAGCAACAGCTGCCCTGTGGTTGTTGAAATCCTGGCTGCTCTTGGAACAGGCTTCGTTTGTTCAAACAAGGTGAGCATAAAGTACAAAACATGTCTCATCCCTCGCTAAAACTAGATTCCTTAGTGTCCTAAAATAAGTCTCTTTGTTCATTTCTGTCTGTTTGAAAGCTATTTTTAAAACGTATTAATACTTTAAAAAAATAATATTATCTGTTTTGTCTTCTGTGCTTGTCTCTCTCAGCATGAGCTGGACTTGGTGAAGGTCTTTGGCGTCCCGTCTCAGGACATCATTCTCGGCGGCACGTGTAAACAGCTTTCCCATATCAAATACGCAGCCAAACATAACATCCCCCTCCTGGTTTGCGATAATGAGGTGGAGTTGAGGAAGATCGCACGCTGCCATCCCAAAGCAAAGTGAGTTGACTAGGGTTGTCGCTATGCAAACATTTGCAGTAAATTGTCACAATTCTCAGGCAATATCCGTGCAGTAGGGTTTAGGCACCTCACCATCCAATTCTGGTCATCATTATCCGATTCTAAAACAATTCATCCATGGTTTTTTTTTCATGCACTGCTTAGTTTTGAGGTTTGGCTTTTCATAATGTGTCATTTCCGACTAGTGAAAAGAAAACATCCAAAATGCACTTTTAAATGTGTATTTTATTGCGCTTTATTTATTTGCATCTGTAGATTTCAGTGACAGTAAGTATCTTCAAAGCGGTGAGTTTTTTCTCGTGTCAGAAATCCCCACTTCAGCAGCTTTACATACACCAAACTTTTCTGAAGGGTTTTACAGAGGGCTTTGTTCTTAACCCTTTAAAACCGGATGTGTCATCGACGACACAGCCAACCAAGTTGTATTCATGTCACTGTAACTCAAAATAATTCAAATAGTTCCTGAAAGTAGAATCATGCACTTTTCGGCAATATACGGCTTATTACGGTAATGTCATGCTATAAGTCTCAAAAAAGACTCACCACACACAATAATGGTCAATAACTGTAATTTGTTGAAAGCTTATCTTTTTCTGAAAAAGAGGACACCTTGCACATGAAGATAGCACATTGTTTTAGAATTTTACAGTAAAAAAATCTAATTATGTGAAAAACACCTATTTTAGCTTCAGGTTCTAAAGGGTTAATATATAATTGGCCTGATTTATAGAACATTTAATTCTGAAAAACAAATTTTAAGGGAAAAAAATAACTGCTGTTGACAGTAATTTTTTATTTATGGAAGAGATATCCAAAATTCCCTCTGAAAAAAATCCTTTTACTCTAATGTATGAACAAAATGAAACTATTTTTAACCTGACTTTAACCAATGTTCAAATTTCTGTTCTGAAAACTAATGCAAATTAGTGCATATGCCAACATTTTTTAAAACTTTTAGTACAATAAGTTATTAAAAACAAATAGTTTTTTTTACTCTACTCATCTGCGGTATCTTGCCTACTGATTTTGCATATAATGTTTTTTGTGTTCTATACTTATAGGTACTTAATAAAATAATTACAAGTAAATGAAATAATTATATGTTAAGAATTATTAACAAATTTAATATAGCTTTAAAACATACAAGTTAACCCTTTAGAACCTGAAGCTAAAATAGGTGTTTTTCACATAATTAGATTTATTTTATTTTTTTACTGTAAAATTCTAAAACAATGTGCTATCTTCATGTGCAAGGTGTCATCTTTTTCAGAAAAAGATAAGCTTTCAACAAATTACAGTTACTGACCATTATTGTGTGTGGTGAGTTTGTAAATAGAATTTAAATAGACGAAAATAAAAAAAAAACAGAATAAATTTACTGATTTTTATTTAGAAAAAAAAAAACAGAAAAAATCATGAACGAAAGAAACTAACACTTTAAAGTTGAAAAATGAACTATAATACATATATACAAGTCTTTTTTGTGACATTGGGTTGCACAGTTTTCATTTAGGACACTTTTTTTAATACACGCACACAAACAAATGCACGCATTCATAGGCACGCACACATACTACATGCACGCATTCATAGGCACGCACACATACTACATGCACGCATTCATAGGCATGCACACATACTACATGCACGCATTCATAGGCACGCACACATACTACATGCTTAGATACGTGAAAGTAACGGCCATCCGCCTCCCAAATTACATTAAAAATCATCCCAATCCCCTCTTCTGCTGTCTAACACTTCTTTCGCCATGTGTTTGTTCGTTTCTTTTATTATTTTATGCAATCCAAAACACTCTAACCTGCCGCGCGTCGTATCTCTCTGTTCAAATCCTTCCATCCCGCGCGGCTGTCATTTGCAGACGGAAAGCATGACATTACCGTAATAAGCCGTATATTGGCGAAAAGCGCACGATGTCTACTTTCAGGGACTATTTGAATTATTTTGATAGTGCAAACGGTTGAAGAATTACAGTGACATGAATACAGCTTGGTTGGCTGAGTCGTCGACGACACATCCGGTTTTAAAGGGTTAAAAAGGGGAACAAAGAAACATTACAAGCAATGAAGATGCATTCCAGATAAGGACTGAGGGATTTTTCTCTTTCTCAGCATTATTGCTGTTTACTTATTACTGGTCATATCATAGACAGCAGCAAGTCTAATAGGCTGCGTTCACAGTAATGCACAGGTTTTTTAGCACTAACCTTCTTCTTGAACTATACAAGTTTTAGATTGTCCTGGACTTAATACAAGTAGAATGCTCTTTTATGAAGTTGCCTCACTTAAGGACTTATTTATTAGTAAGATTATGCCTGAAAAGGTTTTGGATAATTTTTTTTTTAATTATATGTTAATTTAAAAAATCTTGTATAATATGACTTGCTGTTTTTTTTTTTTGTTTTTTTTTTATTGTATTGTTAAGATATTTGTATTTTTGTAATTGAATTTTTGCCATGAAAATAGCTTTGAATGCTGACATGGCACTTAATAAAACAATCTTTTCATCTGAAATCATCTTGAACTTGCTTTCTGCCGCAGGGTGTTACTGCTGTTGACATCAGAGAGCTGTTGTGAGAGAGAGGAGACGGCCATACCGTTCGGCTCCACGCTGAAGGACTGCAGACACCTGCTGGAGTGTGCCAGAGAGCTCAGCCTGCACGTTACCGGAGTCAAGTGAGTGTCTTCAGTGTCGAGAGGATATTTACAGAGCCCCTAAAGGGACATGGTGATGGGGAAAAAATTGAGTTTGTACAACGTCGATATATTTTTATAAACGATATAAGATGAGACAATACCTTTCATATGGATATACAGTAGTTTGATATTACGAGCGCATTTGAAAAATAGTGCATAATCTAATTTGTAATAAACATGAGACATGCTTTATATTAAGGGCTTCAAAATAACTCATAAGATATGATTAACACGTAGTTTACTGCAGCTTGCTCTGACAGATGTTGGAGTGCATAACATTTTCCTCAGTGCATCACTTATATTTCACAGATTTATTCTCCATCTGCAAAAGTCATGCAAATGTTTCCATTTTGCTGTCAGTAGTGGACGAGCCTTATGCCAAACAGACTAAAATATACATTTTGCTAAAATATTTGTTTTTGGATATTAAAAGCACAGTATGTAACAGTAAATCGCCACTAGAGGGCGCTTATTCAAAACAATAACAAAGGCGAAGCTTGATGTGGCCATGAATGAGTGTGGCTGTGGACATAAAGCATAACCTTTAGTATGAATTTATAGGACAACATTGGGCAGGATGTGAATTATTTATTTATTTTCTAATAAATGGACAAAAATGTGGGACTTTTTTTTTTTTTTTTATCTGAGTAGAAATACACATATATTGGCAATTCTTTTTATTTTATATTTATTAAATTTTTTTTATTCATATTGCCCAGTCCACTTGCATGCAATGTGACATTAACTGACAGCTTGAACATGCAAATTATTATATAAGTATTAACTTATTCACAAGGGTTACTTGAAGAAAATATTTGACATCTCTGGGGTTTGGCTGATAATAAAGTTTGGGAACTCCAGCATTAGATATTAAAGCAAATGTGTAAACAAATGACGATAGAGTTTTTCTCAGAACCAACTTTATTTTTCACATGGACCGGCTCTGAGTCATGCAGTAATGCCAAGGGCATTTATAAAGGAAGGAAATGAGGCAGGTTTTGATTTCATGCTGTTGGTTTCATGCTTTGCTCACAGATTCAACATTCCCAGTTGTTGTCAGGATGCACAAGCGTTCTCTCGTGCTGTGTCTGATGCCCGCTGTGTCTTTGATATGGGGGTGAGTCAACGCTCATGGAGTCATGGATCAAATTTTGATTTAATTGTTTCTTTTGTGCCTTGAGTTTCCCTACTGAATCAAGAGGGAATGATCTTTATTAATCTAAATGTCACTTTTGCTGCAGTCTGCATAAGTAATAAGTATGTATTTCCCCCATGGTAATGTGTTATAAATGAATTTGATCTTAGGAGGAGCTAGGCTTTGAGATGAATATTCTGGACATTGGAGCTGGCTTTGATGGAAGTGAAGCACAGTTAGACAAGGTAATGTATTCTGCTTTACATTTGTAAGATATTTTTTTGCAGTCATAAATGCTTTCCATCTGAGCTTCTAATGTTGTTTGTGTGTGCAGGTTCACCAGATGCTTAAACCCATGCTGGACATGTATTTTCCTCCCTCGACCAACTTGTCGATCATCGCCGAACCCGGAGCTTATTATGTGTCATCTGCTTTCACGCTGGCCGTGAATATAATCGCTAAGGAAACAGTGGCTCGGGATTGCAGCGGTCAACCACACAGTGAGTACTAGTCAATGTTCATGTCAGATATTCATGATGTATTGTGGCTTTTATTTTGATGGGGATAAATATTGGATCATCTAAAAGATATGTGAATACATGGTAACTGTTTATTTTACAGTGTTAAACATGTTAAATGTACACTTAATGTATCAGAATGGTTCATGCGTTTTATGTATCGCTCTCTACGTCGGACACATAACTGTAATTTGGCTACGTTGTCAAACAGCTAATAATGTGTTGCTAATGTTACACAAACCATGTTCCCATTCGCCATTTCAGAGTCAGACAGCTGCCTTCTAACAATCAGCATCCTTACAAACGCTTAGAAAACTTAGAACGTCAGTGGAGAAAGGCATATAGTCCTCATCACACATCATAACATTGTAAGAGACATCATATACATAACCCTCCTGCTTCACAGCAGTTAATGATATGCTAAAGCCTGTGCGCACGTCGATGATTGGTCACGGCATGTTTGTGACATAGAAAACGGGCGATTTCAAACTATGTTTTTGAGACTGTCTTTGGTTCACTGCAGTTTTAAAGAGAAAATACTCAGCAATGGTGTCGACTTATGAATTTGCACATTTGTCTTAAAGCATATTAAAAACACCACATATAATAATTCTGTTATATAATAACACCACATATAAACAACATTAAAACCACCACGGGGGACTTTAAATGTGTCTAATAGGTGAGATACATTGATCAACATTGATCATCGGGTGTTTTTTAAACTCTTTCAGAACGACTGTCAGCAAACGATGAGCCAGAGTTTCTCTACTACATGAATGATGGCGTTTATGGGTCGTTTGCCAATAAGCTGCTGTGTGAAGATTCAATATCGATGCCTTCGGCACACAAGGTAAATATTTTTCCGTTTTTTCTATAGAATGTGACATTGCATATGCTAGGGCTGCTCGATTATGGAAAAAATCACAATTATTTTGGTCAGTATTGAAATCACGATTATGTAACACGATTATTTCACATGACTTTGGGAACGTGTTGCATTTATTAAAAAGACACCTTTCAAAAATTGAAATTTGAACATATATTGTACTTTTTGAACTATTAAAATTAAATAATATAACAGATAATACTTCAACAAGTATTTTTATTTTCCTGCAGGTCTACCACTTATAATGCGGGAAATTCCCCCGCAAACATTGATTCACTTTAGCAAGTAGATTGTATGAGTAGCCTAAATTAATCCACAGTTTATAACATCAAATCAATCATTTAAAAACGTTCTCCAAGACGCAATTTCACAAACCGCGTGAGTGTTCAGCGGTGCTGCGTCTTCTCTCTCTCTGTCTCTCAAAGTGGGTTGGACAAAGCAAGCGTCGAAACTACACTCACGCGTTTCGGAGTCGGGACATTGCACAATCGGGCCAGTATTGCATCGTAACTAAAGTTGATTATTTTCACTTCTTTAAAGTCCCTGTTAAGTCAAAATTAAGTATGTGTTCTGAGTTTGTCACACCACAGAAAAATGTGTTATTAGCCACCCAGCCAAATTTGAATGATAAAAAAAGCAGCAGTCGTCTCTGCTCTCAAACGCTGGGGGCGTGTCCGCTGGCTGCGCTGAAACCACGCCCACTCGCAGGCACGCACTGCCGATGATGGCTCCAGTTGTCGGCGCGACGGGAGGATGAAGGCCGAGGCGGGAGATAGTCGGTTCGGCCCCATTCACCAGTAACAGCGGATTATCAGTGAATTCCAGTTGTCTCCGACGAAAGTTTATAAAACTATCCTGTGTAAAATGATCACTACAGAGGCGGGTGTTGGTGGTGATCCTCAGCTCTCCATCAAGGTGGCTCTTCACAAAATTAATCCACCTCTTGTTGATATGATCGTTGTTCGGAAATTTAAATAAAAAACACCGATCTGTTTTGTACGTGATCGGATCCAGGTAATATGCATTTCCGTGACGAAGGCATAGCTAGCTAGCAAACTGTAGGCTGTAGTAACTAATAGTACTGACTGTTACTCGCGATTGAGCGGCGAACTGATAGGGGAGTGGCCAGCCTCAGGGGCTCCAGTGTGTCATCAAGTAGGGGCGTGGCCAGGAGCTCAGGGGCTCCAGTGCGTCATCGAGCCCCCGTTTTAGCCCCGCCCAAAAAATCCGGAACACAGCAATGGTGAAAAACTGTTTAACGGTCTAACTTCACAATTCAGTACTTCACAGTCTCTGTAATATGTTTTAGCAATGCATTTCTAACATTTATAATGTGTTTAGATTTTTTTTTTTTTTTTGAATTGCCTTTACAAGACAAAATAAGAGTGTTCTTGCAAAACAGAACGTGGCAAAATAATCGTTTTTACTCGATTGTACTATTTTAGTGACCGCTGGGAGCCAAAATCGAAATTCAATTAATTGCACAGCCCTAGCATATGCATATGACTAATGCATAAACATGTACAGATCAAGTTATTTTTTTTGTGTGTGTTTGTACCTGCATGGAAAAAAACCCATTTCAGAATACATTTCATACATGCAGTGACTTTTCAGTAGGGCGGCACGATATTGAAAAATATGCGATAACTCATTATATAATGCGATATTCGATACGCTTAAAGTGTGTATAATAAACTTAAATTATCTTTAAAATATATTTCAAATGATATAACCTACATACGTGTTTCACATTCTTTTTGTGACAAGAAAACATCCCTACAACTTCTGAAAGTGAACATCAGTGTTTTATTGTGTTATTTTTACATCAGTGTAAACCACAGGGTTTAGGGTTTCAGGTCTACATTAGGTGTATTTAACAACAGAAACTAAATAATCAAATGTAAAAATAAAACACTGCTTAGTTTTCACTGAATTAATTCAATACTGATTCTTATTAAAGATACAAAAGTTATTCAGCCGAGAGCAGTGAGTGATTTTTCTCTTTGTCTTTTGATCATGATCCCAGTTATTGCAAGCTGTTGCGATATGCATATCACGATACATACATTTTTTTTAATCATTTCTTTGAACATCCTCCTTTGTCATTGACCCAATCACAGGCCATTGTTGTTGTAATCTATTACTAATGTGAAAACGTGCTGTTTTCTCAGGAGATGAGCGCGGAAGAGCCGCTGTTCTCCTGCAGTCTGTGGGGTCCGTCTGCTGATGATCTGGATCAGGTGGTGGAGCGATGTCTGCTGCCCGAGCTCAGTGTAGGAGACTGGCTGCTTTTCAGCAACGCGGGGGCCAACAGTCTAGGGCCCGCATTCGCTAACAGAGACGAACACAAACCGCTCGTCTTCTACAGCATCTCCGAATACGACTGGTATGGTGTGAATGTTTGTGTCTTGATTTCAAAGCTGGTGCATTTGTGTTGTTTGTTTTTTTTTTAATCAAATTGTTTTTCTTCGCAGGCAAGAGATTCGTAATTGTGGCGTCAGTTTGGACACGGGGATGAAGAACTTCTCTCTTGGACCATGTTGCCTGCGATCATGCATGTCTGAGGCAGCCATTTCTACCCCAGCTTAACAAAAAGCCACTTATTAATGTCATTGTTTTGTAAAGATTGACTTAAAGCACTTAAGAACCTGAACTCTTCTCAAAAGCTTCTAGGAGAAGAGCTGAAGAAGTGTTATTGACCAGAACAACTTCATAGCCCATCGGAACTGATGGATATACAGCAGATAGTTACGATTAGCTTTAACAAATGGGCCAGTTAGCGTTTACAGATTTACTACTTAATTATAAGTTTGATAAATATATATATGAAGAGTTCAGATGCAAAAGCCTCTAAATGCCATCTGAAATTTTCTTATAGAATGATTATTTTTATCAAGCTCGTATATTTAAATTCAGTAATTTCACTTAAATGGCAGTGAAGATGACCTATTAATTATCATTCAAGTGAAATTACTGAACTTAAATATACAAGCTTGATAAAAATGATCATTCTATAAGAAAATTTCAAATGGCATTTAGAGGCTTTTGCATCTGAACTATATATATATATATATATATATATATTAGGGGTGGCACGGTTCACAAAACCCACGGTTCGGTTCGTGTCACGGTTTTAGGGTCATGGTTTTCGGTTCTATATGGTTCTTGTTATTTTTTTCTTTTAATCTTTAACACTCCAAAAATTTACTTCAGCATATGATATATAGCTTAATTATCTAATTATTAATTGATTTATTTCATAAATGGGGCGTGTTTGCAAAACGCAGCTTCTCATATCCCATTTCGAAGTAATATAGTGAGTGAGCGGTCACCGTGAGGAAACTGTCATCCATCTGGAGAGCTACGCGGGCTGTGTCGGACAGTTCTTTGTCAATTTCTCCTCGTGTCTCGTCATCATAGGCGTAATTTGCGGGCGGGACATGATGTACCCCATGGTCGATATTGTCCCCACCACTTTTGAAACATCTCGCGGCACGGATGTACCAATACAAATAAATAAAACATCTCCAGTTTACTTAGCAAATCATTCGTTTCGTTCGCTTGTTAAATAAGAAGCAATCTAGCGCTGAAATTATTATTTTTTTAATCAAGTGATCAAAGTGCTCGTTGCCGCTGCGATCAGTTGCGCTGATACAGTGTTCTCTTGTGGCTCGCGCACACGCCGCACAGTCTTCACTCGGACGCGCGCTTCGATCCGTTGAGGAGACTCTCTATTCGTTCCGGTGAAATCACACAAATCTGTCCCTGCTTGATATACAACCACTGATAAACATAATCGGTTTTGATGAGCCTATGACACGCTTGGCAAGAGTTCTGCCACTGGACCATTAAAGTAGGCCACATTTGTGAAACAGTCGACCTATGTATTTATTCACGTGAAAAAACAACATAGTGGAGTAGATCTCATTAAATGTCTAAGTAAACCCAGTGTACTATTTAAATCGATTGCTGGACATCATAATGTTATTCTACATACATCTGATTTATGATTTAGCATCGTATTAGCACGGGCACGAGGCCACATTGCGCATGCATCGAAGTCGAACCGTGCGACGCACACACGCACCGAACCGAACGGTTCGGATGTTTTTTCATGTACCGTGCCACCCCTAAAAAAAATATATATATATATATATATATATATATATATATATATATATATATATATATACACATTGCATATATTTCCTCTTAAGTGAATCAATCATGAACCCAAAAGGGGGAAGATATTTATTAAACCTCAAGTCTAGTTTCATGACAACATCAGATGCTTTTCAAGAAATGTGCACTTGTTTTTTGTTTGTATCCAGAATGTGATGTTTTAAACTGGATAATTGTGATCTTCGTCCTATTTGAACTGTTGCATTAATAGTGCAGCAGAGCTAGTGTGTTTGTGGACAGAATACAATGGCAACGTTGTAATCTCACGCCCAGAACGCACCTTGTGCAAGTATGCGAACGCCAAGCGTCTTGTACAGTTGTACATATTTGTGTGTGTTGCATTGCTGTGACGAGCAAGTTGTTGCATTGTAAGGAAAGAAGGTGTGTGCAGTGCAGTAAGGAATTCATAGTGTTATGAACTGTAGATATAATATTGCACAAAATTGAGATCGCTATAGCTAGAAGAAGGGTCTTTCGGGTCCGAGTTGTTGCTTTTCTGTAGTCTACGAGCGTCGGCTGCAGCTCGGGATCTCAAGCATTGTCTCTCCGCATTACATGTGTTCTGTCCAGGACGTCTCTCTGCTTTTGTCTCGGGGAAGTGTTGAAGATGGTTGGAGCAAGTGGTGCTGGTTGAAGTGAGAGGATTTGCAGTGTTGCTCTTTACTTGCAGGATCCAGGCGAGTGCCTCTTTTGTCAACAGATGAAAAGGAATTGGATATGTGAAATGTGTTTTAGTTTTTCGGTGTCAGAGCATAAATTATAGACTGTTTGGCGTTTACAGCATTTTACCATGTACAGATTTTGCTGTCAATAAAATGGCATTAAGTGGCCTTGTTGAATCATTTAATGCTTCCTTTACTGTAAAAGTTCACTTTTAAACTTGAGTAAATAGCTAGAAACTTCATTTAGATCATCTTAGGTTAGTGATCATCTGCTTTTGTACGCTTCAGAGTTGCAATGTATGTTACAAAAGCCGGTTTAAGCGCACAAGTGAGATTTGCAAATTAGTATTTTTGTCATACTACTGAAAAAACAATGTTAAAAAAAGACTCATTTATTTCTATTTTGCAAAAAAACAACAAAAAACAATCCAACTTCATGGCATTGCATTTAAAAGCGAGCAAATAAAAGTAGCACTTTATTGTAAAGTCCCGTTAGTAAATGCACGAACTGAAAATACATTTGTTGCACTGTTTAGTCGTCGTTAATCTTAGTTAATAAAAATACTACGGTTCATTGTTCATGTTGGCTCTAGAAGTATGTAATGTAGTTAACAAATGTTAACCTTACTTTAAAGTGTTACTAAACAATATTCTTGTAATATAGTGAAATATAGGTGAGTTGTGTCTCTTGCTGCCATATTTCTAGTTATAAAAAAAAAAACAGGCAAAAGTTGAGACAATATTTTAAAGAATATTATAAATATTTCAGAAATGATGCTGAAAATTCAGTTTTGATCACAGGAATCATTTTAAAATATATTCACCGGTATTTTAAATTGCATGAATATTTCACAGTATTACTGATTTTACTGTATTTTTGAACAAATAAATGCAGCCTTGGTGGGCAGAAGAGACTTCTTTCAAAAGCATAAAAAGAATCGTAATAATTCCAACTTTTGAATGGTTGTGTGTGTGTGTGTGTGTGTGTGTGTGTGTGTGTGTGTGTGTGTATAAAATAAACGATTTAAACAAAATAGTCCAGATGCATTCACAAGGACGTCTCCTTGTTTGGGTCTGTCAGCTCTCAGTCTTGGGAGCCAGAGGCTGCAGGGATCGACTCAGACCGGCGATGTTGTTAAGATGGCGAAGCTCCTGCTGCCACACTGGTGTTCTCCTGGCTGTTAGATGGCGGCGTGTGTGTTTTGCCAGGTGGTCGCTGCGCACAAAGCGACTGTGGCATACGGGGCAGGCGAAACGCTTCTCTCCCGTGTGTGAGCGCCGATGACGTGAAAGTTCATCAGATCTGGCAAAGCGCCTCAAGCATCCGTCCCAGCAGCACCTGAACGGCTTCTCACCTGGAGGACAAGACATGTACAGGAAACAACTTTGAGGTTGTAACTTAGCCAATTGAGAAGCACTGATCTAAATCATGCAAACATGCACATATATCTCGTGCATATATATCTTATGCAAGCATTTATATATATACACACATCTATCATGCATATATATCAGTTATATTGGCTTAAATGTAAGATGTAGGCCTACATTTTTTATGTATATGAATTGCATTTAAAATGTATATGCATGACTGACAGATATGCATCTCATGTAAAAACTCTGTATTCCAAACTTATGAAAATATGACATACAATTTAAATACATACAGTATTGTCCAAAAGTGATGTCCGGTGAGGATATTTGTTTATAAATGACCCTTAAAGTTCAATTAAACCATCAAAATATGACACTATTTTTATTTTATTTTAAATATGAGGGAATAGCAAAACACTAAACTTGGAATCTGTCAAAGTGAAAATTTGCATATAAAAATAAACACAAAAAGCATACATTGACTACAACATTATCAATTATTAATATTTCATTGGTTCTCTCTTTTTATGCATGCATTCATAGTTTCTTTGTATGACAGCCTGGCAAAAAAATGATCGGCACAATTTGGCATGTTTCATAAAACAACCGACTCCAAGCACAACTATGCATTATGCTTACAAAATCTTGAATAATATCTGATTAAGGGGTGAAAGGTCAGGTTTTCTAGGCCGGACATCACTTCTGGCCACTATTGGAATAGAGCTGAAGAAGCGTCCTTCTCTCTACCTGTGTGTGTCCTCAGGTGTGCTTTCAGGTGGGAGCTTTTGAAGTATGTTTTCCCACAGTGCGGGTGAGTGCAGACATAGTCCCGAGTCCGTGGCGGAGCGGATTCAGACGCGGGTCTGTTTGCGGAGGAGTTGTGGACGGGAGCGGGAGCGATGGCGGGAAACTTCAAACCACGTGAAGGTGTTTGTTTAGGGGGCAGAATTACCACGACTGAACCTTCGGCCATCAGACCGGCCACAAACACCACAGACGACTGACAAACGCTTGCCGAACCAGCAAAGGATTGAGAGAGTGGAAGCGTCTGGAAGACTGAAACTGATGGCATGCTTCCAGAAGAAGAATCGGACACCATTGCAGCAGGGGCTGATGGGGGATCAGATCTGAGAGGCTGGAGGGTTACTGCTGATTCACTGGCGCTCTGACTCAGTGCATCTGACGTGTGGCGGATCACACTGATGGCTCGAGATCTGGTGACCCCTGACCCCTGGTGTTGGTCACAGTCGGGACTGTGCGGTGGAGTCATGCACGACACTGCCTGAAATAAAACAACGACCAGTTCATGAATGTTTCTTGACATTACTAATTTATTAATCATTTACTAATGCAAATGATTGGCCAGATTACCTTACTCGTAACAAATAAAGGTTCTTTATTGGCATTGGGAAGCTTTCCATAGCACAAAATCTTCTTTATTTGTTCTTTGGATTAGTTAAATGTACTTGACACTGAGAACTGTTCACTGAAAGGTTCTTTATAGAACCCAAAATGGTGGTTCTCTACAAAAAAAAAAAAAAAAACTTTTGGAATCTTTATATTTAAGAATACAGTATATATATTGACAGGCTGCCTTTTCATTTCCGCATGCAGGTTTTTGTGAGTGAATCTCACAAAAACACATTCAGGTCATATTGTGCCATTAAATTTTGATTATTATATATGTGCCATCAAGCACAACTTGAATTACTGTAATCTTTTAAATGTTTTACTTTTGATTTTGGTCATTTCAGTCAGAATCTCATTCGATTACTGACATGCAGTCCCGGTTTTTACTTTATTACTGTAATATACACACACACACACATAATTATTTTACATTTTAAATAATGATATTCAGATTCTGAATATCTTGTGACTGAGTCTGTACAGTCTTAACTATAAGATCATTTCTTTTTCCATGACTTCACAAAGTAGAACTACCAAATATAATACCTTATTATATTACTACTATACAATATTCTTTATATCTTAAAGTCCCCCAGTAGTGAATTCACGAGTTCACACTTACATGTAATTAAGTGGAGTAAAGGTTATGCGTATTTGGCGTGCTGTCCGGTGGAGAGATCCTAGCTCGGATTATTAGCCCGAACCCAGAGTATTCCCCTCGGTTGTTGTAAGAGTGGTTAGGACTAGAAGTGAGGAGACGGGGTGGTGTTAAACTGTCAATGAACGGCGGTAAGTCTGCTGTATATATAGGCTACCTCTTGTTTTGGTAATTGGTTGATTAACTGAGTGCGCTCCTCTTGTGTTACTTTAGGTTAATTATCTGAACGTGCTCCTCCCGAACTTTGTTAATAAAACATCAAAAACATCAAAATGACATACTGAAATGCCTTAAAATTGCTTGAATGTAACCCGACACCCGTGCCTCATTTAGTATACGCGGTACTATGAATATGCAAATGAGCCCCGCGGTACTATGAATATGCAAATGAGCCCCGTTGATCTGATTGGTTACAAGGTAGTTTGTGACGTCAGAAACACCAGCGATTGTCTTTGGTTCACTGCAGTTTTAAGGAGAAAATACTCAGCAATGGTGTCGACTTATGAATTTACACATGGTTTGTCTTAAAGTATACTAAAAACACCACATATAAACATTAAAAGCTTGATTTTCACCACAGGGGGACTTTAAAATGTTTTTATTATATAATATAAATTATATAAATATTAAATGCAATACAAAAATATACATATTTACATTACAGATTAAATAATAATACAGTAATGAGTTGGAGATTTGCATAAGATTGTGTTGTAGTATTGAGAATTAAATGTGCATTATTTTTATTAAAATACTATTTTTGTGTGTGATACTGGGTTGAAATATGACCTGGATCTGTCTGTGTGCTTCACCTCTGTCTCACTCACGAAGGGCGACTGGTGGAAATCAGCCGTGACTGAACACACTGAATCCTCACAGGCTTCAGAGGAAGGTGTCAAGGGACGAAATTCCCTCTCCTGGACATTTCCCGAATCCCAGTCAATGTTCATGGATATCAGGGCCTCCACAGCTTCTGAATGTCTCCTGTCGGTGTCTGTACATGTCACACGCTGCTAGATGTGAAAGTATCCGGAAGAAAAGATCATGAATATAATGATATGGAAGCGATGCCTGAAATGGACAATTAGCATAACTTCACAAAGTAGCTAAAATGGAATACTTTAGGCCTATTATATTGTTTTAAAATATTCTTTATATAATAATAATAATGTTTTAGTTTTAATACTTAAAAAAAAAAATCAAGGTAGTTTTGTAAAAAATTATAGATATTCATAATCATCAATTTAAATTTATTCTAAATTAGCATTTAATAAACATAAATAAACAACTTAAATAAATATAATACAAATCAAACAAAAAGAAAGCATTAGCCAATATCTGCATCTCCGGCAAGTACGAAGTTAAACAGATTATTGATTAACTGCAGAAAGAATTACAATTCTTAAGCATAGATAGTTTACTTACAATTTCAGATAGTGATGATGACATACTGATGCTGTATTATATCTCTCGTTTATTATTGTGACTGAACACCTATGTCTCATTATGACACATACATACTGTGACCGTTTCTTGAGCTTTAGATTCATTCACATATTTCAGAAAACCGAGCCGGGGCCGTGTGGGCGTGGTTTCATCTCCAGCCAATCATCGACAAATGTGTGCTGAGCGTTAGCCAATGAGGAGAGAGTGTCGGTGCGTGATCAGTGTGTGATCCGCGCAGTGTGTGCGGGTGATACACAGACGGTCAGCTGTTCGTCCAGATATACAAACTGATATATCCCTGCTGAACCTGATTCATATTACTCTCATGTTTAATTCACCGAGCCTTAAAAAGGGCGTTATTTTCTTCATACTCATAGCACTGGGTAATATCTTCCAATAATTCATCATTATTTAACTAATGCTAAAGAAATGAGCGTTTCTCCATTAAAGGGACAGTTCACCCAAACATGAACATTATGTCATCACTTACTCACCCTCATGTTGCTCCAAATCTGTATGAGTTTCTTTCTTCTGCTAAATACAAAAGAAGATATTTTGAAGAATATTGGTAACCAAACATTTTCTGGTCCTCGATGACTTTGTTTTCCCCCCTGGAAGTCAATGCAACCGTCAAATGTTTGATTACCAACATTCTTTACAATATTTTCTTTTGTGTTCAACAGAAGACAGAATTTCATACAGGTTTGGAACAACATGAGGGTGAGTAAATGATGACAGAATTGTCATTTGTGGGTGAATTACCTCTTTAAAACCTTTGCAGTCAGTCTCCCCCTTCTTGAATATTTGGTTAGCCAACATCCTTGGTTTAGTAAGCTCTTATATAACAGTTACCCAACAGTCCAAACCCAAAGCGTAACATAATACCGACAATCTATCAGGGATGCTGGTTTATTCTCTCTGCTGAAGCACATTCTGCTCAAACTAGATTCCTGATAACATTTTATAATAGTGTTAAACGACACCGGCTTCCCTCTCCAGCATTAACGGATCATCTGAGGCCTGAGTTACTGGATTGAACCTTGCCCTAGATTTGTATGAGTGCATGTGTAAATCTAGAGCATTCGGACTGAGGCCAAATACGCTTTTGCTCATGTACTTTACTCAACGGCATAGATGCTGATCTGGAATGTGTCACAGACAGAGTTATTTTGGTGACTTCTCAGTTGGTGATCATATTACTACACATGTGACCACACAAACAAGCTTAGGCAAAGTGTGCAGATATTATTAAGCATTAAAGTCATCATGAAATCAAAATGGACCATTCTTATTTTTTATGGAATATTGCAGTATTTATTGTAAATGATTTATCTGCGCACATCTTTTTTTTATAAATGTGTCTTGTAATCTTGAATCAGAATAACTTCCCCTCCCTCTTCTCTTCTCTGATGATGTGTTACTGGCGCGAGGGCGGGGCAACCTGTCACTCACATGAGATCCACCAATAGCAAACCATCACAACCATCTAAACAATTCCCCATTGACAAAACCAGGCCCTGTCCTACATTTGTTCTTGTTCAAGAAGCTGTGTCACGAAGCCCTGTTGATACACCTGGTATTAAGATGCGTTTTGGTCGATCGGATCACAAGTAGACGAGGGAGACACAGACCCGTTGGTGTTTTAATCCGTCTCTTTTGTCCACTTTCAACCACTTCTGTCCTGCTTTCTTCGAGGGGAGGGTCTATGGGCGGGTAAATGTATGGGTTTTTCAGATCTTTTGATCTAATGGACAAAATAAAATGCAATTTACATAAAAAATGCACCGAAGACAACAGAAAAACATACGGCGCGTCAGCTTTCGTTTCTGCTCTGACAGCCAGAAGACCAGCCGAACGCTGTGAGTGTGTGTTAGAAATCAGGAATGGTGAGAGAACATTGTGCTTGGTACGTCTTTCGTCTTCAAAACAAACTCGGATCTTCAGCCGACAAAGTTTAAATCCCGTCTGGCTAGAGTGCTTCCCATAATGTTTAGGCATTAGGTCAGTAGGAGAGTCTTTTTGTGGCTGTTTGAACACATGAGCGTTTACACTACGACAGCAGTCCGGTCTAATGCGTTTTCAACTACCTCTGGTCAAAAGTGGACAAGCTCAAAACGTTTTAGACCCAATTTACACCTGTATTTAGCGTCGTCCACTTTGTAATGGTCTGGGGGTATGTTCCTTTAAGACCCAGGTTTGGGGTTTCCCCTGGCAGTCACACAGAGTTGGACAGAGGCTGAGTTATGCTGTGCCATTCTGTATTCTTTTTGCGTTTCCCTCTAAATTAAATATATTCGTTCAAGTTAACCTGTGTCGAATGCATCCTTACAACACATTAGGTTACAACCTGTGATCCGATCGACCAAAATGCATCGTAATACCATAGGTGTAAACTGGGCCTCTCATATACGTCACAATATGAAAGAAAAGATGATCACAACTTCTGTTTCATGCTGGCTTTATTTGAAACAAATAGTGACTGCTTATGAAATGAATAAAAACATGGACATTAAACATTGATTTGACTTTAAACAATTTTATGATGCATGAAAAAAGATGTGTGGACTGAAATGAGGAACATGCAGAGAGATGATATGAAACTAGCACAGCTAAAATCAGTTTCCTGGGACAGTGATCAATCAAATGTTAGACCGCCGATGGAGCGACTGACCAATCGGGATTGGAGGAGCACATTTCATCCTGAAGTTGCTCACTATTTTTAGCCCACTGAATTTTTCCTGTTTGCAGATTCTCATCTAAGCACAAAGTGCACTAAACTCAGGAACCCAAATGATTCCCAGTATAGCATGTGACGTGTTTGCACAAAGTCACTTTTTAACTCACTAAACAAAGTTTTGGTTAAAAATAACATCAGACTGGACCTGTCTGCATTGATTGTCCTTGAGTGTTGATGTCACTGAAGATAAACTCACACAGATATTTAATGTCATTATCCATGAAACCAGATATCTTCATTATACAAATAACCAACATTAATGAACAAGATAATAGTCCAGATAACAAATGTACAATATCTTTGACAAAATGTATTTATCAGTTAGTGCCTGCTTGAATAATGAATGATGAACTTTAGAATATATAGTTTTCACAGAAAACAGACACTTTGTATATCTATATAACATAAAACATAAAAATCATTACATTTGTTTTTAAGAAGGAGGCCAAAGATTATTTTTTATTGGTCATAATTTCATTCAAAAGAAATCAGCGATAAAACACGGACCATGTGGAGGGTGAGGGTAAGATGAGACAGCATTTTCTTCAGTTGTCCTGTATTTGGGGTGAAATAAAACAGAGTATTACTGTAATTCTATATAGGAGAAAGTGATTGAGAAGGAAAACGCTGACACCTGCTGGACGTTACATGATACATTTACCCTGGCATTTACAGCTTTACAAATTATATTTTGGTGTTTTGCGATTAAAATAATGATTCAGAGATTTTGAATTACTAGCTATGCATTTACCTGCTCAGTCTCACTCCGCAGAATATTTGTGACAAAAAGTCTAAGACAACCAATGAAAATATAGATTGCCTTTTTTCCATAATAAATAAATATATATATATATATATATATATATATATATATATATATATATATATATATATATATATATATATATATAGCATTGGTCTCTTTTTTTAGCTTAGCCTATACCATGTTCTGCTCCAGTTCCTGTGTGATATTAATATTAGAACAGAAAGATGTAACAGAAAGTCGTAACATCTACATTAAGAAGGTTCAACTGACCTTTAATGTAGGCCATCACACTTTTCATTACCAGCTAGAATCTCTTTAGAGGCCATCTTATTATTTTAAGCATTAGGGGATTTATCAGTATGCCAAGATACATTACCAGCATTAATAAAGTAAATTTCTAAGTCATTTTTTTTCAAGCCTTTTAACAAGTGAGGACCGGTAAAATGTCCTCACAAGTAGGTTGTCATAATAGTTCACTATATAAGTGAGGACATTTGGCCCTCACAAGTATAGCCACAAACACACACACACATACGCTGTCAAAAATGTCGACTTTTTGACTTTTACGTCTCAATATCGACTTTTCAACTCATAAATATAGCTCAGCATGCCATAATTCCGCAATTATGATTTACAAAAGAACGATTTTGTTTCGTATGTGACGAAACAAAACGAGCTTCCAGAGATAACACGGCAATAACCGTGAATTTATTTACTACAATGACTCAGATCACTCGACGCCAACACAATGACAACACATGGGAAATAAACCCTTGACCCCGCCCCTCTTCCCTGTCTTTATCCCTCTCAGCCAATCCACTTCCCCAACACATGCTTTCTCTCAACCAATCAGCGTCGCCGTTACACGCGCATCCTTTCCAACAGACCCAAAGAAGCTTAAACAGAGTTAAGATGGCGGCATGTGGATGAGGAGGTTGTATATTTCAGCTCTTCGGTTGCTTTTAGCGAAGAAAACACATTCTCAAACCTAACCCGTAAAGAAAAGAAAAAATCCCCCCACAAATTAATTTACCCGGGACCGTGTCCATGACGTCCATTCACTTCGTGGTTCACCCGTTACCCGGGACCGAAGACCAGCTAAATGACAGGTATTTATAAGAAAGAAGCGGTTTACAATCAGTATTTACCCTTGAATGAGGTGAAAGGGTTTTCAAAAAGTGTTAATAAAATATATAGAGGATTTTAGGGCTGTTGCAAACGCTCAAGGTTGGGCATTTGGGTCTAAAAATAACGAGGCCCGGCTGACTGGAGACACAATGCGGGTTGGGGGATGGGGAGGTGAAAAGAGAGGGAACTGCGATAAATTCATACTTTCACACCCCAAATAAAGACTTGTATTTCAAATGTACGCTTTATTTATTAGGTTAAACTTAAGTTCTATATGATACACCGAATGAATGTGAACAGAATTGACGAATAAAATCCTCTCAGGTTAGCCGGTTAGCCTTTAGCACTCCGCGAGCTCATCTGTTTAACGTTAATTAATTTATCCTCAATAAATTTGTTGGAAATGATATCACAATCACTGTTTTGATGCTTACCCGTACGGATTGTTTGATATCCAGGGTTGGATTGGTGAACAGTTCGTTATGACAGTTGCCTATAAACGCGAAGACGCGATGTTTTCTGCTAAAGATGGTCTCTAGATAAAGAATTGCAATGTTTTTGTGTAACGTTTTCATAGATCTTGAGCAGAGTTTTATTTCTTTGTCATGACTCGTGACATGTAAAAAACCCATTCCGAAAGCTTTAGTTGTAACGTCACTGATAGGTACTGTTTGTTTAACACTTGAAATTATTTAAAGGACGTAATTTTCGTCAACTTGACTAGTCCGAATGATCCCATGCAGTTGGTCGTGGAGGTGATTGCTATGGCTGATGATGACAGCTGCATGAGGAACCCATGTGTTCAGCTGATGGCCAGTGTAACACTGAAGGCATCTTTGGACAAAATGGGTGTTGGGAATCTGCTGTTTAATGATGTTTCTTTCAAAGCTGTGTGTTGGGGTTTTCCCACTGCAAGTCTCCAAGCATTCCACTTTAATATACTTCTAGCCCACCAAAGATCCCTTAAAATGCTTATTTTGTTCTCAGTTTTGGAAATGTATAGCCTATCAGGCGTACGTATTATATAGCTAAATGAGATCCACAAAGGTTTAAATATAATTTTGCCTTTAGACACTATATTAAAAACATGAGACCTTACACACACATATTTGTGTGTGCAATGCATTATGAATATTTTTATATTGAATTTGTATAGTAACATTACTATCATCACAACTTGTAATTACTTTAATGAGCTCATTGTTTGTTTCCTTAAATTAATTCAGGATGTTAGCTAACTGCATGATTTGTATTATCTTTGATCTGTACATTTCTGAAATATGGACAATACTTGGACACAATCACCTCTGATAACAGATCTCTCTAAATCAGTGTTTCCCATGACAAGTTGTCAGGTGAGCCGTAGAAAATGAGCAAATTCCTAAAAATAAATAAGAATATAATCATCGTTGTCGGCCGAAACCTCTTATCTCTAAATCTCGTCATTTTAGTTTTATAAAATGAATGCTGTTGGTTACCTTTATGTCTGTATGTGGGTTTTACGAATGTTTAACCAAAACAAAAGCATGTAAAGGGGTTCGGACTAAACCTCGTAACTCTATTGGCTTCTCAAACTGTCAGTCAAACCTCATAACTCCACCCGCCTCTATTGTGAATAACGTGACATGCACAGTTTGGAGACTGTCTCTGCTTGTTTGCAATGCAAGGGTAAATAAAGAACTGATGCGTGAGTAAAAGTACAGTGTTTTCTGCACTCAAGAAACACTAAGTCCATAAAGGCTAATGTTTTTTTTTTTGTATATGAAGAGCGGAGTCTTAATCTGGTATTTGTCATCTAGTTGAAGCAAATATGCTGTTTTAAATATCCTGTGTGCATAGCGCTCCATCTTTTGTATCATGACATTTTGATAAGATTTCAACAAGAAAACCGAGCACCCATATAGCTACAATAAACTTAAACCTATATTATCCTGCAAGTTGATGAAAATGTAATGCGATGCACTGCTTTAGATGACAGACAACATATAGCCTATCTGTCATTTGAGCTTGATTTTTCATAAAATGTTAGGCTAATAATGACACGTGCATGTGTCTAACCATAGTTATATAAAGCCACAATACCAACTTCGACGGTTTAGCGACATTAAATTAGTTGTTTTATCATTACCAACATCATCATATAACTTAAGCTCAAGTTTCACAGTAAATGTGAGTACTACTTTTAATATAATATCTAGTTTTAATATGCCATTTGAAGCAATGCATGCTTGTGCAATTTTGTCATATTTTTATATAGTGGTGTCCCAAAAATAATTGGGAATTATACTTATCAAAACAAAGGTTGGGAAACACTGCTCTGAATTGTAATGTATAGGTTACTATAGCCTAAATGTAGCCTAAATGTAAATGATTAAATATTTTATAAGTATAAAACATTTTTTAAACCGTAAAATGACAATACTTATGTCTTATTTTCCTAAATGGTCTGATGCGTTGCTGTGGCTTTTGAGTAATTGAGAGTACTAATTATTTTGGGGTGCTGTTTTGTTTATATATGAGGTAATTGGTGTCATTTTTAGGCAATTGATAGTCACGATATTAAAAGAATAGTAAGCGTTTTGGAAATTTGGAATTTAAAATGTTGTGAACACTTGTTTCATGCTGACTTTGTGATCATTTCCAACAAAGGGAAAACATGCATTGCATCAAGACTAAATGCAATTGAGCCATTTTTGTTAGTAAACTTAGCACTCTGCTTACATATTGTCATCTTGCATTTCTCGTTAATGTGTGTAGATTGTGGTGTTCTTTACAATCTGTGATCCCCCCAGACCGGATGTAAACTTGCACTAGTCATTAACGTTTCAGCTTGTACGCGGACACTTTCATCCTTCATTCTTCACTGATACGTCCTGCAATAACGAGCTGTGACGTGAAGGCTTTTCTGCTGCACAGCTCTGACAGGAATCGAGGGACCTTTCTGCACACGTGTCCCCTTCAAGCTGGATTCAGCATGATCTCTGTAGCTGCTGCGCAAGGATATTCTGTTGCAGTATGTGTGTATTAGTCTTTGTAGCTGATGTTGGGCTTTTAGTCTGTATCAGAAAGTACAATGCATTGCAAAGCTTGCAAGCAAAGAGGCTGTGTATGCATGTGTTATTGTTGCTTTGGCAATGTTAATATGTAAAACAGTCATGCCAATAAAGTGCTTTAAGCCCCCATTTTCCCAAGTATTTCCCTTACAGCTTAAGACAGGGCTCCAGACTAACATTTTAGAGCAGTAGCATTGGTGCCATTAAGTTCTACAGATGGTGGTGCCATCTTTGTTTAATCATAAAGGTAAAGTAAAAGGAGCACTCTTTACTTGTTTACTGTGTAAATCAGTAACAGTTTGAAGAAAAGTCTTTATTTTTTAAGACCCCCCCCCCCCCAAGTCAATGGCTAAGTCAATCTGTGCTCATCTACTGCCGTCTACTGGTTGTAGTGGTAATTTCATGTTTGTTTTTTTTAAATAAGTGTTTGTTTGCCACTAAGTTTGAGTTTTCCTACATCTTTAAACTTAGTTTTACAAATCATCGCAATAAAAATAACATTAAAATTGGATAATATTTAGAGCTTTGAGGTGCTGGAAGAAGTGTGAAGCACTTTAAAGCCCTTAAAAATGCTTCACTCTTTTAAGGTTGTATGAATAGCCTGGTAATACCAAACTCTGCTACTTCGCGGGGGGGCGTTTAAAATGATTGGTTACCCGTAAGCCAATCACATAACGTTTGGTTAAGAAGTGTGTTATGCGCCGACTCAGCCGCATTGAACTTCAACTGTAAACACATGTATGATGCGAAAACCAAAACCACCGAGCGAAATACCGGACTGGACAGATTATGTGAAGTAAAACTACGCATCCACGGTACAATCAGCGTCTACATCACGGCTCTCAGCCCGCCCTCTGTTCGTTGATTGGCCGGCTGTTTTGAGGCTGGAGGAAACAGGTCGATATCTCAGACTGAGTACAGAAGCGAACTGAAATTGAGCGGAAGTACGAAGTCTGACGTAGTCAGGCTATTGTATGAACCCTAAGATGAAAAATGTTTAAAAAAACAAAACCATTAGACTATTTCTGCCACAATACCATGGTTACAGTTAGCATTGCTTCTTTAAATCCATGGTGCATGTTGGTGATTTGTGGATTGAAAAGCCTTCTATAACTTGTTCGTTCATGGCACAATGCTCACGGTTTCAATGTCAGTGCTGTTTGATCTGATATCGGTGGTTTATTACAGAATTATGAGCCGAATATGAATGCCTACCACTAGATCTCGCTGAGATGCTATTCATTTTACGGCAAATTAACCGCGCTGTGTAGTTACAGTCGTGTGTTAGAGAACGGCCCACGAGTACATGTTCTGAGCTCGTGTTGCGCCGTCTAGTATTGCTCCGAGCTGATAAACGGTCCACGAAGCGAAACTCAAATGAGTAGCGCGGTTTCGTTTCACTTTTGTTTGGTTTGACGTTTCTTATCGGTTGGGCAAACGTGGTGGTGGCACCAGTGCAACCTCTTACAAAATTTAGTCTCACCAGCAGGAAAAAAAGGTTGCAAAATACAACCATTTGGTTGCAGTCTGGAGCCCTGTAATATGATGTACTATGCATCATGGGAAAATATTGTTTTTTGGCTTTTTTTTCTGGACGAGCTATTAAATGCATTTCAGGACTACTCTTGTTTTCATATTGAATTGATTTACAGAGGCCAGACATACAGAGGGATATGCTCAGTGGTTTGTAATGATTGTATTGAAATGAGATGATCTGAAGGCCTCACCGATGGGTTTAGATGATTGTATGTAATAATCTGACCATGCAATTTAGCAAACAACCACTAAGCTTTTTTTCATCATTTTAAAACATATCATGTCTTTTGAGTTCAATGGATGTTGTAAATGGGTTCAGTAGTGTCTCCATCACTTATCATTGTTTAGATGATGCTGTAGGCATGTTGCTGTACCGATGTGCTGAGTATGCCAAGAAAGACATTGGCTCTGATCCAAAACCTAGTGAGGTGCCTTGCGCTCTACTGCCTTCTAAGGTAGCGTCCTCCTACCTGAAATGAAACCTCAAGGGATTTATTTGGAGCGTTTTACGTACATAGGCAGCATCCCTCTATCATATACATGGTGCTCTAGTCTACACACAAAGTGTATGTGGTCCTATGGTGCCTTAAAATGCTGCCTATTTAGTCAGCTCACTAGGTTTTTGGTATGTAGCATTACAATTTTACTGCTGATTTGACACGCTTTTGGTCCAAGAAGAGCTTGAAGGGCTAAAGTTGGCCAATATCTGAGAAAAAATCTTTTTTCCTCAGCCAATTTGGACCGGGCTGCAAATCTACTCTTTCTTCATATGTCTCTGTCTGCTGCGCATCTGCATTTACTCATATGAAAGCTGCAGCACAACATGCGGCCTTCCAAGTATGTTATCTGTCCCACAGTGCACTTATACCAAAGGTTTCCTTGCTGAAATTGTTTGCATTTTGTTTTTGTGTGATTGTTTGGAGTGGGCCTAAACATCTCTCTATCTTTCATGCAGAGTCATTAATGAAATCGCATGCATTAATGCATTAATGAAATGTTTTTTATTTGATAGTGCGAAGATTTCCAGTGTAGCCTTTGTTCATTTACTTTTTTCCCCTTTCACTATTGCGGCTTGCACCACTTACTGTCTTACATTTTATTATTACCCGAGTTTTATAGTTGTTGTATCCTTATAAACTTCAGATTGGTCCTGCTTTCTCTTTTTAAGGCATGATTATTTAAAAAGGATGTATTGGCTGCTTGTATTTGCACAAGTATGCTGTTTTTAATCCTGTTGAGCTTTAAGGGAGCGCCTTAAAGAGTCAAATAATTCGTCATTTGATTAATTTGCTGATACATTAAGACCATATTATGTGAAAACATTACAAATATTTAGGCTACATGTTTATTACAAATTATGAGACAAGCTATGACTTAGGAGTCATTTGTTTTTTTAACCTTAAACTAGGCCTCCCGTTTTATTTGTATCTCCAGTATTCTGATGTATTCAGTTTTTGAAATTGCTTTTTCCAAATGTATTATGCATGTATATTAAACATGACAGTGCAGGATGATAGTTTCCCTTTTTTAACATCATTTCTTGCATTGTAAAGTGAAGGGTAAAATAACCTACCCAAGGCCACTTAATTCCTCTGACCGTAGCCATAATCGGTTTCTCAGTTTTTCTTCCATCGCCTATGTTTTTCTATTCAACCATAATATTCAATCCTCCAAAGGTTTTGGCCAGTTTCAGTTCAGACGTTTTGGCTGTTCCTCATTTGGGATGAAACCATTATTATTTTAGGCATTTACTGTGGACATTGAGTTTTTAATCGCATGCCTTTGTGTCTTACAGGCTCCGTGAAGTGTCGGAAAAGCTCAATAAATACAACTGTAACAGGTATGTTTTACCAAGTATTTACATTTTAATCCCAGTGGTTTTAGAATTCTTTCCACATCAATGAAGTATTGAGTTTTGTAAAAACACTTGGCTAACGTTTCTCTGTCCACACATCAGTCATCCACACCTTATTCCGTTGGAGCAGGCCAAACTTAAGCAGTGTGTGGTTGGACCAAATCATGCTGGATTCCTCCTTGAGGTAACATTTACTATGCAAGCACTGTTATTTATATCATTCATCGCTTTAGGCTTTTTCCTTATTTTAAAGGAACAATTTTCTCCAAATATGAATTTTATACCATTTGCTTGTACTCGTGTTGCTCCAAATCAGTCTGCTTGTTTTGTTTGTTTTTCTTCATAAAACTTAAGTTCACACTAGGGCTGTCACTTTTTATTCGATATTCCAATATGCATTCGAACATGACGTGAAATATCCGAAATCGAGCTATAAATAAACTATCCGGTTTTTAAAGTGCCATGTTTTGCGCATTTTTTACAGTCTATGATCAGACCGTTTGCTTTTTATTTTATTGTTTGCCATCTCATCCAGTAGCGGCCGCTCTAAACGTATTGTAGCGTAGGCCCATTACCAAATCAAGCGAATAATAGCCAATAGCCAGCTTGTTTTGAAAATGGAAGATAACGACAAGACTAAAGAGGCCGCGCTGTAATTCCTGCCTATTACACACACACACACACACACACACACACACACACACACAGACACGACCCACAGAAAAGACGAGTGTCAGTATCGAGTTCTCTTTTGGGCTTGAACAAACCATAACACACACATTATGCCAAATATCCGTTTTGTCGAGTGTCCTCATAAGAGCAGTCTTAAATCATTTAAATAAAGTCTTAAATGAACGTAGAGATTTGTGAGAAAATGGGACACGTGCGTGTCAGATCGCGTCTCTGTCAGCAGCGGCTGGTCTTAAAGTGTCATTAATGTTAATCAAAGAACAAAGGTGAGAGTAAATTACTCACTCAGACCCGGCGCCAGGAGGATTATTATACCGGTAGCCTAATAATCATGAATGCACTCCGCTTTCTTTTAACACATCTCCGGCGAACGGCCTTTTCACGCAAAAGAAAAACTCTTCATGAAGCGCAGTGAAATTCAGCGACCATGTGGCGTTTCCTGGTGGATCGAGGTTGTTCGTTAACTTCATTTTACATTTCACTCGTAGATATTCGAATATATTCTAATACATTGCTTGATATTTGATATCCAGGGTTCCCGCGGGGTCTTAAAAAGTCTTAAATTCTGAACTTTAAATTTAAGGCCTTAAAACGTCTTAAAAACAGCCAGATTTTCATCCGCGGTCTTACATTTCATTTAGTCAGGTCTTAAAAAAGATTTTACCCTCGTTCATTTCCAGAAACGCTGGCCGCTGAAAGTTATTACAAAGTAGCAAAAAAGTATCGAAGTCGCTCGCCAAGAGGCAGTTCACATATAGCGTCTTTTTCGCGCTCAAGTTCATTCAAATGTAGGCGCGCGGTAAGCGAATTGAAGCGGCGCGCTTATAATTGAAGCGACGCGCTTGGTTTTTTTCCAGGCGCAGCAACATGAAAAAAAGACATAAAGGATGCGGTTGCACCCAAACACTACGGGGGTTTTTCTCTTCTCCGTAAATAAATCTTGTAACAGAGCTTACAGCAAGTGTTTTTCGGCGGTGGAAATCCATTAGCCACTAAAACTTTTTTGTCATTGTGGAGAGCGCAGTGCATGGTTGCATAGCAACGACAGACGCCACGGGAAAATCGGACCGAGTTTTACTATTAATAATAAAAGATAAGCTAAACTGTATTGTAAATGTCAGTAAATCATTTTTAATAAAAAGAATGAGTCAAAAAAGATAAATTAAAGTCTGAAATATGTGAGGTTTATCTTTTTATAAAAACCTTTTTTGTCAACTTTATTTGAACTTGTACATGTTAGTATATAACATGTTGCAAGACACTTTTAAAATCTGGCTATCATTTTTAATCGTATTATTTTAATGTTTATGTTAGTGTGTATTGATGCTAATTTTATTTGTTATTTGCTGTTTTTCGACAAAACTTGGTGAATTGATTTCATTGTGTAGTATTAGTACTTTTTGAACAGGATTCTGTGATAACAGTGGTAATTTTTGGCACTATAATAATTAAATGAAATGTTCATGCCATTTCATCTCTAGTTATGATCAACTAAAATCAACTGATTATGTTTTTTACAGTAGGCCTATAATATGCAAAGTACAATTTTCTATAAAAAAATTATATCTGATTCTGTTCTTTTCTCTGACACGCGTTGTTGGGTCTGGAAGGTTACTAATGTGATTGCTTTATCTGTAAATTAAGTTAATGCCTTTTCAATTACTGAATTTATTGAAATAAAATGACTTCTTTGATTTGAATATTTTTTTGGCAATGTAGGTCTTAAATTTAAATCTTTATGGTCTTAAAAAGGTCTTAAATTTGACTAACTGAAACCTGCAGGAACCCTGGATATCCGTTCGAATTAATTTTTCTCAAAAGTGACAGCCCTAGTTCACACTGACCATGTTTGTCAAGCTTTACTGCCTTTTTACTGCTCCTGTGCTGCTTTTTTGCTTTGTTCCATTGAAGAAAAGTTGGAAAGTTGGAACGAAATGAGGGTGAATAAATAACGACTGCTTGTGTCTGATCAGCACAGAGCAATGTGGAAAATAATATACTCTTTTTGTTTCAGGATGGACGTATCTGCAGGATAAGCTTTGCTGTCCAGCCCGACCGACTGGAGCTCGGCAAGCCTGATGGCAATGATGGGTGAGAAATGAATACCTGTCAGACACATGGAAAATGCATGTTTGAGCTGGCATGCAAAATAACTAAACTAGATCTGTCCCTTTCGGTTATGATTGCTCTGGATTAATTTTGACCTATTAAGTTTGTTTTAGTTCTAAGTATGCTAACTTTTCAACCCATATGTTTAGATTAAAGGTTGTGTTGTAGGCTTTAAGTTTATTTTTATTATTGTGTTAGCATAGCATGAATGCACTTAAATATAAACACTATATACGATGCAGTTATTATCCCAGACATGTAACCTTCTATAGTTGCAATGGCGAAAATGCTTTTGTATTATATTGTATAATATTCTTATTAATGACAGGGTGTGAAATTTAGGCTTTTGTGGTTTAGATGGAAGTAACTCAGTAAATCTGAATCTACAGGCTTCAGAACATTATTATAGAGGTTTGGCTACCTTTTGTTGTCTGGTTTTATTAGCAATGTTTTTTTTATTATTATTGAAATTAGGGATGCACCGAAATGAAAATTCTTGGCCGAAACCGAAAACCGAAAAAGAGGAAACCAAGGCCGAAAACCGAAAACCGAAACACCGAAAGAAATTATGCCAATTATTAGTACGATTGCATTTATGGCTATGACTTTTTGCATAAATTGCATAAATTAATATTAAAGTTTCAAAGAATAAATCAATTAAAATTTTATGCAAATATTTATTTAGCACATTGCAAAGTATAAAATTAAATGTTTAACTAGACCCCACTCATGTGTACATTAAATAATAATGTAAAAGCCTACTGGCCTGCAGAAAGGTTTAAAAATGAAATGTTCTCTCATAAAAACAAACTGCATTTAGGTCAATACTGCCATAGCCCATATTAATATCTGCACCTATATGCTCATGCACGTGAGTTGCAAAAATCATAAACAGCTAAGGTAAACACACACACACCTCTGAGAAATGACGGCTGCTCTGCACACACACACAAGGTCTCTCACTCCCTCTCTTTGCCGCGCGCGCTACGTATGCGCGCTCATGCTCGCTCGCGATTCCGGGAGATTTAAACTAATTTGCGGGCATCAGGGAGCCGCTATCAATACGCGGGAGACTCCCGGAACTTCCGGAAGACTTGGGATGCCTGTGTTTTGAAAATCGCTGTCCGTGGGTCACTCTCAGATATATTGAAATACGTCCACACCGCAGATATGTTGCTTCAGACAAGCACGTGCAGGTCGCGGTATCTGCTGTTTGCGTCATCACAACATTTCGGCCGTATTGTTTCGGTGATAAAAGTATTTCGGCCGAAAACCGAAAATGCACTTTTGGGCCATTTTCGGCCGAAAATTTTCGGTGGCCGAATATTCGGTGCATCCCTAATTGAAATATAGAAAAACAAATGCACATTCTTGCTTAAAAATGATTTATTATTTGCTGGTACAGACTTTAAAGAGCATATCATATGATGATGATTATTATTATATATGTTTTAAATTAAGAGATCTATGAAAATGTATTGTAACTAATAAAATTCAAAACTTCAGAGTCTGAAAAGAGCATTTAAACACTTCAGTGAAAAACTAAACAGCAAAACAGCTTGTTACGAACATTATGGCGGCTTTGCTGCCCATTGCAGTGATTTGTTTGTGGTGTTTTGCTTGAACTAAGCAGGTGGGCTAGTGTTTCTCTTCCTGTTGTTTTTGTGATTGAAGCTATGTCGCACCAGTGCAAATCCCCTTTTGTGAACTGCAAGCAATCCACAGTGTTTGTATATGACCAAAATATTTAGCGGGCATGATGGCACATGATTTAGGGGAAATTTTTAGCAGTTCCCTGCCAGCCTTTCCTACAGCTCTTGCCTGAGGAATGAGCTGCAGTCAGTTCTGATTCCCAAGGGTGTTGCCATGTTAGTCGCCCCACAGTACAAAAGGGCCGATTGGCTCGTAGGACTGGGCTCTCCAGGCTCTGTGATGGTCCCACTTGTGGGACTATAGGTTTGTAACTGATCTCCCATCTTTTGTTTCCAGTTCAAAGTTGAGCAGTGTCTCAGGGGCAGGAAGGAGCTCCAGGCCAGGCAGGACTAGTGATCCGCCCTGGTTCCTGTCTGGTTCTGACACACTGGGCAGACTGGCTGGCAACACCCTTGGGTAAGTTGTGGCAGGGCTATCAGAAATGCAGCCATCAGGTAATGTTGGCAGCCTCACATGCGGTGGGGCCTTTGGTTATAAGAAATCTGTTTTAAAGATGATTTTCCTCTGTTTTGTTTGCATGCAGTAAAAGCCCCTCCTGAAAATATTTACACTAAAAGCCCATTTCCAGAAATATTAGTTTTTTTTTTTATATGTGAGACTCTAAATTACTAAGGAAAAATTAAAATGCTAGTAGAGCTGGGCAATAAAGATCAATTTTAATCAAAATAACAAATTTCAATCTGATAACTTTTTTACTATATATTTTATAGTTTACATATACGTGTGTGTGTATGTGTTTGTAATGAGAAACAAAATGGAGAAGTAGTCATTTTAAATTAGATTGAAAATGTTTAATTTTAAAATGAACAAGTAAAATATTTAATCATTTTAATTTATGAACTAATATAGAATACATAGTTATAAACTATTTATATGATATAATAATTTTTATTATTAATATATATAGTATAATATTGTAATTGCAACATGTTGTTTTACTGAAACATTTAAATATGAAAAATTAACATTTTGAGTCCCCATGCGAATTAATTTTAAACTGATTCACAGAATTAACTTCAATTTTATCACTTTTTTGTTTTTTACAATGAAGTTTTAATCAGAGACACTATTTAAAAACATCAGTCCTAATGCTCTCATATTCATGAGTCCCTAAACATGGTCCTTTGGAGTTCAATATCACTCAGAGAGTATCTTGTTGGCCGTATACTGATCCTGATTGTCGGTGTGCCTGACAGGAGCCGCTGGAGTTCAGGAGTAAATGGTGGCAGCAGTGGCGGCGGGGGCAGTGGCGGCGGAGGCTCAGGAGGAGGCAGCGGGAGCGGAGGAGGGGGTGGAGGAGGTGCTGGAGGAGGCGGATCTTCAGGCCGGTCCTCCACAGCAGCCCGAGATTCACGCAGACAGACCCGCGTGATCCGCACTGGCAGAGATCGAGGCTCCGGCCTGCTGGGCAGTCAGCCACAGCCGGTAATACCAGCCTCTGTCATCCCAGAGGAGCTCATCTCTCAGGTAAACTCTTGCTTCAGGAGGCCTGTTCATTATTTCTGACTTCTTAAGCTGGATGTGCTTACCATGGGTCTATTTAGTAACTCTTTTACATAAATCACTAAAACGTTTTTATTTTATTTTTACACTCAACAGCCATTCATTTTCAACTGAGAAACATTAGAGACAGTTTAAAAAGCTGAAATAATATTAGTGAAACAACCAGGGCTGCAACCAAACATTAATATTTGACTTAATTGGATAATAAAGCCTTTTTATTGCCCTTGTTTTATTGGAAAATAATTTAACATATAAATGCTTGCTAAACGTTGTGTGTAAAGGTTTGAAATATAAATACTACGATGTAAGTTTCATATAGCTTTTCACATTAATAAAATCTTAGTGAAGCATAAATTATTATTCTTATAATCATAAATAATTATTAAATTATTTCAAACCTTCACACAGTTTAGCATGCATTTATATTTAATGGTTTACACACACACACACACACACACACACACACACACACACACACACACACACACACACACACACACACACACACACACACACACACACACAGAGGGGTTATGTGACCTGGGAAATTTTGTAATCGATTGCCTCTTCTCTAACCAGGCCCAAGTGGTTCTTCAGGGAAAGTCCAGAAGTGTCATTATTCGAGAGCTGCAGCGCACAAACCTTGATGTGAACTTGGCTGTAAACAACCTGCTGAGCAGAGATGATGAGGATGGAGATGATGGAGATGACACGGCCAGCGAGTCCTACTTACCTGGAGGTAAACAGACACCGTATATACGAGTCACAGTTAAGACTGTGACATTTTCACCTCTAACAAACAACAATACCTTTGACATTGACAATACCTTTCATACTTCTACAGAAGACTTGATGTCCCTTCTAGACGCGGATATTCACTCCGCCCACCCTAGCGTGATCATTGATGCGGACGCCATGTTCTCTGAGGACATCAGCTACTTTGGCTACCCCTCTTTCCGACGCTCTTCCTTGTCTCGTCTCGGCTCCTCACGAGGTAAAGGCCAAAACACAGTCATGCTTGCATACACTCAGTGTTATGAGATTTGTGGCAAGATTTGTGGAACTGCTCGTGCCACAACCTCTTTGTTAATGTTGTAGTTTAATATAACTACTTGCAACACATTAATGCAGATATGAAACCTAAGAGGAAGGTGCTATTGAAACGGTGAAAGGCACTTCTGCATTCGCTTTGCGGCCCTATATGCTATAACCGCACTATGCAAGTTTGCCAGATCGGGTAGCGTTTAAGTGTATAAGCGTATAAGACATAAGAAACTACAAATTTGACTTGGTTTAAGGCAAGCGTTACAATAGTCAGTATTTTGTTTTTCTTCGTTTCTGATGTCGCAATACATCATACTTTCATGCAACATACTCTACCTTGTCTGTGGACATCGTTCATTCCAAAGCCGGTGCTGGATAAACAGCGAGCGTGCGTGCGACAGTAGGCTGCGCTAGGCTAAATTATTTACGACAGCGGTAATGTACAATTCCGCTTACAACCTGTAGGGGGACCGAAGAGGAAAAGTGCTTTGGTGTTGCTTTAAAACTTGAATGAGTTGAACAAAATGATCCAAGTGAAAACAGCTTCATATTATGAGACACTTGAATTCAAAACACTTAAAACAGTAGAAATCATTATAAAACTGATATTGCAGACTCTTAATTTCTGATCAGCTGAATTCTATTGTGACGTGTCAAGTTGCATTGCTGAAACTACTGAACTTAATAACACCGCTTAAGTTTAGGGCATGTCCCACTCTATTTTACAGTCGAATCATGCGCAAAAAAAACAAAAACAAACTGGATATAACTTAGCCAAATTATGTTTCATAAACCAGCATCCATGGCTATCAAATACCTTGCTGCATGTTTGTGTTGTGTGTGAGTGTCTGTGCTTTGAGAGAGTGTCCAATTGTCCTGCATGGTCATAGTCGTCGTTTCCCCTAATGAGCCCTCTGCGAAAGGCCCTGCAGTGCAGACAGTCCCCCATTAAGACCCTGCAGTTTATACCCATACATCTCAGCAAATGCTGGACACCCGTCAGCAAGATTTTTCCGCTGCTAATGCAACCCAGCAGCTGACAAAGCCAGATATTACTCAGTATAGTGTCTATGTAGCCCAAGCATTTTTAAAATGGGGACCATCACCTAAATGGTCATGGATCCTTTTCACCAGCGGTGTCATTTACGGCACAATGGTCAGTCGTTTCTGGTGTTTGGTGTCACAGAAGTACAGCAGAATTAAGTTTTATTACGTATAATAGTCACTTATCTAATTTGTATGAAATCTCACTATTCCGAGGGTCTTTCCCAGAGAGTGGCTTACTGTTATCCCACTGGTGTGACCCTATTGCATACCAGTTCTCCTTCTCCCCTTAGAGAGAGACTCTGAACTGCTCCGTGAGCGGGAGTCGGTCCTGAGGCTGCGAGAGAGGAGGTGGCTGGATGGAGCCTCATTCGATGCGGAGCGTGGCTCCACCAGCCGCGAGGGAGAACCGAGCCTTGACAAGAAGAGCGTGCCGCTGCAGAGCCCTGTCACTCTGGGGGAAGAGCTCCAGTGGTGGCCTGATAAGGTGGGCCTTTAAGCCTTTACTGTGCTAGATTGCCTGACGTTCGATCACTGTGGTGCATTTCAAGTTGTGATGCATTTAACAGAAAATTAAACCAAAAATGAAAGTTTTCATTAACTCAACCTCATGTAGTTTCAGACCTTTTTGACTTTATTCTGTAAAATATAAAAGCTATTTTGAAGGATGTTGGTAACCGAACAGTTTCCAGACCCATTTATTTCCATTATATTGACAAAAAGTACAGAGAAAGTCAATGGAAACCAAAACATTCTTTTGTGTTCAGCAGAAGAAAGCACTGCATAAAGGTTTGGAACAACATAAGGCTGAGTAAATGATGACAGAATTTGCATAATTTTTGGGTGTACTATTCCTTTAATGGTCAATTGTTCTGGTTCAATGATGATTAACATGTTTTCAGTTTCTGCATTTAGTTTCTTTTATTTTTGTGGAGCCTACGTCTTATTAAAAGGCTGAAATGCTTGTGGGAGAAATAGTTTGGCATAATATTTATTTTTATTTTTTCAGTTCTATTTATTTCTTTTAAAAGTTCAGCAAACTGGTCAGCCTGTTCGAGTCGGTCACAGTGGTGTTAGCAAAAGCCATTTTGTTGTAATGTGATGGCTATAACACCTGTTTAGATTCTCATTACTTGATGTCAAGGTCAGGTTTGGTTTTTTTTTTATATCGTATTTGACCTTTTATGACATTTCAAGATTAGTTCAGATTCACATGTCAAATGGTATAACTTGTCCATTTTTGTTAAATTATTTTAAGTTGAAAGTGATTAGTCTTTATTAATATTTTGAATTAGTTGTTATTTTTTCAGTTTTTATTTTAATTTTTTTTTTTTTTTTTTTTTAACTACGTCTATGTAGTTTTTTAGTTTCTAAGTTATTTTAGTTTTAGTTATTTTAGTACTTCAAGTTAATCTAATTGAAAATGAGAAATGTTGCCATGGCAACTAGCTAAAATACGTTTAAATTTTTATTTTATTTTATTAATGGTGATTCTATTTCAAGTAACAAATGGTTGTTTAATTTTTAGTAAACAACCTTAACCCTGATTTAATCACAACTTTTTAGTGGTATAAGCATTTTTCAGAAACTAATTTAAGATTGCATTTTCTAAGAACTTGGCTTGAGCATTTTAAGCTAGATTTTAAATTTTTTTTTTTTTTTTTTTTTATAATCTTGCACATCTTTATTTGACCTTTCAATGTAATGGCCAGCCTGCTTGGACAACACTTTAGATTATTAGTCTCCAATTTCCTGGGATTAATTTAGTTATTAATAAATAATTTATTTCTATAGTTGCTGAGTTCTGTATCCTTGGTTGTGTGATCCTCTAGGACTATGTAACAAAGTTTGTCAGCATCGGGGCTTTGTACTCGGAACTGATTGCCGTCAGTACCAAAGGAGAACTCTACCAGTGGAAGTGGAATGAGCCTGAACCTTACAGAAATGCACAAGTAAGATTGGCAATGCATATCAGACTAGATTGAACTATTTTTTTTATTATATCTCTATTTTCTGGGATTTTCTCTAACGATAATTAGACGATATTTTGCAGTGTGTTTATTGTGTTGGTACCTTTGGCAGGTTTAGGACTGCCGTGAACAGCTGACTCCTAAAGTTTTTGATATTATTCATATTCTGCGCGGTGGTCAGTTAACATCCGTGACAGAAATGACCTTTTTTAATAAGTTAAAATTTATTTTTACCTTTTATGGGCATTTTACTTTTTATAAAGCCATTTTTTCTGACCTAATTAAATGTATGCATCATCTTTGTTTCAAAATTCTTACATTTAATAAATAAATTCAATTAGAATAATACACACAATAGGGCTGTTGCCAATCAAAATGAAATCGGTATCAACATAATCTTTGCAATGCATAAGAAACACAGAATCTGCATCTGAAGTGACATTTAGATGCATTTACACAGGCCGTTTAATGCAGCCCATAGGAACATTAATGCATTTAACCTGCATAACAAATGCATAAATAATGATTTGATGTTTTGAATATTTATATTTATTTTAAAAATGAAAAGATACGTTAAATAGGAAATTAAAGCCACCAGTAGGTGGCAGCAAGTCACTGTTAATGCACACGCACATTAGTGTAACCTACTAGACTAAAGCGCGTAGTGTTTGCGTGCACTGTCTGGGTGTGTTTTTGTGAGGGATGTACTCGATAATGTCAGATAGCTTATCGTTAAAACAACAATTGCGATGATATCGTAGACTACATGTATCGCAGAATTTTGTTTGCATCATTGATTATTACTTTTGTTTATTACTGTAAAGCTTCTTTGAAACAATCTGTATTGTACAAAGCACTATATAAATAAAAGTGACTTGACTTGACACTGGTCACTACTGAATTTGATAAATCTCAAATCTTTTGTGCTCTCGTAGAATCCTTCTATACATCACCCCCGTGTCCCTTTCCTTGGCTTGACCAATGAAAAGATCACCCACCTGTCTGCCAACAGTATCCGAGCCACTGTGGCCACCGAGAATAACAAGGTAAGACGACATTGTGATATCACTTTACAAAAAGGTTCCATTTGTTAACATTAGTTAACTACGTTAGTTAACATGAACTAACAATGAAAATCCTTCTAAAGCATTTATTAATCTTAATTAGATTAGATTAGATTAGATTCAACTTTATTGTCATTACACAAGTACAGGTACAAGGCAACGAAATGCAGTTTAGGTCTAACCAGAAGTGCAATAGCAGCAAGTGCAGGATATACAGTGGTTCATAAGTGCAGAACATGGATATGTACTGAATAAATATAGAGTTGAATACTATTATAAACAAAAATTTACAGATAGATTGTCCTATGAATATAATATACAGATAACTCTTACTGTGAACAGAATTTACAGCTAGATATGTACTGAATATAATAATATACAGATGGCTATTACTATAAACAGAATGTTTACAGATAGATATGTACTGAATATAATATACAGATGGCTGTTACTATAAACATAATTTTACAGATAGATATGTACTATGAATATATATACAGATGGCTGTTACTATAAACAGAATGTGAGCATAATATACAGATGGATATTACTATAAACAGAATTTTACAAATAGATATATGTATAAGTTAGGCTAATGAGCAGTATAACAATGGATTTAAAGTAGTGCAAATAAAGTTTGGACAGAAGCTATCCGAGTGAGTGCAGTGGAAAGTAATTGCATATTACAGTTAAGGTACGATATTGCAATGTATATATAACAGTCGGTACTGTAAATAAACAGTCGGCAGTGCAAATGAGCATATTCCAGTCAAGGTAGTAGTGCAAGATGCATATGTAAACAGTTGTTACTGTAATAACAGTCAGCAGTGCAAATTAACATTATAGTATTGCAAATAACAAAATGGAGGCAGGTGTGAGGAGGGAGAGGAGAGTCAATCAGTATATAAGGGGAGTGGGATCAATGAGGGTTAGAGTTTAATAAAGAGACAGCTCTGGGGAAAAAACTGTTCTTTAGTCTGCTGGTCCTGGTCCGGAGGCACCTGAAACGCCTGCCGGAGGGCAGGAGAGAAAACAGTCTGTGGGCTGGGTGAGAGGAGTCCTTAAGGATGCTGCGAGCTCGATGCAGACAGCGTTTCCTCTGGATGTGCTCGATGGCAGGTAGTGGAGTCCCAGTGATGCGCTGGGCGGTTTTCACCACCCGCTGCAGTGCCTTGCGCTCTGCAACAGAACAGCTCCCATACCACACTGTAGCACAGTTGGTCAGGATGCTTTCTATTGCACAGCGATAGAAGTTCACCAGGATAGTGGAGGAAAGCTGATTCTTCCTCAGTGTCCTCAGGAAGAAGAGGCGCTGGTGAGCCTTCTTGACCAGGCTGGAGGTGTTGGTTGTCCAGGTCATGTCCGCCGAGATGTGGGTCCCCAGGAACTTGAAACTGGAGACACGCTCAACAGCCATTCCATTGATGTGGATGGTGTCGTGTGTGCCTCTTGACACTTTCCTGAAGTCCACGATGAGCTCCTTCGTTTTGGTGGTGTTGAGGAGCTGGTTATTTTCGGTGCACCATGTGGCCAGGTGCTTGATCTCCTCCCTATAGGCAGTCTCATCGTTGTTGCTGATGAGACCAATCACCGTAGTGTCGTCCGCAAACTTGACGATGGAATTAGATCCGTACACAGGCTTGCAGTCGGAGGTGAAGAGGGAGTAGAGGAACGGGCTTAGCACACAGCCCTGTGGTACACCAGTGTTGAGTGTGATGGATGTGGAGCAGTTGGAGCCTGATCGAACATTCTGGGGTCTGTTGGTCAAGAAGTCCAAAATCCAGTTGCACATGGAGGTGTTGAAGCCCAGGTCTCCAAGTTTGGCTATTAACTTAGTTGGGATGACAGTGTTGAATGCTGAGCTGAAGTCAACAAACAGCATGCGTGCATAAGTGTTCTTATTGTCCAGATGTGTGAGCACAGAGTGCAGTGCCATGGAGACTGCATCCTCTGTGCTCCTATTGCTACGGTAGGCAAACTGGTGTGAGTCCAATGTGGATGGTAGAGAGTCTTTTAGGTGTGCCAGGACCAGCCGCTCAAAGCACTTCATTACGATGGGTGTGAGTGCTACAGGGCGGTAGTCATTAAGGCACTTCGGGCTGGAGTGTTTTGGCACTGGCACAATGGAAGTGCATTTAAAGCATGTTGGTACAGTTGCTTGGGCAAGAGACAGGTTGAAAATGTCTGTAAAAACCCCAGCGAGCTGCTCCGCACATGCCCTGAGTACGCGTCCAGGGATGTTGTCTGGTCCAGCAGCCTTGTGCGCGCTGATCCTGCTCAGTGCATTGCAGACATCTGTGGAGGAGAGTGTGATCGGTGGGTGGTCAGCTGAGGATTTGAGCTTGGTGGCAGTTTCTCTGTTGTCTCTTTCAAAGCGAGCATAAAAGTCATTTAGCTCGTTCAGGAAGTTGACATCAGTGGCTGCGGGGGTGGAGTGAGAGGGTTTGTAGTCACTGATGGCCTGAATGCCCTGCCACATGCGCCGAGGGTCAGCGTTGGAAAAGTGTCCCTCTATCTTAAGCTTGTAGCAGTGCTTGGCCTCTTTGATGCCCCTTTTCAGATTTGCTCTGGATGTGCTATAGGCTTGTGCATCTCCTGATCTGAAGGCAGTATTGCGTGTCTTCAATAGGAGTCGCACTTCCCTGTTCATCCATGGCTTCTGATTTGGGTATGTGGTGATCTGCTTCTGGGTTGTGACACTGTCAATGGTGGTATTAATATAATCCAGTACAGAGGAGGTGTAGCAGTCAATGTCCGTGTGAGAGCCACTGGTGGCTTGAGAAGCAAACATACTCCAGTCTGTGTGTAGAAACCTTTCCTGGAGTGAGAAATCTGCCCCCGCAGGCCACACCTTGATGGTCTTCACTGATGGCTTCACGCGATTGATCAGAGGTGCATATTTGGGGGTGAGGAACAAAGAAAGGTGATCTGACTGTCCCAAGTGGGGGAGGGGTGTCGCGACGTAAGCTTCAGCCATGTTTGTGTAAACATGGTCTAAGGTTTTGTTTCCTCTGGTGTGACAGGAAACATGCTGGTGAAATTTCGGTAGCACTGACTTTAAGTTTGAATGATTAAAATCACCCGCAACAATAAACGCAGCTTCCGGGTGAACGGTCTGTTGTTTACTGATGGCTGCGTGAAGTTCTTTCATAGCAAACTTGGCATCAGCATCCGGGGGAATATAGGCTGCAGTTATAATAGTGGAAGTGAACTCCCGCGGTAGATAAAACGGTCTACATTTAACCATGAGAAACTCAAGGTTAGCTGAACAATGTCTCCCAACAATAGCAGAGTTTGTGCACCAAGCTTTGTTAATGTAAATGCACAATCCACCACCTCTGGTCTTACCGGAGCCATGTAATGTTCTATCCGCCCGGAATGTATGGCGTCCCGCTAGCTCAATAGCGTTGTCCGGTATTCCGCTGTTTAACCATGTTTCCGTGAAAATTAGAACATTACAGTTCAAAAGTCTCTTGCTGTATGTGATGTTGAGTCGAATCTCCTCCATTTTGTTCAACAGCGACCGTACATTGGCAAGGAAAATGCTGGGTAAAGAGAGCCGGTGTGGTGTTAGCTTTAGCTTAGCTCTTAGTCCTCCGCGCTTCCCCCGCCTTTGTTTACGATCTCGCCGGCGCCTGCGAGCACTTCCGCCCGGCCGGGCAGAGTGCATAGCCTCGGGTGATCTGGCGATCTCAGGAAGGAGTCGAAGGTTGTCCATAAAACTGTCGGAAATTCGCAAACCAATATCCAAAAGCTCACCTTGGGTGTACGATGTTAAGGCACAACTGTTCTGGACGAACAGACCCGAAATGAGCAAGAAAAATACTGCTAAATTACAGAATCTGGAGAGACCGCGAGCCTCGCGATGTACTCGCGCCGCCATCTTGGATCTAATATCTAATATATAATGAAATTAATGTTAATTTCATCATTTTCTAAAACATTATTGAAATTTAAATGTGTATCTGTTTATATTATTTAATGGAAATGAAGTAACCGATTAATAAATACTGTATTTCTCATTGTTAATGTTAAGTAATGCATTAACATTAACTAATGGACCTTATTGTAAAGTGTTACTGACATTTTATGAGAGTGGGTGAGAAGAAAATCATATGACAAGAGCTGATACAGTAAGATTGGGTCACACTTTATTTTACTTTCTTTGTTACACTTGTAGTTACTATAGTAATAACTATAAATTATGCACAATTACATATAACTAACCGTTAATCAAACCTGACCCTATAATAAGCTCATGTAGTTAATTTATAGATTTAAGTACTAAGTAATATCATTGTAACAAGGACACATTAAAATAAAGTGTAACCTAAGATTGTGCAAGAGCCGGTTGCATAAATCAATGATGCACAGTCTCGTACCAAAAATGTCCTCAGACCTCAAATTTCCATTAACCAATCTGTATTGTGTAGGTGGCGACATGGGTGGATGAAACTCTGAGCACTGTTGCTGCTAAACTAGAACATGGAGCACAAACGTTCCCAGAGCTGCAGGGAGAGCGCATTGTCTCTCTGCACTGCTGTGCCCTGTATACCTGCGCTCAGCTGGAGAGCAGCCTTTACTGGTGGTGAGTTTACAGCAGGGGTGTCCAAACCTTTTTTTTTAAAGGGGGCCAGATTTATATTGTGGACACTCCTGGGGGCTGGATAATTATTTCTAAATAAAAAATATAAAAAATACTAAATTTGTATTTAAGAAAAATAATATAAATATATATATGTTACAGTTTAATATAAATATTTTTTTTTACATTACAACTGTAATATTTATTTATGTATGTCTTAATTGTTTATTTTCAAACATTGCTTCTCATTACAAGTTTGGGCAGGTGGTTGGCACGTGTTCCCAAATGCACATTAAAGTGACTCAAACTCAGAGTAGATGCAGAGATGAAGTTTGCATGTAGCGTTTACTGCGAAATGAGCCACTTTGAGAGGCTGCGAACAACGGCGAATGAGCTGCTCGCGTGTGAATGAACAGTGCCACACTTCACTCTGAAACACACAGTGCATATATTTATTTAATTAAAATGGCAGCCTTCGAGATTTGATAATCACACAAACCATAACGCGAATTTTGGCTTATTTCAGTTTATCGTGTAGCCCTGGTTTTGAGCTATCGTGCTTGTGATCTGTGAATACATTCTGAATTTCTTTTTCCTCCAGGGGTGTTGTGCCTTTTAGTCAGCGAAAAAAGATGCTTGAAAAGGCCAGAGCCAAGAACAAGAAGCCAAAGTCTAGTGCAGGCATCTCTTCTATACCCAACATCACAGTAGGAACTCAGGTGAGGATCATGCTTTGGTGGAGGTCAGAAATAAATGTACTTTATTTGTAGAATTCAGTTTTTTTTTTAGAATTACCTCATTAAATGTATCAGTAGCCGCGTTTCCATTACTCTTCAAATTGCGCAAATTGAAATTGCGCATTGAAAATACGCTTAATGGAAATACGTAATTTACGCAAAAACTCCCGTTTATCGCAAAAAAGTTTTTAGGCTCGCATGAGGTGGTTTTCCAGGCAATTCGAAAAAGAAATATTTCGCAAAACTGCAATGGAAACTGTTTTTGCACATTTAAAGGTCACCTGACGTAGATGACGTGGTGTGTTTGGACAGAATACGAGACAGAGCTCTTTATTAAATTCATATAAGACAAAATTATTACGGGAATAATGGATTCTAAACCTCAAATAAATGCCACAATCAAGACCTCGAAGCAGATCTGAGGGAGAAACACCCAGAAACACCTCATATGTGCCGCTCACAAGTTTAAGGGTCGTTCCTTACCATTAATGCTTGGAAAACACACATACATCTCCTTCGATTAATAATAATAATAATAATGGCAAGTGCAGTGCCTGGGATTAGTACATAAACCTCCATTTTGGAATGATTTTACTGATTGCAAGAGGAAAAAATGAAGTTTTAGTCGCATAACATCGGTTAATGAAAACACCGTCATTTCGCAATCGTTTTTTTGTCGACATTTAGAAAAAATCGCAAAAGTTTTGCGCAAATCTGTAATGGAAACGCGCCTTGTCATCTTTTGTTAAAAACTTGAATTTATTTAATCAATCAATCAATCAGTCAATCAATCAGAATACTATAGGCTACAGGTTACTAATGAAATTTGTTGTTGTTGATAAAATTGTATCTTAACACTGCAAAGCTGCGATCTGAGATAGGGCTGAACGATTAATTGCATTTGCGATATTACAGTATGATAAAACGAGATTTTTTTTTCTTCACTTAGGTGTGCCTGAGGAATAACCCTCTATATCACGCTGGTGCCGTGGCCTTCTCCGTGAACGCGGGGATCCCTAAAGTGGGCGTCCTGCTGGAGTCCGTGTGGAACATGAACGACAGCTGCCGCTTCCAGCTCCGCTCACCCGAGAGCCTGAAAAACATGGAGAAGAACACCAAGACACAGGAGACCAAGTAAGATGGCTGTTTTTCTATTGCCATACACCTGCACCGAGGTATTTATGCTAAAAATAAGATGCTGATGAGTGTGCTTGTTCTTGTCGTCAGGACTGAGAGTAAGCCAGAGCTGGTGAAGACGGAAATGGGCCCTCCGCCCTCACCAGCGTCCACATGCAGTGACACTTCCTCCATCGCTAGCAGTGCTTCTCTGCCCTATAGTATGTACACTGAATCGCTAAAACCACAAGCTGTTGTACAGGGTTTATATGGGCCCAAAAACTACCCTGTGCATTTCCACTGTCATTATGCTACTTTTTCTGTAGTATAAGTGTTCTAGTCATGGCTTGACAATAACGATGGCCCAGAATCAGTTTTAAATTAAATGGTTAACTTCCCAATTAGGCGTGTGCTGCAGTTTTGTTGATTTGGTTTGTGTGCATGTATAACATGTTTGTTTCGCTTTACTCTCGTGGCCTTCCACTAGGGGTGTAACGATATTCGAACCGAACCGAAAAACCACGATACACCACCCACGATACGAATCGCGATACTCTCATGGCGTACCGAACACGACCGCCCCGCCCCCTGCTGCCCTGCCCCGCCCCCTGCTGTCCCAGCTCATTGGACCTCATGTCTTATGTGTACACAACGAATACAGCGTTGTTGCCTAACCACCATTAACCACATTTAATCGCAATAAGCTCAGTGTTTTGTTACTTTCGATAATAAGCAAGGTGTAATCTTTCAAATTCTGTCTATTTGATCACGGAATTCAAACATTAAATGTCGTTTTGGCGCTCTTTGATGTGGCGTGACAGATCACCGTAGGCTAGCTGCTACTAGGCTCCTCATTTCAAGTGGCAGCGCGGAGCGTGAGTAAACGTGATTCTTTTCCTCAGTTACAGAATAAACATGAATGGACACCTGAAGGTATGTTGAAAGATACAGTATACTTACTGAAAGGCATCATAACTCGTGTAATCGCTCAGTCATTGTTTCAACAGCGGAAATACGTCAATAAAACGCTTAGTTTTTCACATAGCTTTATTTAACAGTTACCTCAGGCAAGTCATTCAGTGTCCACAGCTTGTTGGTTTGCTAAGGAAATGAACTCTTTCACTAAATAAATGCCCTATATTAGCCTATATATTATATTTTATTTAACCTGTTGATGACATCTTGATTATTTAATGTATGTTTAAAATATCTGTCATGAAAATGACAGCAACTGTGTAAATGATTATATTTCAATAATAAATTAGAGTAAAAACATATGTTAATGTAAAAATTCCCTAATGTGCAGTTTACATGTTTTCATACAATTTGTTACTTGAGTGTTGATTATTATTATCTCTAAAAAATAAATAGCAACCGAATTTAGGCTAAAAGTCTAGGCTCTGTTGTTAAGCTTTAATGTTATAGTAATGTGCAAGTAAGGGCTCCTATATAGTTTACAGCATTAGCAGATGATTTTTATCCCTGCGAAACGTTTACTTGTAATTGAACTAATTTAAAGACAAGGACATAATTTGTTAATTAAAGCACTGTTAAAAAAAAAAAAAAAACAATTTTAGCTTTCTAAACCCCCAACCCCACCTAAATGAACCTAGATGAACCGAACCGAGACTTCAAAACCGTGAACCGTCAGTTTTGTGTATCGTTACACACCTACCTTCCACACATTTTTCTTTTTAAATGCACACGTAGTTTAATGACAATTCGGCTTTTCGTAATATTTATTCAGACTAGCGAAAATAAAACATGCAGAATAAATTAAGTGTTTATTTTATTGCACTCTTTTTAATTTGCAGCACGTATCTGTTACGTCGTCTTCAGTCAGAAATCTCCACTTCAGCAGCTTTTCATACGCCAGACTTTACAGTTTTATTCTTATCTGCATTCTCAAGGGTTTTTTACTGGAGGGTTTGTTCATATATCATTCGCCTGGTTTTATACATTTTATTCCTAAAAACATGGTGACATTTATTTTTTTCTGGAGTGATTTAAAGGGATAGTTCGCCAAAAATGATATTTAAGCCATGATTTACTCACCCTCAAGCCGTTCGAGATGCATATGTCAATCTTTTTTCAGACGAACACATTTTCAGTTATTTTAGAAAATGTCTTCGATCTTTCAGTGGTTATAATGTGAAGCTATGGGTTCCAGCTGATTCAAGACCGAAAATGTGCATGCATCCTTCACAAAAGTAATCCATCCGGCTCCAGGGGGATAAACGAAGGCCTTCTGAGGGTAATCCGTGCGGTTTTGTCGTAAAAATATACATATTGGAAGCGTCGTGACGTAGAACGAACGTAGAGTTTTGTTTTGCTCTGCTCTCTGGCTGCGCTGTCACGTTCGTTCTACGTCACGACGCTTCCATCTCCATGAACGCGCGCCGACCGCCACCGGAAGCCAGTTATTTTCGTTTGTAAAGTTTTAAATATGTATATTTTTACGACAAAACCGCACGGATTACCCTCGGAAGGCCTTCGTTTATCCCCCTGGAGCCGGATGGATTACTTTTGTGAAGGATGCATGCACATTTTCGGTCTTGAAGCAGCTGGACCCCATTGCTTCACATTATAACCACTGAAAGATCTAAGACATTTTCTAAAATAACTGAAAATATGTTCGTCTGAAAAAAGATTGACATATGCATCTCGAACGGCTTGAGGGTGAGTAAATCATGGGTTAAATATCATTTTTGGGGCGAACTATCCCTTTAAAAAGTGATATCAGAAATCCCTTGTTAAAAACATTGACTCTAATATGTCAACAAAATGTAACAGGAATTTTGAAACTCGCCAAATCCAAGCTTTATTTCTGATTTCTGTTCAGTAAATGTATGCAAATTACTGCATATTTCATTGGATAATGTGTAATTTACATATTTAAATATGTGATTTCAGAAAACTTGTAATATATCTATTTTTTTCCAATTCCTAATGTTATCAATCCACTGGGAAAGCTTTGCGATATCTATTAGTTATTTTTTTTTACCCAGTGGTGGCTTGCCGTAATAGAGTTTCAGCTTACAGCTGGCTTTAACTAGAGCCGTTTAAACATTCATGTTTGATCTTTTGCGAGATGCCAAAAGATACTAAGATTGCGGCTGCAGTGTTGTCTTTGCTAACCGATGACCTGCTGTGCTACAGAGCGAAGACGCTCAACACCGGCTCCAAAAGAAGAGGAGAAGGTGAATGAGGAGCAGTGGCCTCTACGAGAGGTCGTTTTCGTGGAGGACGTTAAAAACGTCCCCGTGGGAAAGGTGGGTGCAGGCGTACACGTCGGCCAGCTTGATCCAGTGGAGACCATAACTACAAGCGAATTATATTTCTCCACTGTGCTTAATTATTATCCTCATTTTTGCAATGCATAAACCTTTTCACGTAATAAGAATTTCCAGTTATAATAGATGACATTTATATAAGTATACTGTGTTTTTACACTTGATGTTCCTGTCTGTTTTATCTCTGCTCTGTGTGTGATGCTTTGCTATTACACCTCATTTGCAACAGTTCTCTCTTTTGAACTCAAGGTGCTAAAAGTCGATGGTGCATATGTTGCTGTGAAATTTCCAGGGACGTCGAGCAGCGTGAGCAGCCAGAGCGCAGCTCCCACTGACTCTGACCCCTCCTCACTGCTGCAAGACTGTCGACTGCTCAGAATAGATGAGCTACAGGTAAACGCACACTTGCAGCTGTAAAAGTGCACTGTCATTTGCAGAATCTGAAAAAGCATTGGTGGATAATTCAAAATGCCATTTTGATGGATTATAAATTGACAATTTTAGGTCTAATTTATTGTTGTTAAAACAGTATCAGGCTGTGAATTGTCATTTTTAATTGTTGCATATGTTAAATTTGGCTGTATCAGATTTTGAATGTCAAGGAACCCTAAATATTTCTATGCGAGGGAACAGCTTCCTAAAATATAAAGGCATTTGTATGTTTTCCACATTATTTTATATATAAAAAATACTGTTTTAGATATTTAAATTTACTTTTATAATATCATTATACTGAAGCAAATTATTAAAATATGATCTGGAAAATATTTGGTTGACCGCATATATATGAGATTAATATATATTTTTTTTCTTTTCACAAAACTGTTAATTGTTAATGTTTTGTCAATAGTTTAAAATAATCACAATGAAAATCGTGATTTCTTACTAGTCTTTTGAAAGCAGAATGGTTATATTGGTGAACGATAAATAATTCATTGCGTTACGCATTTGTAATATGTTTATATGTATTTAAATATATTAAAATTATATATATCACAAATATATTTTAAGTGTCTGGACCCCTGTTTGAAAACCTTTGGTCTGTATAGATATTGAAATATGAAAACAAACATGACAGAATTTTTAACTGAGAGACTTTTGTTCCCCTTTTGAACAGGTTGTTAAAACTGGTGGAACACCAAAAGTTCCAGACTGTTTTCAGCGCACGCTTAAAAAACTTTGTATCCCAGAAAAAGCAGAAATTTTAGCTGTGAATGTTGACTCCAAAGGTGACTACTGTTTTCAGATTCATCAGACTTCATTTTGTTGTGAATTTGCCCTGTCATTGACGGCTCTGATGTCTTGCGTCCTTGCAGGAGTTCATGCTGTGTTGAAAACAGGCAGCTGGGTACGGTACTGTGTCTTTGACTTGGCCACCGGAAAAGCGGAGCAGGAGAATCACTTCCCTACCAGTAACCTGGCCTTTCTCGGCCAGAGTGAGCGTAATGTGGCCATCTTCACTGCTGGCCAGGTGAGACCATCACACAGCCTGATATGTTTCATACACCTGAGGAGACTTTCCATTTCTCCTTGCCTGTTTTAACTTTCTCATGTTTGCATATCCTCAGGAGAGTCCCATCATTTTGAGGGATGGTAACGGCACCATTTATCCCATGGCTAAAGACTGTATGGGTGGAATACGTGACCCTGATTGGCTAGACTTGCCGCCTATTGCCAGTCTAGGCATGGGAGTTCACTCGCTTGCCAACCTTCCCACTAACTCCACAATCAAAAAGAAGGCAGCCATCATCATCATGGCTGTGGAGGTATACTACACCAGCCTGTTAAAGAATAGACATTAGTTATTTAAAAAATTGAAACATTAATTAGAAACATTTAGGAGTGCACAAAGAACTTCAGGGGTACATTTTAAAATGTATCAAATAATTGGTTCTCCTTAATTGAGGAGAAATTTACAAGCAAAACTAATGTTTTTTTAACACGAAAAGTAAACTAGATTTTTAAATTTCTGTTTCAAACTGTATATATATATAAATAATATTAAACAAAATGCCCGATACAGTTTTGAGTAACCAAAACACAAATAATTAATCAGAACAAAATAATCTGCATAATGCAGGATTTTAAATTATGAGCAATCCCAAAATACACCAAGACTGTTATGAAATGTTTAGAAATTTACTACTTCCAGCTTTTCTTTCAAAAAAAGATGTGGGAGTAAAAAAAATCACTTTTACAACTTTAAAATGTGTAGTGCTCATATTAATTGCATTAAAACATTGCCTTTTGAAGTTTAATAATCATCTTAAGCCCCAAATAAAAACTACTTAAGATATTTAAGACTTTTTTTCTTTTTTGATGACTGAATGCGAGTTAAGTCCTGATTTCCGGTTAATATATTGTTTGCGTTTTAGAAGCAGACGCTGATGCAGCACGTGCTGCGCTGTGATTACGAGGCGTGCAGGCAGTACCTGATCAGTCTGGAGCAAGCAATGCTACTGGAGCAGAACCCACACGCTCTCGATGTTCTGCTGAGCCACCGCTGTGACGGCAACCGCAACGTCCTCCACGCCTGCGTCTCCGTCTGCTTCCCCGTCAGCAACAAGGAAACCAAGGAGGAGGAAGGTAAGCTTGCATTTTTATAGCGTTATTTTTGTATCATTTATATACATTATTAATCATTAAAAGATAGTAGTCTCGTTACGATATCTTAGTCCTTAATGACAACGATTCGCTCTGCCACTGACCCTCAGATATGAAACGGCTTCAAACAACCACACAGGATCATTATTTCTGTTACAGTAATTCAAATTATCACAGAAATACTGGGATACGTTAGCGACCAAAATAGAGTAAATCACCGTTTGAAAGTAGCTTGACTCTTAAAATAAAGATGGAATTATTACATTGTTGCACCGGTAGGTGGTGACGAGAGACTGTTAAAATGATTATTTATTGAATAAATCATTTGAGGTAATTAATCCAGTAATGAATCAAGTGAAGTCTTTGTGAATGAGTCATTGAATCATTCATTCAAACCGATTAGTTTTTTGTTTTTTTTATTCTAAATTGATGTAGAAAATAACATTTTGTTAGTTAGAACCTTTAGTAAATTACATGTTTTTTTGTTTGTTTTCTATTCAGAATCATGAAATCATCTCTATTTTAAACCAAAAACTATTGTAGAAATGTTATTGTTTTGTCGTTTTTACTGTTTTAAATGTCTATGTAGTTTATTCATTTCAGTTTTTTTTTTTAATTTCAATTAATGTCGACATTATTTAAAAATATATGTTAAAATGTAAAAATAATGTTTGTTTTTCTAGTTGAACAATTTTTATTAAGTTACTTTTTTTTAATCAAGTTAATAAAACATTTATTTTAATTGATGACAATCACTATAACGTGGAGCTTTATAGACAATTTGTAGTTGTTTTCTGAGATGACAAGCGAGGCAGCACATTAGGTTTTGGAACACAGCTGATGTTAGATGGTTATGAAAGCCAGCCTGAGATGACTTCATTGCTGTACGATGTGTTTCAGAAGCAGAGCGGTCTGAAAGGAACACGTTCGCTGAGAGGCTCTCTGCGGTCGAGGCCATTGCCAATGCCATTTCAGTGGTATCCAGCAACAGCTCCGGGAACCGCACAGGGTCATCCAGCAGCCGGGGGTCAGTATTCAGATTCACTGGGATACAGAAAAGCATTTCACATGAGGAGCATTTAAAAAACAAAAAAACTCTTTTATTCTTCTTCCTGATATTATTGGTATTTAGGTTACACAGTAAATTATATCAGCCATTTAATTTACTGTAAACTCTCATAGCTTGTGTCTGAGTTGCCCTGTCACAGGAAAGAAAGATTTAAAAAAAATTAACACATTTAGTATATTTGAGCAACATCGACAATCTTATTATTGCCTTCCTTTAAATACATTATCTTAACAGCAAAATCAAGTATCGATAGACCTCTAGTTTGTATGTATTGGTCTATTTTAGACACTTTCAATACATATGTTTATTGAATAAAACGCGTCTTGAGTATTTTAAACTTAGTCGTGTTGCAACCTGTTCAATTAAATAAAAGAATCTTGAGATACTATTTTGAGGTTGAATGGGTTTGCTCTTTATGGATATACAGTCTTAATTTTATTTGTGCCTTAAAAAGATTTTAAAGTCTTAAAAAAAATATGTTAACTGTGGAAACACTGTCAAGGTATACATTTTATCAGTTCATGTATTCACAGGAAATCGAACCCATGAGCTTATAAAAACTCAAACAGTATATAAAGTTTATATAAAAATATACCGTTCAAGTCTTTATATTTGGTTGTCGATAACGTACAGTCATTTGACTTTTGATTTTATTCTCGTTTCTGCAGCTTGCGTTTGAGAGAGATGATGAGGCGCTCCCTCCGCGCTGCAGGTTTGGGCCGCCACGAATCTGGCCCTTCCTCCAGCGACCACCAAGACCCGGTTTCACCCCCTATTGCGCCTCCCAGCTGGGTACCAGACCCTCCACCAATGGATCCTGGTGAGTTCGGCTGTTCTTGGGCCGTAACAGATATATTGCATGCATGCGATTTAGCCTGATGTCTTACAAAACCATTTTCTCCGCTAGACGGTGACATTGATTTCATCTTGGCCCCTGCAGTGGGCTCCCTTACCACTGCTTCCACAGGCACCAACCAGGGACCCAGCACTTCCACCATCCCAGGTACGTGAACTGGCCTCCCAAAGGAAGCTCTACGGCAGTGGTTCTCAGCTGTTTTTCCTCCAGGACCCAGATTTTACTTTGGACATCAAGTGGTGACCCAATTAGACCGTGTTAAGGGCCGTTCACTCCAAGAGAGATAACTATATTAGCATCCACACTAATGGATCTGCTTATAAGTGCATTTGTCGTCTGCCACTTTGAATGCTTGGGGCTTTTAAAGCAGGATGGGTTCTGATTGGCTGTTAAAGTTTTTCATCTTTCAATAGCTGGATAAAATCTCAGTATATTTTCCTGCTTTTTTGTCCTTAGCCAATCACATGCCTGATGTATGTATATAATTTCAGTTAATGTATATTTTATTTCAAGTACCCAAATGGTTTTTATGGTTTTAAGTAACAATATTAACCCTGATACTGAGATTCAGAATAGACCTGCAACCCGTTTTTGGGTCAAGATCCCTCCAGTCGAGAACCACTGCTCTGTGCCATCATTTAAAGCTTTTTTTAGCAAGTTTTCAATCTCTCTTGTGTCTTCTGAAGGACCTTCATCTGAACCATCAGTAGTGGAGTCTAAAGACCGTAAGGCCAACGCTCACCTGATACTGAAGCTAATGTGTGACAGCGTCGTCCTGCGACCTCACTTAAGAGAGCTGCTCTCCGCCAAGTACGTGGCCCTGCCGCAGCTCTAAATCATAGCCAATCTCCTGTTAGCTCTCTTTGAGTGTTTGTATTGCTGTTGTTTGGTAGGGATGCTCGTGGAATGACTCCATTCATGTTGGCGGTGAGTGGGAGAGCTTACCCAGCAGCCATTACTGTTTTAGAAGCAGCACAAAAAATAGCCAAAGGTAAGTACATCGATGCAGTTCAACTAAATTAGATGCGTGTTTCAAAGCATTCAGAGACCTTTAGGATCTTGTGTTCTTGCGCAGGTGAACCGGGTCTTGGAGAGAAAGAGGATGCAGCGTCTGTGTTCATGGAGATGATCTGTCCTTCAGGCACCAATCCAGATGACTCTCCCCTCTACGTCCTGTGCTGTAACGACACCTGCAGCTTCACCTGGACTGGAGCAGAACACATCAACCAGGTACAAACGCCACAGCCTTCAATGGACCCTTTACACAGACTGTGATTGAGTTATCAACATTGGAAATATAGTAAAGAATAAAATTTTTAAAAAAGTCATATACATTTATAATGCTATACTTGTGTTATAGCAGCTTGGCAGTAAATTACAAAAAAACAAACTCTTTTTCTTCTGATATTGGAGCAAATGGGAATACAAAAATTGCATTTGTTGTAGTTTCAGTTCATTGCTATCGGCGTTTGCCCAACTATGACTGCTGCTGAGAACCCTGGAAATGTGAAAAGGGTCAATAAGCAAAGCAAAGCAAAGATATTCCAAGCCACCAGTGTAATTAATCTAAATCAGTGGTTCTCAACTAGTGGGTTGACATTAAAATACAGGTTCATTTGCAGAAAGTATAATCATGGTTTGTGTTTACCATGATGAGTTATGAATTACTGTCTGCTTAAACTCAACCATTGCAATTTAAGAAACATTTAAAATGTATTTTCAAAGTTCTGAATTAAGTGTATGTATTCATAAATATATGAATGCATGCTTTTTATGTATTTGTTTGGTTTTTTGCTACATTTTTTTTAAAGATATTTTCAAATGTATTTTTTTACACTTAAAGGGACACTCCACCTCTGGAAAGATGAATGTGTATTTAAATTGGGTCATTTATGTAGAAGAAATGTGAAATTATTTTTGAATTTGGAGCTTTCTAGACTGAGAAAAGCCAGAAAATGTATTTTTGGCTCATGTGGATGAAAGACAACAACTCCCAGAATGCACTTGCTTCGCTGCTCTATGAGGCCACTCCCAAGCCACGCCTACCGGTTAGAGAGCAGTTGTAAACAATAAAGCTAACTAGTCTCTGGACGATCTCGACGGCCGGACATGCAGGTTTCTGCCGGTGAAATCAAACGCACTGGCACTGATCTGTGATAGGTCTGTTAGCGCATTAGGTCCAACCCCCTATGGGTGGGTTTGAAAGGGTGGGAACTAGTGCTTGTAGTCTTAACAGAAATCCCCCCCCTCTTACACTTCCTCCTACAATGACGCAAAATTACGATTTTTGCGTCATTGTAGGAGGAAGTGTAAAGAGGTAAATACAGATTTCTCTCGTCTCAGGGGAAAATGAGAAAATGTTGCACGACCATTCAATAGTATGACTGGGTTTCTAACATTGCAAAGCTTAATGCAAATGGGTGGAGTGTTCCTTTAAAAAATAGTTGAGAAGCATTGATCTAAATGATTTTATAGAGTGGCACTGTGTGATTAACAGAACTTGTCTGTTTGCAGGATATCTTTGAGTGCAGAACTTGTGGCCTGCTGGAGTCACTCTGCTGCTGCACTGAATGCGCCAGGGTTTGCCACAAGGGTCATGACTGCAAGTGAGTGCAAAATTTACACTTTAATTTTCACCACATGCATCCTTCTGGAAGTAGGAAATTCTTGAATGCATTGCAACCAGTGTTGTTATTGTCATCTAAAATGTATAATAATAATAGTAATACAAATTTGTTACATTTATATAGTGCTTTTCTCTGCACTCAAAATGCTGATGCGATGGCAGCCATATTGTGCCAAATACCCCACCACTCACCAGCTATAGAAATATGGCCTTGGCAACTAACTGAAATAAAATAAGTTGAAGTACTAAAACTGAAATAAATATAAAAAACAAATAAATATTTAAAGTTAAAAATAAATATTTAAAAATGGAAACTAATAAAAAAAAAATACATTTTTACTGTTGATTTATTACTGAAAACTGTACTTTTCAAAAATACTGAAGCATCTAGAAGGATAGTTTAATCTAAATAAATGGATTATTGATTATTGTTGTCATAGTGAGTATTGTTTTTAGCTTAGCATCATGTTGAGACCAATTTAATCGAATGAGTTGCTGCTAATGTAAAGTTTTCTTTAACAGTTACTCAGTTACATTTCAGTTACTGTACCCTCTAGAAGACAGCAACATGATTCACTAGGCTTTAAAACAGTAATGCATGCTCCTTGTTTCTTCTCCAGACTGAAGAGAACGTCTCCCACCGCATACTGTGACTGCTGGGAGAAGTGTAAATGCAAGACTCTTATCGCGGGCCAGAAAGCAGCTCGTTTGGATCTGCTCTACAGACTGCTGACCACCACTAATCTGGTTACCACTCCTAACAGCAGGTATGTTCACTAGGAAATATTGCACCAACTTTCTGTTGCCAACCCATTTTATTGTATCATCGGGGCAACATCCAACCTACATTCTGTGTCATGAACTCTTTCTTCCTCTCTGTTTGTGTCTGATAGGGGTGAGCACATCTTGCTGTTTCTGGTGCAGACCGTTGCAAGGCAAAGTGTAGAACACTGCCAGTATCGACCACCTCGCATCCGAGAGGACAGGAACCGGAAGGCTGCCAGCGCTGAAGGTGTGTCTTTGAGTAGGGAAGTGACCTGGGACTGGATTGACGAAAGTCTTCTAAAAGTCGTCAAGTTAAATTTATTTAGGGCCTGTTTACACACCTGGTCACTTCATGTGTTTTTACTGATCGGATAGCTCTCTGATTTGTTAAAACGGTTCCATTTACACTTGGCCACATAAATGTGTCTCCGCAAAACTGATATAAATCCGGTTTTCAATTCCCACACTATATGCAAATTTAACGGAGTTCACGTCATAGAAAGCAACAGATATGAGCTGCATTTTATTTATCATCAGCTAATTTCAAGATCAAAGACCGCAATAGGAGAAAGGGTGGCATCAGCACTGGTAAGATATAATTTAGTCTCACTACTTTTGATAAAGATGATTGTGTGTTGAGCGTCTGCGAGTTTGCATGTCGGCTTGCTGAAGAGATACTCAGATACTCATCTGCGCCTATGCGCATTTCAGTAGCTCTGTCAAATCTGGCTATAACGTCATATAGCCTATAACACGCTCACTCGTTTTATTTTTTTAAACATTTTTGGAGGAGTAAAACTTACATGTGGTTTTAAACAACCAGATGCCTTTACACATTTGGAATGCGTCTCAAACCAACTCCTGAAGTGGTTTGAGTGATTGAATTTAAAGGGATACTCCACTTTTTTTGGAAATAGGCTAATTTTACAACTCCCCCAGAGTTAAACAGTTGAGTTTTACCGTTTTTGAATCCATTCAGCCAATCTCCGGTTCTGGCGGTACCACTTTTAGCATAGCTTAGCATACATCATTGAAGTGGACAAGACCATTAGCATTTCTCTCAAAAAAATGACCAAAGAGTTTCAATATTTTTCCTATTTAAAACGTGACTCTTCTGTAGTTACATCGTGCACTAAAGACCGACGGAAAATGTAAAGTTGCGAATTTCTAGGCTGATATGGCTAGGAACTATACTCTCATTCCTGCGTAATAATCAAGAAACTTTACTGCCGTACCATGAGTGCAGCAGGCGTAATGATATGACGCAGCGCCTGAAAATAGGCTACCTTCCGTCAACATAGCCAACGTGACAACCTGCTTGCACAGGGAGCGTTGGAAGTTACCGAGCTGGGGACTATTTTTAAGCTATGCTAAAAGTGGTACCGCCAGAACCGGAGATCGGCTGAATGGATTCAAAAACGGTAAAACTCAACTGTTAAACTCTGGGGGAGTTGTAAAATGAACCTATTTCCAAAAAAAGTGGAGAATCCCTTTAAATCCGTCTCGAAAGCGGTTCGCAGGACATTTACACCTGTTCTTTTCACGATCGGATGGCTGTCCGATCAAAGAAATCCATGAAGGAACTAGGTGTAAACAGGCCCTTATATGGTACTTTTCACAATACACATGGTTTCAAAGCAGCTTTACAGGAAATCATGATGTTAATGTTTATAATGTGTTAATATCTTCATTCCTTAGTCACATTTAGCAGATTAGAGCTGGGTGATTTAATATAGTTTACATCATATAGTTTAGATTAAGGAACATTCTTACAAGCTTTTGGGACTAATCTTAAGTGCTTTTTTTATTTTTTTTATTCTAAGACAATGACAATGATCAACTCAATGGAAAAACACTTCAATGGTCATATTTTTGGGCTTCCTGCAGATTAATGCAATCATAAGCACACCCACTATTTTTGTCATGACTGACTTTATGGGTGTTCAGCTCTCAGCGTCGTATTTTTAAACGCACCATTAATTTCACTTTTAAAAGAGCAAGATGGAGCGATCTGTTAATTTTTGCACTTTTTGCGTTCTTTTGTCTGTGTGTGCGCGCTTCTGGAGTGATCGTGTCCTATGTATGAGCGCCTCATTTGTGCTGAATGTTGCCGAAAATTGTCATAATTATCAAATAAAAAGTAAGGTCCCCAATTGAGTTAGTACTGAATTTTGAAGTCAGCAGTCTTGCGTAATCATGACCAATAATTTTTTACATTTATAGATCACTGGTGTCACTTCAGAGTAAATATGTACATGGGTTGGACAATGAAACTGAAACACTGACCAATGTTTTGTTGGAGGTTTCACTCACATCCATACATGCGCGGCCTGGTGGCCAATCTCCATTTGTTGGCGTGCGTTTCGCTGGCTTATGTGATCAGGACAAGGAAGTCTTTGTTGCGTATCGAGAGCTCTGGTATCCAGGGTAATGTTGGCATTCACCACAGAGGACGAACAACATCCAACAGGAGTAACTGTCGATGCAAGAGGAAGCTTCTGACTGGGATGTCCAGGTACTAACCCGGATTGTATCCAAAAAACATAAAACCACAGCTGCCCAACTCACTGCAGAATTAAATGCACCTCGACTCTCCTGTTTCCACCAAAGCTTCGACAGGAGCTCCAGAGTCAATGTTCATGGTCGGGCTGCTATAGCCAAACCTTTGGTCACACGTGCCAATGCCAAATGTCGGTTTCATTGGTGCCAACAGTGCAAATCTTGGGCTGTGGACAATGTGAAACACGTATTGTTCTACGAGTCCACCTTCACTGTCTTTCCCACATCCGTGTGAGTTACGGTGTGGAGAAACCCCAAAGAGACTGAACGCCCAAACTTCACGGCAGTGGATCAGTGATGGTTTGAGCTGCAATATCATGGCATTCCCTATTGTGCTTGATGGATGCGTCACTGCCAAGGACTATCGAACCATTCTAGAGGACCATGTGCCGTGTATCAGCATGATAATGCACCAATACACACAGCAAGACTTGTGACAGAATGGTTTGATGAAGTTGAACATCTCTTATGGTCTGCACACTCACCAGATCTAAATATTTTTGAGTTATTTTGGAGGAGCGAGTCAGAAAACGCCCTACACCATACTAATAAATTGTGTTCTAAAACCAGACGTTTCAGTTTCATTGTCCAACTCCTGCATATGTACTGTCATGTTGTAATGCTAAATCACACAATTAATTAGAAACAACCCACCAAATTCATTAAGCGTCTTGCCTTTGAGGATTTAAGACCTAGATTTTATCCTAACTTTAATACATTTTTTAATAAGATTGTTTTCAAGAATTTGAATTATTCTTGACTTTTGCCACAGTGCATGAAAATAAAGAAATGCTCTCAAGATACTTTCTCAACTTTTCAAGTTTTTATTAACATGTTTTTGGTTTTATGCACGATTCATTTGAGAAGGTTTTGTTGTCTTTTGTGTGTGTGCTTTTTTTTTTTTTTAATGCGTCTCTGTCTTTCAGACTCTGATATGCCGGATCATGACCTGGAGCCTCCACGCTTTGCCCAGCTGGCTCTAGAGCGTGTGTTGCAGGACTGGAATGCGCTGAAGTCCATGATAATGTTTGGCTCTCAGGAAAACAAAGACCCGTAAGTAGAACATTTTAACTATCACCGCAGGCGAATTTCATTGGACCCATTCAGCTTTCATGATTTATTTATTTTTGGCTGTTGTATCATTCTAGGCTAAGCGCCAGCAGCAGAATCGCTCACCTTTTACCGGAGGAGCAGATGTACCTGAACCAGCAGAGCGGCACCATCAGGCTGGACTGTTTCACACACTGCCTCATTGTCAAGTGTGCGCCAGACATCACTGTGAGTGGAAGAAACAGCTGTTCTTCTTTCCATACCTGGAGAAGTCACTGTTGTATAATTTTGGACTTATGCTCTGCTCTAGTCAAGTCACCTTTATTTATATAGCGCTTTTTACTATTTAGATTTTCAAAGCTTCACCATAAAAAAACAGAAAATAACAATAAATGATTTAAACTTCCTCAAATATGAGTCATTCTGCTGTAGAGAAACTCTGCAGAAGACAATAGTGTCATTATTCAGCTCAAGGTCAGTTCAGTGTTGAATCATCAGTTCAATAACTGTCAATGTTGTAAAGTTTGTCAGTTATGAAACTAAAATATTTCATCAGCTAATATTACTATTATGTAGAGCAAAGGCCAGTTCACACCAAGGACGATAACTATAACAATAATGAAAAAGATAAAGTTCTAAAAATCGTTCAAAATATAAAAGAAAAGCAATAGTCCACACCACAATTTACTATAACGGCACAGAGAAACGATACCGTTGGAAGCACTTTCTTAGAAAGAGCTCAAGGATTTAAAGTGGCAGGCGACAAAACTGCAGCAAACGCTTGTATCAAACAGAAATATATCGTTCTAATGTTGTTGTTGTTATCATTCTTGGTGTGAATGTGCCTTAAATCTTATCTTACCCTTCTTTTTAAAATCAAATTATACCTTTGAGTTTTCACAAACTGATCCGTATTATATGAGAAATGAAAAGGTCATGGAAAAATTGTGCGAACTTTGTAATGCGTAAAGGTTTGTTAGTGTGCCTTTTCATGTTGCTGTATGTTTCTTGTGCCATATTGAGTTGTGCTAACTTTCTTCTCTTGTTTTTGTTGTTCCCCAGTTTATTGACACTCTGTTGGGGACCCTGGTGAAGGAGCTACAGAATAAATACACCCCCGGCCGCAGGGAGGAGGCCATCAATGTCACACGGAGGTTCTTGCGCTCTGTGGCCCGAGTGTTTGTCATCCTCAGTGTGGAGATGGCATCCTCCAAGAAGAAAAAGTATGACTTATTTACTGAACTTTGCTTTGTACTGTAGTCAGTCACACTGATGAGAAGTGAAAAGAGAGTTTATAAAATAATTTAAAAAAAAAGTTTTTAAAAAGCAATATATGAAGTCGAATGCTTTATGCAACAAACAAATATTTTTATCTGATGATCTTACCTTGAAAGTCAAAGTTTTTTTTTTAACCCTATAAAATCTACTGATACACAAATTTCTAAGGCCTCTAAATGATCAATATGATCTCAACTTTGCTGGTAAGCCGCAGCAGGAATATTAGGCTTCTGTCCCTTTAAGAACTGCACGGATCCAATATACTGGTACACAAGCCTTCTATTTCTCAGCTGTTTACATAAATTTAAGACATAACTGTTTATGTTTACAAGGATAGTCGCCAAGGAGGCCATTTTTATATAATTTTTTGTTGATTTTACCCAAAGATAAACATTTGATTATGCATTAGACATTATACAGCTCAGTGCCTTCATGCAGTTAATGAATAAACCATCGGTTTGTTGGATCCGCCTTTTTCATGCTATAGCCTTTCTAAACAAGAATCACACTGTTCACATTCTCTCTCTTGTGTCTTTCCTTCAGCAACTTCATCCCTCAGCCCATCGGGAAGTGCAGGCGTGTTTTCCAGGCGCTGTTGCCGTATGCAGTGGAAGAGCTCTGTAATGTGGCGGAGTCCCTGATTGTGCCGGTGCGCATGGGTATCGCTCGCCCTACAGCGCCCTTCACTCTGGCCAGTACCAGCATTGATGCTGTGCAGGGCAGTGAGGAGCTCTTCTCTGTGGAGCCGCTGCCACCACGTCCCTCCCCGGATCAGTCCAGCAGGTGGGTGACGCTTTAGTCGGCCGCACAGTTTTTTTTTTGTTTTGTTTTTTTACTGGTTTTCATTTACTGAATCTAAGAGTCTCCATGGATTAAAATAATACAATTTTAGAGCTATATGTTCTTTGGGGTTTCTCATTTTTTAATGAATTTACATGATGTTTCCAGTCATTTGTGATTCACTAGATAAGATTTAGGGATCAGGATTTTAAAATATTTTATTATAAGCTTTTAATTTATAAATTAATATTTTGAATAAGTTTGGCAAAAAGCAAAGTCCGCTCAAATAACGTGAAAGTTCTCTGTAGACTTCTGTTTGCAATAGCCCTACTGAGCTGGTATAGTCAAGATGGGCAACAATGTTAAATGACCTGCTCTGATCACATGCTCTGGTAATAATAGCTTTGTAGGACTATTTTATTTTGATAATTAGTAAAAAAAAAAAAAATTGTTTGTTGATTATTGAAGAAGAATATATTGATATTGATGTTTAATATTATTTTAATATAGGGCTATTTTCTGTTCTTTTTTTTTCCCCTGTGTTGTTTAGTTTAATTTAATTAGGTGATTCTAAGTTTAAATATTGATGATTACAAGCTTGGGGGAAATGCAATTAATTGCAATTAATTACAGCAAATTGTGCAATTAATTAGTAAAAAAAAATTTATCGATTCCCAGCCCTAGTGCATATATATATATATATATATATATATATATATATATATATATATATATATATATATATATATATATATATATAGTCATAATTTACTCACACGTCATTCCAAACTTGTATGACATTCTTCTATGGAACACAAAAAAACATAAAAATAATTTTAGTTGGTAACTAAACTGTTTTGGTTCCCATTGACTTCCATTTTGTTATTTGTCCATACAATGTAAGTCAATGGGAACTGAAACTGTTTGGTTATCAACATCCTTCAAAATATCATCTTTTGTTTTCAGCAGAAGAAAGAAATGCATACAGGTTTGGAATGACATGCGTAAATGATGACAGAATAACAATTATTGGGTGGACTATTCCATTAAATTTACACTGACACTTTTGCAAAGTATTCTAATGGATCTTAATCAAGTTGTCGTTAATGCTGATGTTATTTTGTGCTACTCAGCTCCAGTCAATCAGCCTCTTCGTACATCATCAGGAACCCTCAGCCCCGCCGCAGCAGCCAGTCCCAGACGGCCCGCGGACGTGACGAGGAGCAGGATGATATTGTTTCTGCTGATGTAGAAGAGGTGCGGTGCCCTACACTTGCATGTAGCACAACTGTCAAATATTGGCCATTTTATTACCCTGGCCAATATGTTGGTTGGTTTGTATGTTTGTTTACCTTAAAGTCAGCTTGAAACCGATGTTGCAATCATCTTTTTTCCCTATTGTGATGTTTATCCAAGTAAAACTGCGTCTGGAACAAGAACAAATGTAGGGTGGGACTTGATGTTATCCATAGGGAATTGATTGGATGGTTGTGGTTTGCTATTGGTCAGTCTCATGTGAGTGACAGATTGCCCCGCCCTTGCCCAAGTAAACACGCCATTAGAGAACAAATGTCACTGCAAGAGGGAGGGGAAGTTATTTTGATTAAAGATTATGAGGCACATGAATTTTTAAGAAAAAAGTGCTCTGATAAATCATTCATAATAAATACTGCAATATTCCATAACAAAATAAGAATTGACGATTTTGATTTCATGGTGACTTTAAGCTCGTTCTCTAAATGCAACCTGGCTGTTCACCTGTTCAGGTAGAGGTGGTGGAGGGAGTTGCAGGTGAGGAGGATCACCATGATGACCAGGAGGAGCAGGGGGAGGAGAACGCAGAGGCTGAAGGACAGCATGATGAGCATGATGAAGATGGTAAACACAAATCACAGACATGTTTTAATTCATACTGTATACATGTTCTGTTCATCATAAAACGCTGAATCCAGAAAAAACCTCACTGCAGTACACGATATCCAGGGGGAGGAGTTGGATCCAGATCTAAGGGGTGGAGATGGGTAGGTTTAGGGGTGGGTTTAGGGATCAGGGGGTGGAGATGGGTAGGTTTAGGTATATGTAAATATCCTCCCCCTGGATTTCGTGTTTTGCAGTGGACCAAAATTTGGACAAAATACTATTTCATGATTTCATGGGGTCCTAAATTAAAAGATTGTAAACAGAACACAGAAAACTGTTTATATTCATTTTTGAGGTCGAACAAACATGTGGAATGCTTTTTCTTTCCCAATAGTATAAAATGAATATTGTAATAAAGTTTATTTTGCTACGACAACAATGTGGACAGATGGATGTACATCTTGCTTATTACATGGCTATTTGCCACACAAGTAAATAATTAGACTTAAATATTTAAGTGGATTGAATTGAATCTACAAATTCTCGGATAAGCATAATTATACAGTGTTGCTGTTTCCAACGGATATTATGACCTCAAAATGTCGTAATAGACCAATCAGTTTTGTAATAAATACTGATATCGAATAATCTGGATAATATTTCCCCCAGCCCTACATGTTGCTCTGCTTATATAGATAAATATAAATAACAAAACCATGTGTTAGAAACACTGGCGCTGCTTGTTGTCTTTGTCTAGAAGCCAACAATTTCTTCTGTAAATGAGGCTGAAGTCACAATCTTTTTCTTGCAGGCAGTGACATGGAGCTGGATTTGTTGGCTGCTGCTGAGACTGAGAGTGACAGTGAGAGTAACCATAGCAACCAGGACAACGCAAGTGGGCGCAGAAGCGTTGTGACTGCCGCCACCGCTGGATCTGAAGCAGGTGCTTCAGTTTGACAAATTTATGCAATTATGCCTCAAAATGGTCCCTTCTTTTTCTGCTTTCAACTAACCTTCCACACCTTCTGAGCATGCAGTAGGCTGTAATGGCTTCAGATAAGATGCTATAAATGCATTTTGTTTTGAATTTTTCCATGTGGCCTCTTTAGAATTATGTTTAGGGAGTTGAACAGTCTATTTTGAACAGTTCTATCACTTCAGATGGCCTTGCGTATCTACTTTAGGCATTACAGACCAACTAGTTGGTGGCATAGCACACTCTCATTAGGAATTTTTTTTTTTTAAAGGGACAATGTACATTTTTATTTATTTATGTAGTTATCCTATGCATCTAGTAGCCTGGTAATACCAAACTCTGCTACTTCGCTTTGCTTCGTAGACAGAGTCTGGCATGGCATAATTGAAAAGCGTTTTCTTTCTTGCGGGGAGGCGCTTGTCTGAAGTTTAAAATCATTTGTTCCCGTAAGCCAATCACATAACGTTTGGTTATGGCGTGTGTTATGCGCATGCTCAGCCGCATCTAAATTCCACTGTAAATACATGTAGTATGATGCGAAAACAAAACCATCGAGCGAAATACCGGAGTGAACATGGCTGTGAACGACTTTTGCAGATTATGTCAAGTAAATCTACGCATCCACGGTACAATCAGTGTCTACGTCACGGCTCTCAGCCCGCCCTCTGTTCGTTGATTGGCCGGCTGTTTTCAGGCCGGAGGAAAACGGAAAGCTATTACGCTGTCTCAGACTGAGTACAGAAGCGAAATGAAATTGAGCGGAAGTAAGAAGTCTGACGTAGTTATCTTATGCATCTAGTGTCATCAAATTGAATTGCAAAAATTACTTTTCAAACACTTTTTCAATTAGTCAAGCAAACATGTAGCCCCGCCCAAAATGCATGCTATTGGTTGAGCAAATGTTATGTTAGGCCCAGATGAGCCACTCAAACCAATTGCATTATTCTGTTTGATGCAACTCTGGTGTGGAAAATAAATCCTTCACTTTTAAACCATAATGTAAAAAAAATTGGGCTAGATAAAAAGTGGCATGCATTTCATAATATCGGTGATGCTGACTTTAGCATAACCTCCCACACTGAGAAATGTTCTGTCTTTTTCCTGAAGGTGCTAGCAGCGTTCCTGCTTTCTTCTCTGAGGACGACTCTCAGTCGAATGACTCCAGTGACTCGGACAGCAGCAGCAGTCAGAGTGACGATGTGGATCAGGAGACTTTCCTGTTGGATGAGCCTCTGGAGAGGACAACGGGCTCAGCACACGCCAACAGTGCGGCCCAGGCGCCCCGGTCCATGCAGTGGGCGGTTCGCACTACACCCAGCCAGCGCTCCGCTGGCGGCGCCCCATCCAGCTCATCCGCACCAGCTGGTTAGTATCTCCCACCATATTAAAATTGCGTTGTTGAGAGAAAAAAAAACAAACATTATATTTATTAAATATAATGAGAAAATGGTAAATTAAATGTTTACTTACATTTAACAATAAGGTTTCATCTGGTAACATTAATTAACTGCATTAGTTAAACTAACCATGAACAATAGTTTCATAGAATTTGTTATTCTTAGTAATGTTCGTTTATTATTATTACTAATGTAAAAAAAAATTTAATACACTATTATAATCAAAAGATTTATTTCTTAACATTAGTTGTACTAACATGATCAAACAATGAACAATTATTTTTACTAAAAATTAATAAATGCTTTAAAAAATAAATTGTTCATTGTTAGTGCGTGTCATCTAATGCATTAACCAATGTTAACAAATGAGACCCTGTATGTTTGTTATAACAAATATTATAAACGAGATAAATAAGTTGCACATCCTGTGACGTTGACATTGAAGTTGAAAATAGCGCCCAACAATTTTTTAACATTAACTAGTTTTCTCCTACAATTAAAACTAATGGATGGAAACATTGTCTTTCATCATGTTTAACACGCATAACAATGTTAAAATCTCAGGAAATTTAGTTTAGGGTTTCATGACCCTTTAATTACATTATTCAAGTTGCTTTGGAATGTCACAATGTTCAGATGATATAAAAAGCTCCTTGTTTTCCAGAAAATATGGTAAGTAATTCAATGTTACTGACAGTACTTCTAATGTATCTTCCAGCGAGCTCCACTGGCCTCATCTACATTGACCCTTCAAACCTGCGACGGAGCAGCGCCATCAGCACCAGCGCAGCAGCCGCCGCCGCAGCCCTAGAGGCCAGTAACTCCAGCAGTTACCTGACGTCCGCCAGCAGCCTGGCTCGAGCTTACAGCATCGTCATCCGGCAGATCTCAGACCTCATGAGCCTCATACCCAAATACAACCACCTGGTCTACTCGCAGTACCCCGCTGCCGTCAAACTCACCTATCAGGACGCTGTCAATCTGCAGGTGAGTCGTTCGGTCTTTACCCGAGCAAACTCGGACTGCAACAAAGGAAAAATATAACACAACTTTGTTTTTCAGAACTTTGTGGAGGATAAGTTGATTCCCACCTGGAACTGGATGGTGTCGATCATGGATTCCACTGAAGCGCAGCTGCGGTACGGCTCAGCTCTGTCATCAGCCGGGGATCCTGGTCACCCCAGCCACCCGCTGCACGCTTCACAACACACCGGCCGCAGGGAGCGCATGACCGCACGAGAGGAGGCCAGTCTCCGCACACTTGAAGGTCGAAGGTAAGACCCTTGAGCTATTGCAATTTCATTATTTCTGTCAAGTCAGCATGAAGTGAAAATTCACACATCTATTTTCTGTGGTTCGCTCGTCAAAAGCACAGTAGGTTTTTTCCATTTTAAGCTCTGTGACGAACAAAACATGTATGAATAATAAATGTTGATCATGATCATCTTCACAAAAGAACACCACTTTTATGAATTTTGAAGCCTAAATACAATCAGCAGAAGTAAAAAGCTAAACGTAGGCTGTAAACAAACTGCATTAGTCACATGACTTCAACATCTTCACTAAGCTTCCGACTCTTTCAGTCATTTAAAATCTAAGCAACTGGTGAGAGTAGATGAGCTTACCTGTTCCACTTTATGACGTTTAATGTCCCCAAAACCGTCTGTAGCCCCATTTAGCCACTTGTTTTCACCCCTCCTTTTTCAACACGTAAAAGGTTTTTAAAAAACACAAGGGTTTGTTTCTGATGTATTTTATGTTGTAGAATAAAACATGAATATATCTTGAGATTGTGTTCATCACAGACCTTGTTTCAGGCATTCATCAAACAACACATTGTCTTCAGACTATGTAAATCCCTTTAGCACTCTGTTGTCATCGAATAATTTCATACTTTGTGCTACAGGCGCGCCGCAACACTTTTGACTGCTCGTCAGGGGATGATGTCGGCACGAGGAGACTTCCTGAACTACGCCCTGTCTCTGATGCGTTCCCATAATGACGAGCATTCAGACGTTCTGCCTGTGCTGGACGTGTGTTCGCTCAAACACGTGGCCTACGTCTTCCAGGCCCTCATCTACTGGATTAAAGCCATGAATCTGCAGACGACACTCGACACCACTCAGATTGACAGGAAGAGGTAAACTATCCATATTATCATTTTAGCAGTTAGATTTAATTTGGATGATTATAGCTTAAAGGGGTGGTTGATTATTTCACTTTTTTAACTTTAGTTAGTGTGTAATGTTGTGCATAAACAACATCTGCAAAGTTACAACGCTCAAAGCAAAGGGAGATATTTGCTTTTAAAGAAATTGCTTTTTAATGACTACAACAAACGACTGGTAGGGACTACACAACATTCCTCCCGGGTTAGTGACATCACCAACCCTAAAATTTACATAAACCCCGCCCCCTGAACACGATTGATAGATTATCAAGACAGAATATGCTAATCAATGACTCGAAGATAACTATACATAAGCTACTTAAATTCACCAACTAACCATTCAGAAATGTTGTCTACATGTTGTCACTTCTTCTTGAGTCTCTCCATCATTGTCTGAATCCGGTTTGAACATAAAAGGCTAAACGTTTTAGAAATTTTCAGTGCGTGTCTATGTGAGTGCAAGCTGTTGTAGCTCCGCCCTCTGTGCCGTGAGCAGCAGCTCATTTGCATTTAAAGGGCCAGACACAAAACGGTGTGTTTTTGCTCACCATCAAAAATTGACAATTTTAACATGCTATATAAAAATATCTGTGGGGTATTTTGAGCTAAAACTTCACATACACACTCAGGGGACATCAAAGACTTATTTTATGTGAAAAGGGCATTATACCACCCCTTTAAAGCCATCTTTTCTTTTTGTTGTTGCTGCTTTGAACTGGTTTAAAAGGGTTAACTATGGGTCGACTAGTGAAACTGACTATTTATCTGAAAAAACATTTTTTTAATATATTTTTTTTAATATTAGCACACCCACTAGTTGATGTTGATGTTGATTTAATTTTATGATTCCAAGTCATCAGTATTGGAGATGCCCAGCCCTAATGTGAGCTGTTGTTGTGAGATTTCTAAATGCTTCTTTCATCCCACTTCAGGAATCGTGAACTGCTTGAACTCGGCCTGGACAACGAGGACTCTGAACACGAGAATGATGAGGACACCAATCAGAGTGAGTTCAGCATGAAAATGTGTTAAAGCTGTTGACATGTTAATTAAATTCTGCGCTGGTTTCCTGCTGTCAAATCAAACCTCTTTGTTACTCTTGACTGCGCAGGCTCCACCCTGCAGGATAAGGATGAGGAGCCAGTACCCGCTGAGACCGGACAGCACCATCCGTTTTTCCGCCGCTCCGACTCCATGACCTTCCTAGGATGCATCCCTCCTAATCCTTTTGAAGTACCTCTCGCTGAGGCCATTCCTCTGGCTGACCAGCCACATCTCCTGCAGGTCAGTGATGCCCTGTACCTGCATTTCACTTCTTCTATTAGAGGTGGTTTGTGACGTCAGTGCAGATGGTTGAGTTTAACACTGCTGTATTCCTCATCTCACAGCCCAATGCCAGAAAGGAGGACTTATTTGGACGGCCAAGTCAGGGTCTCTATTCATCCTCGTACATGGCCAGTAAGGGCCTCACGGATCTAACTGTGGACATGAATTGCTTGCAGGTAAACATACTTTCTCACAGTACTGAAAATTGGTGAGTTGTTTTTTTTTTTTTTTTTTTTAGTATTAAAAACTGATTTTAAATACATTTCTATAAATATAACATTTCTGTGAGTTTTTAAACTCTGACAAATAATGGTCTTAAGTGATGATACACTGCATTGTGCCATTTCAAGCTAAATTCACCCTAAAACTCCCCTATTTTTATTTATTTTTTATTTTGGTTTCAGCTTTAGTTTTATTTTATTTTAATGTTTATTTACTTTTTTTATTTTTACTTTTGTTTCAATTATTTTAAATAAATACAATTATTATTTTTATTAATTATAAATATATACATTTTATATAAACATATAGTCATATATAAACTCGTGCTGTCAATTTAACGTGTTCATTTAATTAATTAGTTATGGAAAAATAACGCGTTAACATTATTTAACTCACCCGCCCCAGACCTGTGCAAGTCATCTTGCATTTCATATAGTTGATTGGTGACAAACATGATGCAGGGCAACAACTCTCTAGAATGCAGTTATATGCCTAAAGCCAGGGCAGAACTGTTGTGCATCTCCGAGCAACACACAGCGGTGTTTCGTTTCTGAATGATTCCTCATTTTGAGCTAATCAGTCATTAAGAGAGCCATTTACTTGATTCCTGAATTAATCAGCTGTTTTGAACAAATTGGATGAATGAATAATGACTCCATTACCTACTCATTTAGACATTTGAGTGTACTCATACTCATTCGCAACCTTCTGGCAGTTTTAGTTATTTACAGTATCATTTCATAAAAAATAAATTAAAAAAATCCTATTTTGGGGATAGTTTGCCAAAAAAAATCATTATTATTTACATTTACTCACCCTCATGTCGTTTCAAACATGACTTTCTTCTGTGGAACATTTAAAGAAGATATTTTGAAGAATGTTGGTAACCAAACTGTTTTGGTTTGTAAATATATCTAAATGCCAATTCAGAGGCAGCTTCTGAAAAAATAAAAAGGCAGTTGTTGCCTAAAAGTTTGTTGAATTAAATGAAATATTTCTTTCTAAAGCTACTTTTTGTAGTGTCCATTTGATGCTTTTCTCATTTAACACAATAATGACTTTAAATTATCTTTTGGGAGTTATTTCTCAACCAAATTTGATGTGCAATTATTTTGCGTTTAATTAATTGGCACATCATGTAATTAATTCAAATTAAATATTAAACGCTTGACAGCCCCAATTTAAACACAAACACAAAAGTGCGGTCAAAAACGCTTCTCTGATCAGGTCTCAACAATGAGCAATAAAGCAATATTTTTACAATATTGTATTATGGGTAATTCTCATCCCAGATTCTACCCACAAAGATGTCGTATTCGGCGAACATGAAGAACGTGATGAGTATGGAGTCTCGGCAGAGGGGTGGCGAGGAGCAGTCGACTGCGGAGCAGGACATGGATGCATCTAAACCAGGCCCTTCACCCCATGACCTGGCAGCCCAGTTAAAGAGCAGCCTCCTTGCAGAGATTGGTTTGACAGAGAGCGATGGCCCGCCACTTCCCACATTTATGTAAGTGATAACATTTAATAGATTCATTAAGGGCTGTGAGTGATGTGATGATGACGTTTCTTGATTGTTTCCTCCAGTCCACACTGTAGTTTCATGGGGATGGTGATCTCTCACGACATGCTGCTGGGCCGCTGGCGGCTTTCTTTGGAGCTGTTTGGCCGTGTCTTCATGGAGGACGTGGGAGCAGAACCAGGATCTGTAAGTACAGCTAATTTTTAGAGAGAGCCATTTTGAACAAAAGACTTTGCATTTGCACACTGTGCATGGAAACCATCCGCAGATCACGTCGCCTCACAGTATTGAATAACACATTTCCATTGACAAAATGCATATGGAAAATGGCAGAATACGCAGAGTGAGCTGCTGCGGGAAAAGTGCATGACCCATGTTGTCTGAAACCTTAGAAGGCTATATATTAAGGGTTTCAAACAAAAGGCACTCGTCGGCGCATGCATGTGTGTCAGACAGATGAAGCACAGTAGAACAGGAGTGCAAAAATCTGACTAAAATATGCATTTTGCTAAAATATTTCTTGTTACATATAGATTTTGTGCTTTTGTTTTTGTAATAATTTTTAATTTAGTCATTTTAACTTTTGCAAGCACAGTATGCAATTACATTAAGCAGTCAGTTGTTTTTTGGTTTAGAATGTTGAATATTTTAACCCTTTTTTGCACATAATATATAGCATAGCCGATATAGATACATTCACTATTTATTTTCACATTGTTTGGAAGACAACATTGGGCAGGATTTGGAATAACTTTTTTAAATGTATTAAAAATGTATAAAAAAACCCAATTTAATCTAATTAATCGACAGATTATTCGATTTATCAAAATAATTGTTAGCTACATCCCTAGAAAAGTTGGTCAATAAACATGAAAATCGAAAAGAGTTGTTCTATAAACATCTACTTTTCTCTGAACGTTGCAGATCCTGACCGAACTGGGTGGTTTTGAGGTAAAGGAGTCCAAGTTTCGGCGTGAGATGGAGAAGCTGAGGAACCTTCAGTCACGTGATCTGGCCCTGGAGGTGGACCGTGACCGAGAGCAGCTCATCCAGCAGACCATGCGGCAGCTCAATGCCCACTTCGGCCGGCGCTGCACCACTACGCCCATGGCTGTGCATCGTGTAAAAGTGACTTTCAAGGATGAACCAGGAGAGGGCAGCGGAGTGGCACGGAGCTTTTACACGGCCATCGCACAGGCTTTCCTGTCCAATGACAAGCTGCCCAATCTGGACTGTGTACAGAGCGTCAGCAAGGGAATGCAGGCCAGCAGTATGTGTCAATTTCCTTCTGGTTTTTCTTTTCTTTTTTTTGACAGGTCATTTTATGGGATGGTGAATGGTTTTCATTACTTTGTTTTATTTCTTATTTAATTGATTTATTGGCCCTTTTTATTACCCTTTTTTTTTCAAGGATAAATGTTGCAGCTGCTGCGTAAATGTGAAAGTTTGCTGGTGTTTTTGAGAAGGTGATGCTCAGGTTTTTTCTGTATGTGTTTGCAGATCTTATGCAGCGGCTGAGGAACCGAGACCGTGAGCGTGAGAGGAGGAGCGGAGGACTGCGAGCTGCATCCAGACGAGACCGTGACAGGTGACTTTACCTGAGCCTTATATATCAAATATTCATGATGTATATTTTGGCAAAATAAGCTCAAGTAATTTTTTATTTTTTTATCCCCCCAAAAAGAATTATAAAATTCATTATAAAAAAAAAAAACATCATAATCTTTCATGGTGTAATTTCTGGCAAATTAAGTTTAAGAAACATTCATTTAATGGAGATGATTTTTTTTAATCCCATTATTTAAAATGGTTTGATTAAATGACATTTTAATATTAAAAATGTAATATTTAATTAATTCAAATAAAAGATGATCTTTCGTGATATATTCATTAAATTTATGGGTATTCTTTAAAAATTCAGTTATTTAAAAAAATTAAATAATAATAGTACATTTTATTAATTTATTAAGTGCCTTTTTAGCACCCAAAGTGCATAAATTGTCCATGATAAATTTATTTTGCCAGAAAATACATGAATATATCATGGAAGATGATCTTTTATTATACATTCTTATTTAAATCAAAAACAACTGCTCATGCTGCATGTGTGTAGCATCTTTGTTTGGATCGTGATTAAAATGCAGTGGTTGCCTCTAATTTCAAATGGCTACAGATATGTTTAAAAAAATTTTTATTTAATAAAAGAAAAGATCTAAAGCATTATTTTTTTAACATTTAATTTTTTATATTTATTATTTTCTTTGCAGGGACTCAAGGAGACAGCTGTCAATTGACACACGGCCGTTCAGACCCGCATCAGAAGGGAACCCCAGTGATGAACCGGAGCCGCTGCCGGCTCACAGACAGGCTCTAGGAGAGAGACTGTACCCACGCGTGCACGCCATGCAGCCGGTACAAACCAGTACAACCATCAGCAAATGTGGCTTTTGAAAAGATGATGTAGTGTGTGATGTGCATTTATGTGGTGTGCTTTTCTCTACAGGCGTTTGCCAGTAAAATCACAGGGATGCTGTTGGAGCTCTCTCCTGCTCAGCTGCTGCTGCTCCTGGCCAGTGAAGACTCACTCAGAGCTCGAGTGGAAGAGGCCATGGAGCTCCTCATAACTCACGGAAGGTGAATAATCTCACGCCCCCTGTCAAGAAAATAGTCATTTATGCCTTAAGTGAACTTAAACAGTTGAGAAAGAAAATAAGAAAATGCATGTGTAACAGTATATTGGATCTGTGCATTCAGTTTTTAGGTGTTCGCAGCCTAAAACCTGCTGTTGTCTGTCATTAAATGTTAATCCAATTACAAAAGAGAGAAAAAATCTCTCATTGCTCTTGATTGAATAAATTTTGTAACTTTTTGTAACTGAAGACTATGCAGGTTTTTTTTTGTACATTTGATTTCTTAATACGTTTATGTAGTATTTCTTATTTCTAGTGCTTATTGCTTTTCAGCTTGGTCTTTCATTTGTGTCTTTCTGTTGTTATTTGAGTTATTATAGTATTTAATAATATTAAATACATATTTAACAGTATTTAAATATAATATAAATTATATAAAGTAATTATGCAAATTACAAAATTTATTTAATTATATACAAGACATATTTACCATTATATTTATTAATTTAAAAAGTAATAATAAAATTACATATTAAATACTATTAAATGTATTTAATAAATGCTGTAGTAATTGCTTATTAAATATATTTATTTTATATATATATATATATATATATATATATATATATATATATATATATATATAATTGGTTGTTGTTACCAAGTCAAATTCCTAGTTTGTCTCTGCAAACATGGCCAATAAAGTTGATTATATTATTATTATTATTAATTATTATTTTTTTTTTTTTTTTGTGTTTGCCATTTGATTTTGTGGTGTAATACACCTAGACTTTTTTTTGCTGATAGTGGAGTATTTTATGAGCTTCTCTCTCTTGCACAGGGAAAATGGCGCTGACAGTATACTGGACCTCGGCCTCCTCGACACTCCTGAAAAAGCACAAGTATGTTGTGTCTAAAACTCTAAAGGCTCTTTTCTTGTCTTTTGCATGCATATTGTGCATGAGTTGATCTATATAGTTCTTTGGAGATTAAAGAAGTTCTTTGTTGCACCTATGATCTGTTTTTAATTGTAATTTCTATATTCCACCAGCAGGAGAACCGAAAGAGGCACGGTTCCACCCGCAGCGTGGTTGATATGGAGCTGGACGACCCTGATGACGGGGATGATAATGCACCTCTCTTTTACCAACCCGGCAAGAGGGGCTTTTACTCGCCCCGTCCAGGCAAGAACACTGAGGCCAGGCTCAACTGCTTCCGTAACATCGGCAGGTACGAGACACGCGTTCACTTGAACATCTGTGAGAGAATGAACCACCAGCTCCTACTAATGTCCCTGATTCTTTTCTTCTGCCTGCAGGATACTTGGGTTATGTCTGTTACAAAATGAACTCTGCCCCATCACACTCAACAGACACGTCATCAAGGTGTTGCTCGGCAGGAAGGTGAATATCTACGTGTTGTAATAGCGATATCCTGCATTGATCTGAGGTTTAAACCTGTCACTAAGTTAGGGCTCTGTAAACTCTGTTTTATTTTTTCCAAAATAACTCAATATTAAATACTGCACCTTTAATAATCAAAAAGTGTCTAATTATTTGAATTCCTAAATTAACAATTAAATAATTTATCAACATTTTTACAAAAATGGGGCCTATGTATGAAATGTTTTAATTTTTTTGCATAAATTCTGGTTTCTTTTTTTATTTTTCTGGATTTATGATTTAATACAAATTTATCAAAAATGGTGGATATCAAAGGCATAAAATATTAACATTTGAATTCTTTTCAAATGAAGAAACACATTTTTTTTCTAAACAAACTGCTGCACAACAAGTCTACTGATAATATAAAAACTTCATTAAATATCAAAATTTCATTATTATTTTCACTTTGAGAAGTACATACAACTGCGTGTCACGAGCTTGAGTGTGTAGTAGACAAAACTGCGCTCATTTACAGAGACATGCAGAACATGCAGACCTCGTTTTTAAACGATGTGAACAGCTGTACAGCCCTACTTTTGATTTCCTTATCCACAATTTGCCAAAATTCCGTGACCTTTTATGACTGGATTTCGCTGTGCTGCAGGTGAACTGGCACGACTTCGCTTTCTTCGACCCGGTGATGTACGAGAGCTTGCGACAGCTGATTCGACACTCTCAAACCGAGGAGGCGGAGGCTGTGTTTGCGGCGATGGACCTCGCCTTCGCTATTGACCTCTGCAAGGAGGAAGGAGCAGGACAGGTAATGGCTACATTTCCCTTTTGTGTTTGCATTAGGGTTCAGTGTTTGCACATGTCTGAATGTTTTTCTGTTGGATCTGCAGGTGGAGCTCCTGGCCGGTGGGGTCAACATGCCTGTGACTCCTCTGAACGTGTACGAGTACGTGAGGAGATACGCAGAGCACAGGATGCTGGTGGTGGCAGAACAGCCTCTGCATGTGAGTGCACTTAACTTTTGAGTCGCCTAACCTGATTTTTAGGACTCAGAGAGCCAGACTTTGACTATCTGGTCCAAATCACGGCTCATTCTTGACCTTATTTTGAAGCTTACTGGTTTTGCGTCGTCTTAATTTTGGTCTGGGGTTAGCGGAGGTAACATTGAGATTGTGACCATTATGTGCTTAAATGATGGTGGCTAGGGATAAAACGCTACACAAAAATGCCAGTAAAGGTGGTTTATTTTACAATTAAGGAATTACCTGTCCAGTTTTCCCCTCGGGCAAGGAGAAGGTTGTCATCAGCACAAAAGCAAATGTGATTAATGAATGATGAGAAACAAAAATGGCAAAAAACAAAATGAGATGACAAAAACTGTAATGAAACTGAGCACAAAAAAACTAGCAAAAAGGGCAGATTAAATAACACTGACATAAAGTAGGGGAACAGGAGAGCAAAGATTGTCTGCCTCGCGTTAATCCTGTCACTATTTTAAACGCTGACGTTAGACAGGATTGGCAGCGGAGACCGTGTCGTCAGTCAGGTTAACAGTGATAGGCAGCTTCCCGAACCAATAGCAGTCCCGAGGGGTTGAGCCTAAGAAAGAGGCCAAAACACAGAGGCACAACTACCGGTTTTGAATGCACATTTACTTTTATGCATTTTGTAGATGCTTTTATCCAAAAACCAACTTGCATTGCATTCAAGCCGAATATTTTTTCAATTCGTGCATTCCTTTGCGTTGCATGCTTTAGGTGCATGTTCTTTCGCCACTCACTGAAAGATCTGTGTACTCTGCCAAAAATAAAGCCATGCGCAGATGTAAGTGAAGATGTTGTTTTGCAGGCCATGCGGAAGGGCCTTCTGGATGTGCTTCCAAAGAATGCTCTGGAGGACCTGACGGCGGAGGACTTCAGATTGCTGGTCAACGGCTGTGGAGAAGTCAACGTCCAGATGCTCATTAGTTTCACCTCTTTCAATGATGAATCAGGTACATAAAGCCTCGCTCAGACTGTCAGCCCAAATCCAATTTTTGTGCATATCTGATTGGAATCCGATAATATTTAGCGAGTGTGAATGGACAAAAATCACATGAAATGCAAATCCATTTTGAGCTACATTTCATATATGACCCTGGACCACAAAACCAGTCACATGGGTACATTTTTTTGAAATTTAGATGTATACATCACATGACAGCGGAATAAATAAGCTTCCCATTGATGTGTGGTTTGTTAGGATATGGCAATATTTGACAACTATTTGAACATCTGGAATCTGAGGGTGCAAAAAAAGCGAAACGTTGAGAAAATCACCTTTAAAGTTGTCCATCTACAGTACCAGTCAAAAGTTTGGAAACATTACTATTTTTAATGTTTTTGAAAGAAGTCTCTTATGCTCATCAAGCCTGCAGTAAAAAAAAACAAAACAAAAAAACAGTAATATTATGAAATATTGTTACAATTTAAAATAATGGTTCTCTTTTTTAATATACTTTTAAAATGTAATTTATTTTTGTGATGCAAAGCTGAATTTTCATCAGCAAGTACTCCAGTCTTTGGTGTCTTATGATCCTTCAGAAATCATTCTAATATGCTGATTTATGATCAATGTTGGAAACAGTTGTGCTGCTTAATATTTTTTTTATAACCTGAGATACTTTTTTCAGGATTATTTAATGAATAAAAAGTTAAAAAGAACTGTATTTATTTAGAATAGAAATATTTTGTAACAATATACACTACTGTTCAAAAGTTTGGGAACAGTAAATATTTTTTTTTAAAGAAATTAGTACTTTAATTCAACAAGGATGCGTTAAATTGATAAAAGGTGATGGTAACGATTTATATTGTTAGAAATGTTTTTATTTTGAATAAATGCTGTTTTTATGAATAAATGCTGTTAACGTTTTACTCATCAATGAATCCTGAAAAAAGTATTCCAAAAAAATATATTAAACAGCACAACTGTTTCCATCATTGATAATAACTGAGTATCAAATTATCATATTAGAATGATTTCTGAAGGATCATAAGACACCAAAGACTGGAGTACTTGCTGATGAAAATTCAGCTTTGCATCACAAAAATAAATTACATTTTAAAATATATTAAAAAAGAGAACCATTATTTTAAATTGTAATAATATTTCATAATATTACTGTTTTTTTTTGTTTTTTTAACTGCAGGCTTGATGAGAATAAGAGACTTCTTTCAAATACATTAAAAATGGTATTGTTTCCAAACTTTTGACTGGTACTGTATGTTCACGATTGTGCTGCATCCACTCACAAAAATAAATGTTTTATATATTTACAGTAGGAAAATTACAAAATATCTTCATGGAACATGATCTTTACTTAATATCCTACTGATTTTTGGCATAAAAGAAAAATCGATCATTTTGACCCATGCAATGTATTGTTGGCTATTGCCACAAATATACCCGTGCGACTTATGACTGGTTTTGGGATCCAGGGTCACATATGTGGTTTGAAATCAAATTGCATTTCTGGAAATCTGTCCCAGCTCTAATCTGATTTTTAGATTGTAGTTTGCCACTTTCTCATGCCCCGTAAACATGTTAGATGTTGTTATAGGAAACATGCTGAAAGTCGCTGCAGAAACAAGGTTGTGTTTGTTGCAACGTGCCGGTCGAGCAGGAAATTACAATACAGTGGATGCATAAAATTTTGAGACTGGTGGAGACGACAGCACGGAAAACAAAGCCGTGCAAACCAGCCTCCTCCGTTTCTGCCGCTGCCTCAGAAGATGTAGTAGTCAGCGCAGCGGCTACACATTGTCATGTTGTAATTAAGACGAAACATCTACCTCTGCAAGCCTACCTCAAACATGGCTTGTCATTTGAAACGTTAGTAGAACGAGCGGCCATGTAAAGTGGCTAACGTTAGCCTAGCATTAACCTAGATACATGTGCTCTAATATTAGGGGTGTTCGTGTGGAAGCTAAATTAGTAGCGCTCACTGCACGACATGTTTAACTCAACGTTCATTTCTCTCTATAGGCACGTCCAGAGATGACGAGCCAGTGTCGTCAACGTCAACTTTGCAGCCGACACTTACTCAAAAAACACTAGTTTATTAAATTTGTTAAAATGTTCAGACAGTCTCCTTTGTTTTTTTCCGATACTTTAATCGTTACTTTTGGCAGTGCACTGCGGGCAAGCTTTATTAGCGCTTTAGCACTTAATTTATATTTTAAGGCTCATTATTAAGGTTTAGAGCAATGTTAGTCATGTTAATGTTCTTTATTAGCCCTGAAACTCAAACCATGTTGTTTGCGCCTCTAAACATCAGGCATCTGCCTCTGAATGCAAGATAATATGACAGTGTTTATTGCGTTTGATCTGTTTTCTGATGCGCAAGTAATTATTTAAAAATTTTTATCTGAAATAAATTCACAGACTTCTCGTTGCAGCAACTTAAAAAATAAATAAAAAATGTATTACTGATATGCGCCGATGACCATGAAGTGATGATTTATTTTTTTCTCTCTCTCTCTTGAAGACATGGGATTGGAAATGATGCTTTATTTGCAAATGTTTTATGAGATGTTCCAGTTTTGGAACGTAGCTATTGACTGTTAAGCATATTTTAGCCTGTTTCTATTATATTAGGCAACAATTTGAATCAGAAATTTTGTTAATGGACATTTTCAAAGAACATTTTCCATCGAATATCAAACTGAAGGTTCTTATATAATTGCTATATTTTTATTGTTGTAAAATTTTTTGGTTAAATTGTTTATTATATAATTGTGTATGACTTTGTATGTAGTTTTATTAGGGGCCAAGCACCAATTGTAATCATTGGCATTCTTCTTATTATTATTCTGCTGCTTCCTTTTCTTTCTTCTTCTTCCGCTCTTGAGTCTATGGCAGCGCATAGAACCGCTTGTGGGAAAGTTATGAAATTTGGCACACAGATAGAGGACAGTCTGGACATAAACCACAGCAATTTATAACTCAATCCCTCTAACACCACTAACTGTTCAAAGTTTCACTTACGTTTATGCTAATAACTTCTGAACCATAAGGCTAGAAACAAAGTTCTAACTTCCTTTTTATTCCTCGTCTCAAGACGATTCGATTGAAAAAATGTAATTTTCCGTCATGAAATGTACTACTTTCTCAAACTCCTCCTGGACCGTTCATCCAGTTTTCACGAAAATGTATCTAGATCATCTTTAGTCCATGCCAACAGAAAGTTACAGAATTCAAAACTTATTGAATAACGTGTGAAGGAATTTGACGCAGAGCATGCCAAAATGGATGTGAGGCTCTTTACCGCTTTAACATATTCTGACCAAATTTGGTTTGTGTTATGACAACCATGACGTAAGGCTACCTGCACAGTTTCAGCGCAGTGCCACCAAGTGGTCTGGAGATATGAAAAATTTACATTTTGCTTATATCTTCTGTACGGTTTGGACAAAACTGTTGTCATTATAGATTTGGTGCAGCATGTCAAGTCGAACGATTCCTAATTTTCCCATGTAGGCCATTTTGGTTGGCGGCCATCTTGAATTTTTTTTGTAAAATGCTTTATTTTACAGGCGTAGTGTCTTCGGCACCGTGCCCTTGACGGTTCTCAAAAAAGTTTCAGTGCCTCGCCACCTTGAAAAGTTATAATGAAATTTCCAAAAATGCTAATAACTTTTGATTAAATTAGCTTACTGTAATGAACCTGGTCTTAATAGATTCCTTGGGTCATGCCGAAAACATGGATACCAATTTTGCCATAGTTGGGTCAAACTTCCTGTATGCCACTTTTATTTTCTTTAAAAAAAAAAAAGAAACATTTTCAAACTCCTCCTAGACCTCGAATCCACCAAAATCGAATTGTATCTTAAAAAAAAAGAAACATTTTCAAACTCCTCCTAGACCTCGAATCCACCAAAATCGAATTGTATCTTAAAAAAAAAGAAACATTTTCAAACTCCTCCTAGACCTCGAATCCACCAAAATCGAATTGTATCTTAAAAAAAAAGAAACATTTTCAAACTCCTCCTAGACCTCGAATCCACCTAAATAGAATTGTATCTTAAAAAAAAAAGAAACATTTTCAAACTCCTCCTAGACCTCGAATCCACCAAAATCTAATTGTATCATCTTAAAAAAAAAAAAAAAAAAGTTGTGTATACCGCATCAACAAATTTGATGGCATGATGCAAAAACGACTCCGAGGCTGTATCTCTGCAATGCTTTGGCATATTGACACCACACTTTGCATGTTATGCTCACAGCGCCACCTATTGGTCGAAAGTGATACACATTAGATCACATAACTAGTGATTTGTATTGAATTTTTCAGGCATTTTGCCTAAAATCATCTTAATATGTCTTTAACTGCTCATCGTCGCAGTTGGTCTGATGACCTTTGTGCTTGGCCCCTTAACTGCTGCCTGCAGCTATATTTATGATTGTTATAAACTGAGTAGTTTTTCCATGAAAACATTTTCTGCTTAAATGACATGAAATAAATCAGATCCAATGAATCAGGAGCCTGTAAATCCTTCAATCGTGTTGTTTTGTTTAAACCTCCAGGCGAGAATGCGGAGAAGCTGCTGCAGTTCAAACGCTGGTTTTGGTCCATCGTCGAGAAGATGAGTATGACGGAGAGGCAGGACCTGGTAGGACGTTTCTGCATTTCTTTACTCGGTGTTAATTCACGTAAAGCGTGCCAGATGTTAAGGCATTCGTGTGTGTGCGTGTGTGTGTCTCCCGCAGGTGTATTTCTGGACGTCCAGCCCGTCTCTGCCGGCCAGTGAAGAAGGCTTCCAGCCCATGCCCTCCATCACCATCCGCCCGCCGGACGACCAGCACCTGCCCACCGCCAACACCTGCATCTCTCGCCTTTACGTGCCACTTTACTCTTCCAAACAGATTCTCAAACAGAAACTTTTACTAGCCATCAAGACCAAGAATTTCGGTTTTGTGTAGTTAAACGAAACTCGTTTAATCGTTGTGTAATATTCTAGTTCCATTTTTGTAGATTTATTTTTTGTCTATACAATTTTATGAAATTTAAAAAAAAAAAAAGTGCTGTCGCATCCCCGGCAGTCTTTTTTTTGTTGTTTTTGGTCTGCGTTTCAAACGTTGGACGGCTTGTTCTTATATTTTTTTTGTTTTTTGTTTTGTTTTTTTATTTCCGTTATCAGAGTATAACGCAACATTCCTGCATTGGCTTTTGTAAAGTTGAAGCCTGCAGCTCCATTGGCTTGAACTGTAAACTTCCCGTGACTTTGGCCTGACGGTAAACTGTCCGCCAAACCCCAGCCAAAGATGACAGCAGGAGTATTTAAAGAAAAAGGAAGATTACACTGTGATTTGATTTATTTTTTTTCCTGCCCTAATCATAAATATTACTATCACTGAGAGTTCACTGCTGCCTTTGTGGAAAGTCATTTTTTCTTGTATAGAGGGAGTAGGGAATTTCAAAAATAAACTTGGATGCAAACTAGTGTTGTGGTTCTTCTACACACACGCGTATCTGCAACGAAACCCTTTAGATGAAAATGTCCCTGTGGTGAGGTTTGAAAACGCACACTTTCAAAGCATATACTTGCATACCTTTTACTGTATGTGAATGCAGAATGCATTGTGCAGTGATTAACTAGGTTCTCTCATCACTTTAGGAGTGTCAGTTGTCAATGTTGGAAATAAAATCAGGTAATTTGCATTCAGTTTCTGCAGAAAACTCTGCATTTTCAACCCAATTTAGTATATTTAATTTGCTTTGCAAAGTAGCTGTGTATGATAGTTGCATCTCACACGTTGAATTAAACATGCAACGTGGTCATTTGACATTTTTACTTGAATACTGGTTTAAATGCTATTATATGCAGTATTTCACTCAGAATGAAGTCCCGACAATAATATAGGGGATATATTATAATATATCCCCTCAGAATAAAGAGCTACACTTTAGTCTAACTGGAAAGTAAGGCTTTAACGAAGAAATGGTTCCTTAAACTATTGGCTTCAATGACCCCCTATATGTTTTAACGCGTTGAAGACCTTTCTCAAACACAAAACAAGTCCCTACTTCGTTTCTGGAAGCCTTGGCAAGCACTGTTGCTCCATTCGGATATCAAATACAGACATGAAAAGAACATTTCAGTGGTCCCACTGGGAACGTCTATATCAAAGTAAAATCTCCAGAAAAGTCATTCAACTCATTTGATGTTTAGAAGGAAAAATATTGATTAATACCTTGATTATAATCACTCATTACATATACACTGAAGCAGCATCAAACACCAACATCAAAGGATAAAGACGTCACATGGACATCAAAGGATAAAGAAAAGAAAAAAAGTCTAAAATGAGGTCCCATTTGATAACGTTCATTAATGCAATAACTAACATGAACTAAAAATTAGCAATATACTTGTTTCAGTAATTATTGATTTGCTTAGTTAATAAAAAACGTTAAATTTTTTATCAGAGATGCAACTTTTGATCTTAAAAATGTAGAGTAACTAAGATTAATAATGATTTAGAAGTATTTTCATAGTTCATGTTACCGAACTAATGAGTTTTATAAAGGGTTACCACACTATCTAAGAACATATTCTTATTTTCTGATGTAAATATTTGTAATGCTTTACAATAAGGCCTCGTTGGCAACATTAGCAAATTATCTAACAATGAGCAGTATTTTATTAGTGTTGTTAACCTTTGTTAATGTTACACATACAATAGTTCATGTCAGTTCAGAGCATTAATGTTAACAGATACAACTTGTTTTTAAAAAATGTAGAGTAAATGTATATAGAAATACTGGTGGCTCATGTGTTAACTACTGAAACATCAGTATCACTGCAATAAGGTCCCATTCGTTAACGTTAGTGAATGCATTAACATGAATAATACATTTGTTTCAGTAATTATTGATTTTAACAACTTTTGATATAAAAAATGTGCAATTAGATGTTGAAATAAGGACTAAATTATACAGTTTTTCTCTATTGTTTACACACATTTTCTGAAAGCATGCCTCATATTCTCAGAACTCTACACACAAATCAAAAAACACACACACAAATCAAAAAACACACACACACACACACAATGGGCAAAACCCCTCAATTCTCCTGCAAAATGAAACTTTACATTCAAAACAATGTTATTTCTTCTCAAAATGGTATTTTGTTTTCAAATGACACACACAAACCATCACATGAATAGACATTTATAAGAACCAGTTGAACACTGATGTGCTCAATGTAAAACACTTCTTCTCCATTCATCATAATGACTTAGGCCTTTTTTTGGTTCAGTGTTACACTTACTACAGACAGTACATACATAAGTGTGTTGTAAAATATTTGAGAATATTGGTTTTATACTCAGAACACACAAATACACGGTAACAAATATATTTTACTGTATTTTTCCCACAAAAACAATGTACATCCCAACCGACACAAAGTTGTACACACAGTGGTCTACATACAAAACAACAGAAGAATTGACTGTATACAGTTACCAGTGTTGGCATCCATTGCTCCAGTGAAGAGCTCACCTGTGGCCCTTTTATGCTAAAGCTCTGATTGCTCATTGTAAAACTGTGTGACGGGTGTTTGCCCATGTGATGAGTCAGTGTGCATATCTGAATGGCAGTGTGTTCCTTGTGAAAACAAGAGATTTTCTGCATGAAAATTGTGCCAAAAGCAGAGAATTGTGTGTAGTGTTTTGAAAAAGGTGTGTTTTAGATCTGCAGTTTGAGTGTAAAGCAGGAATTGTGCTTGTAGTTCAGCAGAATTGGTTCAGGGGGTTGGTGAATGAGTTACATGTTGTGGTCATTGTGTCTCAAGTACCAGTATTTGTGTGTAAACAATTGAGAAAAAACGTAAAACCTTATTGTAAGGTGTTACTGACTTTTTTTGATATATTGGTGTATATATATATATATTCAATGAAAAGCAGGTATGAGAATCAAACACTCAGATGATGTTTAAATCATTGTTTATTTAGCAATGACAAAAATACTACGTCTTTAATATAAACAGATGCTACAATCAAGACTTAACTAAAATACAAATTTAGTTTCAAATACAATAACCTTAAGAAAAACTTCAACAAAAAAAGTAACACTGCGACCTTTCAGAGGCGACACCGAAGTCTTTAAAATGTTTTTTTTTTACTTTCTACTTTTTTTTGCATGCATCTTTTGAACAAAAAATAGCTGGTGTTCTGATCATCTCTGACTATAAAAATAAAGCCATCTTTATTACACTGGCATCAAAGCGATGGGCACATTTCTTACAAAAGAACAATCTGAAACTTCGACAACACTAACTTTCAAGCGCGGTGTCACGATTACACACGATGAAAAGCTGCACATGATAACTGTATTTACACTAGCGGCCCCCAGACTTGCGGCCGGCCCAGGACCTGGAGCGCGAGCGCGAGCGAGACGGTGAGCGGGAAGGCGAGCGGGCGCGGGGCTCGTCCTCGCGGGAGCCGGTGGACGGGTGCAGGTCTTCCACCGGCGGGCTGGCCGATCTGGACCGTGACCTGCGGCTCTTGGACTTGTACTTGGAGTCCTGGGAAGGAGAATGCGAGGCAGATCGATGGTGTCTGCGTCCGTGGTCACGTGACCTGCGTCTGAGCAGAAAACTCTGATTTATAGTGGAAGTTAAAGGGGTGGCATAATGCCCTATTCACAAAATGTTAAATTAGTCTCTGATGTCCCCAGAGTGTGTATTGTGAAGTTTTAGCTCAAAATACTCCACAGATATTTTTATATAGCATGTTAAAATTGCACTGTTTTTGTGTCTGTCCCTTTAAATGCTAATGAGCTGCTGCTCCCGGCACACAGGGCGGAGTTACAACAGCTTGTGTCCTTTTAAGTTTCAACAACTTTTAGCCTTTTATGTTCAAACCGGAGTCAGACAATGATGGAGAGACTCAAGAAGAAGTGACAACATGTAGAATAATTTATGTATCTTATGTGTAGTTATCTTCTAGTCATTAATTAGCATATTCTGTCTTGATAATCTATAAATCGTGTTCAGGGGGTGGGGTTTATGTAAATTGTAGGGTTAGTGATGTCACTAACCCGGGAGGAATGTCGTGTAGTCTCTACCAGCCGTTTGTTGTAGTCCTTAAAAAGCAAATATCTCCCTTTGCTTTGAGCTTTGAGTGTCGTAACTTTGCAGATGTTGTTTATGCTCAAACAGCAACATTACACACTAACTAAAGTTAGAAAAGTGAAATCATAATCAACCACCCAACCACCCCTTTAATGCATTATTTTTTGCACAATGTCTTACCTGTCATTCTCACGACTTCTGCTTCTCCGGTGTCTGCCGTGTGACCGAGAGCTGTCAAAAAAAAACATTCAATGGATCAATGCAACATAAAATGAAAGTTATGCCCAGTTTCACAGACTAAAATACATGTATGAGCTGTTTTAACTGAAAGCAAGCTTGCACTTACATATCTCAAAATATATCAGTGCCATTGTTTTGTCTCAAGATACACACCAGTAATGTGTTTTCTAAGACATTTATATTAAAAAAAGCTTCTTAAATTCCCTAATTGAACTAAGGCTTAATCCTGGCTTAATCTAAGCCCTGTCTGTGGAACCGGGCCAAAGCGAGAAAAAAGAAAAGAAAAAAGTCTCATGTCACGATATGATATTATTGCAATACTCCAAGACATGGTAAAAGGTTCACAAAAAATGTACTGTTGATTAAAATGCTAAATTTGGTGTTACACTGTGCGTGTAAATGAATAGGCTTGGATTTGGTGCTGATAACCTAACGCACAGGACAATAGAGACACCAGAAGAATAATATTCATGATTCTGACGCTGAAAACAGAATTATTGTAGACTAATAAGCTTGCACTCTGTCACTGACTAGATGTGTTTAAAATAATGTAGGCCACGTTTACTGGTAATACAGACATCTGGCATTATCAGGACCCACAAATATTCCCCCACTGCATTACTATACATTATATTTAGTAGTTTAATGTAGAACTGACACAAACTCTGAAAACTTAAATCTTTTTCTTTCAGTAATTTTCATTTTGGGTGAACTGTACATATGATGACCCTGGACCACAAAACCAGTCACAAGTCGCACGGGTATATTTGTGGCAATAGCCAACAATACACTGTATGGGTCAAAATGATCGATTTTTCTTTTATGCCAAAAATCATTAGGATATTAAGTAAAGATCATGTTCCATGAAGATATTTTGTACATTTCCCACCTTAAATATATACAAAAATAATTTTTGTGAGTGAACGCAGCACAATCGCCAATAGAAATGCACAACTTTAAAGGCGATTTTTTTAATATTTCGATTTTTCTGCACCCTCAGATTCCAGATTTTCAAATAGTTGTATCTCGACCAAATATTGTCCTATCCTAACAAACCACACATCAATGGAAAGATTATGTATTCAGCTTTCAGATGATGTATAAATCTCAATTTTAAAAAAATTACCCATAAGACTGGTTTTGTGGTCCAGGGTCACATATAGTCACCATCCACGATACATATTGTTGCAGTTTTGTATTGCGATATATTGTGACACGATATATTGTTACACCCCTATATATTTGTATACTATATTAAAGGTATAATGGAGGATTTTTTACTTCCGGGTGGATCACCTATACTATTGGTCCTCCTAATTGTCAATCATTCTGGTGAATCAATCAAACTTATTCAAAAAGTGGAGAGGGCGGGTCTTATCTAAAATTCGGAAAGATCCTCCACTATACCTTTAACATTTACATTTATGCATTTGGCAGACGCTTTTATCCAAAGCGACTTACATTGCACTTCAAGGTTCACATTTACATTCTTATCAGTTCCCTGGGAATCGAACCCATGACCTTGGCATTGCAAGTGCCAACGCTCTAATGTTTGAGCTACAGGAAAATGCTCTGTCGGCATGTTCTAGACTCTTAGCTCTTATTTCAGACATGGCCAGTGTGTGTTTGTCCTCACTCTCTAGGGCTCCCTGATGGGCGAGCGTGGCGCTCGTAGGACTGACTGCGAGATCTGCTCCTGTAGCTGCGGCTGCGGGACCGTCTGCGCCGCCCGTCCCGCTCGTAGTCGTCGTACCGCGAGTCGCTGCGAGGAGAGCGCTTCTCTTTGGACTTCATCTGACCCGGAGCTGCACAACACCACAAAACAAATGCACGCCACTAAATAACATTTAATTGCTGATATAAAATTATATTCAATGCATTTCAACAAACTACACATTAATTTTCAACATGCAGAAAAACAGTGTTATACTCTTGCGGTCTCCTTGAGCGAACTGGATCTCGATCTGCCGTCCGCAGATCCACTTCCTGTCCAGGTTATGAAGCGCATCCTCCGCGTCACGAACGTCCTCGAACATGCAGCTGCGGTTAAGGCTTTGCTTTTTTTTATTTTATAAGAGCCTGACACACACTGATGAACATTTATATTACAGACACTGAACTCTCCATCAATACCATATTAATAGTCACCACAAAATATGAAAGATTATAAAGCAAAACAAACAATCATCTGAATTAATTGTGATAAACGGCAGAAGGGGAATGTGTTGATGAAGTCACTCTGAAATCATGAAAGAAAATTTCCGAGCGTGTTCTCCAACTTCAGGCACTTTCACAGTACGTGACATGACACAAGAATATATTTTTATGGTGTCATTTACACTCAAAATGATGCAAAAAAGATGTGAAAATGATACGTAATTAGGGCTGGGTAAAAAAATATCGATTTCTCGATTTTAATCGATTCTCATTTTTACGAACCGATATCGATTCTTAAATCCCAAGAATCGATTAGTCATCCTGTTTTCAGTTGATGAATTAATGAAACATCGTAGCGCGCATCCCATCCAATAAATCGCAATAATCTTTGTGCTTTGTTACTATTGATATGAAACAAAGTCTCAGATTTCAAATTACGTCCATTTTCTTACGAAATTCAAAAACATAAATACCGTTTCGGCGCTGTGGCGTGAGATCGCTCTGGCGCAGCTCTAGAGAAGCACATGACCTTCTCTTCCGCCTTAATAATACCAGTTACAGCGCAAAATAAACATGAATGAGCATCTGAAAGTGTGTTAAAAGGTAGAGTACAACTACTTAATCGAAATCCGTATCATGTGACATCGCTCTATCAGTGTTTCAACCGTGGACGTCAGTAAATCAGCTTGTAAACAATGTCATGTAACGTCACATTTACCTCAGAGAAACCATGTGACCATAAACTCGTCAGTCAGCTAGAAAAATTAACTCTAGAGAGGAGCATTTCGCTAAGTAAAGCACCATATTACATATTCATTATAATTTTTAATGATCTTCAATTGTTAATGCATGTTTGAATAAATCTGGCAGGTTTTTATGACAGCCACCATTTAAATGTTTATATTTCATATAACTTTATTATTACAAAAATAAATAAAAGTGTAATTTAAGTGTTTGTACACAAATCAGTTCATTTTTACCTTCAATATTACAGAAGGCTAATGAAGCCTATAGGCTACAACTGAGCTGACTCCCATAGTTTGCAGCATTAGTTAAGAGATTTGCCATGTATTGTACCTGATATCCAAAATAATCAATATTGAATCGAAATCGGAATCGAATCTCAAGCTTGTGAATCGAAATTGAATCGAATTGTGAAATTTGTGCCAATACCCAGCCCTATGTAATTGTATCATGTGGCGTTTTATTCCTAACATGTTTTAACTTGTCATTTCCACCACAGAATGAAGGATGAGCTGGAAAAAAAACATTAGATATCATAAACAGGCAATTAAATGAAAAACTAGTGTGAGTGTGACGATTGAGTTAGTGCCCGTAGTTAAAGAAACACCAATAAATGCATCTGTGGGCCAATCAAAGGGAGAGAAATTATGGATATGAAAACTTCCTTTGATTACGTACAGAAATCATGTGCTCTGTAATGGTAGGATACAACATTAAAACGGGTTACCTTTAACATGCTTGACCTTTGACCTTCAGCTTGACCTTTTTTGTCTTTAACCACCTCCGAGAAGGACTTGGGGATGTCTTTGCCCAATAACCTTTAGTCTTTTCCTCTTTCTTTGGTCAGACCGAGGCCTTGACTTGATTTTGGTCCCCTTTGAATCTTCAAGCTTTAACTTTCTCTTTATTGTCTTTGTCTTGAATCTACTCTACATCGGCCCTTTTAAATACTCTGTGTAGGGAAGGTCTCCAGAACTGTATGTCTTTACATTTTCTGAGACAACAACAGAGGAAATATCAGTTAGGAGACAAACATCTGACAAGTTCACGGCCAATCACAGTCAAGATTTTAAGGGATAGTACACACAAAAATTACAATTTTATCATTATCCAATCTCCACATATACAATGAAAGTGAATGGGAACTGGACCACACACACACACACTAGGGATTCACACTTGTTAAAGGGGTCATATAATGGTACATGCAATTCTACAAGTTGATTGTTCTGAAATCTCCTTATACGTTTTCCCCCCATCTCAAATCAAGCCGTTTGATCTTGTGACGTCACAAGATCGGACGCCCCTCCCACGATTGTTGATTGACAGCAGCGTTTCAACACAGACCCGCCCTCGCTCGTGAGTGAGCTGTCAATCATAGTCCGCGCGGACCGGCGCGGTCATTGTTGATACGCTGGAGCACTGTCTGAGCAGAATGGCGTCTAAGCGATTGTGGTGTTCTGTTCTTGGGTGTAATAACGAACACAGCATCATTTTGATGTTCCTAAATCCGAACCGCTGAAGACGCAGTGGCTGAGTGTGTTTTCGAAGGGAATATTCCCCACGATCAACGTCAATGCTTTCATGTTTGCGCGGATCATTTCACACACCAGACTGCTTTACAAACGAGGGTCAGTATAAAGCTGGTTTTGCTAAGAAGCTGCTCCTGAAAAAAGGATCGGTACCAACTATTCGTGTTCCTGCTGCACCTCCAGAGGAAGAAGTGAGTGTAACGTTTTATTAACCTTTATATTAATATTAATCTTTGCAAATCGCTAGCACGCTTCACGATGAATGCAGCTGTTTACACTCAGGGTACATTACGGCATGTTTTCTATGTACGACGTTCTCAATGTAATTCATAATCCCACGTTTATAATGAACCACAATATGGTATTGTGTTATTGTGTTACAAACGGTGTCCGCACAGAACAGAGGGGCGGGGTGAGCAAAGCTCATTAGCATTTAAAGACACATGCACTTAAACGGCGTGCTGAAAACAGAGCTGTTTTTGACCAGGTAAAATGAGTGTTTTCTTACAATACTAATGAGAATTTTTAATTAAAGTATATTACAAACTTTTAATTTAGACCCTAAAGAATCATATTAGCTTGTTCAAAAATGGCATCATATGGCCCCTTTAAAATGAACCACACTATCAGAGCAATCGCACCAGGGTTCGTTTTAATCAAAACCAAACCTGCCAATAGCCAACCCTAACTCCAGTCCACATTCACTTCCATTATACAGAACACTTGGAAAGAAAAGGTGAGTAAATGATGATCGATTGTTTATTTTTTTGGATGAACCATCCCTTTAAAAGTTTGCAATATTTTCTTTCTTTTACACATTTGCCTACAAAGGATATTGAACGTATGCAAATCCTCTTGGTCGCCGTGAATAGAAGTCAACAGGAACGTAGACATCTACTATAGGTCCGTAACGACCAAACTCACGACGCAAATCCTCTGGCCTAAAGTACCATGAAATGACAGGACATTCATTTCTCTGACTGAGAGCCTCTCCCAGAGTGCTTTGAGGATAATAACGTGATGTAAGCTGCCATTGAAGCGCTGATATTTGCTTTTGTAGAAGCCACAAGCCAGTAGCTATGCTTCCATCCAAAGTTATAAACGCAAAATTGGAATATCGCACTAAACATTGGTTAACAAAGCAACGTTTCCATCCCATGTGTTCAAGAGAATAAAATCGTCACTTCCTGGGCGAAAAATATCTGGAATAAAAGCTGAAGTTGCTGCAATTTGGAAGAAACCGTGGCTCTTTTCCCAATATCATAAATGACTTGCGCACAGACGAAACGCAATAAACGGATTTGGATGCTAGTGTGTAAACGCAATCCTGTGAGACACTTCTGGGAGGGAATGAAACCAAATCATTCTAATGACATGACAGACTTTGGCTCAGGCATTTCATTCAACATTCAACATGTGACGTGATTGGTCCGCTGGTTAGTTAGTCCAGTTATCCAATCACATCCTCTGTTGAGGCAACATGATATCATGTGAGGTTTTTTGTTGCGCATCGAGGAATTTATTCGGTAAATGTGTTTCCTACATAGTTTATGCACGTCTTCTTATCAGATAAAAATGAAAAATACTTTTACGAATTTATACGCATAGTGGTGTTTTCCATCCAGCGTTTTTTTTTTATGCGATATCCCAAAATGTGGATTGTAGAAACTCATTGTCGACAAGACAATGTATGAGCCAACATCAAAGTATGTTTCCTTCAATTATTCTAAATTATTTATTGCAAAAAAAAAAATTATAAAAAAAATCTCATTATTCGTAATGAGGTAAAATGTACAATTAATTGATATTTTGATTTTAGGTCATACCGTCCAGCCCTAGTTTAGCATATCTCACAATAAAATAAATAAATAAATAAATAAAAAGACAGAATTTCCAGATAAAAAAAGTCGCAATTACCTTTTTTATTTTTTATTCTGTGCCGGAAACAATTGCTTCCATAATAGGTGGATGGAAACATAGCTAGTGTTGAAAAAAATCATGCATAATTGGAGAATTCATGGTGAAAAACTAAACTACCCCAATTTGCAAATGATGCAATTGAATCTCCCTCCAATCTCACACTTAGTTTTACATTAGTAAAGGGTTAAAAAAAAAAAAACTATTAAAAACACGTTTGATAACTGAGATAAAGTTTAAATAAAAAATGATATTACTATTTATTTATAATAAAAACTTAAGCACATATTATAATGATTAACAAAATAAATATAATGTTAAAACGCCATTAATTAAAGATTCATTATAATAGAATAGAATAATGCTGGGTGAGAAATCGATTAGTTGAAACATGTCAAACTAATAGAAGCAATCAGTGAAAATAACAGCATCTTATAACAGGCTTTCATATTTTGAAATGTGAAAGCTGTTCTTCTGGAATCTCCCTCATTATGTATGCAGTGTTCCTCATTAATATGCATGCATCTGATAACAGCCATAGTGGAATGAATCCCAATCCTGTTTCAAATCCTGCTGCAAATATTAGACTAAAAACAACATTCGACATAATGATATGAGACAAACGGATCAATTATGTTTTCATTAACCCTTTAATCCATATTAACGGATTAGAAGGAAGTAGGCAGCCTTTTGGCAAAATAGAGAAAACCCACTCACTGGCATGTCAGTTTTTAAATATAACTTTAGATGAGTGTCTAATCATGATGTATATTCATGCACATGACACATTTATTAATAGTTAGTGAGATTTTAACGACGCAAACGCGGGCGTGAGCTCTCTCGCGCAGCGTACAAACTCCTCAGTAACTAGTACACATGCGCACTAACCTGCTGTCATCGGAGATGTTTCTGATGAACAGAGATGTGTTTGGAGGTCGCATGTATCTCGCCATAATAATAATAAACACTGCAAACTTCAGAACCACAGACAAACGGGCTCACAGGCCGCAGACCAGCTCGATGTGCACACGTACACGCGCATGCGCACCCAGCTCACCGTGACGTCACCGCCGCGTCGGCAAGAAAGAAAGGAAATGTTTGCGGATTTATCACATTTATATTTACCTTTTCTTTTGTACAGTCTATGATATTTACTCATATTGGAAAGGGTTTGGCTTATACCTCATCAATATTTAATTACAAAGAGGTGTCATTCAAAATGATACAGGGTTTATACTATAGTCCAGTCATTTTAAGCCAAAATGGGGGTCAACCTTGAACAAATTGCAACAGAAGCAAACTCAACTGATTTTGTATCCTCAATATGTCCTGAGTAAGGAAAAAAAGTCCCGAAGAATCCCATTAGGGGAAAGTTTAGAAAAAGACCCAAATATAACCTATTCATTCTTCTTCTTACGTGAATAGGGTAAAAATTGTAACCTTTAGATATCACCATGAACATTACTGAGTTGATTACTTACATCAAGACAAACAAAAAATGTATTACAAGTTTTTTTTTAATTGTTTGTTAACATGGGCAAACGGTGCATAATCTAATTATGTATGTGCTAATTTGCATAAATACCACAACAGATCTAAACATTGGGTATAGCCAGGTGAAAATGTCTTGTTGAATCTTGTTGACACATAACTGTAAAATACTTAATGTTAAGGTCTGAATGGAACCATTTTGGCTACCCATGAGCATTAATAGAGGCAGGAAGAAGTACTTTAGAAACCAGCCTTTATTCATTTTTAAGAGATGGGGTTTGGGGCTGGGTCTGTGGGACTGTTTCTGGGGGACGAGTCTGAGGGAAGAACAGGAGACAATGGTAAGGAGAATGCAGAAGACAAAAGGTAAGTAAAATAAAAAGTGAATCCCCAGAAACAGACCCACGGATCCAGCCCCAAACCCCATCTCTTAAAAATTAATAAAAACTGGTTTCTAAAGTACTTCTTCCTGCCTCTATGTATTAATGTTCAAGATTAAGTATCAAGATGTTTGTTTGTACATCTTTAAAACCAATAAAATGTAGAAAGCTCCGTAAATATGTTTTTTTTTTTTTTTTTTTTGGTAACATAAGGTCTCATTTGTTATCATTAGTTAATGTATTAACTAGCTTAACTAATCAAACCTTATTGTAAAGTGTTACAGTTTTTCTTTTTCTTTTGTATTTTAAATTTGAAGTTTTTCAGGATAAAAATATTTCAATTAAATGTCAGATTGGGGCAGGCTGTCACATGTTTATATGTTAATTTCATATCAACTTTATTAACACACTTTATATGCTGGCCAAAGTTTACTTTTTTTTTTTACTGTATAATTGTATAAGTTTCATTAATAATTTTTAATTGTATAATTGTTACAATGTTTAAACTTGGCTTAAACCATAGAAAACATACCACATTAATGCCAATGTGTGTTCAATGAATTGTCTCTTCTATTTCTGTAAAATATCAGTGGAAATGAATATCATTTTATATTTGATAAAGACTTAAAGGTTTGTTTCTTCAATAATAAACCCACATTCAACAGAGTAAAACAATTCCCATTCCTGGAACTGTCTGTTATTGAAAGCTAGTGTTATTAAAAATGTTTTTGTGAATGATGCAATGTACCAAAACACAACAAACTCACACTATTATGATAAATCAGAGCTTTATTTAAATAGCAAGTGATTTTCAAACTCTTCAGATCTTTTTGCTCTTCCTGACCATGGTCGTTCCTCCTATTGTCATGGTCTGGAAAATAATTACCCAGAGAAAATAGAAATATTACAAATGTTCATATTTTACAGATGTAAATGAGAGTTCTGATGAGCAATATGCATATAGATCTCCAGTACAAACCTCAACCATCTCTCCTCCCTTGATCTCCTGGATGTGAGAGAATCGATCCGTGCGACAGACCAGCTTCCCTCCCTCCAGTTTGACAGTGCACTGGAAGAAAGAAACACACCAGAATATAAGAGTCCAGTTCATGAATATAGAGCTTTTTTTTCTTCACACCATCAGAGGTCAGAGAAAAATGACTACAAATACACCTACTTAAAGTCAACCGGGAAATTAAAATTGATTTACTTAAAGGCAAGGTAGGTGATTTGTTCCAGAATCATGTTTTGTTATGCTGGTTGAAAGTCTCTTCACATCTTGATAGCAACCACTAAATTACAGGTATAGTGGAGGATTTTCTTTTTCCGGGTGGATCATCAAGACTATTGGTCCTCCTAGTTGTCAATCATTCTGGTGATATGTTTACGTAAGGCCGTCGTACGTGCTCGTCCCTAGGTAGTTTTCGCTTTCTGTGCATGCGCACATTCAGGTGTATGTGTGGTGAGCTGCGGTTTCAGCCATTCATTGAAGCTCGCCCCGTTCTCACCGGGTTTTTTCAAAATGTCTGAGGGTCGCAAGAGAAAAAGTGTCTACGAATTGTATGACAAGAAGAGAAAGGCCTCTGAAGAAAGAAACAAGACCAGAGTGTTTTTGGGAGAATATTTCACACGCTGGCGTGCGCTAAAAGCACAGGTTGGGCTTCCCACTGATGCCTCAGTCGCGAAGTTTCTACTCGACAGGTAAAGTTTGGCATGCTATTTGGAGAAATCCATTTAAAATCACTGCTAGTAAAAGTTAATGTAAGCTATGATTAGCGATGCTAGCCCTGGCACAATTCACGCACCGACAGCAACTTGTAAACAGAGCGTGCACGAGGAGAACTAGGCTCGTGCACGCTCTCTCGCGCACACGTTTAATAGGCGTTCCCTCTCGGGAGCAGGTAGAGTGTTGCGCATGTGCAGTTTTTCAAAAAGTGGAGAGGGGGGTTCTTTTCTAAAATTCGGGAAAATCCTCCACTATACCTTAAAGCAGTTTAAATGTATTTATACGTATATATTGTTGTCTGTCTAAGGCGTAGGACCATAAAATGTTCGTCCTATCATTGCATTCCGTCCCAATGCAAAGATACGATATCCTACCTGTCTATCAACATATGTATTTCCATACCTCACAGACATCACGTCATCAGCGCGTTTCATGCTATGCAGAGTTAGACAGATGTCAGTCACCGAGCGCCACAACCGAAACAGGAGTCACCATTTACAGTTCCTCCTGAACCCAAACAATGAGCTTATGCTGCGTTCACGCCATATACTGTAATTTGAAAGAGATGGAAACCCGTGACGTTATACTCGGAGCGGTTCGTGACTCGGATGCATTTCATTGGCAACACTATCAACGCTGAAATGAATCTGAAGCAGTCAGGTTGTTTATGTTCATTATTATTGTGATGTTATGTGCTTTGAGACATGAGGTAGTTTAACGCAGTCTCCCGTGACATTTTTGTTTGCTCCCTGCTGTGCACATTCATGTGTTTTGAAGGAGGCGTGGCTTTAAAGCTAGCTTGCTATTGCTAGCCACTCCGAAAATCACGGAGTATAATGCGAAATTATAATGCGCTTTTCACAAGATGTAAAATAAGTCTCTGATGTCCCCAGAGTGTGTATGTGAAGTTTTAGCTCAAAATACCCCACAGATATTTTTATATAGCATGTAAAAAAAAAAAAAAAATTGAGGGTGAGCAAAATCGCACCGTTTTGTGTCTGTTCCTTTAAATGCAAATGAGCTGCTGCTCCCGGCACAGGGGGCGGAGCTTCAACAGCTTGCACTCACACAGACATGCACTGAAAATTTTTTAAACTTTTAGTCTTTTATGTTCAAACCGTAGTCAGACAATGATGGAGAGACTCAGGAAGAAGTGACAACATGTAGAAGCAACAGGACGTTTCTGAAAGGTTAGTTGATGAATTTATGTAGCTGATGTGTAGTTATCTTCTAGTCATTGATTAGCATATTCTGTCATGATAATCTATAAATCGTGTTCAGGTTTATGTAAATTTTAGGGTTGGTGATGTCACTAACCCGGGAGGAATGTGGTGTAGTCTCTACCAGCCGTTAGTCCTTAAAAAATGATTTCTTTAAAAGCAAATATCTCCCTTTGCTTTGAGCTTTGAGCTTTGTAACTTTGCAGATGTTGTTTATGCTCAAACAGCAACATTACACACTAACTAAAGTTTAAAAAGTGAAATCATAATCAACCACCCCTTTAATGCATATCCTTGGTCTACTTAGCCTAAATGATTCACTGGTGCATTAATCTTTGTACTTTTTTTCAGTTGAGAATTAAGAAGAGACCTTGATCTCTATTGAAACTGAGCTCCTGCACACTAGCCTATATCAACTCATACTGAACAGTTCGAACTTTGACATCTTACAAAGGCGCAAATTATACATATTCCACCTTGAGCTTCCTGCCGTCCATGGTGGTGATTTCAGATTCCTTGCCGATGGTGAAGGAGTTGGTGACGGTTTTCCCGGGGGTCTTGGATGTGATGGTGAAGTCGTTGCCGTTTTGTTGGATTTCTGTCACTGGTTTAACATCCTTGGCCAGTTTAATAATATCTTCTGGCAGAGCTGAAGGAACAGAAACACACAGATAGCCTACTGAGTGACCTACAATCACGACAAAGACGAATGATATTACAAATTACCATTCCATCCCATATGGTTTCTATGGAAGCTTGTTTAAAAAAAAAAGAAGAAAAAAAGCGACTTTTTTCTTGCAATTGTGAGTTTATATCTTACAATTTATACTTCATAACTCGCAACTTTGAGGGGAAAAGTCAGAATTTGCGAGAAAAAAAAAGTATGTTTATCCTATATCTTGCAATTCCGGCTTTATAACTCGCAATTCCGAGTTAATATCTCACAGACTTTATTATTACAATCCCGAGTTTATATCTCGCAATTCTGATTTTATTTCTCGCAAATCCGAGTTTGTATCTCGCAATTCTGATTTTATTGCTTGCAATTTCGAGTTTATATCTCACAATTCGGACTTTATAACTCACTATTTCAAGTTTATATCTCACAGACTTTATTTCTCACAATTCAGATTTTATTTCTCGCAATTCTGAGTTTAAAGACTTTATTTCTCACTAACAATTCAGAGTTTATCTCACAATTTGGACTTTATAACTCACAATTCCGAGTTTATATCTCACAATTGTGAGGAATAAAGTCAGAATTGTAAGATAAAAATCACCTGTTTTATATTTTATTCGTGGCGAAAACAAACTTAATATTTCCCCAAAGTTTCCCAAAAACCCAATTTCCCATCTTTTTTTATTGTCATTGAATTTTAATACAAACAAACATAATCTGTACATACAGTAGCCTAGGCTTAATATAGGGTACTTGTCAGGGATAGGTAAATAAATACATGAGAAAAAAAAAGAAAGAAGAGAGAGAGAGAGAGAGAGAGAGAGAGAGAGAGAGGAGAGAGAGAGAGAGAGAGAGAGAGAGAGAGAGAGAGAGAGAGAAGAAAGAAAGGCATTTCACAGAAAAAACTTGAAGGCCTATCTAGGCTATTAAACAGCTGTAGTGTTCATTACTTTCAAGTTTTTACTTTTGGATACTGTTTCCAAGTATATTTTAACATCCATTTCAAATTGTTAAAATGTAAAAGCATTTACACTTCTTTATACTTTATGAATATAGTAACGGGAAATTTCCCAACAGCATCGCGTGCATTATAAGCTGCTTGTGGAAACCGCTGCCACCATGCGATGCTTTTGGGAAATGCAACCCTGATCATTTTATAGGCTCTGGTAAATATAGGACGTAAAAACTCACGAATAGCTCTAAGAAACTCCTCGTAGTTCTCCTGAAGATACACCTGCCACGTTCCTTGGAAAGCCATGTCTGCTGATCGGATCTGATCGGGCAAGAGCCTTAGACCGCTTTGAGAAGCTCAACACAATGTGAAGAGGACGCTCATTCCAGTCCAGTATTTATAATATTTCACATGCGAGTTTAATCATTGACGTTTTGGCAATTTCCCCTTCTGTTTGAACAACCCAGAGTTCGCTAACACCATTGCAACTGACCCAGTCTTTTTTTTAAACACAATTTAGTTCGATGGAATATTACAGAGTCTTGACTTGCATCCATTCATCTACTTAATAGATTTAGAAATGTGTGATGCTTTCTGTGGGGATCCATGTGGGCCTGGTTATGCAAAGCGTTGCTATTCCTAAAAGAATCCTGAAAAAAATAAGTATCTTAGTTTCTACAAAAATATAAACTGTTTTCAGCCCTGAGAATAATCAATGTTTTTTGAGCATGATTTGTGAAGGATCATGTGACACTGAAGACTGGAGTAATGATGCTGAAAATTCAGCTTTAAAATATATACACATAGAAATCAGTTATTTTACATTGTTATATTTCACAATATTCCCATTTCACTGTATTTTTTATCAAATAAATGCAGTCTTGGTGAGCATAAAATACCTTTTTCCAACTTTTGAATGGCAAGAGTAGCCTCTCTTGCAACAATCCTTCCTCACGGTCATGCAAGCTTGTTTTAATCACAACTCTCTTGTTAATACTGTAGCTGAATGCACATAAGATTAACCAAAATATTTAATAAATGAGCACAATGCAATGGATAGGGCTTGAAAATGAGCTGAATGAGAAGCCAAATGGATGAACTGCACTAAACTAAATGAGAAATCACCATCATGTCTGCAGAATGAGATGAGTATACAACATTAATAACACATTCAAACACCGTCACTCCATACGCTCAATAGAGAAGATGCACTCTCAGCACTCACAGGTGCAAATAATATAATGCACGGGACACGATTTATTCATGCATGAGTCCAGCATTTTATATACAAGTAAATAAAATCTAACAAGTCTAGAATCTCCTCTCAGTTTATCTGAAGACTGTTTTACAAAAGGAACCGACTGACATACTGGTCTGTTTAAACATGAGGGGTGAATGACTCTGTGGACTGTGGAGTTTGCTTTCTATCTGTTCACCCCAGGATTGCATAATGATAGATGAAACAGGCCTCAATCTCTCTATTATGAAATATCAGCAGATGAAACATCCATCCATCCATGTACAGGCAAAAAGATATTTAAATAAAAAATCGATGGTGACACTATTGTAATGCAGCTGGAAAGTGTGTCCACAGTCAATCTGATCAAAGTTCGCTGTACACTTTTATTCCCTGATGACTTATTTAGCTAATGAAAAAAAGAGAGAAACAGGTTTAATTTGCACTTTATTCTGTAAGTGGCACAGGATAAAATCAGAGGAAACAAACCACAAATTAAATCAGTTCAGTCTTCAATGCCTTTTAGGACACTGATATTGCTTTCTGAAGCACCATTAACAGTCGTTCACGCTCCAAAATGAACAAACACATGCCATGGAAATAAGGCAAGCTTGTTTTTGCCACAGAATAAAAAAGTCTCACAATCTCACAATTCTGACTTTTTTCTTGCAATTCTGAGTTCATCTCATGGGAGAAAAAAAAGTCTGAATTGTGAGATAAAGAGTCGCAATTACCTTTTACATTTTGTATTCCGTGGCAAAAGCAAGCGTCCCGCCTAGAAATCACTGTTGACTTTAATGCAAATGATGAGTTTGTCCTGGTGTTACTGATTTACAGTTCCACTGCATCTGCTCGAGGCTTTTCCCCTCGTTTATACACACTGACGGTCACGGGAACCGTCTGCGATCCGTGTTTATTGCGTACAAAGATGCTATAGTTGCCCGAGTCCTCCATGGTCACGTGGTTTATAGTGAGCGTGGAGGATTTATTCTCGTTCGCAATGTTATACTGGCCGCCGGAGAGGACTTCTCTTTCGTTCTTTAGCCAGAACATTTCCGGCACCGGGTCGCCATCGGCAAAACACGTCAGACAAAGAGACTGAAGAGAAAGACAGAACGATCGTGTGAGATGAAGTAGAGAGTCACTGAAACGCAGAAGCGATGGAGACGTACCTTCTCCTCCATTATGGCCACCACATCAGGAAGACCCTTCGTGACTTTGGCTCGATCTGTCAGAGATGGACGGTTATGATGAAGTGTGTAAATGCTTTACTAAAACACAGCTGGAAGCATGACAAACCAATACTTACTTTTCTCAGCAAACTCAACCTGCCTGTGAATGAAGACAAAACAATACAGTTATATAGAGAATGAGTTTGCAGGCTTTCACCTGAACACCACTGAACGGTCATTAGCGTAAGATTAGCGTAGTGTTTCAACATTTTAATAAATATAAAGAAACAGATTTTGTATTTTTGATAATCTTTGCATTTTTGTTGTTGTAAATAACTGGTAAAATGTTAGATTTAATTTTAAACAATATATATATACTTTTTTTCTGACAACTTTTTATATTTTTTCCTACAATTTTGGTAGAGGAATAAAAAAAATAATAAAGCCATTAAATGAATGTGCATAGCTGGTAAAACCTGATTGGATCTTATTACTAATATACATACATATATTAGGAATAAGATCAGTCCGCTCAGTCCACCGATCAGTTCACACCACTTTAGGAGCACATTTGTGACCCTGGACCACAAAACCAGTCACATGGGTCAATTTTCTGAAATTGAGATGTATATGTCATCTGAAAGCTGAATAAATAAGCTTTCCAATAGATGTATGGTTTGTTTGGATAGGACAATATTTGGCTGAGATACAACTATTAGAAAATCTGGAATCTGAGGGTGCAAAAAAATCACAACATTGAGAAAATCTGCTTTAAAGTTGTTCATTTATGTTGGCGATTGTGCTGCATTCACTCACAAAAATAAATGTTTTATATATTTACGGTAGGAAATTTTCAAAATATCTTCATGGAACATGACCTTAACTTAATATCCGAATGATTTTTGGCATAATTTTGACCCATACAATGTATTGCTGCCTATTGACACAAATATACCCGTGCGACTTGTGACTGGTTTTGTCACACTGTTCACAGAAATCGCCATTCATTCTAATGGTATGTTCTATAAAGTTCGTCTGAGTTAGCAACAGTAACCAAAGAGGGTGGAGCTTAGCGATGGGTCAAAGGTTAAATTCAGCTGATGAATATTCAAAAGCATCTTCACTTACTTTAGCCTCTGGTATTCCAGCAAAGCATCTGCAAAAGCTACAGAGAAAAAAGAGAGGTTTTAGGCTCCAGGCTTCATCATCCTGCTCGACTCGCATGTTTTGTGCGTGTGCGGCTGTACCTTGTCCAGACAGATCCAGAGAGCGCTGGTGTGTTTCCTGGCCGTCGAACATCTCCAGGGTGTACTTCCCTTTATCGCTTTCACTGGGGCCAAATATCTCAATCCAGACCTTCTGCATGCTGCTGCCAGGCCGGCTCCGCTCCTCACCGTCAATTCTCCTGTCTCTGTCACGCGGAGAAAATCAAACCGTCAAAGGAAAAAAAGCCATGTGACCGTAAATCCCTCAAATAAAAAAAATGATATGAGCCAGTGTCATATTAATATCATTGAGATGATATTATAGTTTTTTCTATTACTATTTTGAATTAGTTTATATTTTTCTTTTTGATTTTACTTAATTTTGTTGTGTTTTTGTCTCTATAATTTTATGAATTTTTATTTTCAGTTTTAGTTTTTGTTATTTTAGTACATCAAGTTAAACTAGATTAAAAAGTTCGCCGAGACAAACTTTAAGTTGGCTTGAGAAAAGCCGGACCAGAGAGTTTGAAAAAGTTAAAAATTTAAAGTAGTTTGAAGTTTAAAGTTTAGTTTAAAGTTTAAAGTTTAGTTTAAAGTTAGATAGATAGATAGATAGATAGATAGTTAGATAGATTAGAACGAAAGAAAGATTTGTTAGAAAGAAAGAAAGAAAGAAAGAAAGAAAGAAAGAAAGAAAGAAAGAAAGAAAGAAAGAAAGAGAAAGAAAGATCAGGTAGGAAGAAAAGAAAGATTAGTTAGAATGAAAGATAGATTAGTTAGAAAGAAAGAAAAAAAGGAAAAAAATAAAGATTAGTTAGAAAGAAAGAAAAATTTGTTTTTGCCACAATCAAAAGCCATTGATTGTGACCGTAAATCCCTCAAATAAAAAATGATATGAGCCAGTGTCATATTAATATCATTGAGATATTATAGTTTTTTTCTATTACTATTTTGAATTAGTTTTTATCTTATCTCTATATTTTTCTTTTTGATTTTACTTAATTTTGTTGTTTTTGTCTCTATAATTTTATGAATTTTTATTTCAGTTTTAGTTTGTTATTTTAGTACGTCAAGTTAAACTAACTGAAATAAAAATATTTTATTTTTAGCATTTATTTTATTGCAAGTAATATATATATATATTTTTTTATGGTTTTACTACTAGTACTAGTACAGTTAACTATAATAACCCAGAACTGAGCTAACTGACAACTTTTTATATTTGTTCCTGCAATTTTGGTAGAGGAATAAAAACCATAAAGCCATAAAATGAATGTGCATAGGTCAGATTGATCAGTCTTTATTAGTTTAGTATTTTTTATGTAGTAGAGCTCGATTCTGGCTAAATTGAGAATCACATTTTTTTTTGTTGTTGTTTCAAATAGAGATCACAATTCTGAACAGACAACTAAACAAAATAACTTGTAATTGACTAGAGGTTCTGACAAAATGTTAATTGGCGACAGTCTATTGAAAATAATATTTAATTTAAAAATTCTCTTTTTAAATGAATGATTCAATGACTCACTCATAAAGACTTCACTTGTTTACTGGATAAATCGGGATTTTTGAACAAATCTCATGAATGAATGATTCAATGGTAAATACATTTTTTATCAGTCTCTTGTCGCCACCTACTGGTGTAACGATGTAATTGACACCATCTTTATTTGAAACGTCAATTTACATTTAAAAGGTGGTTTACTCTAATTTTGATCGCTTCCTCTACAATAAGTAACAAGAACTCTACAATAAGTAAATCAACTTCACCAGATAATTACTCTTCGACAGCGATGCCATGGAAATATACAGAGCTAGCTACCGCAAAAACAGAAGTTCAAAGACAATATTCTAAAGATGGCCGCGCACTTGTTTCTCTGGCGAATTCGTTAGGATCAGTTATTATTTGGCTTCATTTCAAGTACTTAAAGATTTGGTAATGTGAAACCTGAAGCAGGACTCTTCCACATACATCCTTAACTGTATAAAAACTCACTTGAAGTGCCAGCTGGTCTTCATGCAGCTCAGGTAGTATCTGAGGGAGCAGTAGAGCTTGAAGCCCTGAGCAGTGCACTGGATCCTCACTGGACCAGCAGAGAGCGCTGTGGGACACACACACACACACACACACACGGACCGAGATTACATTACTAACTCTGACATCACATGAGCAGGAGCGTCTGAAACATCATGACATCATCAACCTACCACACTGCTTGTTGAGCTGCTGCACCAGACGCTCAAATTCTGAGGAAAACAAAAGCACAAGATCATATCAGTCACTTTAAAACAAGTTCCCATCAGTTTATGCATTAACTAACAATACAAAAACACATGTGTTACAGTATTTATTTATCTTTGTTAACATTAGGTGATAAAAATAGAACTGCTCATTGTTCATGTCAGCTCAGGTCCATAAAATATACAACTTTTGAATTTAATAATGTATTAGTAAATGTTGAAATTAATATTAACTAAGATGTTAGTTAATGTTAGCAAATGGAACCTTATTGTAAAGTGTCACTGACATTTTTATTTACCAAAACATTTTGATATCAAATCACCTCTATATAGAAGTATTATTCTACATTAGAATAGTCCGTTCTTTACAGTGATTTTACTACAGGTATGGAGTAAACCTAAAACCCCTTAACCACGGTAAAATCACTATAAACACTTATAAACACCATAAAAATAAATCACTTACAATACAATAGCAGCTTTATGATGTTTCTACATATATATTTATTTATATATATAACTCTACGTATATATATATATATATATATATATATATATATATATATATATATACATATACATATGTCTTCATTAGTGTCTATATATAAAATACAATATATCATATTGTATTGTAAGTGATTTATTTTTATTATAAAAAAATATTATAATTGAAATACATTTTTACATTTTCTAGAGTACTAGTAAGATAGTATCATATAAATAATATATGTAATATATATTTAGTATGTGTGTGTGTGTGTGTGTGTGTGTGTGTGTGTGTATGTGTGTGTGTGTGTATGTATGTATGTATGTATGTATGCATATATATATATATATATATATATATATATATATATATATATATATTAGAATTGAAAATTATTTCAGTAAGTAAACACACACACACACACACACACACAAACACAAACTTTAAATATATATTACATATATTATTTATATGATACTATCTTCCTAGTACACAATGGCGTGAGGATGAGGTGACAGACGGTAAAAATGATGTTCTTCTCACCGTCATCTATCAGCTCCAGGACACTGTCATCTTCTCCTCTGCTGTCGCTCACTACGGCCCTGTACACACCCAACTCTTTCCTCGTCACCTGAGCCATTATGACAAATAACACGGGTCAGTCTTATTCCAGGCTCAATTACGCACTAATAGCCCTTTAATCGGCAAGTGCCAGGAAGATTGGTGGAAGGAGTTCTCCTCTATCAGGCAATTAGACGCAGAGTTAAAGGAATGTTCCGGGTTCAGTACAGGTTAAGATTTATTGACACAATTTGTGGCAGAACATTGATTACCACAGAAAATTATTTCAACTTTTTATTTATTTATTATTTGTGTAATAGCCATAGCAGCTCCATGAAGTTTTCAGTAAAAATCTGTTTATTTTGCAGCTGTAATTCTAAGTCATCCGTATAATTATAGTGATTTTCTGACATTATGCCACAAACTCTGTTGAACTTGTACTGAACCCTTAAAGGCAGGTTTTTTCTAAAAAACTTTTCCCCAAATTTGTTTAAACTGTCTTTATATACCAATACATAATTAAAATGTAAGTACTCTGAAAAAGAGAGTATAAAAATCGAGTGTCTCTAGTCCTCTCAGGGCTGCAATAAACACAGCTACTCATTCACTCCCACCTCCTCCCTTCTGGGCAGCTTCCAAAGCCACGCCCCCAAAACACATGAACGCGCGATGCCGACCGCTCAGCTGGAGGACGCGTTTACCAGCGCCGAGCGGAGAGGAGCGCAGTGCATGTAGTGACATCATGTCAGAATCACATGTAATAAAATACCTAACTTTATCATTATGACCCTTGAGGTCCCTCAGTTGTCGCCACCGCTGGAAAGCCACGCCGATATTGACTCTCGTCTGACTTCTTGCTTTATCCAAAGACTTTTTGGTCATAGCCTTTTCGAATACTGTCTTCCTTTTTTTGCCTTGTTTGCCTTCGCTGACTGTATATGCAGGTACTGGGAATTTTGACTGCTCTTTCTCTGCCATAATTGTGATTCTTCCTAGCTTCCGTGCCTCTTCCCCTCCTCGAGTCAAACGGGTGTGCGCATGTGGGCGGCTCCTGTAGCGGCAGGGGTGGTAGCCATGGTAGCGAGGGAGAGTGACAGTTGCCCAGCCAATCATTTTCGTTCTGAATGGAAATAAGTAGCTGTGTTTATTGCAGCCCTGAGAGGACTAGAGACACTCGATTTTTATACTCTCCTTTTCAGAGTACTTACATTTTAATTATATATTGGTATATAAAGACAGTTTAAACAAATTTGGGAAAAAGTTTTTTTAGAAAAAACCTGCCTACCCTGCCTTTAAAGTCCCCCTGTAGTCAATAACTTCATCCCTTAAAACTCATTTAATCATCAAAATGACATATTGAAATGTTTTTTTTCCTTGAAAAGATTCTTCATGCCTTAAAATAGCTTAAATGTAACTCGACACCCTTGCCTCATTTAGTATACGCGGTTCTATGAACATGCAAATGAGCCCCGCCTCCACTCACTCACAGCATCTCAGAGATCCACTATTTGACGATCACACTTTGATCTGATTGGTTACAAGGTAGTTTGTGACGTCAGCGATTTCAAAGCGTGTTTTTGAGACTGTCTTTGGTTCACTGCAGTTTTAAGGAGAAAATACTCAGCAATGGTGTCGACTTATGAATTTAACCATGATTTGTCTTAAAGCATATTAAAAACACCACATTAAAAGCTTGATTTTCAGCACAGGGAGTGGAGGGTGAATGTGATGGTACCTGCGGGACAGTGAAGGTGCCGACACCCGAGGGCTCGTACACGGCCTGAGAAAGCTCCACTCCATCCTTGAACCACTTCAGACGCGTGTCTTTGTTCACGTTAGTGACCTGCAGCCGAACACAGACACAAGGGGTTGGCGTGTGGTTTAAATGGCGATGTATTGTCATCATTAGTGAATAAATATCATTACCTTGCACTTTATAATCATTTCACAATCAGAGGTTACTGTCCATGACAAAAACTCCTCGAAATGGGGACCTTGGAAAACAAAACAGAGAGAAACATTTGATTGGCATAGTAAAAAAAAATGTATACTACGCTACATGGTAACACACAACAAGTTTCCATTAGTTAACATGAACTAACAATGAAAAATACTTCTAAAGCATGTAATAACCTTGATTTATGTTAACTAACATTTACTAAGACATTTTTAACAGTTTTATCTGTTAACATTAGTTAATGCACTGTGAACTTACATGATCAAACAATGAACATTTTACTAACAAACTAACTTACTTTAACCCTTATGTGCTGTTGGGGATGTTTTCATCCACTACGGGGTATTTTTGAGTCTTAATTTGGCCATAACTTTCTCTGTGTTTCAGCAAATGGAATGATTTTTGGTGACAAATCTTATTTTGACACATATTTTGGGAAAACTTTCAAAAACTCAACAGTACACTGTGGGCAAATTCACTACCCTTTCGTTATGTTCGTGGCTGAAAACAGCCACTACTTTGAACTGCTGTAAAAATGTATCAGATAAATTTTTTTTCAATTTTTTTTGCATAAATCTATTAATCAACCTCAGTCCTGCTCAAAACTACTAAATGTTTTTAAAAAAATCAGGATTTTAACTCTTTAATTGCCAAATTCGTAAATGATGTCACTGATTTGGGGGGAAAAAACACACAAAATGACTGATTTTCAATATAAAATGTGATTGTGGACTGGATCTTTTTTTTACCTTTTATCACAGTCTTGGACATGTCAAAGATTAGAAACAACATTGGTTTTGATGCATTGTTAGTTTTTGTGCAGCATCAGATTTGAACTTTTTCTCCCTCATTTACTGTTCGTGGCTGTTTTTGCCCCATTGACTTCCATTATAACCACATTTTTTGATTGCAAAGCCATGACACCATGTAATCATGCATTTTTGATTGTTGGTGGTTTTCCCTGTTGGGAAGAGGTAAAATTAGTAATTTTTACTGTTGATAACCAGATGGCACCATTAACCCTTTAGATAGGCCTGTGCAAAAAAAAAGCTTAGTCTCTGGCTTTTACATGGAGTTATATGGAGTTTATATGGAGTATACTAGCATAATAAAGTGTGTGTGTGTGTGTGTGTGTGTGTGTGTGTGTGTGTGTGTGTGTGTGAACTCACCTTGATGTGTCTGAGAAAATCAAAATATGCACCTCAGCTCTCAGAACTACATGGAGTAAACAAAAACAAAGTAAGTGTATTTATGCATCTGCTGCCACCACAGACTCAGGAGAGTCAGATCCTCATCGGCACCCTCATCATCCTCTCTAGCTTCCACTGAAGGCGAGGAGGATTCGGAGGATCCTGGATCTGGGTGGATTGGGAGAAACGGCGAAGTGTGGTTTTCCACCAACGTGGAGACAACTCCCTTTCTTCAGCCTGCCAGAGGCGTGACTCCAGGGCCGACGCGCTATGCCATCACAAGGCATAGTCATACATGTTTGTATGACTGTACAAACATGTATGTGTTGACGCAAGTCATGCTGACAATGAGGTCAATCATCTCCTCCGTAAAAAACAGATTGAACACGGAATCCATGTTCTGGACCCTTGCGAAGGCATAGCGCGTCGGCCCTGGAGTCACGCCTCTGGCAGGCTGAAGAAAGGGAGTTGTCTCCGCGTTGGTGGAAAACCACACTTCGCCGTTTCTCCCAATCCACCCAGATCCAGGATCCTCCGAATCCTCCTAGCCTTCAGTGGAAGCTAGAGAGGATGATGAGGGTGCCACATCCAAATCAGGATCTGACTCTCCTAAGTCTGTGGTGTCAGAGGGAGAAGACGATACATCCTGTAGCTCGCTGGAGGGGGCAGGTTGCATAATCATCTCTAAAACTTCACTACAAGTCAAGCCCTTTCTCATGTTGCTTGCTGCTCTTCTCACCATCAAATGACCAGCAGGCTTGCATGCAAGTGTTTAAATCCACTTGCTTTGTTTTAGTTTAGTCTGCATTTCTCACCATCAAAAGGCAGCAGATGCATAAATACACTTACTTTGTTTTTGTTTACTCCATGTAGTTCTGAGAGCTGAGGTGCATATTTTGATTTTCTCACACACACACACACACACACACACACACACACACACACACACACACACACACACACACACACACACACACACACGCACGCACGCACGCACACACACGCACACGCACACGCACACGCACACTTTATTATGCTATTATACTCCATATAAACTCCATATAACTCCATGTAAAACAATGCATCAAAACCAATGTTGTTTCTAATCTTTGACATGTCCAAGACTGTGATAAAAGGTTAAAAAAAATCCAGTCCACAATCACATTTTATATTGAAAATCAGTCATTTTGTGTGTTTTTTTTCCAAAATCAGTGACATCATTTACGAATTTGGCAATTAAAGAGTTAAAATCCTGATTTTTTTTTTAAACATTTAGTAGTTTTGAGCAGGACTGAGGTTGATTAATAGATTTATGCAAAAAAAATTTGAAAAAAATATTTATCTGATACATTTTTACAGCAGTTCAAAGTAGTGGCTGTTTTCAGCCACGAACATAACGAAAGGGTAGTGAATTTGAACAATGCACAAGGGTTAATAAATGCTTAAAAATATTGCTTATTGTTATTTTACGTTAGCTAATGCATTAACAAATGAGACCTTGCTGTAAAGTGTTAACCATAAATGATTTTAACTTCAATTCTGATGTCCACATTATACATGTTCAATGTAGATTAAATTGTAAAAGTCAGCCATTTGTTACTGTATAGTGCTTTAGCTCTTCATCCGTTGCACGAGAGCTTCTCGTATTGTCTTTGTTCATACATTTGTGTATATCATGTGACATGGTTTCTCTGTGCATCTGTTATTGGTCTCTAGATCGGTTTTGTCGAACTCACCCGACTTTCTCTTCCAGTTTCGTCTGTTGGCCTCAGATTTGGCCAGTGTGTCCTGAAACTCTGACAAACAAACAATAAAACAGAAGAATTAATGTTAAATCTGGAGAAATATTCATTATGACCTTCGGCCTGTCGCCAGATAGATCAGAAAAAAATGTACTCTGAATTTGAGTTTTGTTGCATCAACTGAAAAATGACAATGAACTTCATTAAAAAAAAGAAATGTACCTTTCTTAAAAGTAAAATTCTGAAAAATACCTGGTTTGGTCATGATATCTACTTTCAGTTCATGGTATAACATTTTATCACAAAAGCTTTCAAAAAAACTTGGTTATTCTCAATTGTGGAATGTACAAAATTACAAATTGTAAAAAAAATTTAGGAAAAAGTGCAAACTAGATCTTGATTGATGATGCTTTTTATACATTTATAATAAAGGGAAATCTGTGTGGTGGAAAAGCCCCAAATAAATACATTCTGGCCATTTTTAATGCTTAAAACTGTAAAAAAGTGGAAGTGTAAAAAAACAAAGTTTTAAAACATTTATATTTTAACCAAATGCTGTTCTTTTGAACTTTCTATTCATTAAAGAATTCTGAAAAAACTGTATCACGGTTTCCACAAAAATATGTATCAGCACAACTGTTTTCAACATTGGGAATAATAATAAATTTTTCTTGAGCAGCAAATCATCATAGAATGATTTCTGAAGGATCATGTGACACTGAAGACTGGAGTAATGATGCTGAAAATTCAGCTTTGCATAATATGTTACAATATGAAACAGTTATTTTGAAATCTAATATTTCACAGTATTACTCTTAACTGTATTTTTGATCAAATAAATGCAGTTTTGGTGAGCAGAAGAGACTCTAAACTTTTGAAAATAAAAGTGTATATAAAATGAATATATAAATATACATAGGCTAATATTCAAACTTTTCAAAAATACAGTAAAAACAGTAATACTGTGAAATATTACTACAATTGAAAATAACTTTTTTCTATGTGAATATATTTTAAAATGTAATTTATTCCTGTGATCAAAGAGGAATTTTCAGCATCATTACTCCAGTCTTCAGTGTCACATGATCCTTCAGAAATCATTCTAATATGATGATTTTATTATCAGTGTTGAAAACATTCGTGCTGCTTCATATTTCTGGGGATTTAAAAAAAATTCCACTGCTTTATAATTGTTTAATCAAATAGCTTTTCCCCTGCGGAACGTGTAGCTTAATGTTATAAAGTAACATTGCAAACATAAGCCGCGTTTCCACCGCAGGAACTTTCCCCAGGAACTAGGAACTTTGGGCTGGTACTCGATGTGTTTACACCGCAGGAACCAGGGTCTAAATGAAGTTCCGGGTAAATATTTCCCCCTCCGATAGTCCCTGCTCACGAGGTAGTACTTTTTCAAAGTTCAGGAACTTTCAGGGGTGGGACTTGTGCGCTGCACAAGCTGATTGGTTGTGTTCACGCCGCATTTTGGTTGGATGACTCCACGCAGCATTTTCTTTATTTTTAACCTCCCTTTTAAAAAGTGGCTTCATGCAGTAAAGTTGTCTGTCTGCAAATATGGAATTTAATAAAAAAAACTGGGGGACTGGCGACGAGTTTCAGGCTTTATTATTTGGGTATTTGTGGAAGAGGAAACTTTCTGCGCGTTCGTCACAGCCATCTCACGGCCAATGTCCGCAATAGCTGATAACATACAATTTTATATCTAACGTTAGCATTACGAGCTCTGAACACGCTTTATCAGTGCTCGTCTCTTTTCTGCCACAGCTTTTAATATTAAGTCATTAGCCTATGTTTACACATTGTCATCTATTGCAAGGCAAACCATGTTACAAATTTACTATAACAGGATTGAAATAGCGCATTGAGGTTGGTAACAAACAACTATTTACAAGACTGTCACTATTTATGATTGATAGACGGGGTTCAGGCTTTTTTTAAGAGTATTTGCGCAAAAGGAAATTTTTGCGCGTTCGTCCCAGTCATCTCACAACATACCTTGTCTAATTTATACGCACACGAGCTTTCTGAACACGCTTTAGTATCAGTGCTCGTCTATTTTGTTATGTTAATTAGCCTACCTCGTTAGTAAACCAATAACTGCAGCACAGTTTGAATCTCCTCCATACTTATAAATGTGGCGCTCAAAACTGATTACTGTCCTGGGAGGAGCAGTTGCGCGCAGTTTACCTTCCCGGTACTTTAGACCGCGGTGTAAACGCAGAAAGCAACCGGTCTGGGGCAAAAAAGGTTCCTGGGAAAAAAGTTCCTGGGACAAATTGTTCCGGGTAATTTCGGTGGAAAAGCGGCTATACTCTTATCCACTAACACCAGTGTGAACTGGTTTTTGGCCCGTCCGTCTTTGAGCTGCGCGGTGTACGAGCCCTCGTCTTCTTTTGAGATTTGATCAAACAGGATCTCCAGCAGACCTTGTGCCTTGTCAAAGTTAATCTTACGGGCCTGCAGGACACACACACACACACACATAATGTCATTAAAAATGACATGCAGAAGACTGTTAAGGTCCAGATCTAGTGAGCCTGTAGCAGTTACTGGTGTGCTGGAGATTTCGGTGTCGTTGAGGATGAGCCGAAGCACCGCGGCACTGCTGAGACCTTCTGTCCGGAGCCACAGACGGACTCTTCCCTGCTCCGACACGTCCACCTGCCAGCCTTCAGACCTCAGAGAGATCACTGACAGAGGAAGAACACATTGCTTTATATGCATACACAGATTTAAAAACAAGAGTTCACGCAAAAATGAGCACTCTGTCTTTTGTTCGTTCATCCACAATTTCACACAAAGCCATCACACCCATTCACTTTTAATATGGAAAGATCTCTAAACACTATACACTATAGATCTTTCTGAAGCATTGTGAGTCTTCCTACACTCTCAAACTAAGCCCTTGTTTGCAGTATTAAGATGCGTTTTGGTCGATCGGATCACAAGTAGATGGAGACACATTCCCCCCGTTTACACCCGGTGTTTTAATCCGTCTCTTTTGTCCACTTTAACCACTTCTGTCCTGATTTCTTCGAGGGGAGGGTCTATGAGCGGGTAAATGTATGGGATTTTTTTAGATCTTTCGATCTAATGGACAAAATAAGCTTGCGCAATTTACATACGAACACAAGCTGAGACGGCGAAAAACACCTGTTTACACCTGTATTTCACATCGTCCAAAATGATCCAATCGACCAAAATGCATCTTAATACCAGGTGTAAACAGGGCCTATATGTTTATATATATATATATATGACACGTTTTAAAGTGTAAGTGTGTATATATATATATATATATATGGGTCATTGACGAATAAGGTTTTTAAAAGTGTAAAAAAATAGAATGGAGATATAACTATATTTGAAACCATTTTTTAGTTTACCTAGGTGTTAACAATAAGATTGTGTGGTTTGTACAATCAATTAACACTGTTTTTTGTCATTTTTTACAAGATGGAAAAAATTTGTCACCAAAAAAGTCATTCGGTTTAACCACTGATTTGAAAGTTAAAAACTGATTTGACATTGATGTTGAGATAGTATATAGTGTGTACCACAGAAGAAATATTAAATAAAATTATCACTGATCTCATAAATGTAATCATTTATTGGACTACTCTAAACACTCACACATATTCAAGTAAAACATTGCACAGGGAAATGTAAAAAAAGGAGCCTTATCTGCTTTATATTTGTATTATTGTAGTTCCTTTAGTTATTAAAAACAATATTATTCCATTTAAATATTTACTATATCGGTTTTACCGAATGACCTTTTGACACTTCAAAATCTTTAAAATACCTTTCTATGTAGTAAAATATCATTAAAACCTTTTGGATTCAGTAAAAGAGATCAAGTTGTACTACCTTACATACTTTGGATGTTATATATTTGTTTTTTTATTATTATTAAGGCCTTTGGACAAAAAAATGACCCGTCACGTCATTGACCCATATATATATATATATACACACAGTATAATAAAAATGTCTATATAAGTAATCATTACGATCACAACTTGTAATAACTGCATATGGACATTACTTGGACACAGTCACCTCTGATAACAAATGACTCTGTAAAGCTGCTTTGAAACACTATGTATTGTGAAAAGCGCTTTACAAATAAATGTCAATTGAATTGAATTGAATAAATCATCATATCAGAATGATTTCTGAAGGATCATGTGACACTGAAGACTGGAGTAATGATGCTGAAAATTCAGCTTTGATCACAGGAATACATTACACTTTAAAACGTATCACAACAGAAAAGAGTTCTTTTAAATTGTAATAATATTTGACAATTTTACGGTATCTTTGATCAAATAGACGAAGCCTTGATGAGCAGAAGAGACTTCGTCCAAAACATTAAAACATCTTGCACACCCTAAACTCTGAACGCTAGTGTTTACTGTTTAGATGCTCTGAAGATTTCCACAGTTTCTGAAGTGTTTGATTCACTTACACGGGTTTCTGACATGCCAGCTGAGTTCTGTCAGGCGCTCCAGATCTGAGAGAGAAAACGCCACAATTGCAAAGTCAAATTCAATCACACCATCAAGACAAAGATACCGGATGCTGTCAGAATGATCAGACATCTTTGCAAATGAGATTTCAAGTTTAAAGATTATGTTTGTCATGCATTTGATATCTAACACAAACAGTGTTAAAATGCACAGATCTTGTACAACATGGTTTAGGGCAAAGGGGCTCGACAAAACATTAATCACCGGCCGAATGATGATAAAATACCGGGGTCACACTAAGAAAAGACGAGTTATGCATCAAGTTTTCATGCTGAACAGATGCACAAGGTCTTATGCCACCGTGTTCAGGTAATGAATTATGCCGGGATAGAAATGAATATCTACCCTGGGCAGTGAAGGTGAAGCTCGAGGAGACCTCAGGGTTTCTGCTCAGCTCCACTGTGTAAAGGCCCAAATCCTGCTCTGAGGCGTCCGTGAAGGTAAGAACAGACCTGGAGACATACATGACCGACATCTGAATCAGGTTTATGGACTATTTAAAGGTACAGTTTACCAAATCATCACCATCATTTACCCAAACCCAAAACTGTATGAATTTATTTCTTCTGTGACAGAAGATTGGAAGTAATCATCATATGGCTTAAGAAGACTGGGAATATTCAGCACAACTACCTTTATGGGACTTTTTATAAAATGTTTGGGTCCACATCTACTTTCATTATATGGTAAAGAATGACCAGGATGTTCTTTTAAAGATTCAGATTTTCTTTTCCTCAGAAGAAAGAAACTCTCACGAGGTTGAGTAAATGTCGACAATTCTTATTTTTTGAGTGACAATTCCATTAAGAATGTTTAAGGTGTATTACACACACGCACGCACACATGCACACACACACACACACACACACACACACACTGAGACACACACACACACACACACACACACACACACACATATTCTTGTACATCTATCTTTATGAGGACATTCATTGACACAATGACAATGCAATCTCTAGCCGCTTACCCTAACCTTACCCATCACAACTAAGTGCCTAACCCGACCCCTGACCCCAAACCGGCCCTTAACCTCATTATAACCTTATCCCTAAAACCAAGACCCTCAAACAGGCCTTTAAAGGCTCTCAGAAAGTGAGGACCGGCCAAAATGTCCTCACTTTACTCTCTTTGTCCTCACTCCAATGGTCTAAAACTCAAACTTGTCCTCACAAAGATAGTTGTACAAGCACACACACACACACACACACACACACACACACACACACACACACACACGCGCACGCACACACTCACGCACTCACACTCTTCCAGTCTCTTATGCTCACAAAGGCTGCATTTATTTGATAAAAATACAGTAAAAACAGTAATATTGTGATTTATATATATATATATAAATAAAACAACATATATGAAGATAATTAATATACATGTTACATATCTTAATATTTGCTGTTTTATATTTATACTAAGTTAATAGTTTAATATTGTAGCATCAGTTTTTGATTAATTCAGTGCAATGCTTCATGGGATGAGTATCATTTGCTCATAAAATAATTAAAATTAGGTTTTTTTGTGTGTTTAATCATAGTTTATATATATGTTGGTTGGTTTGATTCACAGGTTAGAACTCTTAATTGACAAACTGTTGAAACTGCCTATGGCAAAAATAAATGAGAAACAAACTTCCAGAGCCAAAGCTACTGAAAAAAGCGTCACTGTTGTGCTCATATTATGACATATTGGCATATAAGACCTGTTGTTTTTGTTCTCCAAGCGAGCTCGTCCGGCATCAATAGCTTTTCCGTAGTTCTTATTCCACTTAAAGACGTCTCCATCAGCCACATCAGCAGCTTCAAAGCTCAGGAAGATGAAGCCGTCATTATCAACTCCCACCTCAATCTCTTTGGTTCCTGGTGGCAAACGTGGGATAGAGTTAAATGCAACTCAGTGTGAAATGAGAATGAACTCATCATGCAGATTTCCAGGGATCTGACCTGCTTTAGTCTGTGCTTTGACTGGCTCAGACGGCACAGAAGACATGCCGACTCCAGCGTCATTCACAGCAGACACACGGAGACGGTACATCTGACCTGCTTTCAGACCTGAAACCTGATCAACAAACCATCCGAAAACAGGTCACTCCTCTTTCAAAGCTTTCTGGGACTAGATTCTGAATTGCATTGGTGAATTTTAAGATTTTGGGCTATTTTGCTTCCATAACATGCTTTCTTTCAGACTAGTGGAAAGAAAACATCTAAAATACACTTTAAAGTGTTTATTGCATTTTATCTATTTGCATCTGTAGAGTTAAGTTATAATACAAATCTTTAAAGGCATTGAGTTTGTCAGAAATCTCCACTTGAGCAGCTTTACACACAACAAACGTTACTGTTTTATTCCTATTTATATTCTGAAGGGTTTTACAGAAGGATTTCTTCATATATCAATGATTTATATATTATTTTATTACTAAAAATATGGTGAATTTATTATTTATTTTTCTGGCTGTTGACAGTATTTTATGATTTATGGAGTGATAAACACAGATATCCAACAATACAGGGTTATTATCATTAATTAAAACTAAAACTATGGAACACATTTCTGTTAATTGAAATAAAGCTGCAAATAAAATAAAATATAAATATTAGTTACAAGAATTTAACCACATGAAAATGAGAAATGTTGCTTTGGCAATAAGATGAAATAAGTTTAAGTTGAAGCACTACAAATATTTTAAAAAATAGTAAAATAAACCTAATTAGCAATATTTTTTACAAAAAGTAATAAAATTACAAAAAGACATAAAATGATTAAAAATTAAACCAAAATTTCCATAAAAAAAAAAACGAATCAAAATAAAACTATGACAAATTTTTATTAACACTGATCCAAAATCCCCTCTGTAAAAACCTTTAATATCTTTAAACATAACAATTTCAGAAAACTTGTAATAAAAACAATTGTTTTAATGATTAAATGTAAGGAGTGATATCTATAATTATTATTTGTTTGTTTTCACCCTATTCACCTGTAGGGTCTTGCCTTAAGTTGTTATTCCTGATGCACAAATGTAATTTGAATATGAAATTAAGAATTAGATTTAGCAATTCAGTTCAAATTCTTAAATTTGGAATATTACCCAAACCTTGACAAAGTACTGCAAAAAGAGAAACTAAACAGACCTTTAAGTGAGTTTCTGTCACCGCCTCGCTTGCCACAGGGGTCCAATCCTCAGACTCCGCCCCCTCACTGATGTCCACTATATACCCACTGATCTCTGATTGGCCCTTGTACAGAGGCTCCGCCCACAGCAGCACCAGAGAGTTGCACCTCACTTCTCGAAATTCCAGATCATATGGACAACCTGCGAGAAATTAAAGAAAAACATCAAGTTTTCCATCATGACTCTGTCCATTCGCAACTCATTTTAATTGTGTTCAGGAAACCTGTTTGAAAACTGAAGAAATTACACACTTCTAGATTCCATGCATTCATTTCTCTTATATTCACTCCACTTTATATGAGCTGTGTTTATCCTCTTGAACATATTAGACACAATAAAACAAAAGAAATAAATCATCTAGCTCACAACATGCCAAGGCATACAACTGATAAACAAAAGGAAAAATGCAGTGTGCCGTCTCCACTCTTTCTTGTAAAATGAATGTGCTGTAAGTGAAATAACCCTCAAAAATGGCAAACAAGTGAACCAGTACAATGGAAGAAAAACTACTTTTATAGATTGTTGAATTCTGGATCACTGTGCCAGAGAGATGCACTCTAGAGAAACACACTATAAAAATGAAATCATTATGAAATATAAAGACCTGAAACACAGAGATTTATAATAAGCCATGTGCCAGATGTGATTTAGTTCAGAGAAGCTTCTAAAACAAGATTGAAACTCAAATCACATTTACTGTTTCTTATGATTAAAAAGTGTAACAAATAAATTGTGCAATAAATAAATAAAAACTTAGTATGCAATAAATATAAATGTGAAATAAATGTAAATTGGTAATAAAACCTTATTCCTTGCAAGAACTGCACAGTTTACGTTGATGAAATTAGAAACGTTTCCAAAATATCCAACCATTCTTTCTTCATCAAAATTGCAACAGTCTTTAAAGTGCCCCATTATGCTTTTTCAGATATTGCCTTTCATGCAGTGTGTAATAAAGCTGTTTGTGAATGTAAAAAACAATGTTTTAAAGATCACATGCATGACAAATAAAGTTATTGACTCCTAAAAGAAAGAATCGATTCTGAACTGCATAAACGAGTTGTCAATAATTCCAGTCTCTTTTCCTGTTACATACTATGAAACAATGTAACTAATTTGCATAATGCCAGCCTGTGCTCTTCATTGGCTGCCCGTGAACGAGGTCTACTTTGCCCCGCCCACAAACACTGTAGTTGTTGCTGAGACTGGAAGAGTTTGGTTCGTGTTTTGGACATGTCGAGAAGATGCTGTTTTCAGTGCTGTGAATCCACTTTGCTGCACTTCAAAAAGATTAGGACTCACACTGGAATTGATATGGAAAACAATTATGCCTTTGTTACTATATGTATCACTGTGTATCAAGTGCTGAGAAAGATCCGGAGCTGAAATTCAGATTTAAGTGGTCGACCAATCAGAGCAGACTGGGCCGTCCGACCAATCACAGCAGAGCATCTCAGGAAAGGAGGGGTTTAGAGAGACTGAATCTTCAAATGAACTTTTTTTCAGACTCTCTGAGAAATAAGGTGATGTGAAATGTATATTATGAGAAAATTAAAGTGTTTTTTGACCTTGGATGCTTGTAAACCTATTGTTGGAGACTCTAAAACAAAATTAGGAACCTTTATGGACACTTATGAAAAGCATGAAACCAGAGAGCAAATAACAGACATGAGAAACAGATCGACAGGAGAGTAACACAATTATAGATCAACTAAAGTATTACATAAAACAGAGTGAAACATATAAATATGGAAGACAACAAGGACAGTGCAAAAATGTGTAATACCATCTGCTTACTTGTGCATAATAGCATTAATACCAAGAGTAAGATATATTTTGTTCACAAAAGATTAGTCAGGATTGGAAATTCGGAAACCACTAGAACTGTTAATGGCATCCGTATATGAATGAAAAAAAGAAAAAAAAAACTTATATAATTCCCATTCGTAACTGTGCATGATCTTACCAGCCTCAGGCATTGTCCAGCGCTCACACAGAAACAGTTCGCTGGGTTCAGAAGGGTCGCCCAGGCCAATGATGTTGGCCGCGAAGGCACGAAACTGGTAAAAATTCCCTTCCTCAAGGCCTGTCACCTAAAAACAAAACAGACAAATAATAGAAAAAATGGATGTCGCAGAAAGAACCCTAAAAGAGAAACCTAAAATAGAAGAGAAAACAATCCCAAAGCACAAACAAAAAAAATCAAAAACATCTGAGAGGACGACACTTTTATTGGTAGCTGAAAGCATCTTTAAAATCTTTGCATCTTTGTACTAAATCATGCTAACAATGTGTTAAAACATGCTAGCAGACTCAGCATAACAATTATATTATATAATTCATGCTACAATGTGCTAAAACATGCTAGCAGCATGCTAAATAATGTCAGCAACATGCTAAGTCATGCAGGCAATGTGCTAAAACAAGTTAGCAACATGGTAAATCATGTTATCAATGTGTTATCAACATGTTACAACATACTACTAACAGAATGTTACATCATGTTAACAACATGCTAATTTATATTATCAATGTGTTCAACAGTATCAACATGCTCACTCATGCTATAGCAATGTGTTTAAACACTCTAAAACAAATAATGCTAGCAACATATGCTAGTTCATGTTAGGAGTGTTAAAACATTCAAGCAACATGCTAAATCATGCTAGTAACGTGTTAAAACAGGCTAAGAGAATGGTACAACATATTAACAACATGCTAATTCATACGGTGTTCAAAATGTTAAATCATTCTATGAACTTGCTAAAGCATGCTAAAAATACTAGCAAAATGTTAAAACATGCCAGCAAAATGTTAAAACATGCTAGAAACATGTTAGCAATTGGTAAGACATGCTAGTAACATGCTAATTCATGCTAGCAACATGCTAATTAATGCTAGTAATGTACTAACAAAATGCTAAATGAAGTTAAGATTTTCAACAAAATTTCAGACAAGGCTTTGTCAAGCCAACATAAAAGTTTGTCCCAACAAACTTTACTTTCTAGCGTTGATTAATATATTTTATTCGTTTTTATTTTTACATTTTCAGGTTTTCATAATTTATATGAATTTCATATGAAAACGTGAAAATTTTCATAATTAAAACAAAAATTTTAGCTAAAGTTTTAGTAATTTTATTGTATTTTTGTCATTTTTATTAGTTAAAAAAATTGTTTCATGAATTATAAAATTGAGGAATGCAATGGCATCTTTGCAACTAGCTGAAAAAAAAAAGTAATTTATGAAATATTTTATTTTTATATTATTTCAGGTAATAAAAATGTTTCTTTATGGCTTTACTTTTACTTTCAGTTAACAATAACACGCCTGCCCAGAAAAGCCTTTATCTCCGGTGAATTGATCCGCCAGTTGATGTCTATATGGAGGACCATTAGGCCACAGAGGTACTTATCCGATAAACATGGGTTTCTGTGATGAGAAGCAAAGATCACCACGAGTGGCCACCTAGCCACACATAATTGGGATTGGATTTAGGAACACAGGCCTTCTAGAGCCTTTTAGACTCGTGATTAACTGTTGCCTGAATCCTCTTATCAAATCAGAGGCTTATCTGAGAGCTCAAATCTGTTGAGCGTGGAGACCAGGCCACCCACCCACTGCCTGCTGGGACACAGAAGCTCCACTAGATGGCAGGCGTCAGGAATGGGGAAGGGATTTGAGTGTAGGGTGGTGTGTGTATCTGATGGTGTGTAATTAGGCTGGACAGGTGGTGTGTCTCCCTGACTGCTCAATGAGAGGTGGAAATCATTAACATGGGATTCACATGCTACGACCACGGAGCACACTCAAAGATCAATGTTTTCTAATTAACATAATGTACTTTGAGTCTTCCTGTGAGCAAATTGAGCAAAAAAAAAAAAACAAACCTTCTTATCCCCCTCCCCCCAATAAAAATGTGTTAAATGTTAATAGAAAGAGACATAAAGCTGTTGTTGTGGCCATTTCAGTCCATCAGAGGGCGATGTGCATTCACGACACCTTTCACAAATACATAAAACGTTTATTTTTTATTTATTTTTATTTATTTATTATGCTTCAAAAGAAAAATCAATTTAAGGGCTTCCTTATTTTTTTAACTAATTTTAAAGATTTGCACAAGAGTTTAACCTCATTCATCCACCGATTAAAGTTGCATCTATCTGCATTTATGAATGAAAAACTTTCCAAAACATAATAAGAAATGAATAACAAAATCACTTCACCGTGAGGGATGGGAGTTCAACCCTCCTAGATCTTAACCAGTTCTGCACCTCACTCCAAAAGGGTTGCACCATATCACAACAAAAGAAAACATGCTCTAAATTTTCAATATTTGTTTCACAAAAAACACAATTATTCACATCAAAATTAAATTTCAATCTTAAAAATTCATTAGGAAAAATCTCGTTTAAAATTATGAAGTTCACCTCCTTAGCTTTAGGAGGTGTGATTTTTCCTATTTTTTATTTATTTCAACCATCTCAAAATCTTTAAGCACATAAAAAATCCTGTCTAATTGGGTTTGGGTAATAAGCCTGTAAAATAAAATTTCGAATGACTCTATTGGTACATTTTTTTAAATCACAAAAATCACAACCTTTGGAGTACAACATGTCTTCTTTAACCATTAATCGTAAAAGGAATTGGTATGGCTCAATCATTCTATTAAAAAATATTAACAGTAGGCTACATTGTAATTGGAATTTCTCACAAAACTCTATACAGTAACAAACTTCCATTATCATCCAAGAAATGGGCAATAGCTCAAATCCCTTTAGATTTCCATTCCTCAAAATATACAGATTTTCTGTCAAACTTTATACATCTACTATTCCAAACTGGAGTGTTGTGAGGCGTGAAGTTATGTTTGAACAATAGTTTCCAATAGAGCAGAACTTGCTGATGTAAGGCTGAAAGTTGAACTGGTAACGAGGTACACTCAAAGTCACAACATGGCAAAGAGTTTATTCCCCCCAGTTTTTTTAAAGATAGCATTGGGGACAATAAACCAAAATGAGTGGCTATTTTGAATGAAGGATTTTAACCGTTTCAATTTTAATACAGAAAAAGTGCTTACAACTCAAAAAAACATGTTCTGTTTCATCCTAAAAGGCACTAAAACCTATACTTGCTGTAGATTCTTTACTGGTGTTTGCTTAGGCAAGCAACACTATTATTTTTAGTCAGATTTAGGTGTAATGATGTGATTTTTGCATTAAGTTTGTGCTTCAGATATGAATAATTCCTCAAATCATGCATCTTGTTAAGGGGTGTGCTGTTATTTACTAAGTGATCAGACATATTAGTGCATACAATGGCCCAAATCCAATGTGAAAACTATTAAAAAATGGTTTGTTAACTGAAAAAAAAAGCTAAGTTGTACTAAGATCAATAAGGCTAAAACTGAAATAAAGAATAAAACAAAGCTAAATTGAAATATTAACAAAATTGACGACACACACTTAAATTAAATAAGAAATGTAAATGGAAAATATCAAAATAAAACTAATTCAAAATATTAATAAATACTACATACTTGATAAATAGTATTAAAAATCACTAAAATAACACTGTCCACGACACCTTAGCATCATGTGGGAGTTTTTGACTAGATATTACCTTTTTGCCAATCTAATGAATTAAACAATTAACTGAATATCAACTGATTAGGCTTGGTTAGACATGTATAGTTTGATTTTATACGTTGAATGCAGTCGACAAGGTCAAGACCTCTGATGTGGGACAGACCAAAGTCACTTTATTTATTTAAAACGAACTAGTATTCACGCTAACTCAGTTAGAAAATAGTTTATGTAAAAGAACATGTTGTCAAAGATGGGAACACCCATTTGCACTGTATTTGTGGACAGTTTTGTTCATTATCACACTTAAAAGTCCTGTTTTAAACAACCAATAATTAACTCAGAATGCGGGCATAAAGGACACAACATACAGTAAGTGTATAGTAATTAAATGGTGCGTTTGTTTACATGCATCTGCAGCAACTAATGACGAGACCTGCTTCAAAACTATAAAGGCCGTGGCCTCTGTCCATACACTCCACAAATTAATCATCACTCTTTTTTTCCCAGCAAACCGCTATAATGTGATGTTCAGACTTCAACACGGCCTAATTAAAGAGTGAAAACAATCTAAAATAAACATTGCTTTAACTTTTAATTAAGTCTCCATGGACACCGTAGTTGCTCAGTGACACATTTAAAGTAAGAGAACCAAGATAGACGAAGGCAGATGTACATGTGCCTGCATGACTGTAATGAAATTTTGAGCAGTAACGATTATTATTTATGACTGATTTAAAATGGTCTCGTCATTAGTCGCTTAAGCAGCATGTAAGCAAATGCATCAGTGAAATTTTGAACTTGAAAATTATATATAATAAATAAATTTTTCAATTGTATTCTCTCTTTTAAAAAGGCATCTGAAATAATAAACTAAGTGCAATGTAGTGTTTTCAAAAATATAGATTTTTCCATACATAACGAAACGCTTCCAATACTAATTTTCCACAGATTAGGATACCAGCTGCGCTTTCTCTCTCTCTCTCATCTCTCTGACAGCGAGTGACACACAAACCCGCCTCCACTCACTCACTCGTTTAATTTGCTCCAGATGAATATTGTTGATATTACAGGGCATGCATTTTGGCGTGGGATTGCGCATATTGCACATAATTCCCTCAGATTTTGTCCTCACACCCAAAGTGCGGCACATAAATCCGCCTCTTAGCACTAAATTGATTTCTTTTTCGCTGCTTAAACGGTCAAATACACAAAATACTGTCAAAATGCCGGTCTTGGCGAGTATTCATGTAAACACAGTCAGTTATGTTTTAAGTGAACGTAAACGGTTATTTTCATGTCACGGTTAAGAAAGAAAACGCATGTGTAACAGAATAATGGATCAGTGCGTCAGGTCTTAAAAGTGACAGCTGCCAAATTATGATATTATTAAAAATATCTATATGTCCGTTTTTCCCCATGGTATCGATGCCAAAATTGTGGCCAGTGAAAATTTGAGCGTCTAAGGGCCCTACCTTGTTTGGTCCGGATTTTCTGACTTTTCAGTTTGATCCGAATCAAAATTCCAGGTGTGAACCCTCCCCCGGACCACGGTCCGGACCAAACAGACCAAATTTGGTCCAACGAAACGAGGTAATCTCGGTCAGGATCAAACTGAACAAAGGTTTGGTTCGTTTCTAGTGTGAACGCATTTTCTGTATGGTTCGGACTTTCAGACCAGTTACAGGAAGTTCCGGTGGTTCCCGCAGGATTGCTTGCAGTCTTCTCCTCCTTTCCTGCCGGCGACGGTAAAATGTTCGCACAACGAGGACGTTCATTTGGCGAATTTGCACTAGCCTTGAGTATAGTTGGTGCTGGAGGGAGTAATGCCATAATAACAGAATAGTGGCAACGATATGCGTCTGTTCATTCATTCTTGTCAAAGTTACCCGCCGAATTGACAACACGCTGACGTCAGACGCACGTCCGTTTACAAACCAATCAATGTCAAGATGCAGCCCACATGGATGATGACGACAGGACGCAAGTATGTCATGTAAAGTGAATAATGCGCTCACATAATTGCAATGTGAAACCAAACCAAAACTTACCGAATGTATACAATGTATAAAAACATGAACTTTGGTTCAGACCTTGGTGCGGACTTTCAGGTGTGAAAACGCCCTAACTTTGGAAAACCTCTAGCCATAGTGGCTGGAGAGCAAAAAAAGGTGAGTTAATGTCAAGCCCTGACGCTAACGATTATGAAAACAAGATAACTGAGGCAAAATGATTATTGTGCCGCTGCCACACTCCATCCAGAGCACTTTCCTTTCCTTCACAGCCTTTTGTTTCTCCCTAAAATCCCAAACTTAACATCCAAATCAGCCAAATAAGCGAGTGTTGTTAAATGTAGCCTAATGTTGCTAAAATGCGACATGTTTGATATTAAACAGTGTTATTAAAAGAGCATTAAGCCACAAAAGAGACACTGTTCCCCAGGCGGCTTTCTGTGCGCGCACTCGGATAAGAAAATAGGCACACAAAAATGTCAATGCCTTTTTGGAGAGTATTCACGTGTAAACAGTGGGTTTTGTCTTAAGTAAACGTACATAAAAGTGTGTAACCGTATATTGGATCCGTGCATCAGCTCTTAAAGTGACAGCAGCCTAATAAACCTGAAGCTGTCTGTGTCATTCATGATAATCAAACAACAAATGACAAAGGAAAATCACTCACTGATCTTCACTGAATAACTGAAGTAGCTTTAATAAGGATTAATCTATATTTGATGTGTACAGTAAGACTACGCAGTGTTATTTTACATTTGATTATTAATTGTTTTATTGTAAGCTATTACTCATCTGAATACCACCGTTAGAGCACCTTCCTGAAAAACGTAAAACACTGTTTATTTAATTTGTTTGTTTTTTTCTTCTTTTTGCTTGTAATTAGTCTCTTAGTTCTAATTGCTGACTTTTTACTTGTCTCATGTAATTATTTTAGGACCTTTTTCTTACATTAGTTAACTAGTATTAGTTTTTTGCTGAAGTATCGATAATTGTGAATTTTCACTGACTTTTAAAATGACTCATATCGTGAAATAAGACTTTGATCATATCGCAATAATCGCGTCAAATAATTGTGATTTAAATTTCGACCAAAAAGAATCACGATTATGATTTTTTGCCATAATTGAGCAGCCCTACCTCGTATAGTCTCTCTTTAATGGGCTTGGCGTTGACCTCCCGCCAGGTGCTCTGGGATTTGTGCCTCTGGTCCAGGTAGTAGCCGCGCACAGGGTCTCCTCCGTGATTGGCCGGGGCTCTCCAGCCAATCAGCATCTCTCCTCCGGTGCAGTTCAGTACAGTGATGGCTGATGGACAGGATGGCACACCTGCAGTGATGTGGGAAGGGAGGGTCAGAGGTCACAGAGCTGGAGCTGCATTTTGAGTAGAATTACTGCTTAAGTGAACCACACCATGTTTGCTATTAATTGTTAATGAACCAAAGAAGTGATTATTTGATTCACTCAGTGTTTTGCAACTGAAAAAACCTAAATTATTTATAGGATGAATAAATGTCCCGGTTTCATGAGGTGTGTCCCGGTGTCCTGATAATGCGCTAATAATTTCACATGCAAAAATGTGTCCTGGTTTCAGATGAGTAAAAATTCATGATAATCAAACAACAAATGACAAAGGAAAATCACTCACTGATCTTCACTGAATAACTGAAGTAGCTTTAATAAGGATTAATCTATATTTGATGTGTACAGTAAGACTACGCAGTGTTATTTTACATTTGATTATTAATTGTTTTGTTGTAAGCTATTACTTATCTGAATACCACCGTTAGAGCACCTTCCTGAAAAACTTAAAACACTGTTTGTTTAATTTGTATTTTTTTTCTTCTTTTTGTTTGTAATTAGTTTCTTAGTTGTAATTGTAAGCATCCTCATTGTCTTTTCAGGAATTCCAGTAAATGCTTTTAATTTTAGTTTAACTTTTAGTAATTTTGTAATGTGCTTTTGTTATTCTTATTAGTTTATTTTGACTATTTTTGTTTATTTTTTATTTGTTTACTTCTGATCTTTTTTATTATTATTATTATAGTAAGTAAACTAAAATAAAAAATTAATTATGTTCATCTTTTTTAAACATTAATATTTAGGTTAAATTATTATTATTTTTTAGTTCAGTTTTAGCATTTATTTATTTCCAGTTAGTAATTTTAGTGCTTCAACTTAAACTTATTTCAAAGTATTTCTTCTCATTTTATTTTCTTTCTTTTTTTCATCTAAAAATGTATATTTTATTTCATTTCAGCTTTATTTTAATTAATAAAAAATGTTTTAATAGTTTTAGTCTAAGATAATAAACCTTATGCAAATTAGGTGTGTAATATTAATTACCGCCCAAGGTAAATCAGATCGCTTATGACAAGCATATTATATGTGGAATAATGATTTGAAGTTTTAATGTTGTAATTATTTTGTGTTAAAATATAATCAATGAAATGTGTCTGCAAGTCTTTAACTCAAAATTCACATATAAATGCAAGCATACAAACTACACTGTATTTATTACTAAAGTGTTTTTGCGACAACACAGTGTTAATGTTCCTAAAACACCCCGCTTTTAAACATCTAAAACTTCTAAGCATTAAACCACTACAATGAATTCAGTCCAGACCACTAAACATAAATGCAGACTCCATTCAAACATTGCAGATTCGGCATAACGACTCCAATGCGGCATTTCATTTACACAGAAACACTGACAAAAAAACTAAACTTGCCTAAAACTTTTTTTTTTTTGCTGAAGTGCATGCAAGGCGACTTCCTTCAGGAGCTTCAATTCTAGTTTATTTCATGTCATTTGCATTTGATTCAAGTCAAAATGTAAGGAAACTGAAGAGAGGTGCTTGCAAAAGAGGGCTGAAACACACCAGGCTTTAATTAAAGATATATGATATGTTAATACAATCGCTCTCATTTCAATGAAATTATCATCTCCTGCTAATTCTAATGGAATTTCAGAGAATGATGGGAACTTGTGGTCAACCTAATAATTAATGAAAGCACTTGCGTTTTCTGTAAGGATAACGTGATCATCTATATAAAAAAAGCCAGGTTTGATCAGCAGTGCGTGTGGCTGAGGCGTCTCTGGTGTTCGATGATAACAGACGGAGCATCTGTCCTGATCTCAACACACATCAGTGCAGGAGTGCCACTCAGAATCAGACGTTATTACAAAGAGAAACGCTGAAGCGTCAGACAAAAGCCTGATACTGTCAGGATTGAGCCAGACACAGAATGACTCTACTTCAACATCTCTTGAGTAACAAGCTTGTCTTTGGTCAGGACTGTGAGGCACAAGAGCATCGTGTCTGCGCGTGTCTTTTAACCAAGTAATGAAGCTTGAAAGGGCATATGTACTTTAATTATGTATTCTATAGTAATACATAATGTAGTAATACATAACATATGTATTCTGTCTGAAGCAGAAAACTACAGTAAAAAACACTTTTACATTTCCTAAACACAATGTTAGAGTGCTGTTGGTTTCTGGGGCATGAATATGAGGGTTGCTAATGCCTTATGAGAAATGATTTGCACATTGCTATATGGCTGATGTTCTGGCTGTTTGCTCACTAACCCAAGTCAAAAGACTTCACCGGATGTCTCTCTTCATGCAGGAAGCTCATTCAGAGAATTAGAAATTCACACTGAGACCATAAACAGTTTTCTAGAGCTCAAGCAGACAGCCGGCGGCACTTTAGACGGGACGGCGTCCTATTTAAAGCCGTCTGACTGCATGGTCTCGACTGGCTCGCTGGCCCGCTCAGACTTACTTATCGCTGATTTGACTCGAATGGCAGGAGACTCGTCCGAGTAGATGCTGTTTCCCGCCAGTCCCACAGACTTCACCCTGAATACATACTCTTTATTGGTCTTCAGGCCGTGAACTGTAAACCTGAGCGAAGAAAAACAGGTTTTAGTATAATATTCACAATATATCGAAATATCGCAAGTGTATCTATCGCGATATGCATATCGCAACGGCTTGCAATAACTGGGGTCATGAACAAAAGACAAAGAGAAAATCACTCACTGCTCTCGGCTGAATAACTTTTGTAGCTTTAAAAAAGAATCAGTATTTAATTCATACAGTGAAAACTAAGCAGTGTTTTATTTTTACATTTGATTATTCAGTTTCTGTTGTTAAATAACCCTAATGTAGGATAACCTGGAACCCTAAACCCTGTGGTTTACACTAGGCGCGTTTCCATTACAGATTTGCGCAAAACTTTTGCGAATTTTTCTAAATGTCGGCACTATTGCGAAATGACGGCGTTTCCATTAGCCGATGTTATGCGACTAAAACAATTTTTTTTTGCGCTTGTTATCAGTAAAATCATTCCAAAAACCATGGTAAGGGATGTTGGTAGGTTTATGTACTATATCCCAGCCACCGCACTGGCCATTATTATTAATCGAAGGAGATGTATGTGTGTTTTCCAAGCATTAATGGTAAGGAACGACCCTTATACTTGTGAGCGGCACATATGAGGTGTTTCTGGGTGTTTCTCCCTCAGATCTGCTTCGAGGTCTTGATTGTGGCATTTATTTGAGGTTAGAATCCATTATTCCTGTAAATCTTTTGCCTTATATGAGTTTAATAAAGAGCTCGGTCTCGTATTCTGTCCAAACACACCACGTCATCTACGTCAGGTGACCTTTAAATGCGCAAAAACTGTTTCCATTGTAGTTTTGCAAAATATTTATTTTTCGAATTGCCTGAAAAACCACCTCATGCGAGCGTAAAAACTTTTTTGCGATAAATGGGAGTTTTTGCGAAATTTACGTGTTTCCATTGGCCGTATTTTCAATTCGCAACTTCAATTTGCGCAATTTGAAGGGTAATGGAAACGCGGCTACTGATGTTAAAATAACACTTCTTATGTTTCAGTAAAACACTGATGTTCACTTTCAGAAGTTTAGGGATGTTTTCTTGTCACAAAAAGAATGTGAAACACATCATTTTAAATATATTTTAAAGAATATTTAAGTTTCTTTTACACACTTTAAGCATTATCGTATCGCATATCGAATATCGCATTATTTAAAGAGTTATCGCATATCGCAATTTTCTTCAATATCGTGCAGCCCTGGTTTTTAGTAAAAAATATTGGAGTCTGTAATCATAATTGCCTCTTAAACAAGATACCGCAAGAAGAGACCTGGTTTTGGTGATGGGCTTATTGTTGATGGTCTGCCACTCTCCACTTCCAACCTCACTGCAGTACAGGTAGTATCCCACAATGCCCTCTGTTATTTTAGGCTCCTTCCACTGCAGTAGGACTGAGCTGTTAGTGTCTCGATTGGGCAGGACGCCGTTTGGTGGGGCAGGAACTCCTAAAACACATTAGAACAAAATCCACACTGAGCTGTACAAGTTTACATACACAACCCTTGTGAAAAAGAAGTGTGCTTAAAGAGATAGTTCATCCGAAAATGAATATTCTGTCATCATTTACTCACCCTCAAGCTGTTCCAAACCTGTTTCTTTCGTCTGCTGAACACAAAAGAATAAATGTACATAATATGAGTAATCAAAGAGCTGATGGGTCCCATTGACTTCCATAGTATGAAAAAAAAAAAACACTATGGAAGTCAATGGGGTCCAACAACTGTTTGATTACTGACATTCTTTAAAATATCTTCTTTTGTGTTCAGCAGATTAAAGCAACTCATACAGGTTTGGAACAACCAACGCAATCTCACGACCAATTCGTAAGAATTCGTACGAGTGAGTAAAATGTGACTGATTCGTACAAATTCGTACGGCCTCATTCGTACGATTTGTCTAAACCCGAGTGACGGTTAGGTTTAGGTCATTCGTATGAATTCATACGGATTGGGCAACTCGTAAAATATGTACAATTTAGCAAAAATCTAACAAATTTGTACAAGTGAGGTCGTATGAATTCGTACAAATTAGCCACCTCGAAAAATTTGTTCGAATCGTCGTGAGATCGAGAACTTGAGGGTGAGTGAATGCTTTTCATCTGTGGGTGAACTGTCCTTTTAATTGTATTGAATGTGCACTTCAAATCTTAAAAACTGTACTTGCAGATAATATAATAATAATGAAATAAAAGTGTAAAAGTCACTTAAAGAGAGTACACTTTCATGAGTATGTTTTAAAAAGCGCTCTTTGTAATAATGTCAAACCAAAAGTACAAAGTAAACCTTATTTTGTCATGCTTTAAAGAAATACACATCTTGATGTGTTGTCTATTACAATTAATCACATCTATGTTTGTAAATGTATATAATATATACACTGAAAAAAATTATTCGTTGAATTTAATAAAAAAAATGTATGGTAAGTGGTTGCACACAATTGATTTTAGCTACATTTAAACAAATGCATTAAGTTGAACTTAATACATTTTAGTTCAACTTAATGCATTTGTTTAAATGTAGCTAAAATCAATTGTGTGCAACCACTTACCATAAAAAAATAGATTAAATTCAACGAATCATTTCTGCATGTATACACACACACACACACACATGTATATACACACACGTATGTACACACACGTATATACACACAAACTTTTATGCTAGATGCGATTAATCGCAATTAATCAATTTGACAGCACTATTATTATTATTATTATATTTAAAAGCATGGCATACAAGTTCTAATAGAAATGACACTAACGTACATTTTATATTACCATAAACTGTTGTCAGTACATTCAGTAGTACACTTTAACCATATTTCCAAGACAATAGAAGTAATTGTGAAATTACAAATAAAGATGTACTTAAATCATGCTTAAGTGGGTTAAAAAAGCACTCTCAAGTTTAAATAACTGCATTTATTATACATTTAAACTATAATACATTTTAATTTAATTGTAAATAACATGCAGTTGTGTGTTTGAAAAATGTACATTCTTTTAAAGTAGCCTATATTATTTCCGTAACAAGTACTCTTAAGTATGCTTTTTTTTACAAGGATATAGTCCATTTAAATCTATTTTTAGACATGCTTCTCATTGTTTTCTATCCTTTGGACTGTTTCATTCTGCATCAGTGAGATTGCTTATGACTCTCCTTTAATGTTGCAATAAAGAACATCAAATGGAATGACATGAGTGTGAGTAAATGATGACTAATTTGTGTTTTTATGTGCACGATTCCTTCAAGAAAATGGTCACCTAGTGGTTGTCCCAGTGAGACGGGTCCGCTGGGAAGAGACGGCTCGCTGATCCCGTACTTGTTGACAGAACGAACACGGTAAGAGTACGACTTCCCTTTCTGCTGGTCAAATGCAGCAAATCTAGTCGACAGCACCGTCATATCCATACTAGCCAGGTGCCAGCTCTCCTTCCCTGTGATGGACTGAAATAACCAACAGTCAATGCATATTTACCTTTACCTTATGATTTATCATTTATCCAAAGTGACAGTAAATTCAAAGAGTTTGCAAATGTGTGTTTTCCCTGGGAATCAAACCTATTTCTTTCTTATTTCTATTCTGTATATTTTATATACATACATATACATATATATATCTGTTACGGGTGGTTGCAGGAAGGCAGACGGAGATGAGGATATATATATATATCCAAAACAAAGGTTTAATAGGAATTCAAAACAGCAGAACAAGTAGCAACACACTACATATAACGGAGATCGGACAAAGACTGACTGAACAGATGGAACTTAAATACAAACACAGATGACACTAATTAACGGAACACAGGTGATACAACTGAACTAAACGACAGTAACCATAGAAACGAAGGAGTGGCGGGAAAAGAACAAAGGAAAACAGGAACCAATCAAAACACAAACTTCAAGTCCAAACATACACTGACATGTGACAATATTTTACTCTAAATTACACTTGCATAAAAGTAGGAAGTATCTGTGAAAATAAAGTGCAATATTCTCTTTAATAAAACGATGCATCTTTACTTTTACTATACATTTATTTATTATGATTTATAATTTATCCAAAGCGACAGTGCATTCAAGGGAAGCATTTAGCAAGTATTTGTTTTCCCTGGGAATCAAACTAATTTCTGTTCTGTGTTTGTGTGTGTATATATATATACAGTATATATATAATTACATTTTTTAACTATAAATTACAATTGCATTAAGTAGGAAGTCTCCATGATGATGAACTATTGCAATATTCTCTTAATAAAACATGCACAGTGGTAAATGGACATTTAAATCTTTTTCATTTATATGTATTTCTGCCCCCACAATTTCAGACGGTCCCGATGAACTAGACATTTTTATTATGGTGCTTCTTATAAAAAGTCCAATAAAGTCCATGTCCTGTGGCAGTGTGCGCTTTCTCCTGCTCATTACAGAGTCGGCAGGCGGCTGGAGCTCTTTCTTGTGTCTTATATTGGACGATTCTGCCTCCTCGGCTCTGAGAACGGATTACTGCGAGCACTTTTACACTGTGAGTCATGAAGAGATGAAGTGAAACTTTAAAACTGCCCTCAAAAAGCCAGAAGGATCCTGACCTTTTTATAGTGCTGAAGGCCTTGAACATGTGAAACTGAGAAGCTAAACTTAAAAAACGCCTGTTGGGTCATTTAATCTGCTCTGCAACATGAACTTTCTACAAAGATAATGTAATATATGCTGGAGTTACTGGATTTGCACAAACACAGATATACGCCACGG